>NC_133752.1:104730207-105330207 GCF_036562045.2 Rhinolophus sinicus | reverse complement strand
GCGCAAGTGTGGACCCCTGTGCTGAAACAGACCCCACACAGAGGGCTCCTGAGAATGAGGGAGGGTATTACCCTTCATTAGGCCGGACGGCAGGCATCACTCAGGACCGTCCTGGGCAGGCTGGGTGGACAAGAGCATTAACCACGGGTTTTGACAAAAGGAAAGTGAAAACCTTCCAGCCACGCCAACAGACACTGGGGTAAATTCTGCACATTCAGTCTGGGTAACTAAAGAGATGAGGAGGGAAGGGAGCTGTCCAGCCATGGTGTCACCTACACGGAGGACACTGAGGATGCTAATGGATGCTGAGACTGTGCTGCAGCTCTCAGCAACGCAGGCTGCGGCCACCAACTTCCAGATTATTCCCGCAGCATCGCCCCCATCAGACACCACACAGGACCGGACGCTTCCTCCATGCCGCGCTGGGAAGGGGAGGAGTTCTTTTCCCTTTATTAATTCTCAGAATTTAAACACTGATTTTACAAGAACATTTATTAATCCTTTTTGTTTCGAGACTGTTTTAACATGGCAGACAGTCCCACAAACAAAACGCACATTCTGAAAAGTAGAATGTGATTGGATGATTGTGTGTGGCACGGGCACGGATGGCAAAGCAGGTGGTAGGAAGCCAAGGACAGAGGTGTGAGGGCCGTGCGCACAGCACCCTCCTACTGCCCCGGGGCCAGGTCTTAGGAAATGACTCATTCGCAACCAGCAGTCGTCAAACTCATATAACGTTTGAAAAACAACTACCAAGTGTAGTTTGGGGCTGTGTTTTCAGAGGAAGATGTGACAAAATCAGGAAGAGTGATTTTACACAGACATACCATCATGCATTTGAGTTTTTCCAGGGAAGACTCCTTGGAAGGCTCGGTGTTTATTCCAACCACGACAGAGCCCCAACTTTTTCTAAAATAACACCTGTGGAATTTGCCCTCAGAACCAGTTCTGTGACTCATGTAAGAAAAACAAACTGTACAAATGGTAAAGCCAGGCTTAGTCCTTGAGCCCAAGTAACACTGTGGATCTTGCAGGTCCCACCTCAGAGGAGGACCCTCACAGCCCCTTCGCCGGACACATCAAACCCATCGTCCCACAGAATTTACGTGGAGTCATTGGATCACATTAAGAGTTCTTTTTTTTTTTTTACCCCAATTTTTAGGCATTTGTTAAATCCATTCTAAAAAGAAAATGAGCTCGTCCTTCTGTGGGTGCTGTTCTTTCTAAGAGATCTGTGTTTTTAAAAATTGAAGACCCAGAGGGAGATGGTTGCCTATGCTCACAGTAGGCTTTTTCTTCAGGACACTTCTGTTCAATGTGTGTATGTGTCTCGCCAACTAGACTGTGCTTTTTCTAAATCGGATCCCTGCTTTCTTCAGGCAGCAACTCACTGAACGGCCAACACCAACCCCCAGATGAAACAATCTGCTTAAGAGAACACACTTCACAGGTGTTTTCTAGATATTTCATCAGCGGTGTTCAGACTTCTCCAGGGCTTTCACTGCTTCCGAGTAAATACTATTTTTGCTTCCTATAGGATTAAGGTTTTTCTGATTTATTCCTGAATGAACTGCAGCATTTCGCCTACAGAACTTGAGAGCGAGAGCAAGCAGGTGAGAGGTCGGCTCTGAACCACTCCAGTGTGAGGGTCAGTAAACAGCACAGTGCAAACCAGGAGTATGCAGGAGACGCAGGCTGTCCATGTCAGTGGTTTTCAAAGGTTAGGAATCAGGAGCTTCTGTTCCTTCAGGAAAACGCATATGCAGAACCTCCCCCCACCAGGTCCTCAGGGCAGGGATGCTGGGGTCTGGGACTAAGTCAGCCCTGCTCATTGACTTCCCGACTTCAGGGGAAATGCCCCGTGTTGCATTCACATGTGTCCTTGGCGATTCGGTCAACTCCAGAATTCTCAAATAGGTTACAACACGACATGTCGTTGTACAGCCCTAGACCCTGTGCTTGTGGAAACCCAAAAATAAGCCAGCCTCATTTATTTATCCCACGGGTATTATTCAATTATTTCTTTAAGCCACAGCTAGAAATACACAATTCCAACCGAAAGTCATAAAACTGAAAGCCACAGCAGGACAGAGCCAGTCCCCAACCTCCATGCCAGAGAGCCTGTCACCTCATAGTAAAATTACTTAATCAGCCCCATGGTGATAACAGTGGGGGAGGGGGGCAAAGGCAGGGGACAGACGATCACTTCTGCGATTTGAACACTAAAATGGGGACTGTCACTGGATTGTCTGTTGCTGGTGTGAGGACCAAGTCACAGGTCCCACAGGAAGCCTTCAGCTGGGAGCTCAGTGCTGTCATCGTGATTGATCATTGCTCCCCGTGTGCAGCAGCCAACCGGCCCGTGGAAAGGGAAGGGATGCAGGGACCTAGGTGGCCTGCTTTTGTGAATTAACTTAAGGAACTTACCCAACCTTGTCGTGTGCGTGCAGAGCAGGGGACAGGCCAGGCCTGGCTGACTTTGCATAAACATCCACAGGCCAGGTGCACAGAGAGACATTTCATTGTACCCTCAAGAGGGGCATTTAGTGGTTAAGTAGCTTTGCCTTTAAGGAAGTTAAAATGCAGAAACAGTTAACTGCAAAACCTCCAGGAGACACGACAATGGGATTCTGGTCACCTCACTTGGCCTTCAGGGAACTGCTGGGGGACGGTGGAGACGGCAACAGCAGGGCTGAGAACGGGATGACAAAATCAGACCCGTCCCCAAGATCCAGCTCCGACATTCTAACCTGTTCTCGGTCCTGCGGGTGAACGCCCGCATCCATCAGGGCCACAGCGTCCAAGACCACAGGCAGCTCCCAGACCCCAAACACCCAGGCAGAAGGGACCCACGTGGGCCTCCCTGCTGTGACCTTGCTGGAAAAGGCAGGGGTTTGCTGTTGTTTGTTTGGACACAACCTGACGTTCCTCACTTTAAAAACTGTGGCAGCAGGTGGTTCACCATGTCTGAGAAGAAACATAAGGAGCCCCACGGCAAAGAGAAGGTTTGTGTTAGGAAAGGGAAATGATACCCAATCTAGGAACTGACAGTTAAAGCCTGTGTATCAGTGTGTTAAGTCAGGCCATAATGTGCAGAGTCCCAGCCAAGTCCAGCTTGGGATATGTGCTGGTCATTCAAGTTCAGAAAAAAAAGAAGAAAGGAAACCAGTCTGCAGGGAGCCCGGGGACCCAAGGACCCAGGGACAAAGCTGCTCACTGGACCTCCCGGAACAGTGAGGCCCTCAGCACCTCGAGTGTCCAGCCTCTGAAACCAGAATATTAGCCCATGGTGCTGGTCTGATGGCCCTTATTCTTTTGCAACAGGAAGTGCTGCCTTCCCCTCCCTCCTGCATTCACAATGCCTTGTTTGGACAATTAAAAAACAGCCGCTAAAAGTGACGGGCACTGTTCCCAGCCTCTCTCCAGTGTGCAGACCACAGTTGAGCCCTGCTGACGCTTAGCAGCTCTGTGCCTGAGCGGAGCCAAACTGTCAAGAGTCATTTTACACAGGAAAGTCTTTTGAATTAGTCATATTTAAAGAGCCATAATAATAATGATTTTCTGAAGTCTGCAGAAAAACCTTCAGCTAATAGGATTCTGAACCCATACGTTACACTGAATTGCAGCCTGTTCTGTAGCCAAGGCTGCAAACAGCAGGTAATTTACGGCTTCTCACACACGGCGCCTGTCTGATCCACCTAAACCCAGGGGCAGGCCACCCCCAGCACCGTCTTTTGCAAACACATGTGATGTACTTGCCCTTACCATCTCCAAGAAGCTAAAGGCAGCTGCAAGCTTCTAAGGGAATTAAAACAACAACAACAACAAAAAACACCTTGCCTAAAAGGAAAAAAAATCAACAGTTGGCTCAGTAAGTGGAAATAGCAGCTTAATGGCCCCCGCCCGGCCGCTCCCCGAGGCGCCCACGGGCTCACCAGGCAGGACACGCAGCACTGCCCCAGATTCCCAGTGGTCCTGGGCCCGGCACAGCCAGGCAGGATGAACCCGGTGCCAGACGTCTGGCAGAAACAGTGCTTTCCGAGCAGTACACTCCCCAAACCCCTTCTGCCCAAGAAGAAACCCCAAACCCCTTCATTTCAATAACAAGTATAAAGATGTCGCACTGTTTGGTGTGTTGGTCGCCCTGAAAGCTCTAGGTGGACTTAGAAACTGGGCTATAAAGGGACAGACATGTGAGATAAGCCACTGAGTGTTGCTTCAAAATTTGACCCCAAATAGGTCTGGGACAGTGGTCCACACGAGGGAGAGTTTGCTCACCAGGGGACACCCGCGGGTGTCTGGATACATTCCTGTCACTGCTTTGGGAGAGGTGTTCTTGGCTTCTGGGGGGCAGCGGCAGGGGTGCTCTCAGCATCCTGCACTGCACAGGACACCCCCACACTTCCCTGCAAATGCCAGTGGTGCTGCAGTTAAGAAGGAAACCTGTCCATCAGGGCAGCATCCAGGCAGCAGACCAGGAACATGGAGACACAGCTCCAGTTCTGAGAAGGTCTACAGAGAAGTAAATTCAGTCCGGGGTCCCCTCCTCCTGACTCTGTGCCTGGAGAAAACCAACTGAGTCAGAAGCACACACATCATCGCCCCCTCCTGCCGCCACAGCCCCACACCCCCCTCCCCTACAGCCCCCTGTCCGGCTTATGCTCAAAGCTTTCCAAGTGCAGGAAGGGAAAATAGGGTTTTCACCAGACAGATGCGGAAACGGCCAGAAAGGCTCCCCTGCATATCCATCCCATCACTCAGCTACACACGTAGGCCCACAGCTGCTTCTCCAAACCCCTGGGGTCGGAGAGGTGCCACAATGCAGGAGGTTCTGGACCTTAAGAAGCAACACTGATGCGATAGCGTATGTGAACTGGCACTGTCAGGAGTGTGACCTGCTTCCTACCACCTGAGGGACGGTCACCCTGGGCGGGTGAGAAAGGACTGCACGCAGCTCACCGGGGGGTGTTACCCAAGTGACTCAGGAAAAAGCTGGCAGATTTTAGAGATTTTTGCATGTCAGAATGACAGATAGAGTGTCATTATATCTGTCAAAGAGACATGATGATGCTCCAAACGATTTCAATTCAATTAGATAATACTGACCCCCAGAGCGAAGTCTCGTGGGTGTGACGGGAGACTGGGCGAACCCCGAGGTGGGGGATGCCAAGGGTCCCCTTCCACTCAGAATTTCTCTTTTTGGGGGTCAGAGAAAGGGTGCCCTGAGAAACAACTTGTCATCTTCAGACAGGCAATTTCAGTTCAAATGCCTCCGTCTTAAGGCTGTCCCCTCTTCCCTCCAGCTCTAAGAACATCAAAGGCCTAATCACTCCTACTGTGTTTCCCCAAAAATAAGACCTAGACGGACGATCAGCTCTAACGCGTCTTTTGGAGCAAAAATTAATATAAGACCCGATCTTATATAAGGCCCGGTATTATGTTATATTATATTATATTATATTATATTATATTATATTATACCTGGTGTTACATCGTATTATATTATATTATGTTATATTATACCTGGTATTACATTGTGTTATATTATATTTTATATTATATTACCCAGTCTTATAATAAAACAAGACTGGGTCTTATATTAATTTTTGCTCCAAAAGACGCATTAGAGCTGATTGTCCGGCTAGGTCTTATTTTCAGGGAAACACGGTAGTGCCAAGTCACAAAGGCTGCATTCAACTATACCCCCCGAGCCGCCCTCCGTCAAAGTTGCCAATGACCAATAAACCACTTAATACAAATATTAGAATCATCCCAACACCGCTCCACATAAGAATTCTCTGTGACATCTTCCTGACGGAGGTTTGTAGAAATTTCCTGTCTATTTCCCTGAAGGAGATGGGATTGGTTCAGACTTGGGCCTCCTCACTGCCCATTTGCCAAAGGGGGCTGAAGGCAGAGCTCACGCGCTTCAGCGAGGACGTGAAGAAGGAAGAGCCCGCTGCGTGTGAGGGAAGTGGGTTCTGGAACCCACCTTTCTCACTTGGCCATGGAGAGAGTCACCTGCTATTCTTTGCCAAGACTCCTTTAAAGACTAAAGGTTTGTAGTTGTAAGCAGACCTGACGGTTCCATGTCAATTCCTTAATTTTGAAATGTGTGAAGTCTGGTGGGTATAGTTTGGAATAAACCTAGATATCCTCAGAACACAGACAACCACAGGACACAGTGCCAATAAAAAGACAAAAACAGACTTCCAGTCAAGATGGCAGAGTAGGTAAATGCTGTGCTTGCCTCCTCCTATAACCACATCAAAATGACAACTAAACTACAGAACAACCATCGCTGAGAATCGCCTGAAGTCCAGCTGAAACGAAGTCCTATAATTAAGCAAATAAAAAAGCAGCCACGTTGAGACTGGCAGGAGGGGTGGAAACGCAGAACAGGCTGGTCCCACACCCATGTGTAGCGGTTAAGAGTCAGGAGGGATGTCTTGGCTGTGGAGGTCCCCCCTGAGGAGTGAGGGGTCCTAGCCCTACATCAGGCACCCCAGCCCAGGCCTCCAGTGCTGGGAAGAGGAGACCCCATAACTCTGGCTGTGAAAACCAGCAGGGACTCCGTCCGGGTGAGATGGAGAGCTGCAGGTGACCGAGGTGCTCCTCTTGAGGGGCCTGCACACAGACTCACTTGCTCACAGACTCACTCGCCCTGGGCTCCAGTGCCAGGGTGGCAGCTTGAAGAGTGCCAGGGACATACCGGGAACTGAACTGATTGGCTTTAGGATGAGCGATAGAGGGGAAGGGGTCAGGGCAGCTCTCTCTGAGGACAGAAGTGCTGGCAGGCGTCTTTGTGCCTTTGTTGAGCCCCCTCCCACCCAACCAGCAGGCGCCAAATCTGAGCTCTCCATTAACCTGGCTTTCACCTCTCGCCCTGCATTGGTGAATCCGTAAGACTCTGTCCCACTCAATTCACATGCCCAACCCAAGCCGCTTTCAGGGGCTTTTCCACACAAGTGGCCTACCTCAGCTCAAGCTGTGGACTTTCCTAAAATCTCTCAAAGGTCCACAAATCCCAAACAAGCAGTGTCTCACCTTGGCATGCCCTGTATTTCTTGCTAAGCAGCCCAAAGCCCAGCACAAGTGGCGACTGGTCTCAACTTGCATGGTAACACCCATCTGGTGGCACCAAGGCTGGCATAAGCTGCAGACATTATAAACTTGAAGTATGGTTACAACTAAGTGGCCACAAGCCTGGCACAAGAGGTGGCTGGCCTCAGCTTACATTGTGGTGCCCACCGAAGTGTCCCAAGCATGACAATAATGACAGCCAGCCTCGGTTCACAGTGTATTTCTCCAAAGCAACTCCAAACCCAACACGTACAACCAACTGCAGATAATTTTGTAGCTCCTACCGGATGGCCCTGAGCTGGGCACAAATGGTGGCTGACGCTGGTCTGCACCAGAGCCCATCTCAGGAAGCTCCAGAACCAACACACCTGGGGACTGGCTTCAGACGACACAGAGCACCATCCAACCAGCTGCACAAATGACACACCACAAGCGTAGCCTCACCTGCACCAGAACCCTGCTAAAGTGACTACTACTCCATGGGATCAGCCTCCACACAACAGCGTGTCTGCTGTAGAGACAACCAACCCTCACAGACAGTTAGCCTAAGAGTCAATCCCACCCACTGACATGCCAACAATAATCAAGGCCCAACTATAACAGGCAGGCGCACACAACCCACACAAAGGACACACCTGAAGCACCCTGCCCAGACTACATAAGGACACTCTGCCAAAACTGGGAGATGTAGCAGGCCTATCTAATACATAGAAATAAACACAAGGGGACAGCCAAAATGGGGAGACAAAGAACCATGTCGCAAATGAAAGAATAGAACAAAGTTCCAGAATAAGAACTAAACAAAATGGAGACAAACAATCTACCAGACGCAGAGTTCAAAACACTGGTTATAAGGATGCTCAATGAACTCAAGGGAAGAATAGATGAACTGAGTGAGAACTTAAAACAAATATATAGAAAGCATATAAAACAAACAAACAGATAAATACAATGACTGAAATGAAGAATACATTAGAGGAAATCAACAGCAGATTAAATGAAGCAGAGGATCCAATCAGCAATTTTGAAGATAAGGTAGCAGAAAACATCCAATCAGAACAGCAAAAAGAAAAAATAACTAAAAAAAAAATCAGGATAGGTTAGGGACCTTTGGGACAGTATCAAGCATACCAATATTCATATCATAGGGGTACAGGAAGGAGAAGAGAAAGAGCAAGGGATTGAAAACCTATTTGAAGAAATAATGATGGAAAACTTCCCTAACCTAGTGAAGTAAACAGACATACAAACGCAGGAAGTGCAGAGTCCCAAAAAAGATGAATCCAAAGAGGCCCACACCAAGACACATCACAATTAAAATGCCAAAGGTTAAAAACAAAGAGAGAATCTTAAAAGTAGCAAGAGAATGGCAGATAGTTACCAACAAGGGAGCTTCCATAAGATTGTCAGCTGATTTCTCAACAGAAACTTTGCAGGCCAAAGGAATTGGCACAAAATAGTCAACGTGATGAAAAGCAAGGACCTACAACCAAGATTACTCTACCCACCAAGGCTATCATTTAGAACCAAAGGAGAGGTAAAGTTTCCCAGACAGGAAAAAGCTAAAGGAGTTCATCACCACTAAACCAGTATTACAAGAAATGTTAAAAGGACTTATTTAAGTAAAAAACGATAAAAAAATAAGAAAATATAGAAAATAAAAATTCTGACTGGCAAAGGCAAATACTTAGTAAAAGCAGTGGATCAAACAACTATAAAGCTATTACAAAGGTTAAAAGACAATAGTAGGAAGATCATGTGTAATTACAGCAGTAAATTAAGGGATACACACAACACATGCACAAAAGAAGTAAACGATAATGACAAAGCATAAACATGGAGGGGATAAGTAAAAATTGTAGTGATTTTAGAATGTGTTTGAACTGAAGTGATAATCAGATTCAAGTAGGCTGCTATAAACATAGCTCTGTGTACATGCAGCACATAGTCACCACAAGGCACAAACCTATAAGAGATACACAAGAAATAGAGAAAATAATTCAAACACAAACTACAGAAAGTTATCAACATATACAAGAGAGCAAGAGAGTAGGAAAGCAACAGAGAAGAATTATAAAAACAATTAGAAAATAATAAAATAGCAATAACTACATAATTATTAATAATTACTTCAAATATAAATGGATTAGATGTTCTAATTAAGACACAGGGTGGCTGAGGGATAAAAGAATAAAGACCCATACATATGCTGCCTACAAGAGTCACTTCAGATTGAAAGATATCCACAGACTGATAGTAAAGGGACAGAAAAAGATATTTCATGCAAATAGAAATGATAGAATGCTGGGATAGCAATACTTATATCACACAAAATAGCCTTTAAACAAAGGCTGTAACAAGAAACAAAGGAGGGTATACCCCTTTTAAATATCTATGCATCCAACATAGGAGCGCCTAAAAATATAAAGCAAATATTGACAGACATAAAGAGAGAGATTGACAGTAACACAATCATAGTAGGGGGGACTTTAACACTTCATTGCCACCAATTGACAGATCATCCAGACAGAAAATCAACAAGGAAACAGCGGCCTTAAGTGACACATTAGATCAGATGGACTTAATATTTTTAGAAGATTTCACCCAAAACTGACAGAATATACATTCTTTTCAAGTGTACACAGAGCAATTTATAAGACAGACCACACGTTAGGTCATAAAACAAGTCTTAATAAATTTAAGAAAATTGAAGTCATATCAAGCATCTTCTCTGATCACAGTGGTATGAAACTGGAAGTCAATTACAAGAAGAAAATTGAAAAACACATGAATACATGGAGGCTAAATAGCATGCTACTGAACAATGAATGGGTTAACAACGAGATCAAGGAAAAAAATGAAAAGATACACTGAGACAAATAAAAATGAAAACACAATGTCCCAAAATCTATGGGATACAGTCAAAGCAGTGCTAAGAGGGAAATTTATAGCAATACAGGCCTACCTCTAGAAACAAGAAAAATCTCAATCTAACCTTATACCTCAATGTACTAGAAAAATAAGAACAAAGCACAAAGTGAGTAGAAGGAAGAAAATAATAAAGATCAGAACAAAATTAAACAAAATAGAGATCAATGAAACCAAGGGCTGGTTCATTGAAAAGATAAACAAAATTGATAAAGGTTTAGCCAGACACATCAAGAAAAAAAGAGAGAGGGCCCAAATATATAAAATCAACAATGAAATAGGAAAAGTGACAACCAACACCACAGAAATACAAAGGATTATCAGGAAATACTATGAAGAGTTATATGCCAACAAATTGTATGACCTAAAAGCAATGGATAAATACCTAAAAACACAGAATCTTCTTCCAAGGTTGAATCGGGAAGAAACAGAAAATCTGAACAGATTGATAACTACTAACAAAATTGAATCAGTAATAAAAAAAATTAAAAAAAACACTCCCAACAAACAAAAGTCCTGGACCAGAAAGCTTCAAAGGGGAATTTTACCAATATTCAAAAGAATGAATACCTATCATTCTCAAACTAGCCAAAATATTGAAGAGGCGGGAAAGCTCCCAAACTCATTCTACAAGGCCAGCATTTCCCTGATTCCAAAACCAGACAAAGACATTGCAAAAAAACAAAACTATAGGCTGATATCCCTGATAAACATAGATGCAAAAATATTCAACAAAATATTAGCAAACCCAATTCAGCAACATATTTTTAAAAATCATACATCATAAATCAAATGGGATTTATTCCTGGGATGCAAGTTAGTTCACTATCAACAAATCAATTAACATGAGATACCGCATAAACAAAATGAAGGATAAAAATCATATGATCATATCAGAGATGCAGAAAAATCATTTGAGAAAATCCAACATCCATTTATGATAAAAACTCTCAGCAAAGTGGACAGGGAAGATATCTCAACGTAATAAAGGCCAAATATGACAAACCCACAGTTAATGTCATACTCAACAGTGAAAAGCTGAAAGCTTTTTCTTTAAGATCAAGAACAAGACAAGGACGTCCACTTTCACCCCTTATATTCAACATAATACTGGAAGTTCCAGCCACAGCAATCAGACAAGAAAAAGAAACAAAAGGCATCTGAACTAAAAAGAAGCAAAACTGTCATTATTTGCAGATGACCTGACACTATATGTAGAGAACCCTAAAGAGTATATGTCTCCTCGTGCAAGGGAAAGACCCTCTATATATAAAGTGGAATATTACTCAGCCATAAAAGAATGAAATCTTACCATTTGTGACAACATGGATGCACCTAGAGGGTATTATGCCAAGTGAAATAAGTCAGACTGAGAAAGACAAAATTCCATATGATTTCACTTATCTGTCAAATCTAAAAAACAAAACAAACGAAGAAACAAAACAGAAACAGACTCATAGGTACAGAGAACAAATTAATGGTTGCCAGATGGGAGGGGCTGGGGGACTTGGTGAAAAACATGAAGGGATTAGGAAGCACAAATTGACAGTTATGAAAACGGGAATGTAAAGTATAATATAGGGACTATGGTCAGGAATATTGTAATAATTATTAATAATTATGTAATAACTAATAATTATGTAAGTGGGTACTAGACTTATTGGGGTGATCACTTCATAAGGTAAATTAAGTGTCCAACCACTATGCTATACACCTGAAACTAATATAATACTGTATGTCAACTGTAATTGAAAAAGTAAAAAAAAACAAAACAAAAAAAACACAACTCTTAAATCTGAGGAGGACTTAATGTTGACCAGTCACTATGTCAGTTTCAATGCCAGCGATTTGACAGGCACACAGCCACCAGCCCTACCCCCATCGCCAGCAGAGGACCACCCATCACAGCAAGTACAGATTTGGCTCTTGGTTTAACGCTGGGTGTCTTGACATTTGGGGCCAGACAGTTCCTTGTTGGGGGCCATCCTGTGCACTGTGGGAGTTGAGCAGTGTCGCTGACCCCCACCCACTAGATGCCAGTAGGAGCCCCCCAACCCCAATAATGGGACAATGCGAATGTCTCTAGACATTAATGTCCCTGGGGCTGAAACACAGCCCCTCACTGGTTTGATGTGGGATTGGGGCGCTCCTCCCAGCCTTGCCAGTGACAAGCAGTGACACAGAGAATGTGAACTGTCCACGGGGACCAGTCAGTTCCTTTAGCTACAAAATAACTGAAACGACTTCCTTCCCTTCCCTCCCCACACTGCAAAGTCATCGTGGACGCCAAGTACCTCTGTGTGTTGAGGGGCCTTCAGCTCAGGGAGGCTGCAGCCTCACCTGGGAGGGTACCAGGACCAGCGCAGCCAGCAGCTAGCAAAACCCAGAGTTTCCGGGGGAAACGTGCTAGATACCAGAAGTCTACGTGGATCCACCTTCAGCGAAGCTAAAACGTTTCTTTAATTATAACAGAAGCAGCTGACATGAGGGGGCTCCAACCCCTAAGATTTATAAAACCACGTTCACGTATCGGGAAGTGCCATTAGGCCGGGTGTGTGATGTCTTCCCTCAAGTTCTAAGGCAGGATGCAACCCCATCCCTTCCCCCAAATACAATACAATAAAAGAAAAAGGAGAGGAAGCCGTGTGCATGCATGCACGCTCTTCAGCAGTAGCAGGAAAAGTCATCATATCCACACTCAACGTTGTAACTTGTAGAAGTGGGGGAGGGGTGAGTGTGGCCCATGCCTAACGTGCTCACTCCACGTCAGTGAACAGACAGCGTCCTCCAGGGGAGGCCTAGGACGGACTCCACAAGGGCAATCTGGCCCTAAAAACATCCGAAGAGAAAACGATGGAATAGTGGTCTGGAAATGCTTTGATTGGCTTCATCGTGTTAACATTGCCCAAAGCAGATAGGTACAAACCCAAACCCTCAGAACCACAGTTTAAAAAAGCAACCAAAGCACCTGACGAAACATCTTTGCAAAAAACAATAAACAAATGGTTACTCGGACCAATGAGCAAAGACTGTGAGCCACCTTGTCACCAAAGGAGAAAACGGCTCTAGTAAACAGCCCGGGAACCCATTTCAGCTCTGGGGAGTGAGATGGGGGCCACACACTCAGAACCATGGATGTGGCTGGCACCACTTCTGTGCACAGTGTGGGCGGGGGGTGGGGGGTAAGCTGGAACAGAATTCACTTTGGTGAGACACATCAGAGACATTATAGGATCCCATCCCTTCTAAGTCAGTGCCACATCCTGGGGTCCCCAGAATGACACAAAGCACAGAATAGCCTCACATATTAGTGTTAAGGTAGCTGAAAAACAGGCAGTGACCTAAATAATCCAGTGGTGTGGGAATGGAGTGATCCAGTAAATAAACAGTTGGCTAAAGGATGAGACATCAATTTGATGGAATGTTACTCAGACACTTGAAGCAATAGTTGTGGAATGCATATACCACACAGAAAATCATCACCACAATGGTAGGTAGAAACATACTACAACACTGGGAGGAATGCAAATGAAACAGAGTGGCCTGGAAGAAATTAAGCCATTTAAAAAGTATTCTCTTCCTCACATTTTTAAAGCTTTATTATGTGTATAAACTTAAAACTAAATATGTTGGGGTTTTTTCTTAGTAGTTTTGTGGTCCAAACTACATTGGTTCCTCCCCCCAGACACTGCTCACTTCTAAGTTTCCAGGACCTCAAAAGCAGGAGATAGTGGGCCATGGCCGCTGTTGGATTTCAGACTCTTTGTTTTAAAGTTAACAGATAAACAGATACTAAGAAGTTAACACATAAACAGATACATTAATGGTGCAAAGCTCAAAGTGGCCTCTTTTCCCATTTATTCTAATGTTTGTTCAAAGTCAGCCCCATTTCCAGTGACTATATCACCTCTACAAGGTCAAATGAGAGCCACAACACAGGTGGCTTGCGATCAGCGATCCTGGGAGGCAACGTCAGAATGGCATTTTGTGCCCATGTCATGTCCTTCCTCCCCTCGCTCCCACACACACCTCCCACAAGTGCATCAGGACCAGGGAGCACGCCCTCCCAGGGAGGCTGCCCCAGGGGGACTTTCCTGGGCCCTGAGCTCCCTGCTGGCCACCTGAGTATGCTGTCACCGCCCACCCTGGCTGCGGTCAGCAGAGCCCAAGGCAGGCAGGCGTGAGAGCTGAGGGTGAGCCAGGGGATGAGGACCGCCAGGCGACACTGACCTCATAGATGAAGTACACCTTGGCCCCCACGTAGATGCCCATGCGCACGACAGCTCGGACCGCGGCGTTCATACCTGTGGGGGGACAGGACAGCGGTGAGTACGAGCTGAGCAACTGACTGGCTGTGACCAGGAGGCTCCCCAGCCGAGCAGCACTGGGGAGGAGCCTGGGCAGCGCTGAGCTCAGAGCACCTCTCCTCACAGGCTCGGGACATGCACCAGCCGCCTCGACTCTGGACGAATTTGCAGCAACTCTGCCCAGTGGCAACACAACGCAGAGGGCCCGCGTCTGTCTGCGGTTAGCCAAATTCAAAGAAAATGGCACTGACAAGGACCATGGGTCTATGATGTGAGGAGGAGATGAAAATTAATTCCATCACCAGCTACCGTGTGAAAAAAAACTGAGTCAACGGCCTTAAATGCAAAGTCAGTGATGCATTTTATAAAAAGTGAATTAAACCTACATGCTATAAACAATACCCAGCCAAGGGAAAGCTAGGACGCTCCCACACTTTCTCAGAGGACCTAAGAGAAAAACATTAAAAGCACTTTGCGTGAGGTATTGAGCCCACACACTCCGTCTTGCTTCCCGCTGAAGCCATGGCGCGTGGAACACTTGCCTAAGAGCCAACCGAACAGTCTAATTTTCCATGTCCTGAATCCTGTATCGTCATTTTAGCTGATGGGCTAGTGCCATGGGGAGAGAAGTGACAAGGAATGAGGGCCGCTCCTTTCAGGGATGACACATCCTGTGCCCCCACGGGAGCAGCAAAGCTTATTCCAGCCAAGCCGCCCTTGGACACCCACTGCTTCCAATCTGCCTCCTTCTAAAAACTTAAATTTTGGAATCACAAGTCAGGAATAAGGATGTTGGAGAGCGTGGACCACCACTTAAGGGATACTTTCGGTGAATTGAAAAAGAAAAAAAAAAAAATGAAAGCTTCTGTGGCTCCAGAATGACGCTCATGGACACGGACACTGACATTGTATATATTTATATGCAAACCTGCTCAGAAGATGGTCAAGTTTCCAAATTATGTTGAGCCGGGTCTGAAATGCTAGAATTAAGACCTCTGCAAGGTGATAATGTTGAAAGGTTACAATATTTGTGTCACTGAAAAAGCTTGGGGGGAGGTGTACATATCTTGGAAATAAATCCACATTGAATGTCTATGTAATACCTACATTCATGTGGACATATTTATAGATATTTGGTAGTCTCATTACTTCATGTTCAAACCTAGTTTATTACACGGAGAATTTGACCAACCTACTAACTGACTGGTGGTTGTCGCTCACCCGTCCAGAAGGTCAAGCTCAGCACTTTGAGCCTCAGTCATTTATTTTAGCTTCATCCTTTCCTCCTCCCCCGTAGCTCTCTTGCTGCTTCTCAGTCGTGTGAGCTGGGTTTCATTAATGCCCTCGCCAGCTCCTGCCCACAGAGCTGACGTGCTCTCCCAGCACTGCTCCCCAGACCCACCATCTCTTTCTAACACCATCCTCACTATGGCCAGAATCCAGCTTGCTTCTCTTTTGTTTATTGTACAAGTAATTTATAAGTACATTCTTCTGCTTAAAAAATATTACAGAATCTGGAAAAGGCACAGCTACGGGGACAGGAAAAGATCAGAGGTTGTCAGGAGTTGGGGGGAGGGATAAACGGGGGAGCACAGAGGGTTTCAGGGCAGTGACACTGCTCTGTGTGACACTAGAATGGGGGTATGTGTCATTACACACTTGTCCACACCCACAAACTGGACACCACCAAGAGTGACCCTCATGTCAATACAGATGATGTGTCACTGTAGGTTCACGGACTGGAACAAATGTGCCAAGTGTTGGGGGTGCTGACGATGGGTGAGGCTATGTGTGTGATAACGGGGGCAGTTACGGGAACTATCTGTACCTTCCTTCAGTTTTGCTGTGAACCTAAAGCTGCTCTCAACAATAAGGTCTTAAAACAACAATTACAGACCAGCTAGAAAATGAGTGTCCTTCTGCCCCCTCGCCCGCCCTTTGGGACACAGCACACAAGTCCCATAGAAAACTTGCCATGACACCACTGTGCTGCACTGTACAGTCTGTACTTTCACTTTCGTTTAGATGTTTTCTGTGTCACCTTTGATGTGTTTTTTCTAAAACACAAACGTGCCCATGTCCCTCCCTGGAGTCCCCAGGGCCTGGGCAAGTAAAAGCAGACTCCTGGTTGGGGGGGGAGACCCTCCCCCCACAGGCCCTTCCTACCTGCGGGGCCCACCTGGAGGCTTGTCCTTGAACCTCATGCTCTGCATGACCCACAGCACCCAGGACTGCCCCGGGTCCCAGCATCAGGGCCTCCTGGCCCCGTCTGCGCACCCTGGAGAGGTTTCCTGGCCCTCCCCTGCTCCACTCCTTGTTCTGGGAAGGACAGACCTGGCCCGCCCCTCATGCTCACACCTGGGTGGATTTATTGCACCCACCTGCTGACGCCACATCTCCTGTCTGCAGGGCCGTGTGCATGGAGCCTCCTAGTCCCTCAGACCTTAACTTAACTGGTAAACAAGGTCCCCATGGTCCCTCCAATAGACTCCACGAGTCCAGGACTTTATGCAACGCCACTGAAACTGGCAAGTTAGCGACCAAACGCTGAACCACACCAATGTTTTCTCATGGGAGAGTCACACGGCTAACACCCCACGTCTCCTCTTCCTGAAGCCCCCATTCCCAGGGGCCCTTCATAAAGGCACAATAAAAGGAGACAAACTGGGGGATTTTAGAAGTGGATAAGAAATGGCAGGAGTGACACTGTGACAAGTGGGACACAATGCAGAGGTGAGCAGGAGACCCCCGTGGAATAAAAGCCTGTCCCAGGAGGTGTGCACACACCTTCACACCAGCCCCTCCACTTCAATTCAACCCTGCCTCCCGGGATGAACCCGGGCAAACACAGGTACTCACCTGGGAAATGGCCTGTCACCCCTCAGCCTGCAGTGGCTACAGGTAAGGGCTCCAGGGCCCCCAGGTTTCCCAGGCAGGGGAGAACCCCGAGCACCGCCTGTCCGCCTGGCCCCCAGGGGTGAGCCACGTTCTGAGAACCAGGCCCAGCCACACAGCCTTTACCCACTTGCCAGTTTGTGTCACTTGGTGAAACCAGATGGCCTTTCCCCCCACTGGGAGTTAGCAGCCTCCTGCTTGGGTCTGAGGGAGCCATGCTCACAGCACAGCACCCATAACTCGGGTCAGTGCCCCAGCACCTGGGAACACCGGGCAGCCGGGCACTGAGTGGATAAACTGAGAGTCAAGGGAGCAAAATTGATAAATGGTGAAGCTGCAGTGTAAGCTGTCCTGGGTTTTATGTATTTTACCTTGAAAGATGTCCTAATTCCTTTTAGCACAAGGGCTGTACCTTAGAACGACTAAAGGGGCTTTAAGGAAAAAAAGGCCTGCTGGGCGCCCATTCCGGTTTGGTTATGTGGGGTGGGGCCTGTGCCCTTAGTCAGTTCTCCTTTTCAACTTGGTGCACAGCGGGGATCCAAACTGCTGCCTGGAGGGCAAACACCAAGGAACACAGAATAAGCCGATTTTCACCAATGGCCTCTTACACACATGGCCGGGACCAAGACAAGGGTCCCTGGTATTGGAGTCTCACAGTCACCTGGGTGGGTAGGGCCGGTTTTAGTATTTTGCCTGGCACTGTCCTGGGGCTCACCTGCCATCCGTACAGAATATAGGCTGTTTGGGGGTCTTGCACTCTGCACTCAAACTGCTGTTTTCAGTAACCGCTTGGGCACAGACGAGTCCATTCGTTTTGCCTTTGTTTTGATCTTGGCAGCCAAACCTGGGAACTAAAACAACTTTCATTCTTAGTTCCATGGGAAAATGTAACCCTGCTCCCAAGTCCAAATCTTAATATTTTAAAAATAATCTTTATCATTTGCAAAAATTTAAACCTCAATCCTCAGGGGATGTACCATCTTGTGATGGGAACCAAAAAAAACCTTGAAAAAACTAGGGAGGAGCTAAGTGAGAAGTGTGTGATAATTACTCAGATATGAGAGAAAGAACAGATTGGTAAATTGTTTCCCTGATGTTACACAGTAAAGGCTTCTGGTTGAACCATCGTGCAGGTAAGCCAGTCACTAAGATAATCTCTTCCTTGAGGTCCGGGAGTGAGGTGGATGGTTTCCAAATGCCTCCTGAGAGTCTGTGCTGATAAAATTTAAACTTTGAGTAATTTGTAAGAGACAAGAAACACAGTGATTGTAATAAAACAATCAGGGTTCATTCTTTTATGTCCTGTGTGAGCTGAGGAGTATGACAAACCTCCCTACTGAGCCCTCTGTGGCAGCCTCAAGCCATGCTCCCCTGTATGTCTCAGTACTTCTAACCATTGCCTTACAGATTTCAACATTTAAACTCCTGTTTGAAAAACAGTCAGGTTGCTCAGCCCTCTTACTGGTCTCTCCCTGAGTTTTTGGAGTTTCCATCTTTGTGCCAAAGCAAAGATGTGGAACATGGCAGAAAATAAACTTAAAATGCACCCTAACTTGCTCTTGCTACTCAAGTTCTCCGTAAAGCTTTCCTCTTTTGACAACTTAGGAACGGGCAGGAAAAAAACATCCTAAGGAGAACTGTGTCAGGATGCTGGCTCAGTGAATCAGTTACCGAGTGGGAGCATCCCCGCCGTGAGCAAGGTCCAAATCACCAGGTCTTGCGCTCAAAGTCAGTGGAAAGCTTGAGATAAATCAGTAAAGGGTTTTCATTCATCCATTCATCATCCCGCCCTCATGCCTCCCCCTCTCCCCCATCCACCCATCATCCATCCACGCACCATCCATCCGTCCATCATCCATCCATCCATCTCACATGCACAGACTGACTTTGCCAGTTACTGCTGGCTGTGTCACTGAGAAACCAGGAGACAGTACAGGCCCTGCTGGGCTTATTCCAGTGGTTACCATTAACATGACAAGCACATGACACCCAGGGGTGGAAGGTGCTGGGGGAAGAACAAAACGCAGAGCAGGGGGAGGGGGGCTGGAGAGTGGCGCTGTGGAGAGGGACTGCTACTGTCCTTCAGAGGCCAGCACCGCCTCCTGGAGAAGTGCTCACTGAGGGAGAAAGGAAGAAGGTGACAGAGGCCAGCCAAGAGGACATCTGGAAAAGAGCACTACAGGCGGGCCAAGGCCACAGCAGGAGCGTGCTTGCCACGTGCTGGGTCCTTGTCTCCACAGCAGACGTGAGAGCAGGGCCAGCAGCTCCCTTCGTGTCATTCCAACTTCAACATAAACACTCGGTAGGGACCCACTAAACAGGAGCAGCCACTGTCACGGGGACAGCCACTGCTCATGACGAGGTGCCGAGTCAGAGACACACTGAATTTCAACGGCTCGGTATCAAAAAATTGAAATATCTTATTACTCTTTATATTGACGATGGGTTGAAATACTGGCTTGAATGAGATATACGTTTAAAGTTAATTTCACCTGTTTCTTCTACTTTTGTTACCGTGGTGACCAGTTTAAAGTCACATGTAGGATGGGGTCTCTGTGCACAGGCCTCATTACACTGCACAGCGCCTCCTAAATCTTGCCACGCCCACCAGCGCAAAGCTCCTGAAAGGTGGTGACTATTCCATCCCAGGTGCCAAACGTGTCCTGTCTCCATTAGGTCACTAGGATAAGCACGGCTGTAAAGAACACCCTTTGACCAAAGTACCTGCCTCCACCCTGCTGGCTCCACACACTGCCTTCCTTCCTGCTGCACAGACCAGCTCCTCTCAGAGGTCAGACCTTCCACTTACACAATCCGTCCCATACCCCTCGGTCCTGCCAGGTGCCCACTCCACCCTGACACCTCCCCTTACAGCCCAACCCTGCTCCTCACAAGACCCTGAACTTGGCCTCTGGTCCCCTCCCCCTTCCCTCCACATAACCGCCCCTATCAGTGGTAGCCCGTGAGTGCCTCCAGGTGGCTTCCTGGCCAGTATCACACAGGTAGTGCAAAGTCCTCACGCCTGCCCGACGCAGGAACCTTGCCCATCTGGCCCTGACCTCTTCCTCGCAGCCCCTGCAGACACCCCGTCTGCCTGCCCAGGCTGCTTCCCATCGGCTCACTCCCCACCCCCACCCCACCCCAGGAGCAGCTGGAGGGTCCTGCGTGGCACAGGGCTGTTCCCCGTCCACTTCCTTCTCCTGTTCATCTGCCCCCAGGTCACTCCCTGAGAGGCGACCCCATGGTGTACCTTCACCTAGGAGGTCACCGTCAGTTTGTGGAATAGTCACATGCCAAGGGAAACGAAACCTGTCATGCTGAAGCAGAGCTGAAAAGACAAGGAGGAACAGCTGCAAGCGTCACCCTGCAGCACCCCTTTTCCACCCTATTCAGAGCAAAGAAACTTCTGACCAGGTCACTTATTTCCACCGTACTGTAGAAAGGGTCCTAAGTCACAATTCAGTCAAAATCTTTGTCAGGGTCAGAGAACCATCACAGGAAACCACTGGGAGGGTTGGAACTGCCTGGGTTTCAAAATGCCCAGGGGACGCAGGCCTCAAGCGTGGTCCGCAGCCAACCAGAGGGGCCGCAGCTCTGGCGGATTCCCAGGCCTGCCCTCGCTCGACCTTCAAGTTCCGGTCTGCATCAACGCGAGGCCCGTAGGGGCTCAGGGCATCAAGCATGGACAGGAAGCTGTGAGCCCTCGCAGCAGGGCCTGCAGGGTCCCTGAGCAGTGTCCTGCACCAGTCCTCCCTGTCCTCCTGCGGCCAGAAGCCTTTCACTAAGGAGAAGGAGAGACGGAGGAGGAGGGAAGGAGGGCGACAGGAATTAGGTGATTCCACTTCCTTCACTTTGCAAATGAAAAATCCCAGGCCCCAGGCCACTCCCTGGTAGAGAGCGCCCTGAGTAAGGCTCGGTGCTCAGGCCGCTGGTCCCCGGGGGTTTGCACCTCTTGCCTCCTGACAGGCCGTGACTGTAATCTCCACTGCACTAAGTATATGGTGGGGAAGATGGTGGGGTGAGGGCTGCTGGCGGACACTTGGGAAAACACAGTAGCCTAGGAAGCCCATTAAAGAGAGTAACTGGAATCATGACTCAACCACTTTCTTAACATATGGCCATCTGTTTTTTATCCAGAGATAGCTTTTCAGCACAAGTACAATCGTAATGGATGGACAATTTTGTGTTCCAGTGTCTGCCACTGCCCTTTCCTCACGTTTCTAGTTGTAATTGCTTCTGACAGCCCACCAGATGGGTATGGCTTATTCAAATGGCCCCATTTTTCCCTGAGAAGAGGTTTCAGATCTATATTAAAGCTTCTAGTTTTCTGTCACCAGTGGGGAAAACATTCTTTCTTTAAAAGATGACAGGATGTCTAGCTTCCAATTGCCATCTGAGTAGGTCACACAATGTTGTCTGCATTTGTAGACAGCTACGTAATTGCACAGACTTCCTGTGGCACACATGGGGTTAACACAGTAATTCTAACACACTGCCTCCTACAGCCAACAATTTTTGCTAAATGATTACATTGTAAACACAGAAGATCCCATGACAGAACGTGTATGTGCAGAATTCCAGGATGGTAAGGAGCCCAGAGCTGTGTGAGGCGAGGTGGTCACTGGTCCCAGTTGCCCTTTTTATCTAAAGTCAGCAGAACTTTGGGCAGGCGCAGAAGGAGCCCACCCAAGCCAGGCCCCACGGTGGAGTTCAAGAAAAACAGGCTCAGTGAAGGACCCCCCCCCCCCCCCCCGGGCACCTGGGCGCCACCCACAGGACCTCCCATTGCTGACTAGGGCTTCTAACCTCCAGATGTTGATGGTGCCCAGAAATCGCTCTGCAGGTAAGAGTGATTTTGTTTTAGATTAGCAGAGGTTTCATCCACACGACTTGATGAGAAAAGAAGACAGCTAGAACTCCCAGTAGAAGGAAGCACTCCTTGCCGAGATGCCTGGATGGAGACAGTCACCAAACATTTGAGTGCCTGCAAGGGCCACATGCTGTGCTGGGTGCCAGAGCTGCCCTGGGGAATGACACTTGTGTCCCAGGCCCCCATTCCCACTGCAGCTCTCCCACTTAACAGAACTCGGCTCAGAGTTCTGAGATGCACCAGGCATATGAGGTTCTTCCCAAAGCTGCCATGTTCATGTGTCAAATGAGGATGAGTTAATACCTGAAACTCTCGCATCGCACTGGTCCCTAAATGTTAGTCACTCTTCCTATCAATGGAAAGACTTACACAGACTCGATTCAATGAACTCCCTGGAAAGCTTGTATTCAGGTTTACTCTGTCCTGGGCAGAACAGGGCTTAGCTGCCATTCGCTGCGCCCTGAGGGCCCGCCACTGCTCTGCACTGGCAGCTGTACAGGCCTCCTGAAGCCCAGTCGCTGTCTAAGACGATGAGTCACTCTTGGTGCTGACACAATCTGGCTGAGCGTGGGCCCTTAGTCCGGCTAAGTCTGTCTGTTTGGCAATGTGGAACCTATTTTAGGTAAAAGTGAAAATCAGTGTAAATTTGCAGATTCCTTGTGATAACAGAAGAAACCCAAAGAACGAGAAAATTAGCCTTAGAAATACTCTTCCTTAATGGGCGTGGCTAGGGGAGTCAGGAATATAGATGGGGAATTAAAAAAATAAGTAAATAAACACAACATAAATTTCATTGGGAAAAAAAAGCATTTCATCATTCTGGAATCAAGTGTTACATGTTTTTAGCCACTATCACTGTATTGTAAAGTGACTGCTAGCACTGTACAAAGGCATTTTCTGTTCCATAAACAAAGCTGCCTATAAGTTATCTGTATAAATTCTGAGCAAGTCAGGCTTTGCTCATCTTGGAGCTGTAACTAGACTTTACGACCTCGCTTGCAAGGGGCCCCTTAAGAGCATGGCTGACTGGAAAGTACTTGAATTGAGATAATATAAAACTTGGCTTAAATATCGCCACTATGAGCTGCGTGACCTTAGCTAAGTCACTTATCTCACTGTGGGTCTTTGTCCCCACCTCCAAAATGTCTTGGAGCCATGTAATTAGGCCTGGACATAAGATCTGTGAAACTCCTAGCACATAAAATGTGCCAAGACACAGCAGCTATGGTCACCTCGACATGACACTTTACCATAATCGTACATCTGATTAGAAAACTACCCAGAAATGAAGACATGAGCATGCTCACCCTGGTCTATAGCTAGGAGCAAAATTCTTCTAGGGGAAACCCAACACTGATACATCAGAATCCAGATAAAGTGATGCAAGGGTGCTGGGCAACAGACAACGTCTCTGGGAATAACTACTCCAAGGGTCCGTGTCTGCCAAGGCCAGACCTCTGAGTACGTCTCAGGGTGACAAGTGCATCCAAACGCTCAGACATCACATCGAAACAGGAGGTCTGGCGCTTTGCACGAAGTCCAAGAAAAACGGCCAATAGCCTCAGCTCCGCCTGAGGGAAATGCCCAGACAACCGGCCGTGGTGGGTTGTCAGAAATGTAGGACAGCCCAGATATGCCAGTGGAGAGCAAGGCCATCAAATATGATGTTACCCTGAGGCGAGAACTGCCATCTCCCATTAACCTGACAGGACACCAACCCAGCAACCTTCTCTTAGATTTTTGATTCTCAAAGTATCCTTCTCCACTGAGGAGACCAGCTGTGGACTTAGTGAACTCTTTTAGAACTGTTCACAGGTGGCATAGCCAGGATAAGTACCAGTGAACATACTGCTTCTGTGTGTTGCAACAACACCTGAGTGCCTGTACACAAGTGGGCAAACTTTGGGATAGAATTAAAAAGAATGACAAATAAATAAGTAAATAAATATTCTTTTCTTTCTTTTTTTTTTTCTACAGGCATAGCACCTTAATTGTAAAATAACCTTGAAACTCTGACCTTGAAGCATGGAAACTTAAGACCAGTTCCTCTTCCTGTGCCAATGATTTATTCTCTGTGGAGGCGCAGGATGCTATTCACTTAATATGCTTCCTCATTTGCATGCACGTGCTTTTAAAGCTTTTGACAGGGGGAGCCACTGTAGCCCCACTGCAACCTAACCGGATGCTACCAAGCATGCCTTCTGGTTTTTATTTAAGTAACGTGGGCAATGTCATCTATTTCATTCTGCCATTTCCCCAACCCTGGCCTCTGCTATATCACATTGTCTTCCTCTGGAATGTCTGTACCTGGGGTCACTTTATTAGAAATACCAAATCAGAATAACCCTGGTTTCCTCGGGCGCAAAGGCGGGCCTGTGGGGCCAGGGCGGTGACTGGCGCTGCAATAGCTGCCATCAATAGGTCGCGGGAGGGGGAGGGTGGGGGGGGGTGTCTCGCCGGGGACCAACGCTCCGGGGACCCACGCTCCAGGCACGCTGCAAGCCAGGTGCCCAGGGCTGAAGGCACGCAGGCAGCGACGGACCGGGAATCACGTAGGCGCGTGCCACAGGCGGTCACAGCACCCCAACTTGCCGCACCCGCGCCAGCCCCGCCCCGCTCAAGGGCGAAGGGAAGGTCACCGGCAAGGTGGACTCGGGCGAGGGCGCCGGGCCCACCCGAGCATCCCCCCACCGTGTGTGGCCTGGAAACAGGTGAAAACGAGGCATCAGGGCCTTTGAACTCATCTAGTGGGCAGAGGGGAAAATAAAAACTAAACGCCAGCTCTGGGACGCGTCTCCAGCCTGCGTGATCCTTCAGGCTCCAAGGACGCATTCGCCTGGGAAGCGCAGATCCAATCCACCTTCTAGCAGTTGGCTCGCGCCACCCAGGGATTTGCCTGGATCGGAAAACCAACATCTGGGAACCCCTGCGACCCCAAGTGCACCCAGCGCGACTGCTGGGCGTGGCCGTGTCACCCCTCACCCCATTAAATTGAAATATTCTCTTGGTGCGTCCGCGGACTCGGGTTCGGGTCCCCATCTCCCCCGGAAATCCGCCTCCACGTTGGGGGTGGGGAGCCTGGACTCCGCGACCAGTGCTGGTGACGTCCTGGGTCCCCGCTTCCTGGTCCTTCCCTTCCAGGGAGGCTGGCGGGGAGGCCTAATGACCCATTTTAGTTTTCGGTTTGGTCATGAGCCGTAAGGGAACAGGAAATTAGAACGGCGGAAAACCTTTTTTAAAAATTTCCCAGCGGAAAAACGAGGCGGTGCCGGGCGCCAGGCAACAGCGGCCGGGGAACCCGGCGCCCCACGCAGTGTCCCACAGTCGGCAGCAGGAACCTCCCCAGCGCTGCTTGGGGGGTGGGGGGGTGGCGAAGGGCACGAGTCCTCCTGACGCGCCACAGGGACCCGGCCGTTTCTCCTACCACGTTGGGCGGGAGAAGGGGCGTGGCATCGGAGGTGGCCGCGCTGTAACCCAGCTTCTGAGGGGCGTCCGGCCCCTTCCTACGACTTGCGTAAGGGCGGTCCAGGCGACCCCATCGCAAGTCTCAATTTTAAAAACAAACGTGGAGGTGGAAAACTGGTCTTCCGGATAAAGAATCCTGCTGCCATACTCCTCCCTCCCCCGCCCCGCAGTGACTGGGGGGTTGTACGGCCCGCTCCTCCCGCTGAAAGTACCTCTGCGGTTCCTGGGCGCCCGGCTGCTCCCACACCCTTCTCTTCTACCCCATTCCTTCTCCCTGGTTCCCCCATTCCTTCCCATCGGTGCTCCCCTCCGCCCCAGCCCGGGGAGGGAGTGCGCACCTTGTGCATCCCCGCCGCTGGTCAGCACGCCGATGGCTTTGCCGGCCCCGGAGAGTTGTTCCAGAAACTGTCGAAGGGAGCCCCTGGGGGTCGAGGGGATACCGTCTTGATCCATGGCTAGCAGGCCGAAGACAGCAGTGGGCAGGGTGCGAGACAGCCAGTGCGCCCCACCCGCTCCTCCGCTGCTCGGAACCGCTCGCCCCGCCCGCTCTGGGCGCGCCAATCCGCGGCCAGGGGCGGGCGCGCGGGACGTGGGCTGAGGGCGGGGCGCCGTGGGTTGGGGAGCGTCACGTACTGAGGCGCGCGGGGGGCGGCGGGCATCGCAGGTGCAGGAGCATCGTACTCGGGAAAAGCAGCAGGGGAGGGACATTACGGCGGGGGGAGCACCATAGGGGCAAGGAAACACTGTAGGTGGGCGGAGCACCGTAGGTGGGGGCGAACATCACCGGGAGGGGGTGCATCGCTGCAGGTGGGTGAGGAGCAGCGCATTCCAGGAGAGCGCGGCAGGTGGGGACGCCAGGCCCGCGGCGGTTGGGGGACCGAGCCCCAGCAGTAGCGAGCGCCCAGCTTCCCCATCCCGGGTGGCACTCGGAGCTGCGGGCGCCCCAGAGGTTCCTCCCTCCGCCCCAGGTTTCCCCTTAGGCCTGAGGCCCAGAGGAAGGACGCGAAGCGGCTGCTGGAGTTAAGGGGCAAACGTGGGCGTCGCTGCTGGCGACGTTGAAGCCCTGTCTCCGGTCCCCAGAGGGGCCCTGGCGCGCCCTGGCCCCGCCCGCACGGGGACACGTGAAGAAACGTGACCTTAGAGGAGAGTCTAGCGATACCCTGGGCTCTGAACATAGGATGGGGTTGAGGAGGGCAGGAAAGGCTGGTTGGGGAGATAAGATCCAAGTTCTTACCTAAGGAAGCCGAGTTCCTGCGCTGTCCTACTGGCAGGTGCAGACAGGCAACACATGTAGTGTGGGGGTAATTGATGAATATGCTGACTCTTTATGGAGCTTAACCCCATGCCAGTTACCTGCTGGAGACACGCAGATGGATGCCTCAGGGCGTGGTCTCAGGAGGCACTGCTGGGGGTGCACTTACCCCCAAAAAAGTTTCATACACGGGCCCATCCATCCGCAGTTCACAGTAGGGATGGTACAGCGCCGGAACCTACTACATGCGCAATAAATGTTTTGTCAAGTGGATACAAGGGGGTAAAGAGCCTAAGAAAGTCTCCGTCTGTCAACCCAGAGAAGCCTGTGATAGCAACACAAACACGCTATTCGCTGTAGGGCCACCCCAGACAGAAGGTGGGGTGCACAGACGGGTTGAGTGCTGGCAGCATGCACGCTCTGTCATCCTCCCGCTCATCTCCGAGCATCAACAATTTATTGTAAAAGAGCAAAAAGTGCCTACTGTGGGCAAGGCTGGAGATCTGATCCCTGCTGTTAGCAGAATTAATGGAGAAATGCCTGAATCCCCATGATCCAGCTTCTGGGAGTCCTGCCAGGGAATATGTATTTTAAACCAGCTGCCAGCTGTCCGGATGAGTGCAAAGCCTGAGAACAACTGCATGGATGGACTGAGCCCCAGCAGGGCCCGCGGTGCTGAAAAGGACACTGGGCCGTTTTACCACGGCAGGTGGGTGGCCTTCACTCTCCCGGGACAGGAGAGAGGCCAGGCTCTACCCACCTCTGCCCAGAGGTCTCTGGCACCCCCAGTACAGGCTTTGGGCTCTAGAATCACCCATCCTTTTCTAGAACATCCTACACTTAGAAAAGATGGTGCAAACGGTTAAAATACAATGTTATTTACACAGAGTTGTAGCTCATGTGGGATATGCGTGATTCTGCCCCAGCTAAGCTCATGAGCTCTGACCGTGGCTCAGCTTCTCAGGAAATAATATGCAGAGGTCTCAGCCAACACCTTAGCACCTTTTTCTTCTGCAATACATGTATTTCAATCGAACTGGCCCTAGCTTCTCTTAACTCTGGCCTGAAAGAATTCTCTGACAGCAGAGGGCAGCACTGCATGCTCTACCCACTGCCAGGCTCCCTTCCCACAGGACCTGGCAGGACCTGGCAGGAGCCTTGATTGTCCTTTGCCACCTTCCAAATTCCCCTGACTTCTGCAGCTCCAGCCACACCACACCTGTGTCACAGGCACAATTACTCCAGGGTTCAGGGGGCTTCCCTGGGCCCTCTGTCAGGGTCCCCAGGTGTGGGCCCAGGGTCTGGGGGCTTCTGTACACACACCTGTGCTGGGCAGGGGCAGGATTCACCTCCGGAGGACTGTTGGACAGAGGGCCGGAGTCCGTCACCCGCAGGCTTTGACTCTGTCCCTCATCTTGGCATTTTCCCTAGCTTCCAAACAGGGGTCAGCTTTGAGCTAATCTGCAACCCCAACTGCTTACCCATCGTCCTTTTCCTCATGCCATTAAAATACTTGAGTTGAAGCCCAGCAAGAGGGCAGGACACAGACTGAAGAAATATTGCTCTTAGCAAGAGAGATGGGATTATTCTGGAGACAATGTACTTGGTCACTAGAAACACTAAGATGATTTGTCTCGCTGTGGGAGCTATTGAGGATTCAGTTAGGGCCCAATATTCAACATTGTCAACAGCTTGAGGACGCAGGCCTCTCAATGGCCCCAGTCCTGATGACCATGGGTGATGGGGGGAGGGTCTGCTCTGGGGATACTGAGGCTCGATTCTCCCGTGAAGAGGGTCTGATGGATTCTGGTCCCCACCCATGGGTCTCAAACCCAGTCCCAGAGGCTGGGAAGGAAGAAGCCCCTTCTATGCCATGGCCTCGCTTGACTTCTGCCTCTTTGGCTAAGTCACACTGCTTTCCCAAGCTCTGGCCAGTGGAGCCACACACAGAAACCTTTGTCCCCCCTGGACGCCTGGTTCTGGCGTGCGAGGCGCCCCGTCTTGTTAGGCCACTTGGCTACTGGTTTTCACCTCCAGGCCAAGACTTTGACCTCAGTGGAGGTTCAGAAACTTATTCTCAGATTTTTTTTAAAAGTCAGATAAATAAATAAATAAATAAATAAATAAATAAATAAATAAATAAATAAAATAAAGGACACATCTGAAGGATGGTGAATCAAGATTAGATGATGAGACAGAATATACGCATCTATGAGAAGTCAGCATGGCTTTCCCACGTGGGTCAGGTTCGGCTCTGATCTTCCTGGCAACCAGACCAAAAAAGGGGGTAAAGAAGAGGGACAGGCTAAGATTGTCAGTCAGGTCCATTTTTTGGCGAATGAGTTGTGCAGACTTTCTTCTTAACTTCTAGTAGTTTGGAATCATAGAAGTAACATAGCAGGATCTCTTTGGGGGAGTGTGGACTTTTCCAGGTGGGTAGAATAACAGGGAACCCATGTGTGGCTCAGGGTCCCTGTGGTGCAGATGGGGAGCAATGCAAAGGGGTGGATTATCTTAAGGGAGTTTTCTGCCAAACTGTTAAATGGGGAGAGAGGGAGAGAGGGAGGGAAGGAGGGAGAGAGAGAGAGAGAGAGAGAGAGAGAGAGAGAGAGAGCTGGAGGGAGACTGGATGACTCAGACTTTTGTCCAGAGGTCCTGGCACACTGTCCAGAGCCCTCCCTGGGACATTTTGGTGTGGCAGCGGCTCTTTTTCTAGAACATGACCCTCTCTGGCTGATCTGGTTCTGTTGTTTACATCCATTTTTAAAATGAAACTCTTATGATTAGAGCTTGTTTTCCCATCTTGTTATCTGTGTCCTGGTGACATTTCAGAAATGGCTTCAATTTTATTAGCAAATGGGTCCTCAGTTCTTTCTGTGAAACATGCTTTTGGAATCCTCTCTGGAGGTGGCTAATTTCAGGTAGTGTCGATGAATTCCTGAATCTCGTTCAAGTAAATTATCTTCCCTGATTGTTCTTGTCCTCTGTGTCACTATACACATGTGTAAACACATGCACACATGCACACACTATAGGACATGAAACCAGCTTCATTCGTATTCCCAGCATTCATGAGGCCAGGCAGTGGGAACTCTCGCCCACATTCTTTTCTAGTGAATGCCAGGCTCCAGGCCACAGACCTGCCAGTGTCCCAGGATCTGGGACATTCTTTAAGGACTCCCAACCCCTCAGGCCTGGGCCCTGGTCCCCTCCATGTCACTAACTCCCTTGTTGTATATTTGATATGACATCTCCCTGCTAGCGGTCCTGGGCCAGCACATGGTCTACAAAGGTCTAATGCACTCGGTGGTGGGGGGGTGACCCCAGTGTGGTAGGGTGCTTGAGGGGGTCATCCTAAGTCTCCTGGGGCTTAAAGCCCAATTCTAGAAATGGTGATGTGACTTGTGACGAGAGGGACAGGTAAGGGTTGGAGTGTTCTGAGCAGAGGCCTCGAGAGAGAAGAATCTGTGTGGGAAGAAAGCGAGGTTTCTGGGGGCCCTGTGCTGGGGAGCAGCCAGGAAGGCTGTCAGGGGAACTTGGGAGAAGCTGCAGTGGGGGAGAGAGCAGGGGGGAGGGCAAGAGGGGGTGGGGTGAGAGCAGGGGAGAGAGGGAAAAGAGGGGAGACAAAGCAGAGGGAGAGAGCAGAGGGGGAGCTGGCTGACAGCCCGCAGGTGCTGGGTGAGGAGGGGCCCTGTGTATTTGAAGTTTAGACTCACTGTGAGTCATCAGGACTTGGAGCCCTGGCACAGCACCCTGGGGTCAGGGCTTCTGCACTGAGGCTGGAGTTCTCCCCATGTTCTGCTGGGGGTCCTCGGGGGCCTGGACACACCTGGACTCTTAACTCCTCTGTGCCCAGGGTCAGGTGCTGCAATGAATGCCAGCCCACTACCCCTCCTAGACCATGGGGCCCACTTCACTGGTTGCAGGGAGGATAAATATCAGTGGTCACTGAGTGAGGACCAGTGCCTCCACCAAAAGATGTGCAAAGCAAGCAGTGGCTTGTGCCGGAGGGAGGCAGTCCTCCCTCCCCGTCCCTGGTCCCTATGAGTCAGGGTTAGTCATCCTGGCTGGAGGGCACTTCCTCATGTGGACGCCCCTGGAGCCTGAGGTGTGAGCTGAGAGGCTGTGAGCCAGCCCTGGGCTTAGGCATCTGCCCAAGTGGGGGGCAGGGAGGGGCAGGAGACTTCCACAGGCCCCTCCAGTCCCTGTGCTCACACAGCAGGAACTCTGGGCCTCTTACCAGACTGGGGGGTGGGGCTGACAAGTCCAGCGCCTGTTGGAAGAACCCTGTTGGTGCCCTGGTGGTGACATCAGCTTGGCATCCAGTGACCAGAACGTTCCGTTAATGCAGTGAGGATAGGAATATCCGAATGCCTCACATTTAGTGACAGCAGCTGTACCTTTGTGAGTCTGCTTCCAGGGTTGTGTCTTATTGGAATAGTTTGAGTAAATAATAGTTTGAGTGAATTATAGTTCAGCAAAGCTGTTAAAATGTTATTTGCTCTGTTCCCTCCCTAGCCAGCTAACATTAGAATTTAGAAAATACAAGGTCTGACAAGTATGTTCGCAAACTCATCCTCCAAAAAATGCTGCATACCTCATTGCTGAATATCAGTATGGTCACCTTTGAGGTACTCCCCTTGGGAAGCTCTGCACCGACACCAGCGCTTGGTCCACCCTTCAAAGCAATTTTGGAACTCTTTTTCTGGAATGGTCATCAGAGCTGTCGCCGTATTACCCTTGATGTCCTGAATGTCATCGAAATGTCTTCCTTTCAATATTTCCTTTATCTTTGGGTAAAGAAAGAAGACATTGGGGGCCAGATCAGGTGAGTAGAGAGGGTGTTCCAATACAGTTATTTGTTTACTGGCTAAACACTCCCTCACAGACAGTGCTGGGTGGGCTGGTACGTTGTCATGATGCAAGAGCCATGAACTGTTGGTGAAAAGCTCAAGTCGTCCGACTTTTTCATGCAGCCTTTTCAGCACTTCCAAATAGTAAACTTGGTTAACTGTCCAGTTGGTACAAATTCATACTGAATAATCCTTCTGATATCAAAAAAGGTTAGCAACATTGTTGCAACAAGCTCATGAACTTAATTGTCACACCTTGTATATACATACAGGAAGAGTGATTTCAAATAAATAAGTGTCATCATGACTGCACCTCGAGAAAAGCAAAATCCTGCCCAAGCAGACTTGGGATTTCATTAATTTCTGTATAATTGATAAGTCACAGACAGAGACTAAACAGCCGTCTCAACAATTGGATTCATTCCCAGATTGAAAACTTAGGCGAACCCTTCAAATCTACTCGTGGCCATTTTCACGTGTATGGTACAGCATTTTAAGTACAGTCATCATCCCAGACTCAGACCATCAGAAGTTACTCATCTTGTGGAAATGTAATGGCTGTGTGCGATGGCAGAGGGATAGTGGATGGGGGAGGGGGGTTCACACAGTGTGAGGGATATAAAAGATAAACGTCTAAGTAAAAAAAAAAAGTTACTCATCTTATAACTGAAAGTTTGTGCCCTTTGACCAACATCTCTGTCAATTACTCCTCAACAAAAAAATGAGCAGAAGACAGTGAACAATTTCCCTAAAGAGTAGATTTGGATGTCTCCCCAGGAAGGTTCTTGTCCACCTGTCTAATAAGGCATAGGCCCCATTAAGTGACATGGCTTTCCTCCCTTTCAATACAATGTACTTTCTCAAAGTTGTATTGACTTAACATAAATAGTAACCGACTCTGAGAATCTGTTCCTTTTTTAGAACCCCAAGCTTTGCCGAACACCCTCCCTGGTTCAGATGGTGTTGTCCTGTTACAGGTACTTGCCTGTCATGGTGGGGGTAGAAGTGGAACCAGTGGTACACAGAGTCCTCTGCTGAATGGTTCTCATTAGACATCTGGTCAACCACTACATCAATATAACCATCAAGTCCACGATGTTGCATAGCCAAGTTTAATGCACATGATATCAAGCTTGAAATGATGAAATAGTGATGTTCTCGAGTGGTGCTGGTGTGTGTGTCTGCATGCACGCACATGTGTTATACAGAGAGTCTAATATTATCCCATAGGACATGTCAACCAATGATTCATTTTTAATTCCTCTTTTAGGTAGGACATGGTTTCCTAACAAAAATGACCCTAAAACCTCACCCTTATTGCCACAGCAGAAAGAAGAAAATAGATTCCCCAAGGGGAACAGAGGGACTACGCCCAGAGAACAGATGTGTCATTCCTATAAGTACCAAGTCTTCTAGAACATACAGAAGAGAAGAACCATTTAGCATAAGTCAACTGGATGTAGACTAGTCTTGGAACAAGTTTATAAGCAAAGCCTAAGCTTTGGAATAAAAACTTTGAAGTGAGAAGGGGATATCTATGTGTGGATGAGGTCTGAGGGTGAAGTGGGACCCAGACCAAACATGGTCTTGACCAGCAGACAGTGTTCCTGGAGGAACAGTAGACAATGGTGATCACCGATTCCTTCCTGAGAAGGAGCGAGTGACCAGAATCAAAGTCTACTGAATGCGTCTTATGGCTCAGAGTCTACTGAGGACTCTGAATAATTTATAGATTTTCATCTTCATGAAGCTGTACTTAAATGAATTGCTTTAGATGTAGTAGGTTGATATTGTCCAACAGTAAAGAATCTGGTACCAAAGAATGTACAGCATTGGGTTAAAACCCACTAATTCGAAAGACATATGCACCCTCATGTTCATTGCAGTGTTATTTACAGTAGCCAAGATATGGAAGAAACCTAAGTGTCCATCAACAGATGAATGGATAAAGAAGATGTGGTATATTTATACAATTGAATATTGCTAAGTGAATTAAGTCAGACAGAGAAAGACAAATACCATGTGGTTTCAAATATATGTGGAATCTAAACAAAACAAAACAAATGAATAAACAAAGCTAAACAAAAACAGACACAAAGAAACAGAGACCAAAGGGATGGTTGTAGGAGGGGCAGGGGTGGAGGAATGTGTGAAAAGGGGACGGGGACTATAGTCAATGATATTGTGATTGCACAGTGACAGACAGATGATTATTAGAGTTAGTGGGGTGATCACATTGTAAGGCATAAAAATGTTGAATCACAATATTTTACACCCGGAACTAATATAGCCAATATTATATTGTATACCAACTATACTTAAATTAAAAAAAAAGAATGTGGATGTTAGGAAGATGCTTTCTGATTGAGGGCGCTGTGTCACATCAGTGTACTGCATTATTTTTCAAACATAAGTGTGTCACTAGACCTCATGAGTGCCATATTCACTCTAGAGCGCTAGGAATTCATTGCTACTCTGAGCCCTTTGAATAGTCTCTTTCAGATGACGCTGAGCCCACGGTCAATGGTTTTTGATGCGGAGTGTTCCATCTGGATATGAAGTTCCCATGTTTACAGAAAAATTTGGCCCGTTAAATATTAAAATGGAGGAAGGGAAATATTTCTAAAGATTCACAAGAGAATGAATGACTTGTTTAAAAGTAAACACATACGCCAAATGTCCAAAGTCTTAGGAACAATCAGTGTAATGGCTAAAGAAGTGATTAGCTCCCATGTCACCACTAAGAACACTGGGGATTTGGTTATTTATTAATTGTAGGTTATATTATTTTTTTCAGAAAGGGAAGTTAAGAAAGTTAACAGCCAAAGCTCATGTCTGAGCTTTACCTATTTTAGTCACAGTGAGGAAATGGAATTCAGTGTTGAACAAAAGGATTGGAGAATAGTATCTGTAGTCTTTTTCCTAATCCTCAGAGTAACGGGGTCATTTTGACTCACTCGGCTCCTCCTGGTTCCTCAAAGTCTCTTATTAAAACAAAGCGATTTTAAAAATAATATAGTAACCAAGAGGAACTTCCAAATACAACTCTCAACAGTATCTTAGCTTCCGCTTTGTTGCACAAAGATGCCTCATATTTGACCTTGAGATCATTGACATTCTTTCCTAACCATCTGCCATACTTACTTGATCCAGGAAAGAATTTAGATCCTTAAGGAATCTTTTCACCAGGGATCGCGGGTGCGCTCGGAACCATGGGACTTTATCTATTACAGATGGTAAAAAACAAATTCATGAGTTTGCTCTCTTTTGCAATCTTTTTCTTCCCTCCCACAATGGTTATGTGTATAAATCACAGCCAACAAATGCTATGCAGATCCTGATATGATATAATTCAGAATAACAATGGTCAATGTGGGACCTTGTATTAAAAAAGCTTGGCTCTGGCCAGCCTTGGGTCTCAGTAACAGCATCTCGGTTTGAATGCGGTCTTTCCTGGTGAAATCCATCCATCCATCCATCCATCTGTCCGTCCGTCCGTCCGTCCGTCCGTCCGTCCATCCATCCATCCTACTGACGAGGCCTTCAGTGAGAGTTGTCCTATGTACTGGGTACTATTCTAAGTCCTTCAAGCATTATTAACTCACGTACTCACCCCAATAACCTCATTAGGAGAGTTGTATTAGTGTTCCCAGTAACGGGACGGGGACACTGAGCGACAGGCCATTTGGCTACTTGCCCACAATCACACACTGGAAGGGCAGGTCCAGGCAATCTGGCCTGCGCACTAGGCCACACCCTCTGCTGCTGTCCTGGCACACAACCAGCCACTTAGTAGCTGGGTGAACTTTTGAAACAATTTAACTGCCTTTGTCCCCATGTCTTCTTATCTAGGAAGTAAAAATAACCCAACCTGTGGGGCCATGTAGAAAATCAGAAAAAAATACACTGATCGTGCAGCACAGCCCCTGGTGTTCATAGCACTATGGATGTGGTTATGAATAAAAATTGATTAAATGTTCACAAAATAAGGCCAAAAAAAGGGGTAGGAAAAGCGTGGCTAAACACAAGGAATTTTTGAAACGACTGCCCTGCACACAAACGGTTGAGCCACCAGGCGTCAAAAATTGTATATGTTCACTCTTGCATGGGTTCAAAGGAAAGAACACTGAAGCCCTTTAGGTTTATATGGCCTTTCTTTTTTTCCTTTTCTTTTTTTTAATTAAATTTATTGAGGTAACTTTGGTTAATAAAATTATTTAGGCTTCAAGTGTACAGTTCTATAATATAAGGTTGGTGGAAAAGTAATTGCGGTTTTTGCAATTATTTTTAACATTTTAAACCGCAATTACTTTTGCACCAACCTAATACATCATCTGTCTATGGCCCTGTGTGCTCACCACATCATTCTGAAATGTTCATATGGTCTTATATGACTCGCTCATCCTGCCAGATCAGTGTGATTTCCCCCTTTCCTGAGCTACGTTAGTTTTGCTGCTTTTTTTTAAAAATTAGATTTAATAAAGTTTTATTTTTCAAAACGTACAGTTGGTAGGACCTGTTTTTCATGCATCTTCATCAGCAGCTGGGGCATCCCCACCCTTGGTGTTTCTAGTGTAAATTACTTGAGCGCGGTGCTTTGAAACTAATTTAATAAGTCCTTTACTAAGGAGCTCCTGAAGGGCTGCCCTGGCCAAGGAACCGCGGATCTTCAGTCTCTCAGAGACAACAGCTGGGGTTATAAGCTTATAGTTGGGAACTTCCTTACAGAGTTTGTCATATGTCGCTTTGTCAAACAAGACTAAGTTATTGAGCTTGTCCCGAACTTTGCCTTTGGACCACTTCTTCTTTTTGGCCTTGCCTCCAGATTTGTTCACTGGGTCTTTGTCTTTCTTGGCCGACTTTCCAGCATCTTTCTTCTTCTTGTCGTCTTTGGGCGGCATGGCAAAGTGCGGACAGCACACGGTATGACTGCAGCTTCGCTAAGATGTAGGACAAAAAAAAAAAAAAAAAGCAGTTTTGCTGCTTTTTTGATGTCATATTTTACTATCTAATGTGCACATAAACTTAACACTAGTTTGTAAGTTTCTTTCTGAGGTTGAGGCTAGTCCTAAATGTGGTTTTCTACAGCCACGAGCATGGTACCTTAGTTGCTGAGTTGTGTCATTAGCTTTCAGGTACAAACCCCATTGGACTTGGTCATGCATTCAGCAATTTGAATTGTCACTGCAAATTAAGGTAAGTGCTTCTGTTTCTTCTACAACTTAATGTTGGTGGTTAAGGCTATAAAGAAAAAACGACATCCTATTGAATGGGAGAAGATATTTGCTGATGATACATCTGATAAAGGGTTAATATCCAAAAAATATAAGGAAATCACACAACTCAGCATCAAAAACTAAACAATCCAATTACAAAATGGGCAGAGTACCTGAAGAGACATTTCTCCAAAGAGGCCAATAGACACAAGAAAAGATGCTCAACTCTCTAATCATCAGGGAAATGCAAATTAAACCATAATGAGATACCACCTCACACCTGTCAGAATGGCCATCATCAATAAGTCAACAAACAAGTGTCGGGGAGGATGTGGTGGGAATGTAAATTGGTGTAGACACAATGGAAAACAGTATCGAGGTTCCCCCCAATATTAAAAATAGAACTGCCATACAATCTAGCAATTCCACTTCTGGGTATTTACACAAAGAAAACAAAAACAACTAGTTTGGAAAGACATATGCACCCGTATGTTCAGTGCAGCATTATTTACAATAGCCAAGACATGGAAGCAACGTAAGTGTCCATCAATTGACAATTGGATAAAGAAGAAACAGTACATATGTACAATGGACTATTACTTAGCCATAAAAAGTCTTGCCATTTGTGACAACATGAATAGATGTAGAGGGCGTTATGCTAAATGAAATAAGTCAGACAGAGAGAGACAAATACTATATGATTTCACTTATACCTTGAATCTGAAAAAACAAAATTAATGAATAAACAACACAGACCAAGCTGATGGTTGCCTAAGGGGAGGAGGTGGGAGGATGGGGGGAAAAGAAACCAAGGCAAGGCACAGACTAGGAGAAATATTTACAAATCATATATTTGACAAAACTAAGTTCTCATCTTTGCTCTTATAACACTTAGATTTTCTTATGAATCTAAATCTCAAGACGGTTGTTTTGTTGGGTCCATGCCCTGGGCCCTGTCCTAAGCCAACACAGAAGCCCTCCTCTGGGCTTAACAAAGAAAGACTATAAAAGAAAGGGAACAGTACATTACCTTCTCAGCTGAGAAGCACTTTCACCTCTGTTAGTAATTAATACCATTATCACTTCTGTTACCTTGGGTTTTCTAACTTATTCAGAATGCTGTAATTATTGCTCAGTGGTATTACTGGACAGTCTAACATAGAGAAAAACCTAGTGAACCTCACCCGCTTGGCTAAATGGGAAACAAGTGATTGGCATTTTTAAGGATCGATTATTACTATTTACCATTTTTACCCCTTAAATAAAACCCAGTGGCCATCTAGAGCCGACTAAGATCTGGCAGCAAGAATGAAGCCTCCCTCTGCATTCCTTATTACAATTATTTTTGGTGCTTTAAAATTAGTTTTAAAGATACGTTCCCAAACACTTTAGGTTCTAGAATCAAAACGCACAATAGATGTGACTTAGAGAAGTAGTTCCTCTTGAATGGGCACCACTGACCCTATATTTGAGGGAGCCCCTCCCCCCATTGAGGGACACACTGAAGGAATGTCATCCCTCCCTGCAGGAAGGCGCCAGGGGCCCTGAGTCTGATGACCAGATAAGCCCCCACAGACCAGAAGGGCAGGGCTGCTTTCCTCCAGCCACCTATGAGAGACTTTACTTCTTTGTCTTCCCCTTAAATCAGTCACTGATGGGGACAGATACATGAGGTCTTTTTTTTAAACTTTACTTTTTCCTTTAGTTTCCTTTGATCAGAGGTTAGAGCCAGGCTCACTCAGAGGTATCTGAGTCTAATTTGCTCTGGTCTAATTTGCAGTCAGGTGACTGTGGCCTCAGGTGAGCATATTTGTTTCTTGTGGCTAGCATAACGAATTACCACAAATGAAGTGGCTTAAAACAAAACCTATATACTCTCTTACAGTACTGGGGCGCAGAAGTCCAAAATGGGTCTCACGGGGCTAAAATCAAGGTATCAGCCGGGCTGGCTGCCTCCCAGGCTTTAGGAGAGAACCTGTTTTCTTTTTTCTAGCTTCTAGAAGCAGCTGGATCCTTGGCTCGGGGCCCTTCTGTCTTCAAAGTCCGGGGTACACGTCTCTGTTCTCTGACCTTCCACAAGGATCCTTCTAGTAATGACCTTGGGACTGTCCTGATATCTATGATAATGTCGCCATCTCAGGAACCTTGGCACAATCACATCTATAAAGTCCTTTTAGGACTCATATCCACAGGCTGCAGGAGTCAGGGTGTGGACATCTTGCGGTGGGGGCATATTTCTATCTACCATAAATCATAAATTTTGTGGCTAGCTCAGGTCCACACCATAGGACATTTGTGTGCACCAAATTTCTGTGTTTTTTTTTTTTTTTTTTTTGCTTTTGCTTTGAATTGTGGACTGACGTCCTTTTCGTTTCCTTTCCTTTTAGAACAGCTGATGGGAGAATGAAAGAAATAGCCTTACTTGGTTAAAAAAAGTGTATATTCAAATGAGATGTGACAGCTGAACTCGTGCATCTTTATGCCCAAGATGCGTGTGTATAACTGGAGTGGAGGGTTGCCCACTGTCCACCTGGCGGGCTCTCTGTTCAGGGGCCCCCAAACCATTTTTTCTCATTTCCAAACGTTTCTAAAGGCTTAGTCCAGGTTTAGTTTGTGTACTCCTTGGCTGACCTGGGCATGGTGGGTGGAGTGCCCTGCCCTGTGTTCCTGCTGTTCCCTCTCCTGCCTCCTCCTCCCTCCCCACCTGCACAGGTAGTAAAGCCTCACAGTTGGAAGTGCTTTCACAGTCAAGTCGCGCCCTCCTGTGGTGTTGCCCAGAACGTACTTTGTTCCTAGAATTGGGATTAACCAATTCCTTCCTTTCTCACTAAGCTTCTCACTGCAGCCAGGAACAGAATCCATGATGGTTCAGTCCAGCCAAGAAAATCAGAGACCACAGAAATAAGCGAATCAATGAAAGGGAACTTAGTGTACTCGTGTTTGTGTGGGAATTCCTCTTATGGTCCATTTCCCCACCTCCCTGTGTTATTTCTCTGATGGGACTCCACCTAGCCAGCTGTGATGGTGAATTTCATGAGTCAATTTGACTGGGCCACGTGATGCCCAGATATGTGGTCAGACATTATTCTAGATGTTCCTGTGAGGATGTTTTTGCATGAGATTAACATTTAAATCAGTGGATTTGGATTAAAGCCAATTGCCCTCCCTAAAATGGTGGGCCTCATCCAATCAGCTGAAGGCCTGATTAGAACAAAGACTAATCCGCCCAGAGCCAGAGGGAAATCTTTAGCAGGCAGAGGAGCGGCCTTTGGGCTCCAGCTGCAACTCTTCCCTGGTCTCTAGCCTGCCGGCCTCCCCCAGGATTTACCAAACCTCCACACTCACATGAGCAGAGTCCTTAAAATAAATCTTTCTATATATATAGAAATATATATATATATATATATATATATATATATATATATATATATATATATATATATATATATATATATATAGAAATATATATATATTTCTATATAGTAACAGAACTAACAGGATGCATGTATATATATATATATATATATATACATGCATCCTGTTAGTTCTGTTACTCTGGAGAACGCTGATTAATACACTGGCTTTTCTCAAACATTTAACATACTTAGGGAAACAAGATAGCGGTGGTATTTAGTGGGTTGGATGGGGACAGAAATGGCACAGAAAGAGTCAATATTGGGCATGGCTAGTAGTGCAGTGGGATGGGCAGAGGGCCTCAGTCAAGGTGACCTGGCCCAGTGTCCACTCTGCTGTTTGCTGGCTGGGGGGAGCGTGGCTCCATGACCTGTCTCAAAACAGACGAGGGGAAATGGCTTGAGCCTGCTTTGAAGTGGCATGGTACGACTGAACAGACGTGTCATTATTGGATAACTAGGGAAAAGTCTGCCAAATGCACTTTCTCAGGAATCAGTCGAGAGGACTGTACACAACGGCATCGTTGCTGTGTCATGACTATACCACAAAACAGGAGAATTACTTCGTATGTTTGACCTTGTGCACAGGGAGGTAAGTGTCCACTGGACTGAGTGTTAAATTACCTCATTTGAACTGGCTTGAGGTTACACATTTCTCACTGGATAAAGGTAAGCTGTCATGACTCACATCTAAGATTTTTTGGAGATTTTTAAAATAAAAATCATTCATGAGTGAATATATTTGGAATGTTATAATAGGTTTTTGATGTATGTTAAGAGAATAACATTATTACCTCAACACAGAAACCAAACCCAAGTAAAAAACCAGAGATGGAACTTAGCAGACATTTCTCAAAGAAGACATATGAATGGCCAACAAGCACATGAGAAGATGGTCAACGTCACTAATCAGTAGGGAAATGCAAATCAAAACCACCAAGACATACCATGTGAACACAGTAGGCTGGCTGCTATGATAAAGAACCCAGAAAAGTACAAGTGTTGGTGAGGATGTGGAGAAACTGGGACTCTCGTGCATAGCTGGTGGGATGTGAAATTGTGTAAACGCAGTGCAAAACAGAATGGTGGTTCCTCAACAATTATTAAAAAAAAAAAAAAAAAAAAGAATTACCATCCAATACAGTAATTCCACTTCTGGGTGTCTATCCAAAGCAATTCAAAGCAGAGACTCAAACAAATATCTACACACTCATGTTCGTTGCAGCATTATTCGCAATAACTAAAACATGGAAACAACCCAAGTGTCCATCGATGGATGAAAGGACAAGTAAAATAGGGCCCATCCACACAGTGTAATGTTATTCAGCCCCAGAAGGAAGGGAATCCTGATACCTGCTACTACCTGGATGAACTTGGAGGACATTACACTCAGTGAAATAAGCCAGTCACAAAAAGGCAAATGTCGTATGAGCCCACTGTACGGGGCACCTGGAGTCATCAAGTTCATAGTGACAGAAAGTTAAATGGTGGTTCCCAGGGGCTGGGGAGAAGGGGGATTGGGAAGTTAGTGGTTAGTTTCCATTTGGGGAACACGAGAATGTTCTGGAGGTGGATGGTGGTGATCGTCGCACGTCAATGTGAATGGACTTGAGTCCATTGTGTCCTACACTTAAAAATGGTTAAAATGGTAAATTTTATTTTATGCATATTTTACCACAACAATAAAAGGAAATTAGCATTATTTCTTTCAATCTGAGCCTACTTGCCTTTTTGTATTTTTTTTTAGACTATGCCAACATCATACCTTCAGTTCCTGAAACCAAGTTGCATTTCTTCATAAACTGACCACACAAGACAATTTCCCAATTTGTTAGATAATTGTCTCTGCTAAAATTACAAATATTTATCTGGAACACTGTCCAGGGAGTCTAGAAATCCTAGCTCAAGCAGAGTTTGTGGTCACTGGAGAATAATTGGCTTGTTTCGTTGCGGGAAGTTGCAGGAAGGAGGTAAGCATGTTTGCACTACATGGTCTTAGGGATTTTGGCCATGACCTTCAGGCTTCCCGTAGCCCCAAATATGCCAGACAGTAAGATGCATGAAGGCTGTCTTATTAATCGCTTATATGCCTGGTACCTGGCCCTCGGTAGCGTAAAATCAGTATTTATTTGGTGAATACATTACTGAATGTCCTTTCAAAGTCACTTGTGAGTGGATTAATCTTGATGACTCATTTAATTAATTCTTTGAAAGAGTCCCTGAGTTTGTGTGACACTGAGCTCTGGGCTGCACACCGGGACAACCAGAGTGACAAAAGCCTGGACTCTAAGTTAGGTGGACCCAGGACAACTACTCCTTCTCGTAAGGAATAGCCCTGCAAGGGACCTGGAATTGTCCTGTAACTGGGTCACTGTGGTGCATCTTTGGGGGGGTCTCACTAATGACAGCTCAGGTCTTCAGCTGTCACTCGGAACTTGAGGAGCAGAGGTCCTGGCCCCTGTGTCCCCCTAGACAGGACCACGGAGATGGCTGTTCCCTGACAGGTCTGTGTAATTTACTAGAAAGTAACCTGGAGGCTGCAGATCTCACTGTTTGAAATAAGAAACAAGGATTTACGCTAAAGTGAAATTCAAGTCCTGGCTCTATGGACTGTTGCAATACAGTTAGTTGGTTGGTACGCAGTTGTGGCTACCGTTGTGACGTTTCCTCGGAGGTAAAATAACACTTGGCTTCTAGAAGACTGACATGGGAGCCCCTTTGAGCTCACGAATTCCTTTGAAATTCAGCTCCACTGTACAGAACTGGACCACTCCAGTCTTCCTTCTGGAGTCAGAAGGACAATTCTCTCACTGGGAGAGGGGCAGCGCAGCCCCTCTGTCTTGAGGTGTATTTAACAGAAACGAATGATTTTCAGGCCAATGTGTTTCAGGAGCTCTGCTCCTGTTTCGTGGAGACAACAAAGAAGGCAGCACCGTCTCCTCCTTGGCCCTTTTCTGTGGGTGACGAGATGGTCAGCAGTCAGCTCATCCCAGGTATAGCTGAACCTCAACGAAGGGAGTGGATTCTTCTGCACAAAGGGTGCCTGCTGCCCACTTTGTTGGCTGCACACCCACACCCATCTCCCCACACCTCCCATCTGCCTGTTAGGACCTTGGTTTGGCTCCGGTATGAGGAGGGGTCACAGTGGGTTTGAAGGTAAGGGGTCGCCTCTCCATCCTAGGGACTGTGCAGTGACTAGTCTCCACCAGTTCTGTCTCCCTTTGCCAGTTATTGTCTTAGGGATGGACAGGCAGTGATTCCTGGTCGATGATTCCTGTGCGAGGTCCACAGGGAAAGATTTTCTTCCACAACAAAGGAGAAGAACAGTTAGGAGTTCTCGGCCTCCTTTCCTGCCAAGGTGAGATGGTTTGAAGATGTGATGTCTGGAGCCATGTGTGCCACTTTGTGACCATGAGCCCAAAGCCAAGAGCATCTCAGTCAGCGACACTGACCCGAACACTGGCAGAGCGGAGCTGCTGGGCCACCTCCTGAACAGCCTGGCCGCTGAACCTTCTGTTACGTAAGTCAGTTATATGTCCTTATTGTTGAAGCCACACTCACGCAGGCAGTTCGTTACTTGCAACAAACACATGCAATGTTACTTAGCTGGCCAAGTGCCTAGAAGATTCAAACACTCATCAGTTATTCAAGGGTTTGTCCAGAAAATGCAGAAAAAATGGTGGCAATGTTCTGCCTACAAGATAGGAAAACATGTGGCCACGGGCCTGGCTGCTAGCAGCTGAACCCTGGTTGCACCTGCCAGGTGAGTAGCCCCGTCCAGGAGCCCACACCTGACGATCCGCTTCCATGGTCACTTCTGGCCCCAGTGATCTTACCTGGGTTTCCTCTGAAGGTTTCAAGTTTAATTCACATTGCTATGTAAACGTGTGTGCACATGCACACACACACACACACAGTCTGTTCCTCTTAAGGGCTCTGAAATAGCCTTTTATATGTTTATACCCAATTCTGTTTTTCATTATTTTTGTTGATGGCTATTTAAGGTGTTTCCTCTTCCTCAGTCTCATAGACACTGCTTAGTGAATAACCTCATATGTGTCTCCTTCTGGATCTTTGTAGTTTTTTCTGGCATGCCTTCTGGGACTGGAATCACTGTTTCAATGGGTGGTCACATATCCCATTTCCTTAAGTAAGCCATGTCACTTTCAAATGGGGACAAACTCATGTATTGTTACTTTTGTACCATAAGATGCTGACATTCAACAAAAAATTTTTTTGGTAGATTGTACAGCCATTAAATACCAGATTTCATAAAGATCTATACTCTTCTTAATCCCCTCTTAAGTCTAAATTTATGGTTTTTTAGGCAGCACCCCAGGCGTGGACATAAAGAGAACGTTCATTCCGGTGTGGTTTTGTGTATGTAGGAACGAACAACATTCTGCCTACAAGACAGGAAAACGTGAATTCTAAGACAAAACTGTTTGGGCAAAAATGTGTAAGAAGCCTGCAAATTGTCATTATGAAAATGGAACATTCGGTTATCGTAGAACCAGGAGATTAGGAAACGAAATACTACAATCACAGGGACAAAAGCAATTGTGACCTCCCCAGTCATAACTGGCAGAAGCCACATTCCCATGGGAGGACAGCCCTGGGAGGACCGTGGAGGGGCTGGTGAATACAGCTCCACTTTATTCTAATGCTCTGCCTGACACCACCAGCCAGCGCTCTGTTTGTAAGACGAAGGCCATCACGGCCGTTGGGAGGTAACACGAGCCTCTCAGTCCCTAATTTCTCTACTTGCCCGGGACTCCTAGATGTCTTGCAGGTGAGGTGCCCTCTAGTTTTCTAAACGTTGTTAGTAGGTGCCCACGCCTCCTGGCCGATGGCGGTGGTCTTCGTGTGGTAAGCACAAAGTCTGCAGTTGTAATCAAACTTGGCCGTGAGTTCATCTAATATTACTGCTACCCATCATTATATACGGCTAGGCCCAGCAGTTAGGCCTGAGGGGTAACAACTCGAACACAAATTCTCTCACGGTCAGGGCCGCATGTCACGTCACTTTGCAAACTTCTAGTTTTCTACACACGTCCACTGGTAATACGTGCCATTGAACTATTATCCAACATCACTCAAAATAATTTGGTACTTTGTTTAAAAAGATAAATGCCCCATACCTGTCTCGTGCCAACTACAGTAGCTCATTTTAATGCTCACGTCTTTGTGATCTGAGGCCCAACAGTAGGACTGAACTGCAAAATGTGGGGGTTCTGGGATTAGATATTTGCTCATTTACTCCGCCTCACAATTCATGCACAACAGTCTCAGAATAACAGGTGAGGGATCCGTACCTGTCTGCTCATGCACGTCTCCTGTGATGTTGTGGTGCCTTGTATACAGCCAAAACTGGATTGGTCACGTTGAGGTTTGGCACAAAAGAACAAGACACCCTAGAAAGGGAGAGTTAGAGGTAGCTTGTCCAGGCTAGGGTGGCCCAGCCTCTTTTTGTCTGCCTGCCCTACCATATCTCTTCTCATTTTCAGGGTTACCTCACAACTCTAAAATGATTGCTGTAGATCTAGCCATTGCACCTGCATTCCAGCCAGCAAGGAGAAAGGCTGAAGAAAATGGGGCACAGGATGTGCACAAGCTACCACTTAAGGATGGTTCTGGGAAGCTGCCCCCTCCGCTTATACTCCACTGGCCTCATTTTAGTGCCATTCCACACCAACCAGCAAGGGAGGCTGAGAACGTACTGCTTATTCTGGCCGGGTGCCCAGCTATAAATCATGCGTTGTTTTACAAGGAAGAAAGGAACAAATGGATAATTAGGAATAAATAGCCGCCACTGCCACAAAGCTTAAACATATGTGTTAAATGGAAGTGGAAACATCAGCAGGAAAATAGGGTTGGGTATGATCTCAGTGAGTAAGGGCTGGAGAAGAGGCAATGGCCTTTCTCACTGAGGTGAGGGTGGTGGCCAGGGGATTGCTGCAGTCTCCAAGGGACAGAACCAAGACATGATAATGAAATAAAGAGTAAACTTAGTGTGATGCTCCATTACCAACTGAAAGGAGGCAAAAATGATGGATGAGGAAGGTGGGGGAATGATATCAGTGCCTGGAGATTCAGGGAGAGCGGCCAGCCACGTGGGTGCTGTAGGGAGGCTCAGCTGGTGTCCCCGACCTCTGCTGTTAAATGTCCTGACGGACTTTTCCTCTGTCAGAGCTCTGTGTCCTCAGAGTCTACCCTTAGCTCTTGGCAGGGTCTTCCCTACTTGTTCCTGTGGTCACTGCTGACCTGATGGTGATGGACAGGCCTGCCTGGGCCCCTGCGTCCTCATGTTCCTATCTGCGGGGGGGGGGGGGGGGGCGGTCCTCGAGCTTTCTCTGCACCAGCATCACACGGGGGCTGATCAAATGCCCCACTCCGGACACGGCTGTCCCGTGGCTCTGTGGCTGGCCCAGACCTGTGTCTCTAACCACTTCCCTGGCACTAGGGGTTTTGCTCTTTAATTTTTTGAACCCATTGTTACCTTGTCTACACTTGTACATTCAAATCTTGGGCCGCAGCCAAGGTAGACGAGTCCCCAGCGCAGCAGCTCCTGAGGGATAAGCAGGCACGGAGACCTCCAGGAGCGGCAACTGTCAGGTGTGGGTCCCCTTCTGACGGCTGTGGAGTCAGCTCTGCTAAGTGAGGGGCTCATCCACCAGGCAGATGCACGGAAGACAGGGGTGCAACTGAGTAAACGTGGACACAATTTGTGCTTTGAAAATAATCGAGATCCTAGAGCTCTCTGAATTGTGCCAATGTTTCGAGTTAATCAGAGATCTGTGAAGTGTGTCCTGTATGCATTAACCTGCTGTATCAGTCCATTCGAGCTGCGAGAACAGAACACCACAGACCGGACGGCTTAAACCACACACATTCATTTCTCACCGTCTGGAGCCTCATGTCCAGGGTCAAGGCCCCAGCAGGTTCAGCGTCTGGGGAGGACCACTTTCCTGGTTCACTGGTTCACAGACAGCATCTTCTTCCGTGTCCTCACATGGTGGGAGGGATGAGGGGGGCTCTCTGGGGTCCCTTTTACAAGGGGATTCATCCCAGCATGGGGGTTCCACCCTCATGACCTCATCACCTCCTGAGGCCCCACCTCCTGACGTGACCACACTGGGGGTAGGTGTCAGTGTCTGAACTTGGAGGGGACACAAGCACCATCCATTGTACCAGGGTTCTGACTATTTCTTGTGAATACTTAAGTGCAAAGCTGCTTTTATTTAGAAACTTGTTAGTGCCTTCACTGTGCCTCTCAATAGATCTGATAAACGGAAATGAGGCAAGGGCTCCTCCACGACTGTGACCTCTGGGCGGCCCCGTCTTACTCACCTTCCTGTGTGTCCCTGTCGCATTGCAAGCCCGGCATATTCAGATGGTGGGACAGAGGCCCTGAAGATGGCGGCACTGCTGCCTGCCTGTGCGGTGGCTCGGGTCATGTCAGTAAGCTGGGAGGACGCTAGTCCACGTCATAGAGAGCTCTTGTGAGTGTGAAGTGATATAATGACACCAGGCTTCCAACAGTGCCTGGCGTGTGGCCACAGCAGATGCCGGTGTGGCCTCTCGATCCCCAGAGCTGTACACGATGACACGATGAGCACAGATTCAACATGAATGAAACACATGCGGAGCATCGGTGGTCTGACCAACTGATGTGATCTACAGCCACTTTTTAGGTCTGCACTAATGCCAACACTGCCCTTTAATCCTAGATAGCAGGTAGCTTTTGGATGAAAACAGTGACCTCTCCACATCTTTTCATTGTGCGTCACTTCAGGAATTCTGTGCTATGGTGGAGTCCTTCTGGTGTCAAGTATCGTTTGATGAGTAAGACAACTGGGCTGTTTTGCTCGCACTATTTCTCCTTGTCACTCGGACATGAGACTTGCATGGAGTTGAGAGGCCACTAGAGGGAGACACGGCACTGTATAACCACAGCACAGGCTGCCCGTGATGTGTCCCCATGTCCTTAGCAGGGTGCTGGCCCACGTCTCAGCCTCCGACCCCACAAGCTGCGTTCAGCTTGAAGGGCTAATTGGGAAACGCAAATGAATGATGGATGAAAATCGCAAGTATTTCCCACGGGTGTTGGAGGAAGCATAACCTGGCAGCCAGACGCTTACATGGTATGTGAGGCCCAAACCTGTGAGTGTGTGCCTGGCTGTGCCCGAGCTTAACTCCTCAAGCTTGTTTATTCATCTTGAACGTGGAGACAATTGCATGTTTTTCATGGGACAAAATACAGGTCCTCATATGGTTTGCACACTGCTGGGAATGTAGTCAGGGCACCTTCCAAACAGCTGTGCTGTGTGCTACCGCAGCTCACATCATGCTCTGAGATCACAGAGCTGGCACGCTTTCTCTGCTTTAGAGGAAGGCAGAGAGGCCTCCAAGTAACAGCCCCAAAGAGACGCAGCAAATACCCAGCCTGTTCTAGAACTCACACCCCACTGTCAGCACGAGACTGTGCAGGGGCTGTTTTTCTGGAGGAGGATACGACCTGCAGGGCTAGAGAGCAGGCATTTCAGCTGTGGGAGAGCAGGAAGGTGAACGGGGGCAGAGAACCCCAGACAGCAACTGCAGTGGGCCAAGGGCTGAGTTCTGCAGAGCGAGCATGGGCCTGCCTGAGGAGAGGATGCGCTGGAAATGAGCTTCGTGGTCCAGTGCCCTGATCTCAGATGGACAGACGATAGCTTCCTCATCTGCAAGACGCGGATAAAAATAATCCTGCCTCGGAGGGCTGCCACGAGGATTAGAGTGCATATTTTTCAAGAGCTTAAAACAGCACCTGGTAAACAGTATACACAACCGAAAGGCTTGTTTGAGTTAGAAAATAGTAAAAATCAATGATTTGTATATAAAAAATCCCAGGGAATCCACTAAAAAATTTATTCGAAGTAATAAATGAGCTCAGCAAGGTTGCAGGATGCAAGATCCATATTTAAAAATCAATTAGGTTTCTAGGCACTTGTGATGAACAATCTGAAAATGGAATTAAGAAAACAATTTCACCCACAGTAGCATCAAAATAATGAAGTTAGGAATAAACTTAACAAAAGATATGCAAAACTTATGGTTTGAAAACTACCAAACAATGCTCAAAGAAATCCAGGAAAATGTAAATAAATGGAAAAAGCTCCCATATGCATGGATGGAAAACTTAACGTTAAGGTGGTAATACTCCCCAAACTGATCTATAGACAGAATGCAATCCCGTTCAGAATCTCAGCTCTCTGCTCTGTAGAAGTGGATAAGCTGATTCTAAATTTCACATGGAATCGGAAGATACCCAGAATGGCCAAAAACAATCCTGAGAAAGAAGAATGAGGTAGGAGGACTCATATATCCTGTTTTCAAAACTCATTAAAAAGCAATGGTAACTAAGACACTCATATCGGCAAAAGGGTAGACAGATTGATCAGTGGAATCGCATCGAGGGTCTATGAGTATTCAGTCCTCACGTATGTGGTCAACTGATTTCCAACAAAGGTGACAAGACCACTCAATGGGGAAAATTAGTCTTTTCAGCAATGGCGCCGGGACAGCTGGATGGTCACGTAGGAACAAATGAAGTTGGACCCTAACCTCACACCAAATACAAAAATGAACTCAAAATGGATCAGAGATCTGAATGTAAGAGCTGAAACTATAAGATGCATAGTAGAAAAGACAGAGGTCAATCTTCGTGACCTTGGATTTTCCCAAGAATTCTTAGACATGACACCAAAATGATAACAAAAGAAGAACAAATTAATAAATTACACTTCAAAAAAAAAAGGAAAGAAAGAAATGAAAAGCAAAAAACAAAAAAACAAAAACAAAAAAGCCAAACAAAAAATTTTTGTGCTTCCAAGTTTTTTCCAAAGCCACTGTCATGTCTGAATTCCACTGCGGGCACAGTGACAATGCTTTGTGATGTTCATGGAATTGATGCACCTTGTTACCCAAAAGGAACAACAGATTTGCGTCCTAATTTAAACAGCAGTGAGTCAGCCCCTGAGCTGACATTTGTACCTGCCAGAGAATGAATTTACGGAATGACCAGGACTTGGAGCAGGCAGATATTACCTGTGGGTCCCGCCTGGGTGGGCAGTGATGGAGAGAGGGGATGGCACCAGAGGCTACTTTGAAGACTCCTGTATAGACCAGCAGGGCATTTAACATACCAGTGCCCACTGTGTAAGCATCTTTGATTTCTTGGCTGCTGTTTGAGTGGCAGCGATGGGTCTGTGCAGGCTCCCGCACTGACCATCCACCGAGGACACATACCCTCCTCCACCTTCGAGACAGACCTGCCTCACCGCTAAGTCTCCTTTGTGTGTTGTGAGGTTGCTCATGTCACGGCTGGGAAACTGGGAGAAGGAGCTTTGCACCTGGAAGAGGGGTCTTGGGACGCATCCTGGGAACAGTTTCTCAATTGAGTTTCCATTTGTCACCTGACGCATGCAGTTGCCCTAGTGTTGTATTTCTTAGACGGAAAAAGACATGGCCGCGCTTGTTTTTTCACAAGAATCTGCAACCTGCCCTCTACTGGCAGACTCTTGACATGGAATTCACTATGGGAATTTTGGAAACATTTGCTAATGGAGGTAAAATGTGGTGTGTGTGTGTGTGAGTGTGTGTGTGTGTGTGTGTGTGTGTGTGATTTTCAGACAGACTTTTAAAAATAGTGGTAACAAAATTTATCATTTTAACATTTTTTTCTAGTCAAGGACATTTTTTAAAAAAATGAACCCTTTTTAAGTGTATAGTTCAGTGGTAGTAAGTGCATTCACATTGTTGTGCCACCATCGCCATCATCTCTAGAACTTTTGCACCATCTGAAACTGACACTCTGTCCCCGTTAAAGACTAACTATCCCCCCCCCCCCACTTTCTGCCTCTATGGATTTGACTCCTCTGAGGATGTCACACAAGTAGGATCACACAATATTCGTCCTTTGTGACTGTTAACTTCACTCAGCATAATGCCCTCCAGGTCCATCCATACCAAATTTTTATTGCTTGCATGCTTTCACTTCTACATTTTAAAAAAATTTAATTTAAATTAAATCAAAGAAATATCTATTTTTTGAAGCACACCAGCAAAAGTGTCTTTCAGATACAGCAGCACTTCATTTATAAGATTACAGATGGTCAGAGCTAGAGGGACCTCAGACATCACTGATCCCTTAATCCCACAGTGTGGGAAATGGGCCTTCCATGTAAACACAGGCAGCAGTGGGGACAGCTCTAGGTCTAGATGTCCTGGGTCCCCGAGCAGTATTCTGGCCATACAGACATGATGCTTTTGGAAATTGTAAGACATCACATTTTGTAGGAAAAAGACTCTTCTTCTAAGTAACTAAAATTTAATTTTTGAACATACATTTACCACGTTTAATTGAAGCTTTCTAAAGTGCCTTCTCTTCCCCAATCATCATAAATATCACCACATTCTCATCTTCGACTCCAGTCGCTAGGCTCTTATGAAAGTCCTTCACCTGTGAATTTCCATGGTCATTTTGTCATCTGACCCCACAAGGCATCGCTTTTGAATCACAGGCCACGTCCCTGGCAGAAGGCGCCATGAGCATATGTGATGTGGACGCAGCTTGCCATGCCAGGCAGAAGTCTACAGGTCCCAAATAAACCTTGGTGTTTTCTTCAATGTAATATCTAGAATGAGATGACACTCCCTGAACTGCTTCTGATTTCTTCTGGGAAATCAGCGGGCTGGTGGAAAGGGTCTCTAATAACCATCTCTCAGCCCTTAGGGAAGTGAAGGAGAATTTCCTTCTGAACAGAGATTGGTTTTGGCTGACTTGTATTTGGGTAGGCTGATTCAAAAGCATTTTTATGTTTCATATCACTGTTCATTATAGACTATGTTTTCCTTGTGATATGTCCAGTATACGAGGTGTGATCAAACAATATGGTGAATGTTTAAATAAATAAAAAATTATCACAGTAAAAGACACATTGCCATTAATCCCCCTCAAAATACTCCCCCTCGCTTCGAGCACACTTATCCCATCATTCTTGCCACTTTTTGAGTCCTCGAAGACCTCTTTCATGAATATCTTTAGTTGCGCTATATGTTCATTGTAATAAAACCTTAACACACATATTCTCTTTACAGAGATGCACATCTCCGTGACATCCTGTCTCTCTGTCTTTCCCTTCCCCCCTTCATGTCTCTGTCTGTCTATCTCTGTCTTTCTCTCTTATCTGATACACATATATATACGATAGTAATATTTTTTCATACATATGATATGTATAAAACAAGGCATATTTATGACTAGCCAATTGAGTAGTGGAATTCTAAAAAAAACACGATGCTCTAAAAAAGTATTAATGATAAGTTTAGGCATTTTCTTAATAACTTTAAATCACATAGTTTTTGAAAGAAAACATAATACATAGTCTGTTCCTTAGGCTGTGTACTTAGTAATTATAGTTAGCAAGCTAATTATCTATGCAAAGTGATTTAAAATATTTTGTTGTAATATTAGCTGTCCTATATAATATTATAAACCATGGAGAGAAGGGGGGCTCAGGACCAACAACTGGAAATCCCCCAAAGACTTTCCTTGAACTTAGTTAAAATTTAATATGGAGCATGAGAGAAATATCTGACCAATTTCACAGAAATATGTGTGTATGGAGAGAGGGTGGGGGAGGGAGAGAGAGCGAGCGAGAGAGAGAGCGAGAGAGAGAGAGAGAGAGAGAGATGCTAAAGGTAATTTTTGCTGGTATTTGATATTTCAAAAATCATGCAGATCAAATTTTTTTGTACCAATCTGGAAGGTCTTATATGATGAGAGCCACGTCTGATGGAGAGAAATTATGAGTCTATTAAAAGGAAGTAGAAGAATATTAAATGATTTAGAATTATTAATAGGAGGTGTTTTATCTTTTTAGGGGAGAAAATGTTGTATTAATTAAATATTAAAAGTGGAGTATCACAGTAGTTGAGGTTGTGGGGAATTTTTCTGGTTCTCATTTTTGGGTACTTTGAATTCCAGTATCCTACTTTTGAGCAACTTGGAACCTCCCACAGTTGGAGGTTCCTTGGAATGGGCCTTTCCCATTCCATTTCCTTTTCCCAGTAGGTCTAGAAAAACATAATTAAGATCTCAGAGATGAAAGAAAATGCTTTCTGGGTGGCTGTCTGGCATATTCTTGTTTCATGTTAAGGAATTGCTTAGGATAATGAGTAGCCACGTTTATCTGAAATGCTGCCCCCCAGTGGTCAAAAGTAATCTATTGAGAAAGCGCCAAAAACAGCTTGCCGAAATTTGGTATTTGAAACACTGATCAATTCTGTCCTTAGCTGAGGGGCGCGCGCTCACACACACACACACACACACACACACACACACACACACACACACACACTCAGAGTCCAGAGCACGTGGGCGTGGGGACCTCTCAGCAATGATGCTCAGCTCAGGCACGTCCATTACAACCTATAACGTTAAATACCGTCCTCAAATATTTCCTGTCTTAGGAACCATGCTCAGGTCTCAATCCAACACAGTTCTCATTATTCACAGATTCTGTCATTGAAAATTCACATACTCACTAAAATTTGTCACCCCAAGTGGCACTTTCACATTTGTTCATGGGTCAAAACAATTTTGAGTCACCCATTCCCAGCTCAGGCAGAACCAGGCAACGAACACTCTGCCTACTTGTTTCAGCTCTCACACCGGAACAGTCTACTAAGTGTTATGTGGTGTGCATTTTTGCGCTTTCGTTGGTGATTCGATGTTTAAAGTGGCCCCAAGTGTCATCCTGGCAAGCCATCTAGTGTCTCTAACCCCAAAGGCTGCCAGATGCCAAATGAAATTATGTTACTAGATAAGCTTCTTTAGAGAGGTACAGCTATGTGCTATTGGCCATGAGTTTACTGTTAATGAAACAACAATATGCATCAAAAAAGATGTCTTAAAAAACAAACACACATGAAAGAGGGCTGATGAGCATGTGACCAGAGGCTCGCAGGACCCTAACCCTGTGTCTCCCTGAGAGCAACTGTCCCGTATTCACTAATTTGGTGTTTATGGCAACTTTACGGAGCAGAACGCCTATGACTTCGGAGAATGCCATGTACCCTACTGCTACCTGTGCCCAGGAAACAACAGGCCATTGTGTCCAAATGCCAGGAGGGCTTTATCTTCTGAGGTCAAGTGATCTTCCTTCTCCATTACTTTTTTCATATTTCAATTCTCTGTTAAAGAACATTAAAAATATTTAAACACATGAAACCCATTCGTTGTCCATTTTAAAAAGCAAGTTTCATCTTGGCCAAGATTCGATTCCTGTAAAAACCCATAATAATGTGTTTTCCACATTTTAACTTTAGGATCAATTTTATTATCACGGTAATTTTACTTTTGATTGTCATTACTGGTTATACTTTTGATTATTGTTACATAACTCATTTTCACACAGAAGTGAGCACAGTGCAGGTCAAAAAATGTGAAACCAGTCAGAGGAAAAAATAGAAAAGGTGGATATTTAGAGAGTAGCTTGATTTTCCAACACTGGGAGCTCAATAAGTGTCCTGCTCCATTCTGATGAGAAGACAATCCTTTAAACCAAACCCTTTTATTTCCTTTGTAAACACCATAATACAAGCATCGCCTGGGGGCCCACATCCTGACACTCAGAGAAGCGGTGAAATCTCACAGCAATAAATAATAAAGTCCTAGGATTAAAATCGCTCATCCTTATTCTCAAATTGATTTAAAAAATAATGGGTGTTATTATTTATGCAGTGATTGGGCAAAACTTAAAGTTCATTAAATGTCTCTCTGAGTCTTTCATTTTTTTTTTCAATTGGATTCTCAAATATTGGAAAACAGTCTTGATTTAAAAAAAAGAAATAAACAAACAAAAAACCACATAGGCATAGGGACTAGATGTCAAGCCAAATGCATTGTTTATAATAGAAGATAGTTCTTAATTTATGACATCATGTAATCATGTGCCTAGGAATGACCAGAATGGAGAAAGGGCAGAAGACATTTGTTTCATAGTTTCTGCGAACTGGAATTCAGGAACACTATCGCTAGCTTTTTTATCTTGTTGGAGGTCCCACTCTAATATTTCGCAAATCCCCTTGATGGTCTGACTAACTGAACAGACTTGAGACACATCAATGAATGCTTGCCTCCAACAGCCCCGTCCATGCTCCAAAAATGTCTCTAGTTGATGTTTACTCCATTAAACAGGAAGAGTGTTTGGGGTTGTTAATATTATTTATTCATCCATAGGACTATTTCCTGAGCATTTTCTCTGTGGAAGGTCAAAGGAAACCACAGGGCAAAACAACTGTAATAACCAGGTCCCTGCTGTGCTGTAAAGGAGTCTCTGGGTGGAGGGAGGGACAAGTGGGGGAACAGACCATCCCTGGGCCTCTCTACTTAAAGTGCTTGCTCCTCTCAGACATCATTCATGGCTCTCAGGTTGTCTTCGGTTTTCATATAATTTCGCTTTTTTTTTTTTTTTTTAACACTACTTCCAGGGGACATGTGGATCCATGTGTTCATTGCAGCATTATTTTTTTAAACGTTTTTATTGGGGAATATTGGGGAGCAGTGTGTTTTTCCAGGGCTCATCAGCTCGAAGTCAAGTCATTGTCTTTTTAATCTAGTTGTGGAGAGCACAGCTCACTGGTTCACGTGGGAATCGAATCCATGACCTTGGTGTTATGAGCACTATGCTCTAACCAACTGAGCAAACCGGCTCACCCCCTAATTTCACAATTTAACAGTATTAGGTAATTGATCATTTTGCAGTTAACTAAATAGGATGATTTCATAATCTAACCAACTATTAGACAACCCCATGAAGTGGGAGGTCAAGAGAATGGATGAACTGTGTTACTTCTAGCAGCTGCACGTGAATGCTTGGGAACTTTTAAAGTCAGCCAACTTCCTGCTGATCCCGCCCTTGCTGCACACCCTTTGCCAGGGAAACGGTGGGTTCATCCCTGGAAAGGAACAGAGAGTGCTCAGCTGCAGGGTGGGACCACTTCTCAGGGTGACTGAAAGCATCTAGCTAATCATTTTCCTCAGGGTTGCAAACTCCTTGGACCACCTTTCAAATATCTGAACACTTTAGTGATTGTTCTTTCCTCCATTCTGTTCTCAACGTACATCTGAAGAGAGAAAGCCGTTCATGACTCAGTGAGATTATTTTTACTGCAGGATTTGGGAGTGCAAAGCCACAAGACATTTAAACTATGGGTCACGTGGTTCCCAAAGGTGGCCCCATTAATGTAATAGTCCACGTGTTCGTGCAGGGGAAATAGCCCTTTAAATAAGAATAATAAAACAACATCGAAAATAAAGTTTTCCTTCCAGGGACTGTTTGGTACAAGTAGACTTTTGTTTCTCAGAAGACTGCCTTCTGTGTTATCTGCGGGCTGTGCAAATCTGAGCAAATCACATTGCTGTGTCAGACCTGACAGTGCCGACCACATCCCTGTGGTGACGATTAAATTAAGGGAGATATGCGTAGAGGTTACAAAGGTGCCCAGCATGTAGGGAGTGCTCAGAAACTCAGTTCTTCCAATGTTCCCTTTGAAGATCAGCCCTGATGATTTGCCACTTTTCTTGGACTTTGTACACACTCAAAGGACACGTAAGAATAATATAATGTCCGATGGCTTCAGTGCCAGGAAAAAAAGAAAAAGTAAAATGGAAAAATATGGATATCTTGTGTAGTGTTGTCTTCCATTTCTGCCGCTGCCTGTTCAAGGAGTCCTGTGATATTTGGGACCAAATTGTAGCTCAGAGCGTCTTCAATTAAGAAAGAAGCCACATCAAGAAGGACTGGATCAAACCAGCCCCTTCCTTTCTGTGATTCCCTGTCACCCTGTCGACACTCCCCAAGTGTCCTTCTGACTCCCTCTGCTCCTAGCAGCGAGGTTTGGCAACGCTAACATATCATCTTCTCTTTCTTAGCTTCTGTGATATTTATCACAAAGCTGCTCATTCCAATGGCTTTGTTCAATAATGTGGATGGTTCGGAAACATAAGAACAATATTCACGTTGAGACGTAGAAATGTCTGAAGTGATTTAATATTTCCTGTGTCACGTTGTCACAGTCAACATTTCTGGTTGAACATTTACTTTTAATTATTTCCTAGACAGTAACAATTCACATTTATTAAGGATGGTCCAAGAGAGAATTACAGCTAAATAAATAAAAAAAAAAACCACCCAAGTGACATCATAAAATGACAGAATGAGGTGAGCCTCTTGAAATCTCCCCTGGAATTTACAACAAATTGAACAATTATAACTCCACAAAGGACACCCTGCACAGCAGACAGGCAAGAGTAGGAGGTGCACTACTGAATTCACCTAATGGTGGGCAAATTGCACGAGAGGGGGAGGAGGGAAGGGAGAAGTGCAGAGAAGGGGCCGCGCAGGAGCAGGACGCAGACCTAGCTCAGCACTCCTAGCTCGCTGCATTCCGAAACTACCGCAGCTACGGAAGAGGGAAGAACTCGGACTGCTAGGGCTCCGTTTATGGCCCACAGGGCTGAGGGGACAACATATAACACGGCTGAACCCAACGCTCACGGTAGAGACCTCAGAGCAAGGACTGAGGGAAGAAGGCTGAAAACGGTGGTTTAAGCCCTCACTGCTGAGCAGAGAATGGAAGCCTTAGTCATTGAGACTATCTGCCCCCTCCCTACCCTCCCAAAGCTCACCCTGCCCCAACCTGCCCAGTGCTAGAAGCTGAAAAATAGCGGTGTCAGATCAAAAGAACAGAATATTTGCAGTTCTGAGAACTGTGGTCTGCAGACATGGACTTGCAGCCCAACCAGTTCTGGCAAAGGGGAGGGAGCCTTGAGTGCAGGACTGGCTATGGTGGTGGTCACCGCCATTGCTGTGGGCCACCTCTCACAACCCACCCCACCTATCTGGGTGGATCCCTGCAGGAGTAAACACAGCTGCTGAAACACACGGGCTATGAATCTGGTGCAGGAAGAGCTTTGGAACTTCAGAAACTCTCCACATCCCCCCACGGAGGCGGCGCCCTATGACCCAGGTGAACTGTTTACAGAGGAGAAGCCTGCCTTCCAGGGAATCCCCCCATTGTGTGAGAACCCAGAATACTACAAAGAAAATATAACACTACAGTGTGAGAGAGAATAAAAGGCTGCAGTAGGAGAGAAAATAAAATATTCTAACAACACCTACTGGAGAACAAAAGAAAGACCTCTTTCTATCAACCTGTTGCAGAACCCACTCCTGTAGATGTCTAGGAAGAGAAATAATAAATCAGTAATTGCCATGAATAACCAAGGTAACAAGACAGCTCAAGAAGAAAATGAAAAGTGTCCAGAAAATGAAATTAAAGACATGGAAATATGTGACTTAAATGACAGAGAATTCAAGATTTCAGCTCTTAAAAAACTCAACAAGATGCAAGAAAACACAGACAGGCAGTTTAATGAACTCAGGAACACAATCAAAGCACAAAATGAACATCTTACCAAAGAGGTTGAAAAAAAAAAATAACCAAATAGAATTTCTGGAGATTAAGAACTCAATAGAAGAAATTAAGAATGAAATAACCAGTTTAAGTAGTAGAGTTGACCAGATGGAGGAAAGAATCAGTGACATTAAAGATAGAAATCTGGAAATGACACAGATGGAAGAAGAAAGAGACTTGAGACTTAAAAGAAATGAAAGAACTCTACAAGAACTTTCTGACTCCATCAGAAAGAGCAATATAAGAATAATGGGCATACCAGAAGGAGAAGAAAGAGAGAAGGGAACAGAGAGTATATTCAAACAAATAGTCGATGAGAACTTCCCAAACTTTTGAAAAGAATTGGATCCTCGAATACAAGAAGCAAATAGAATACCTAATTGCCTCAATCCCAACAGGCCTTCTCCAAGGCAAATTGTATTGAAGTTGTCAAAAATTAATGACAAAGAAAGAATCCTCAAGGCAGCCAGGGAAAAGAAGACGGTAACCTACAAAGGAAAGCCCATTAGATTATCATCAGATATTTCAGCAGAAACTCTACCAGCCAGGAGGGAGTGGAACCAAATATGCAAACTATTGAAAGAGAGAAATTATGAGCCAAGAATAATATATCCAGCAAAAATATCCTTTAGATATGAAGGAGGAATAAAGACCTTTCCAGACATACAGAAGCTGAAGGAATTTTCTAATACACGACATGCACTACAAGAAATACTAAAGGAGGCTATTCGACCACCATCAACAGGAACAATTTGTGGCAACCAAAACATAAAAAGGGTGAGAGTAAAGGCCTGAACTGGAATGTGGGAATGGAGAAAGTAAGCATGCTGAAGAAAATGGAATGCTCTAAATATCAAACTTTCTTTTACATAAACGTAATGGTAACCACTCAAAAACAAAAACAAAAAAAATCCAGAACTGAAACATATACTGCAATAAAAGAAGAAACAGAGAAACATCGTAGAATACCACCACAGAGATATAACAGAAAACAATAAAAAGGCAAAGAAACAATGGAGACACAGTCTTACCAGAAAACCAAAGATAGAATGATAGGAAATCGTCACATATCAATAATCACCCTAAATGTAAATGGACTGAACTCACCAATAAAAAGACACAGAGTAGCACATTGGATCAAAAAACTAAACCCAACCATATGCTGTCTCCAAGAGACACATCTCAGCTACAAGGATAAGCATAGACTCAAAGTGAAAAGGTGGAAATTGACACTTCAAGCAATGGTATCCAGAGAAAATCAGGTGTATCCATCCTGATATCAGATGAAACAGACTTCAGGATGAAAAAGGTAACAAGAGACAAAGATGGACATTTCGTAGTAATAAAGGGTACTATACAACAAGAAGACATAACAGTCATCAATATTTATGCCCCCAATCAGGGAGCACTGAAATGTACCAAGCAACTATTAACAGAACTAAAGGGAGGAATTGATCAAAACACAATTATATTAGGGACCCTAAATACATCATTGACAGCTACGGATAGATCATCCAAACCAAAAATAAAGAAAGAAATAGCAGCCATAAATGACACATTAAATGAAATGGACATAGTTGACGTTTATAGAGCACTTCATCCTAAAACATCAGACTGTAAATTTTTCTAGTGCACATGGAACATTCTCAATGATAGACCATACATTGGGACATAAAACTAACCTCAGCAAATTTAAGAAGATTGAAATCATACCGAGCATATTCTTTGATCATAAGGCTTTTAAATTGGATATCAACTGCAAAAAGACAGCAGGAAAAAAATCACAAATATGTGGAGATTAAACAAGATCTTTTTAAAGAACGACCGGGTCAAAGAAGAAATAAGAGGAGAGGTAAAAAATACATAGGAACAAATGACAATGAAAAATGATAAACAAACTGAAACAGAAAAAAAAAAAAAAGAAATGGCAATGAAAATACATCCTACCAAAATTTTTGGGATGCAGTGAAAGCAGTTTTAAGAGGGAAATTTATATCATTACAGGCCTATCTCAAGAAATAAGAAAAATCCCAGATAAATAACATCACATTACACCTTAAAGAACTAGAAAAAGAAGAACAAATGAAACTCAAGGTCAGCAGAAGAAAGGAAATAATAAAAAACAGAGCAGAACTAAATGAAACAGAGAACAAAAAGACAATAGAAAAAATTAATGTGACAAAGAGCTGGTTCTTTGAAAAGGTTAATAAAATTGACAAACCCTTGGCTAGACTCACTAAGATAAAAAGAGAAATCAGAAATGAAAGAGGGGAGGTTATCACGGATGCCACAGAAATACAAAGGATCATCCAAGAATACTATGAAGGACTATATGCCACCAAATTCAACAACCTAGAAGAAATGGACAAGTTCTTAGAATCATATAGCCTTCCAAGGCTGAACCATGAAGAACTGGAAAATCTAAACAGACCGATCACCATTAACAAAATTGAATCAGTCATCCAAAACCTTCTCAAAAGCAAAAGTCCCGGACCAGATGGCTTCACTAGTGAATTCTACCAAACCTTCAAAGAGGATCTAATACCAATCTTGCTCAAACTCTTCCAAAAAATTGAAGAAGAGACAATACTCCCTAACTCATTTTATGAGGCCAACATTACCCTGATACAAAACCTGGTAAGGCTAACACAAAAAAAGAAAACTGCAGGCCAATATCTCTGATAAATACAGATGCAAAAATCCTAAACAAAATTCTAGCAGATCGAATGCAAAAATGCATTAAAAAGATTATTCATCACGACCAAGTGGGGTTCATCCCAGGGACACAAGCATGGTTCAAAATACGCAAATCCATCAATGTGATACATAAACAAAATAAAGGACAAAAATCATATGATTATATCAATTGATGCAGAAAAAGCATTTGACAAGATACAATGTCCATTTATGATTAAAACACTTAATAAAATAGGTATAGAAGGAAAATACCTTAACATAACAAAGGTCATATATGACAAATCCTCAGCTAATCTCATAATTAACGGTGAAAAACTGAAGACCTTTGCTCTACGTTCAGGAACACGACAGGGCTGTCCCCTATCACCTCTGCTTTTCAACATAGTATTGGAAGTTCTCGCCAGAGCAATCAAGAAAGAGAAAGAAATAAAAGCCATCCAAATTGGGAATGAAGTAGTTAAATTGTCACCCTTTGCAGATGACATGATGCTATATATAGAAAACCCTAAAGACTCCACCAAAAAGCTACTAGAAGCAATCAACGAATACAGTAAAGTTGCTAACTACAAAATCAGCATACGAAAGTTTATTGCATTCCTCTATGCTAACAATGAAATCTCAGAAAAAGAAATAAAAATAAAAAAAAATCTTTTGCAATTGCAACCAAAACAATAACATACCTAGGAATAAACTTAACCAAGAATGTGAAAGACCTACATGCTGAAAACAATAAGACATTTTTAAAAGAAATTGAAGAAGACACAAAGAAATGGAAAGACTTTCCATGCTCATGGATTGGAAGAATCAACATAGTTAAAATGGCCTTATTATCCAAAGCAATATACAGATTTAATGCAATCCTCATCAAAATCTCAATGGCATTTTTTAAAGAAATAAAACAAAAAATCAGATTTGTATGGAACCACAAAAGACCCCGAATAGCCAAAGCAATCCTAAGAAAAAAGAACATTGCTGGAGGTATCACACTTCCTGACTTTAGCTTGTACTACAGGGCAACAGTAATCAAAACAGCATGGTACTGGCAGAAATATAGACACATGGACCAATGGAATAGAATTGAGAACCCAGAAATAAACCCACATAAATATGGACAGATAATCTTTGACAAAGAAGCCAAAATCATACAATGGAGAAAAGACAGCCCCTTCAATAAATGGTGCTGGGAGAATTGGATAGCCACGTGCAAAAGAATGAAACTGGACTGCTATCTGTCACCATGTACCAAAATTAATTCAAAATGGATCAAAGACCTAAGCATAGAACCTGAAACAATAAACTGCATAGAAGAAAACATAGGTACTAAACTTACGGACCTTGGGTTCAAAGAGCATTTTGTGAATTTGACTCCAAAGGCAAGGGAACTAAAATCTAAAATAAATGAATAGGACTATACCAAACTTAAAAGCTTCTGCACAACAAAAGAAACCATGGACAAAATAAAGAGGCAACCAGCTGAATGAGAGAAGATTTTTGCAAACAACGCCTCCAGTAAGGTGCTAATATCCAAAATATACAAGGAACTCATACAACTCAACAACAAAAAAGCAAACAACCCAATTGAAAAATGGGCGAAGGACCTGAAGAGACATTTCTCCAAAGAGGACAAACAAATGGCAAATAGACACATGAAAAAATGCTCAACATCACTAATCACCAGAGAAGTGCAAATAAAAACCACAATGAGATATCACCTCACCTGTTAAAATGGCTATTAGCAACAATACAAATAGTAACAAGTGTTGGAGAGGCTGTGGAGAAAAAGGAACCCTCATACACTGTTGGTGGGAATGCAGATTGGTGCAGCTGCTATGGAAGGCAGTGTGGAGATTCCTTAAAAAATTACAAATAGAATTACCATGTGTCCCAGCAATCCCTCTCCTGGGTATCTACCCCAAAAATCTGAAAACGTTTATCCATAAAGACACGTGTGCTCCAATGTTCATTGCAGCTTTATTTACAGAGCACTGGGATAAAAAAGGAGAAAAATCCACATTTGTAAGGATACAAGCAAGACAGATAATTGTTTTACTCCTGTGATTTTTTTTTCTTGCCTATAATTAAAATGATCCCCAAAGTTGGGTGGTTCCTGGAGCTGCAATGGGCCTGAATTTATGAGGCTTTGTTCACTTTTTTTCAGTGTGACATTTGTATTCTGTATTTCACACACTAGAGGGAAGCACTAGACTGGGCTAAGATTCCTCAAGTTCAAAGAAAGAAAGAGGGAGGAAGGGAGGGAGGGAGAGAAGGAGAGAGAGAGGGAGAGGGCGAGGGCGAGAGAGAGAAGAGAAGAGAAGAAAGAAAGAAAGGGAAGTGTTTCTGTTATAACGCCCTTTCAGTCCTCCCCACACACCCACCCCCGGCAATTTTTCTCCTTTTCCTCCTCCCTCCCTCCTTAGGCTCTCTCATAGGCCTTTTCTTTTTCTTCCAATGGCAATCTTCTTAAACGTTCACAAGAAAATTCCTACTTTATGCATTCAGAGAACAAAGAAACTCTGAGGCGAGCTCTCACCATGGTGGACACAAATTATAGTTTAAATTACAGCATCTGGTTTTGGTGCCTGAACAACATTCAACACACTTAGTAAGTTAGTTGAAAGTAATTCTTAGGGATTGTTTCCTTTCCACTTTTCTGTATTCTTCCAGTAAAATGTTTCCCATTAAACTTGTCCGGAAGCACAGCCTGACCTGGAATCCCATCCCTCTGGACACAGGACCCTTTGAAACCTCGATGGAGGCATGACTTGCTGTGGTCACCACAGGTTTGCGAGCTCACCCGCCACACGTTGGCCTCGTTCCATCACAACTTGATCCTGGATCTGTGGCCTCAAGAAGCTACTCACTTTTCCCCATCTCAAATTTTTTTCTTAAACTTCAAAATAGAGTGAACAATACTACTGATTTTGTATTTTGTGAGGATTCTCTGACTGTAGTATCTGGCACAGGGGGAATGCTCAGTGTTTGTCATTATTATTTTTTGTTATTCTTAAATCTTTCTCTCCTGTTAAAAGCTTGTTGGGATTATAGCAGTAACAGTCCTTCAACTTTTCTTCCTACATCATAGAAACACCTACAGATTCTTGTTTTGCTTTCAGGAGCTCACCCAGTCAAGACATTTAGGAGTAAGAAATGGCTTTTAAAATATGCTTATATTTGACTTAAAGGAAAATACTCTCATCCCACAAAACTGCTATTTCTTCACCTTCTTAATTGGCAAGAAAATAATATGGTCACAGAGAATACATTCTATGATAAAATTCAATGTAGACCGTCTAATTTCTGAAACCTGGTAAGACAAGGTCATCTAATTCCACGTTGTCCAGTATGGCAGCCCCGGGCCACCTGTGACCACAGGAGAGCCTGAAATATGGTCCATCAGAACAGAGATGAGCTGTCGGTGGGAAACAATGGAATTTGATGACATGGCGTGACAAAAATAATGTAATAGTCTCATCGCTATTTTTTTGTATTAATTACATGTCGAAATAATATTTTAGATAGATTAGGTTAAATAAAAAATATTATTAAAATTACTTTCATCCATTTCTTTTTAATTTTAAATGTGCTTTAGAAAATTAAAAATTCTGTGGCTTGCCTAGTGGACAGCTCTCTCCTCAGTAATTTTGCACCAGTGGGAAATTCAAAATATCACTTGTTATGTTATTTTAAAAAGTAAAACAAGGGGCAGACGGCAGACGTATGGCTCAGTTGGTTAGAGTGCGAGCTCTGAGCAAGTGTTGCCAGTTCGATTCCCACATGGGCCAGTGAGCTGCTCCCTCTGCCACTGGAGTGAGGACAATGAACTGCCACTGATCTCCCAGGCAGCTGGATGGCTCACCTGGTTAGAGCACGTCCTCTCAACAACAAGGTTGCCGGTTCGACTCCCACATGGAATGGTGGGCTGCACACCCCACAACTAGATTGAAAATGGTGAAATAGCCACTGGACTTGGAGCTGAGCTGCGCCCTCCACAACAAAGACTGAAGGACAACTTGACTTGGAGCTGATGGGTCCTGGGAAAAAACACACTATTCCCCAAAACGTCCTGTTCCCCTTCCCCAATAAAACCTTAAAAAAATTAAATAAATAAATAAATAAATAAATAAATAAATAAATAAATAAATGAAAGTCAAACAAACTTACGGAGGAAAATATATTGAGAATAGATTCCTTTAACAGGTATGTAAGAAAGCTGCACGCAGTAAGTCACAGCACGTTCCTCATTGGTCATTTCTGTCAGTTTTGTGACCTCTGAATAAAGTGCCTTTGCTGAAATGTGACAAATAAAGCTTTTTTTCCCTTTCCTCTGCTTTTTTGGGAAGGCTGAGTCTTAATGTGAATTATTAGCCAAGCCCTCATCTGTGGACAAAGCAGAGCGTGGGCTTTCATTTGCAAGATCCCCCTTCTTGTCTCACTGTACTGCTCCCGTTGGCAGTGCTGGGTGCCCTGGGGACGGCCACCTGGCTGCTCTCCCAATTAGGCCCCCAGCTTTGCTCATTCAGACCCACCACCCTGAAAAACCCAGGCATATTCTCCTTAAATAAATACATTGCGTTTCGGGCTGCAGAATACTATGGCACAGTTTCTCTCCCCTTAAATGACATTTTTTAAAGTGTATGGTTTATAAAACTTCATTCTCATGTCAGAAGGTTCCCCCCTCCTGCTGGGAGGGAGGAAATCAGTGGTGGTAGATGGTATTAGACCCCTTTCCCTCTGTTACACGTGTGACATTTTAACTAGGTTTATTGCAATGTTGTCCTCAGTTTGTGAAGGGTTGCAGGTCCCTGTGAGGCGAGGAGCCCAGTGGCTTTTCAGTGGCCACGGGTGTCCCCACACGTCCCACTGATGCTAATCTTGCTGTTCTCTTCTTCATCACATCCCTACCACCCAGTGTCTCGTACGGTTCTAGAAAACCTTTTGTGACACCCAGGGCAGGAAAGCCATCATTTATAATACATGCTGGTGACCCGTCTTATTCATAAATCACTTCGCTCGGGAGGCTTTTCTTTTCATGCACAACCTGGATCCTCAGTTCTGCTTAAATACACCCGATGCCCCTTCCACTACTATTGTTTCTACATGGCTGTAATGTTTCCATGACAAATAATAAAATAATACTTCGGGGGTTTTGGCCATGGGTGTTTGCAAAACCTGCAGATATACTCTCAGAGGGTATCTGCACTGCACTGGCCCCAACACGCCGGTTAACTCTGGGGGCCTATGCAGTGCTGTTATTACACGTTAGCCAGACCAGGATGGGCTGCAAAGGTGAGCAAAGCACCTGCATGATCCCGCCAGGGCCTGGCTTCTTCAGTACGGGATGTGGTTTGGATCTAAATACAAGGTAAGTCTTGTTTTCGAACAGTTGGCATTACTATCGTAAAAGGAATGGCCGGGGGCTGGTCATGCAGTGGGAACTTGGACCATAGGCCACGTGGTTTCCACCTGTCGTGACCACCATGTTACCCAGCTTTTCTGAGTCTCAGTTTCCTCATCTATAAAGTGGGGATGAAATAATACTTTTGGGATGGAATGGTTGTGAGGGTTTCGGCCATGCTAGCAGGAAAAACCCTGTTGTAAATGACACAGCAGGATGCAATGTTACCTTACTTTGATTATTTTCAATGTCTGACAAATTATTATATTGAGGTTCCAAAGCCTGGTCAGCCTGCCGTACTGTGTGTCAGGAAAACTTCAACACCGTTAATCATGGAATGATGAGAGGGAGTTGGTGGAAGGCCCTGATAGATAAATATACCCAGATATTTCTCGCCCTGGTTCCCACAAAGGTGTGTACAGATTTTAAGGATGGAATCCAAGAGTTCCAGGACAGCAAAGAAATCGGTGCGTGTATTGGTGGGCATCAGGGTTGCTGGTGGCTGCTTGGTTACTGGTGTGGCCTGTCTACCCCAGAGGGTCTCCGATGGCCAAGAGTTCCAGCCTGGTGACTCTACGGAGAGTCAGACCAGACTGCAATGTGGGTTCAGGCGACACCTGGGGATGACTTCGGGGGGTCGGAGGAGGGGGGGGGCCTGGTCTCTGCTTGGGCACCGTCAGATGTTCCCCCAGGAGAAGACACTCAGATGCCCTCTGCCTCCGTCTCCCATCTTCTGAATGTTGTCCTCTTCCCTTCTCAGGGGAGCAAACGCAAGACCTGCCAGCTCGCGGCAAGTCACTGTCACACAGGGACAAATAATGTCCCAGTTGGATTCTGAATGAAATTTCATAACACTGATTAATAATTTGCTATAGATTTTTAAAATAAACTTTATTTTTTAGAGCAGTTTTAGATTCACAACAAAATTGAAAGGAGGTTACAAATATTCCCCATGTACCTCCTGCTTCCCCCCGCACACACATATGCACAGCCTCCCCCACTGTCACAGTCCCCACCAGAAGGTACATTTGTTACAACTGATGAACCTGCATTGACACATCACCATCACCCAGAGGCCACAGCTGACATTAGGGTCACTCTTGGTGTTGTCCATTCTGTGGGTTTGGGCAAACGTGTAATGACACGTACCCACCATTCTAGTGTCACACAGAGCAGTCTCACTGCCCTGAAACCCTCTGTGCTCCCCGTTTATCCTTCAATAATTTGCTTTCAAGTTTCAGCCTAGATTTTATGTCTCACGTTGACGTTTTTCTTGTTGAAGCTCTAAGGTGACTCAGCCTCAGGGACTTTGCTGTGATAATGGCTGTCAGCACTTGAATGAACGCTCCACATTTAAATTTCTAGACGTTTTATCTGAACACAGCCATTCTTTGGAGAAGTTCACAGTGCCCTGCGTAGCTAATACGGTCCGATGAAACTTGCCTGTGATGGCATACGGTTTCTGCCAGGCGGCGGAATTTAAGAAGCAGTTTCAAGGAGCGCAGCTCTCTGAATGTGTAACTTGATATAATGTTACATTCTACTTTGTTTCACAGAGGCCTTTGGAGTTGCTGAAAAAGCCGGCTGTGTAAACACCACCACTGTGAGCACCTTGCAGCCTTGCAGAGAAGGTGGAGGGGCCTCACCTCCAAACCCCGCTGGGGACCATTGTCCCTTTCACATTGGGTAACCCTCCCAAAGTGCTGTTTCTATCACAGGGCTTTTCCTGGGCTTTTAGGTCACAAAGAAAATAGTCCATAAACAATTAGCATTTTTATCATGTGGGAAACTGTTTCCGGCTGACTTTGGTTACATCCTCTTTTTACAATAACACCTTTCAGATGAGCCTAGGATTAGCCTGTTATCCCAGAGGGGGTCACCCGCCCTCCCCATTTTTTTTTTCAATCTGTCTTCAAATGAATTAAAAGTTCTGATTTATTTCCAGGGCCTTAAAAAAAAAACACACAACTCCCTGAAAAGCAAATACCATTTGTAGTGGTGACAGGCAATTAGCAAAGCATTTAGATTTATTATAAAGTGCTGGGAGAGCGCCGTTTTATTTTGCTTGTACAGGAGTTTTAAAAATTCACTTGCAGATAATGGGCTGTGGTTCTTTCCCACAGACCAAGCCTGGTCCCACGTATGAGATGCAATACCCCATCCCTGTGACATCTCAGTGTGACTTCCACACCCCCTTTCATCCAGCTTTGTTTTTGCTTCCTAATAAAATCACATTTCACCTGCTTACTTGGACTTCATTTATTCTTCCTGTGACTTCCTCCAGGTATAAAACTGATCTCAGATAATGGTGACCATGCTGGAGCCCAGCCCTGCGGGGCATCACAGTGATTGTAGCTCCTGAAATCGGGCAGCAGGAGAACCTTGGAGGGGGCCTGCGACTCTTCCTCTTAGAGGCACAGAGGCAGAGACTCAGACTGAAGGAGGTGACGAGAAAGCCTCAGGGACATGCCTGGATTCCGCTAAGGGGAACTTGGTGCCATTGCCACTGCCACGTTCCTCCCCAGGGGAATCCCACTTCTCTGTCTCAGCTTCTTTGTTTTCTGCCAGTAAAATTCGTGTCCTTGGGTTCTCTTCCAGTATCTCCCCCTCCTCATTTGTACCTTCCTCCAAAATGTCACTCATCATCGTTTATTCCCAGGCCACTTAGGATGAAAACAATTCACTCTACTCTGAGATTTTCTCTGCACTTGTGATCCCAGAGTAGAGCTAACTGAGTGCCAGCATGAAAACAAAACCCATGATGACGCTTCCAAATCATCCCATTGTAAGTCAAAAATGATTCGTTTGTTCTTGCAAACTAGCTTTTCTCCTGAGGAATCTACTTTACACACACACAAACACACATGGGTGCGCACACACACATGCACAAATACACATAAACACATCTGAAAATAAACAGGTATGATCAAGTCTTTAGAATGTAAATGCCATGTTACTTCCTGTACAACACCAAGGACAAAAATATTGTGACTACTGCTAATGTAGTGTACTGTATATGACAGTCTGCTCATAGCTACATTGTTCTATTAGTAATAGTAACAACCATATGTTAATAACACCATTCAACTATGTTTTTAGCAGCACCCATAGCATCAGTGACTGTATCATTATAATACTACAGCATACCGTGGTGTATCACATGCTTGCATGTGTTATTAGCAGTGTGACAATAGTGGCAGTAATGTCCTGAGCACGTCTCTGTGGGGCGCACTGTCCTGGGCCCTGCACACTCACAGTGGCCCCGTGAGGTCTGCAGGTAAGCCCCGGTCACAGGTAAGGACAAGGAGCTGCGCGCATGCTCCTGGAGCGTCTGCGCCCTGGACTCCTGGCCACGACGCCTGGTGCCCTGATACCAACCACCCCCACTCTGTATATTGAGCATCTTGAAATCAGGTTCTCACTCTGAGCAACCTCGGGCATCCTATGTACATGGGGACTTTTCTTGCCCTTTGCACAGAAGGCCTATTTCTTTGCGCAGATGCAATGCCGTGTGTCACAGGGAACAATAAAATCTCTGCACGTGTGCTGGGCTGAAGGGATCAAATATTCCCAAATAACCAGTGAAGACTGAATTTCTGGTGTCTGGCCCCACCCTCCTCAAACACCACCAAAAATGTCCATAAGCTCCACTATTTTGTCACCTACTCAGCAGTTCCAAGAGTGTCTCTCATGTTAAGAAACAGTATACAAATACTTTAATCAGTATGTGTTCTGATGTCAGCAAGTGGGTCATATTTTGGTGGTAGAGAAGGAAAATTAAAAACGTCATCATTAAAATGTGGTACTAGTGTAGATGGAATACACTGTGGATATTCACATGTTTTTAGGATTTTACAAAGGATTTTATGAAAAGTCTTCAGTGACACTGGAAAATAGGAAGCATATGAAATTAAGTAAAAAGGAACATACCAAATTTATGAGCAGCACTGTCTGAAATATTTTATATTATGAATACACATATATTTTTTAAAGTGCTAGAAACTAATATCCAAATGGTAATATCTACTAACAGCTATTATTGCTGGGTATTGGGATTTTAAATGATTATCATCTTTCATACTATTGTTCATTTTTAAAACTTTCTGCAGTGGTCATGTGCTTCTTTTATAATTTTAAACATGATTTTTTTTAACCTGAGAAACACAGATGATTAAGTGATATTTCAGTACATTTGTTATTTCAGGAGGGATGTTCTAGAAGGTATTGTGGCCTCAATTAAAACCGTTTTATATCACTGTTTGTCCTGAGCATCTTGCAAAGCTGCTTTTTGGAAATCATGCAGCACATCTAGATGCAGCCTTATAAAAAAAAAAAAAAAAATCCCTCCCTTTTTTGTCAACTTTGGTTGAAAACTATCATTAGGAAAGACTTGCAGGGAAATTTTTTCTGGAGGTGTTTTTCTCATGACCATTAATTTTCCACTTGCTTCAAATTTTCCTTTGACTTTAGGAAATTTGGTTTTTATTGTCCTCCTAGGAGGCCTGAGGGCACATAGTGTTCATACCCTCACATTTCCCCCTGTAAGCTCTTATTTAAATTTAGATTATGACCATGTGAAAAATTTGTTAGGGAAAGTAATCAGTAGGGCCATATGTTAGAGTTTCAAAAATCACCCTAATTTCCATTTAACTCACATCATAAAAATCACCCTCCCTTTCCATCAGACTATTATAAGGTGTTTTAGATGAGTGATGTGGGGAATGCCTGCAAGGAGAAGCTAATAGCAAGGCCTTGATCTTCTGGAGAGCTATTAATCTCTGTCTTCCACACACTCAGTCTCTCTCTCTCTCACACACACAAACACGCACGCATGCACACACTGGTGAAAGCAAACCATAAAAAAGAAAGCCCTTAAGAGTACATAAAACTGTAAGACTTTACATTTTGTTTTTATTTACTAGAAATACCCAGAACAGGAGCCGGGGTGCCGTTGTGACATGCAACCAGTGCCACCCGCTGTCCTGCCCCAGGTGGGTTCTCATCCCGGCGTCCCTAACGGACTGGGCCTTGCTGGAGAAGAGCTGGAGCTGGCTGCAGAGCTGGGGAGGTCTTGGCCCTCTCTGATGACCTCAGACCAACACGTGTTCTGACAGCTCTTATTTCTAATGTGTATTGTCATCATCTGTCCCAACTCTGCGTATGACCCATCCAGGTCCCTCACAGCGTGCTTCATGGCTAGGTAGGCAATGAGGACCAGCCAACCATTTGACACGCCCAGTGATTCTTGTTTAGTTTTAACATTCTGTGTGGGTTGAAACAACCTGTGTATGTTACTGGTATTTTAAAAAGCATTGCTCAGGGCACGACAGGTGCATATTTGGAAAAAGCGATGACCATGTTACTTTCCGTCTGGCCGTTGAGTCTGGCGGTGCTGGCACCTGGGCCTCAGTTTGCTGGACAGGCCTCCTTGCCCCAGACGTCTCATTCTTCCTCTGGGTTTCCATCACTTAGGCTGTAAGGGCAGCAACATGGTGTGGCCTGTTTGCATTCCTCTGTCCTTTTGCAGGCTTTTGGAAAACAAGGGATGTGTGTTTTGTTCACTGCCAGCGGCTACCAGTCAGGTGTAAATTTCTACAACCAGTCAACCATACTTGCAGCTGGGCATTAAAAATAGTTCGCCTATTGTGAAAACTGGCTTGATGAAAGACGATCCATGTTTTGAAAACCCATGATGCGGGAGGAATATGTTTGAAAGAGAAAGACTTGATTCTTCCCAATTTCATTTTCTAACTCGGGTTTTGAAAACTTCTTCCAATAAGTCCCTGGCATTATGAATCTACTTGGTTTGGGTATGTGCTTTACCCGGGGAAAGAATGGACTTCTGGCTGTTGTTAAGTAGTCAGGAAGTTACTGGAAGCTCTACTTCCATGCCCACGTGTCAACAGGTTAATTTCTGTGAATAAGTAAACCTTCCAGGAGCAGATGAAGTGCACTCTGGCCTCCCACATACTGCATTGCACGCTGAGTCCTGTGAAGGTGGGTGGCCAGCAGGGGAGCAGACCCCATCCTGAATACCTGCATGGTCCTGCCAGGGGGCTGGAGTCCTCAGCTCAGAGACACATTTTATAGCAACATTAGAAGCAATTTGTATATATTAAAATACACCGGGGGTGCCAAAAAATATATATACACATTTTAAAAGAGGAAAAATCTGTATTAAAATTTTAATAATATATACAGATAACAAAAGATGAATACAAGTCATGTGTATACATTTTTTGGCAGCCCTGGTGTGATATATATATATATATATATATATATATATATATATATATACACATACACACACACACACACATACAAACACACACACATATATATACACACACACAAACATATATATACATATATATATATATATATATATATATATATATATATATATATATATATATACCACTGGACGCCCAAACACAGAAATGTGCTGCAGACCCAGGTGTGGCTACAGCGGCAGGGACGAGGACCGCCTGTCTCCCAGGTCTCCTGGTGTCCTCTCCACAGTTCTAATGTTTTTATGCCCTTGCTTGGACAGGCAGGACCAGACTTTTCCTTTGTCTTCCAAATGTACATAAAGCCTAAACATCTGCCACACAAATCACCTCTACATAACTACCTAACTTGTGAGATTTGGCTTTCGGTAGAACATGGGATATATATATATTCCCACTATGGAGTTTTTACTGATTTAATTATTCCTTGCCAATAACATGGGACATCTTCCTTTCAGTAAGACAAAATAAATAAATAAATAAATAAATAAAAAATCCAAAGTGGTGAAGTAGGCACACACTGTGTTTGCCTCATCCCACGAACACATCAAAATTACAACTGTATTGTAGAGCAATCAACCTGAGCACCATCTGAAGTATAGCAGAACAGAAATTTTATAACTAAGGGTATAAAGAAGAGACCATGTCAAGACTGGTAGGAGGGGTGAGACGCAGAATGGGCTCCAAACCTCCATGTAGCTTATGAGAATCAGAAGGGATATCTTGGCCAGGGAGTTTCCCCCTGGAGGAGCATGGGACCCCAACCCCACACAAGATTCCACAGCCCAGAGTACTGCTGCTGGGAAAAGGAGCCCCCACAATATCTGGCTGTAAAACAGAGTGGGGTTCTGACCATCCAGGTAGGATGGAAGGCTGTGGGAAATTTAGACATCCTCTTAAAGGCCCCGCACACAGACTCACTCACTCATAGGCACTCACTGTGGGTTTTGGTAGGGAGACAGTGACTTGGGGGCATCAGAGGCATATGGGGGGCAGACTGAGGTGTATACAAGGGCTAGAGGATAGTCACCATTTTCCCTGTGTAGGGTCCTTCTGCCTTACAGCCAGCAGGCGGGCACCATCTTCCCTGTGTTGAGCCTGCCCCCACAGGCTAAATCTGAATCTGACTGGTCTGGTGAGCTCTATTCAATCCCCCCTGCTGACTCACTGGGACCTCACCCCACTCAACTCTCCCAGCACGGGAGGCACTTTCTTGGAGCAGACAGCCCTGCCCACATCGCACTCTTTCTTGGAAAACTTTCAGAGTCTGAAGGCCCCAGGTGAGCAGCACTGGCCTTGTTGTGCTCTGAGACTTTTGCTGAGTAGCTCCAGGCTCAGCACTGGCACCAAACCAGAGTCTACATTAACCTGGTGACCACAACTCTTCCCACTCTAGTGACATCCTGAGACCCTGCCTCATCCAACTACTCATGTACTGCATAAGACTGCATCAGTAGCTGAACCTTAAGGGAGCCAGCAGGTGGCAGCCGTCCTCAGGGTGTCCTGACTTTTTGTGTAGCTACCCCAGGCCTGGTACTGGTGGCAGATGTCCTCGGTTCACAGTGTGGCCTCTCTCATGCTGCCTCTCTGGGGTTACCACAGGCAGTGGACAATCACGGATAGCTTTGCAGCTAGTACCACATAACCCCCGGCTAGTCACAGGCAGTGGGTAACATGGGCCTGCACCAGAGTCCCTCTCAAGAGGCGCCAGAACCAATATACTTGGAGGTTGGCTTCAGATCACAGCAGAACACCACCCAATTAGCCCCACAAGCAGCACACACAAAGGACAGTCTCAATAAGCACCAGAGACTGCTGGGGTGAATCCTGTTCAGTGGGGTAAGCCCTCCACACAGCAGCCCATAAGTTGTGGATGTGGCCAAATCCTTCAGCCTGAAGGTCAGTCCTACCCACTAATGTGTCAATAGTAATGCATCAAAAACCACAACTCACACAAGGTTCACTCCTGGAGCACTCAGCTCAGGTGATGAGGGAGATCGTGCCAGGGCCTCGCGGGACACCTACTGCATAAAGCCACCCAGATAAGACTGGGAGACATGGCAAATCTACCTACTACGTAGAAACAAACACAGAGAGGCAGCCAGAATGAGGAAACAAAGAAATATGTCCCAAATGAAAGAAAAGGAGACAAATCTGGAAAAAGAGCTAAATGAAATGGAGGCAAACAAACTACCAGAGACAGAGTTCAAAACACTGGTTATAAGGATGCTTAAGGAATTTAGTGAGAACTTCAATCGAGAGATAGCAAGCATCAAAAAAGACACAGAAACCATAAAAAAAAGAGAACCAGTCAGAAGTGAAGAAAATATAACTGAAATGAAGAATGCATCAGAAGCAGTCACCAGCAGACTAGATGAAGTAGAGGTTTGAATCAATAATTTGGAAGACAAGTTAGCATAAAACATAGAACAAGAACAGGAAAAAAAGAGTACAAAAAAAAAATGAGGATGCTTTAAGAGACCTCTGGGGCAACATCAAGCATAATAACATTTGCATTATAGGAGTATCAGAAGGAAAAGAGAGACACAAGGGATTGAGAACTAACTTGCAGAAATAATGACTGAAATATTTCCTAACCTGGCAAAGCAAATAGACAGACAGGCCCAGAAAGTGTAGAGAGTCCCAAACAAGATGAACCCAAACATGTCCACACCTAGACACTTTATAATTAAAATAGCAAAGGTTAAGACAAAGAGAGAATCCTAAAAGGAGCAGGAGAAAGGCAACTAGTAACTTATAAGGGAACCCCCATAAGATTGTCAGCTGATTTCTCAATAGAAACTTTGCAGGCCAGAAGAAATGGCGCGGATATTCAAAGTGATGAAAAGCAAGGACCTACAACCAAGATTACTTACTCTACACAGCAAGGCTAATCATTTGAAATTGAAGGACAGATAAAGAGCTTCCCATACAGTAAAACACTAAAGGAATTTATCACCACCAAACCAGTATTACAAGCAATGTTACAGGCACCTCTGTAAGACAGAAAAAAATGATCAAAAATACGAATAATGAAATTGCAATAGTTATATATTTATCAACAACTACTTTCAATGTAAATGAATTAAATGCTCTAGTCAAAAGACATAGATTGGCTAAATGGATAAGAAAATAAAACCCTATATATGCTGCCTACAAGAGACTCACTTCAGACTGAAAGACACACAGAACTGAAAGCAAAGGGATGGAAAAAGTTATTTCATGAAAATGGAAATGGGAAAAAAAGAGCTGTGGTAATGATACTTATAGCAGACAAAATGGACTTTAAAACAAAGGCTATAATAAGAGACAAAGAAGAACCCATTTCTGGGTATTTATCTGGAAAAAAAAACCAATGCCATTTCAAGGGGATGTGTGCATCCATATGTTCATTGCAGCATTGATTACAATGGCCAAGATGTGGAGGCAGCCTGGGTGTCCGTTGATGGAAGAAAGGATAAAGAAGAGGTGGTACATATGTACAATGGAATATTGCTCGGCCAGGGAAGGGAATGGGTTCTTGTCATCTGCAGCAGCACGGATAGACCTGGTGGGCATTGTGTTGAGTGGTGTGTCAAACAGAGGAAGGTGAATGCAATGAGATTTCAGTTATATGTGGAATCTAAAGAACAAAATAAACAAAGAAACAAAGCAGAAACAATCTCATAGATATAGAGAACATTTTGATGTTTGTCAGATGGAAGGGGGCTTGGGGCTATGGATGGAAAAATGGGAAGGGAGTAAGAAGTACAAATTGGTTGCCACAAAGTAGTCATGGGGATGTAAGGTATAGCATAAGGAACATAGTCGATAATATTGTAATAAGTATATATGGTATCAGATGGGTACTAGATCTATCGGGGTGATAGATGGGAGAGGGCTTGGGGGACAGGGTGAAAAAGATAAAGGGATTAAGAAGTATAAATTGGCTGGGGCGGCCAGTTGGCTCAGTGTTTGGAGTGCTGTGCTCATAACATCAAGGTCGCTGGTTCGATTTCCATGTGGGTAGGTGAGAAACAATGGCTTGAGCTTGGAGCTGAGCCACCAGTGGGCAGCCAGTTGACTCAGTCGTTAGAGTGCAGTACTCATAACACCAAGGTCGCCAGTTAGATTCCCACATGGGCCGGTGAGCTGCACCCTCCACAACTTGATTGAAACAACGACTTGACATGGAGCTAATGGGTCCTGGAAAGACACACTGTTCCCCAATATTCCCCAATAAAAATTTAAAAAAAGAAGTACAAATTGGTAGTTACAAAATAGTAGTGGGGATATAAAGTAAAGCACAGGGAATATAGCCAACGATATGGTAATAACTATGTATAGTGCCAGATGGGTACTAGACTAGTCAGGGGGTCACTTCTTAAACTATATAAATGTCTAACCACTATGCTGTACACCTGAAATTAATAGAAAATAATATTGAATGTTAACAGTAATTGAAAAATTAAATAAAGGAGGGAAAGGTGAAGGGGAGTAAGAGGTCCAAATTTCCAGGTATAAAACAAATGAGTCATGGGGATGTAATGTACAGCATGGGGAATATAGTCAATCATATTGTGATAGCGTGGTACAGTGTCAGATGGTTGCTGGACTTGTCACGGTGATCACTTCTTTAGGTAAATAAATGTTGAACAACCATGGTGTACCCCTAAAACTCACATAATGTTGTATTTTAGCTATATTTTTAAAATAAAAATCTTTAAAAAAACTGTTTCATTTCTTTTCAAGAAAAACCCTACTGAGTTCTAAAGTGAAAATGTATTACTGAGAAAAGCATTTAATTTTAAAGAAATAAAAATCTATCTCTTTTTCCCTTTAGAGATTTGAAAACATTTGAAACCTGCATACATAAATTAGCAGATTGTGGAAAAGTGGGTCCGTAACTGCAAATCTCATTTAGAAATGTTAAAATACATTGTTTGCATGTTCTTCCACTAATTTTTGCTACGTTCACGGTTCTATGTGAAATTATAGAATTGATGCTTTTCCTTAAAGATTGCCAAAATCATGGTGCATTCAGAGAAAGCATGAAATGTTCTGGGTTTTACATGATATTGCTATTTTTTCTAGGAGTTCTGAATAAAACACAAATTAAGATAAAAATATCTCTGGACAGTCTTTAAGCCAAACTAGCCAGTTGTGCATAAGCCTACCATTAACACACTTTCAAACCCTCCACATGCATTCTGTTACCACCTGATGTTTTACTAATATTTAGAAATACTCTCACAGTGGGAATTTGCAAATGCTCTCCCTGGAACTTGGGTAAACTGTATTAACATAATTCCAAATCTGATCGCTTTTATGTGCTAAGAGATAGAAGGCAGTTTTGCTATTTTCAGTCATGAATTTGAGGAGAAAAGGAACACGGAGAGAATCCACGAAGATATTTATAAGATAACAAGAGTTTAGCAAACACATTTACGCTCAGTGTGATGTCCTGTACCGCACTGTGTCCGATAACATTTTTCCAAATTACCTTCCGAAAACTTCTTAAGTAAATTTTCAGAAATACCCAAGGCAGAGAGAAGGGTCCCACACATCCTCATACAGCACCCTCAAATCTCAGCAAAGACCCAGGGTCTGCTGCATTGGCCTCATCTACCTGCTTTTGTATTTTTTTTCTTATGAAATCATTTCAGTGCAACTCTCATGAAAGGTCATGTCAACCTGATATACTTGACCATTCATCTTTGAGCAATATGGACCCTCTCTCAAAAGCCATGATCATACTTGCCACAGTTAAGCATGAGTTTTTTTTAATCATCTAACATCCAGTCCACAATCATGGCCCCCTCCTGTCTCAGCAGTACCACTTTGCAGTCCGTTTCTTTGGAGCAGGATCTGAACCAGGCCCACATAATGGCAAGTCTCTCTGAAGCTCTAGCTTTGCCTCCCCTCACTCCACCCTTTTCTCCCTGCCATTGATGTGAAGAATGTGATGGTTTATTTTATGTGTCAATTTGGCCAGGCCACAGTGCCCAGATATTTGGTCAGACATTATTCTAGATGTGTCTATGAAGGCTTTTTAAAAAAATCAGATTAACATTTAAATCAGTGGACTTTGAGTAAAGCAGATTGCCTTTCTAATCTGGTGGGTCTCATCTAATCAGGTGAAGGCCTCCATATACCGGAAAGAATGGTCTTCCTGAGCCAGGGGGACTCGGCCAGCAGGCGGACTTTGGGCTTGACTGCAACATCAGCCCTTCCTTAGGTCTCCAGCCTGCTGCCTGCCCTGCAGCTTTTGGACTTGCCAGCTTCCAAAATCACATGGGACAATTTCTTAAAATACTTCTTTCTCTTATGTGCACAGGCTCTTGGTTCTTTCTCTCTGGAGAACCCTCATGCATCCACAGTCTGAAGGTGTCTGTTTGCTTCTTTGTGGTGTCTTTAAGGGCTCCCCTAGAGCCTCCAGAAGGAACCAACTCTGCCAACACCTGGATGTAGGATGTGTGGCCTCCAGAACTGTAAGAGGATATACGTCTGGCATTTTAAGCCCCAAGTTTCTGGTAATTTGTCATGGTAGCCCTAGGAAACTAATTCAGCGGCCTAAATGTATGCTCTTTCAGTCCTTTCCAAAGCAAGTCCTGTCCAAACCACTGAGCACCTTGTCTCCTCATCACTTAGAATAAAGAATTGGATTTGAGGAATGTCCCAGGACACGTTCTCTTTCACTTATGGGTCATGGGGCATGAAATTACACTATTAGAGATTCATTCCTTAGAACATAAAAAGGACATTACTGATATGGGGGGCGGATAATGCATTAAGACTACAACACTGTAGGGAGACTTAGGTTATGATAAGCTGCATTCATCAATGAAAGACTCGCATTTGTGAGAGCCCTTGGTGCCCAGCAGAGACCAACTGGGGTGGAACAGGAAGGGAGTGACTACTGCAGACGCAGGCAGGCAGCCCTCTTGGGCCTCCTGTGCCACACACACCTTCCTCTGTGTGCCAAGACCTCAAGGCCCTGACCACTCTTTCATCCAGGCCATTTGTCAGGATGTTTATGCAGCTGGTCACCTTGACAGAGAAGGCAGTGATGCCTCCTTTCCCACAGAAAACAGCAGAACTGCTCACTGCTTGCTATAAAATCAGCAGATTCCCCCACTTGGGGTTCTGCAGCTTTGATACAGATGCAGTGTGTATGCAATGTCCGTTGGGGACCTCTATGTCACCCATGGGACTCGGGGCATGGGAGGGTGTGTGTGTGATGCCTGTTGCTACTCTGAGCAGCAAAGCCTTTGTCTCTGCCTCAGACACCACCTTCTTCTGGAAGCTTCCACAAAGCGGCATCAGGCTGACTCATCATCTGGCAAGACGGCGACATCAGATCTCTACCCTGACAAGTGTATGGGGCTGATAGGTGCTTAAGCCAGAGGAAAGCTTCCTGCCTACAGTTTTATCTAGAGCTGTGGTAATCATTCTTATGTGGGACTCGCCAGGTATTCTGTGTGTGTTCAAGAGCAACCCTAGGAGGCAGATTTTATTATTTCAGAACGTGGAGACTGGGGCACAGAGGATTACACAGCTGACCCAGGGCCACAGAGCAGAGACGTGGCAGGGCTGGCTGTGGGTCCTCAGAGTCCGGAGTGGACAGAAAGGAAAGGAAGCGGTGATGCACCCACTCTTCCTTCACGGCTTTGAGATTTGAGGATGGCAGGGGAAGGGAGAGGCTATGCGGGGTGGGGTTGGGGCGAAGGGAAGGTTGCATGGGGGGCAAAGGCTCCTGATGACTGGGCTACTTGCGTGGGCTGCAGAGAGGCAGGGCGTTGGCGTGGTCACCTGGGGCACAGAACCCCTTGCCGGGAACTGATGCTGGCTATGTACACAGTGTTGAAGCCTGAGGCCAAAGGAAAAGGTGCGCCCTATGTACATTTTTTTTCATTTTTTTATGGTTAATTTCCCCCAAAACATTAAGGCAGGTGAAAAACACTGAACATTTGTAGTATTAAAACTCACAACATAGTTTTAAATTTAAATATTTTATTTATGCCCAACCCAAAATTTATTTGTTTTACCTTCTTGGTTTTAATGGAAGCAAAACTCATCAATAATATTTCCATAATTGACCCCTTTACTTGCCTCAGTTTCAGTGAGCATTGTGAATTAAAACAAATGAGACAGACTGACTTTGAAAGCATGTTTGATGAATTTGAAATGTTAGCAAAAAATGAGAATATTCTTTCTGCAGTTGAAAATAAATGGATAAGGAAAAAAATTGGAATTGTGTGATGCATCAGCTGAGTATCAATTATTGTAAGAAAAGTGGGTACAACATAGACATTTAGGAGCTTACAAGTGTCCTAATTTCACATTTGAAATGAAGAAATGCAAAATCTAACTGTAAATTCTGATTTTGAATTTACTAAAAATAATTTATTCTGCATGACTTCATCTGATTTTTCAAAAAGCAGCCACTGTTTCAGCTCAGGAAAAAAGCAAAACAAAAATATTCTGACCATTGAAGTCCTGGACAAATTTCATTTGAAATACCTTGTTTTCAGCAGCCGATATTGTCAATAATTTGTGATAAAAATCATCATCATGTCTGGATCTTCTAAAAGTCATTTGTAAGTTTTGCTTATTGAAATTTGATCCAAAGTTAGAAATGGTCTTGAGAAACTTTTAACAACTTGAGTCACAGTGATATCATGTAAAAGAAGTTTTAGTAAATTGAAGTTAATTTTTAAAAATTAAGGTTATTACTTGGTCCCAGAATGGCAATTCTTCTCAATTGAAAACCAGATAAGCAAAGAAGTAGATTTTGAAAATATTATGTATGAGTTTCTTTCCATTAATGTAGAAAAGTGTAAAATTATAATAAATTTTATTTTTGAAGTAAATAAAACGTGTAAACTTAAAATAATGCTGTGAATTTTAATACATCTGCTTTTCAATTTTTGAATATTTCTCTACTACCTTAATGTTCCAGAAAAAAATCAACCATTAAAAACATTTATCACAACACGGATGTGGGGGTGCATGTCTTTCTTTTCGCCCCCAACTTCAGTTTGGCTCAGCCTAGCACCATCGGATCCTGTCTTTATTTCAAAATTTGATTTTTTGTTCCTCCTGGACTTTCTTGCATGAGTTTTGATTCTTAGAAATATTGCATGGAAGTATTATCTTGATGACCGAGGTTTTGGGGCGAGTGACTCACCCTGACTTGGGCCCAGGGCTGCAGTGTGAGGGCAGGTGGAGGGTAACGTTCCCGTCCTCCATTATCAGAATGCCCGCATAGAACACCTTCTTTGGTGCAGCGTCTGTCTCTAACATGTTCTTCCAGGAGGCACCTTCAGCTGGCGCAATTAGACACCAAGTTAATCGGACATGGAAACAGACACTTGAGACTGGGGCAATTTGGGCTTGATCAACTGAGAGCTCAAAGCATTTTGAAGTATTCCAAATGTTTGGGAATTCCAAAACGTTTGAGGTATTAGGCTACTGTCCATCTGAGATGACATTAAGTGGGTTAGACCTCCTCCCTGTTCCTTTTCTTTAAACAGCTTCGGCCAGGTGAAATAATGGGCTGGTGTCTGGTGGTAACGTTGTAAGGAGTCTGGTGGCTTTCTTTCACGAATCCTTCCCTCTGTCAAGACTTTCTAGGGACCTTCCAGGCCTGCGGGCTCAGAAAGACACATCAGGGCAAGGGCGGGGCTCCTCCACCACCAGGATGTCTATCCTATGGATGCAGACACTTCCTGGGGGACAGCAGAAAGGTCACATTGATGTCAACCATCTTCCCCCACTTTTCTTTTCTTTTCTTTTCTTTTCTTTTCTTTTCTTTTCTTTTCTTTTCTTTTCTTTTCTTTTCTTTTCTTTTCTTTTCTTTTCTTTCTTTTTCTCTCTCTCTTTCTCTCTCTTTCTCTCTTTCTCTCTCTCTCTCCCTCTCTCCCTCTCTCCCTCTCTCCCTCTCTCCCTCCTTCCCTTCCTTCCCTTCCTTCCTTCCTTCCTTCCTTCCTTCCTTCTTTCTTTCTCCTTTCCTTTCCTTTCCTTCCTTCCTTCCTTCCTTCCTTCCTTCCTTCCTTCCTTCCTTCCTTCCTTCCTTCCCTTCCTTTCCTTCCCTTTTATTTCCTTCCTTTTTTTGTTAACAGATTTATCATAAACTGTCAAACAAGGCCAGGAGGTGTCTGCAGAGTGTCTGAGCAGTAGAAACTAAACCCAATATGGAAGACATTTCATAATTCCTGGAATGTCTTTTCTATCTTCAACTTATGACAAGAGGCATCTAGGCCATGAGCATCCTATCGAATGATTGGGTTTCAGCCAAATCTCCTGGAAGCAATGGCTCCTGTGGGCGGCTCCCCCCGATTTCCCTTTGTGAGGTTATTGCTCTCTCACCCTGAGCTGAGAACTTTGGTAAAATTGAACTCGAAGATAACCACCAATCACAACATTTATGACGATGGGAATTCAGCCTCTGCTGTGAAAACCTTAAATACAACTCATTCTTTGTTGATTGTAGAGTTTCCATACGGGACCCAGTTTCTTTCTTTTTAATGCAATTAAATTACCATGAATAGAAAACAAAGTAAACATAATTCATAAATTATTTAGCTTTCTAGTGAATAATATTCAATTTGAAAAATAGGAATTTGAGTGGGAAATGCTTCTATTTTCAGGATCTTTGTTTGGTAACAGTCTCTAAAAAGGAACTTCAGTCCTGTATTAGTGACAATGACAGTAACTATGCCATTTCTCTGAGTGTTTCTGGACGGGGACCAATATGGCACAGCATGAGATTTCTGCAGAATTTATGCCACTCGCTTGGCTTTGTTGGGACTACTAGAATATTCTCTGGCCCCAAGTTCCCAGAATCTAGTGTAGGGAAATGGTTTCCTTTCTATCCTGTGATCTCTCAACCATCTTCCATGGAGGGAGCCCTGGACCCTGTGAGTGAGAGCACAGGCCTGACACATTTTCAATGCACAGTGACAATGACGATGGAAGGCTTCTTAGGGCCCACAAGTAGATGTTTGAGGAACTGCCACTGTCGAAAAATGAAAGGTGATGTTTGTTTACATTGACTGTTTTAAAAAGTGCTATCTGGTGTTGATGTAAGAAACATCCACACCTGCAGAGAATTTGTATAGGAGTTTATTTGAGCCAAACTGACACCATATGCTGGAGAGCAAGATCTCAAATGCTCTCCAGAATAACAGTTTTGCAGCTTCTTTTATGCATTTGGAATTAAGGAGGGAACATGAGGAAGATTACGTGGAGGTGGGAGAGTAAGGCGGGGATTGGATTACAAGGTAGTTAAGATTCTGTGCTGTTCTGAGGGTGCTCACGCTTAATTCACAGGTGTGTGATCCTGGATACACAGAAACAATGGGCAGGGCTGGCTTACAGCAAAGATAAGCTTTTCTTAGGGAATTTACAGACCTGGGGCGGGGACGGCCCCCCATGACTTGCCCAGGTAGGAGGTTATCATCAGGGCATCCTGGGAGGGCAGTTTCCCTAGAACCCTGGGAGGGTAGTGTCCCTGGAACCCCTGTTTTGTCCACACTGGTGATTTTTTCTTTATGATGGTGCCTACCCCATAGCACCACCGCAGGCTGAGTATGACCAAAGCCAGCAGAACATCTGTGGCTGGAGATGTGGGGTTCGCCATGTGTCCTCATGAGACAGAGCTCTCTCCTTTTTCCATGTAGGTTCTGAAACTCCTTCTGAAATGATGCAGGCCACTGTTAACCTCCAGAACTCTGTTGTCCTTGTCAGGAATTTAATGAGAGTCTGGCCTCATTCCTCATTGTCTGGAAGGAACTGTGGGAAATTGACCAGGGAGGTTTCATGCTGTTACCCTGGATTTTTAAGAAATATGGTTTCTCTTATGCAGCCGTTTGCTTTTTTTCTTGTAAAGGAAAAAGACCCCGACTAGTAAGTGATTCTGGCCCAGTGTGATTTACTTGCCTTACCTGCTATACCCAGCCAGCCCTTTCTTTCATTCTCATTTAGCAGATGCTCATACAGTTTCTAACAGCTTGCAAAACATCTTCACATATATTGCATCTGATCCTCATAGAAACCCTAAGCATATGTGAGTGACATAGTGGCACCTTGGATGGACAAAGGACCCAGCCAAGATTACACAACCCAGCCCATACTCCACTAAGAACTGGATGTCTGTGTGCCCCCAGAAGGCATATGTTGAAGGCCTAACCTGCATTTGGAGATGGGGCCTCCAAGGAAGTAATTAGGTTAAAAGAGGTCATAAGGGTGGGGCCCTGACCTGGAAGGACTAGTGTCCTTACAAGAAGAGACAGAAGAGAGCTTGCTCTCCACCAGCTGAGGACACAGTGAGAAGGTGGCTGCAGCAAACCAGGAAGAGAGGCCTTACCAGAACTCATCCATGCTCACCCTTGATCTGGGACTTCCAGTCTCCAGAACTGTGAGATTATAATTGTTTGTTGTTTAAATGGCCCAGTCTATGGTATTTTGTTATAGCAGCCTGAGCTCGTGAAAACATAGCTAACATAGCTAACATGCTCACCCTAACCCACCCATGTTGCATAAGCCATTCTGCTTTTTAGTATGTTTTTATGAAAATACGTGAATGGGACTTACGCGTGACCTCAAAATCCTGCCCAAGTTGTCCTAGAGAATTAGCTAGATATTTGACCACAATCTAGCCTCTCTTTCAGTGACTACAGGAGAAGCAGGAGGTCTGTGGTGCTGAGTCTTGACTCAGGTTAGGTTTGAGTTTGGATGATGGTTTTGCTATGTGCTAATAGATAGGGTGGCCGTAGTAAGTTGCGTGACTTCTTTGTACCACATCTAAAGATAATTATTAACAGTAGCCAATGCACAGGACTATTGTGAGTTTGCACACTCAGGTGATAAGAGGTCTGGCAGTTCATCCGTTACAAAGCTTCTCCTGCCAGTAAACTCTTTTGGCTCTTAGTGGTTTCCTGAAGATAATGACTAATCCCTAGGAACACTTTTGTACCCAGAAGTGACTGCCTCTGTAACAGACCAAAACGAAGGCTCAATCTTGTTGCGGACCAGTCTTTCCAAGCCCTGCGCCACTCACCTCCTTCCTCCTTGAGGGGCTCGCCTTGGCAGAAGTAGAAATGCTGAAGTAGTGTATGTCCTAAATGGTGGAAGAAGCTGGAAGAATGACAGTCAAGGAGACTCGCATTTGCTCATTTAAAAAATGCACTGAGAACCTATTTTGATAGTTGTATGTGATAGCTAGTATGGTCATCAGTGGACTTAACTTTCACAAAGGGAAAGGATCATGATGGACGTCTGTCTAAGATTGCCAACACTTGGTTTTAGAAACATAACAGGCTCTCATTTAACCTCGACTCTCTTCATCTCAAGTCTAGATAAGGTTTACAAGACGGGAGGTGACAGAGCTGGGGCTTAGGCCTGGTGTGTCGGGTGCGAATGCCTGGCTTGCCCATGATGCCACACGTGCAGCTGGCGGCAGTTTACAGAGAGGTTCTTTGTGCGTGGGTGGATGAAATGCCTTTCGCGTGGCCTTACCAGTGACTTCGGCTGTGTGCTAAGCCGGTGCAGCTCTCTACTCCTCTCTCCACGAGACCACTTAGCCTTCATGTGGACAGACTTCTTTTCCTTTCCTGATGCACAAAAGCTCAGTTCTTTGTAATTTGCTTGCTGCTCCAATGGCCAAGAGAGCTGTGAGCATGGAGATGACCGTAAGTTCAATCAGACTCACAATTAGATACTGATTCACGTTGTGTAAAAGATTCACCAAGCAGACTAAAGCGAAATGACATGCCACCCCCCTGGTGGTGATTGCTGAACCCTCAGTCTCCGTGGTTTGGTTGTAATCACTTTTAGGCACATGCCCTTCCAAGGTATCATTATGCGCAATCTGACTAGGGGTGTGTGTGTGTGTGTGTGTGTGTGTGTGTGTGTGTGTGTGAGAGAGAGAGAGAGAGAGAATTTAAATTCCTCCGTGCACAGGTCTCTGAAGAATTACCCATCTTTCTGCTCCCTTGATTCGATTTGAAATTTTTAGCTGTTTTAATCCCTGTCTCTGGCATGTTAGATTGCAACATGGTCCTAACGGCCAGGCCAGCTCATCCCAGAAGGATCACAGCAGTGCTTCCTCCATGCTGCTGCCCTCATCTGCCCCCCTCCCACCCTCAGACTTTTCTAGGGATGTTGCCTCCCACTGGGCTGATGAGCCATGTCCCCCGAGGCAGAAAGTCCTGGTCCTGTTGCGGCACAAATGGCTTTATATGTTGCTATTAAAAACATGCAGGACATTTGTAGATGCAAACAGCACAGCCAGAGTCTCATCTCACACACTGATCATGTGTGATGGCATTTGCTGTATGTAAGCCCAGGCAGGACTTCTGGGAAGGTTTTCCTTCTGCCCTTCCCTTTTTCCTGACCTCCCTCCCTCCTTTCCATCTTCCTTCCTCCCTCCCTCCCTCCCTCCCTCCCTCTCTCCCTCCCTCCCTCCCTCCCTCCCTCCCTCCCTCCCTCCCTCCCTTCCTTCCTTCCTTCCTTCCTCCCTTCCTTCAGTTTTAATTTGAATTACAGCTTGATATACTTAATTTCTGAGATTGAAGTTCTTGCTACTTTGTAAAAAGTAGCAAGGAAACTTATTAGCCTAACAGTAAGGAAAAGGAAATTATTTTCAGCAGAGAGGAGACCCCACTTACTGGATGACAGCACAGCCATCTCAGAAGGGGCTGCATTGAGTTTTGTAGATTGAAAAGAGTATTAAAGGTGGAAAATGCATCAAGAAAAGCAACATGGGTGAATAGTCGAGGCCTTATTAAAATTCCTTTGGGAATCATATGCAATTTGGGAAGAGAAGACAGATAATGCTGTGATTTTTTTTTTCATTGAACTTTGTCATATGTAGCACTTCAAAGTCTTCAAAATGGGTGTTATCAAAAGTGAATGATGCTTGGGAGTTTGTGTGCACCCAAATTAGTGGACACAGGAATACAACTGGAAGGAAACAGAAGGCACCTGTCTTGTGTGCTTTAAAGTTTGATTCAGTGAGATATTTTCAGTTAAAATATTAGGTTGGTGCAAAAGTAATTGCAATTTAAAAGGTTAAAAATAACTGCAAAAACCATAATTACTTTTGCACCAACCTAATAGAGCTGAGTCTTAGAACCAAATGAAAACTCAGTTATATAAACATACATATAATCTTGTCTGTTTTATTTTCTCCTAAGATTTCAATGTTAAATGCATCATATTTTTATACGACTAGTTGGGAAAGATGACATTTCTGAAACCTGTGTATTTTTAAATGAAACGCTGAGGCTTGGGCGGAAGGTCGAAGATCATTCTGTGGGCAGCAACTGAGGCCCATTCTGAAAAGACAAAATGTAGCTTTGCTTCCTCTTGGTAAGCTTATGGGTCCCAAGTGCTGAGTTAACAAGTGAACAATTGAGCTTTCTTCTACAATATGAATCTCACTAATTGTGGGTTTGAAAATGACGTCTGCGCTCTGAGTCGTTGAATGGAGGAAGGAGAAGGCAGGCGTTTTCAGGGACTGAGGCAGGAGGCCGGTGGAAAGGCTGTCTTCAGGAAAGGGACCTGGTGTGTCAAGTGTAGAGCACCAAGGGCCTTCTGTCTTTATTTAGGAGAAGCGTTGTCACGGCGATCGGTTTAACTCATCCAGTTGCTCACTGTTTTAATGATGCTTTCATTTATTCGTGTATTCACTTGACAAATCATTATTGCATGTCTGCATGTTGGGCATGAAGTGGTTGGCCACAGCCCTGCTCTCACAGGGTCAGAGTCTAGAGGGGAGACAAGCGTTACGCAGACAAATTAAGCAGGATGCAGGTAAAAATGTGTTGTTGTCTTGGCCCATGTGGGCTGCTATAGCAAAATGGCACACACCGGGGGCTAAGTAACAGTCAGGCACTCCTCAGGGTCCCTTCTGCCCTAGGGGGAATGTGCCTCCCTCACTGCCTCTCCCCCGCCCCTGGCCTGCCCTCTCCAGGACCAGGCTCAGCGGAGTCTGCAGCAATCAGCAGTCCTCAGGCATCCCAGGAGGGGGGGCTCTCAGCTCTGCCCTTTCCTGTTCTCCATCTTTTCTCTCTATGATGCTGGGCCGTTGGATGGGCAGTGGTTCTAGTCCCCTGACATTCCCAGGGCCGTTGGCACACAACAGGACATTTGCTCACTGTTTGACTTTGATGGATGCAAATGTATTCTCAATGAGCCGGTGTTCATTAGTGTGTAAACATATGCTGTCGGTGGCGGCACGCAGGGCCACCGGCCGGAGCTCATGGCCATGCCCGCTGGACCCACCCGCCCGCCTCGGCCTCCTGACTCCCGGCTACGACTCCAGATGTTATTTGTCTTGCTCCATGAAGTCTGCATGTTAGCTCCAGGGTTGTTTTCTTTCCCAGGAGAAGCACTGACAAACACGAAGAAAGAACTCGTGTTTAAAGGCGGACCTACAGAAGGGAGGCTGTGGGGTCACCAGCCTTGACTCACAGACAGCAATTTCTGTCCTGTGACTCAGACACTCCTGGGGGCTGCGTCTGCATTGGACTCGACTTCTGCTCCATTTTATCTGCAAGTAATGCTGTTGCTGTTTCTGGTGCCTAGAAATCCCTGTGGTTGGTACAGCCCTTCTAGCAGCAGATTCTGATTGTGGGTGCCTTTTGAATACACACACACACACACGTGCACGCATACATACACATGTGAGCACACGCACACTTGAACACAGCAGTATAACAACTAAGTATGGAGAGTCCTGAGGAATTTTTAGACCATAGTGTGTGTTTTTTTGTACACAGAAAGCCATAAACTTGTTGCAAAATGGTCTTTAAATATTGAGTTTTCTCCCCTACGTACATTCTCATTTTTGTGAATTATTTTCTCCGGGGATGCTAATTTCTGGTTTATTTCCTCTGCACTTCCTGGCAGGTCCAGAAGTACATCTCTGGTAAATGGCTTTATATGTTGCTATTAAAAACATGCAGGACATTTGTAGATGCAAACAGCACAGCCAGAGTCTCATCTCACACACTGATCATGTGTGATGGCATTTGCTGTATGTAAGTCCAGGTAGGACTTCTGGGAAGGTTTTCCTTCTGCCCTTCCCTTTTTCCTGACCTCCCTCCCTCCCTCCCATCTTCCTTCCTTCCTCCCTCCCTCCCTCCCTCCCTCCCTCCCTCCCTCTCTCCCTTCCTTCCTTCCTACCTTGTTGGGGTGGACCGCCTGTCTCTGAGTCTACAGAAGTGGCCACACAGAGGCGTCATGGCAGTCACACTGGCCTGGATGTTAATGGAAAGCATGGGGAGACCTGTGCTTCTGAGATGCCAGCATGTCTCTCCTGTGCTGACAGTCTGCTATCAGCCCCTCTCCTTTCTCTTTCCCTTCTTCTCTCTCACTTCAGGGCCTCTCATTACGTTTACTCACCATTTCTCCCTCACTACACCTAATTCTTCATTCACATCAGAGTATTTTGTCTTCTCCACTCATTTTTTCTAACACTGTGCCTTTTGTCACATTGTTCCCTTGCTGGAAATATTATCATCCAAGATCTGCCTATTGAATTTGCACACATTCTTCAAGGAACATCTCAATTACCACCTACTCCGCCAAAATTACCAGATTCTGCCATGTCACCTGCCATCCTATGACAGTGTGGAGAATGTTCTCTCAGCCAGTGGTATTTGTCATGTCCATGCTTTTATTAATGGTTTAGCAGTGGTAAGAAGGAAGCTTAAAAACTAGGAAGCAGATTCTTCTCCATGTTTAGCAAATCCCCGTGAGTTTTCTTTTTGGTTGTAGAAATACAGTCCATAGGGCATGGTTGGGAAGGAGAAGAGGTGAGACAAAGAGAGGACTAAAGCATAAAAATGAACAGTCATGTTGGTGGAGGGAGATGGGTCCAGTGGGAAGAATCAACCAGAAGATGAAGGTAAAAGACAGAAAGTGGCCATAGAGTCTGAGGGGAGATGGGACCTCCTCCAGGATGGGGACACTGAGGCCCTTTAGACAGAGAGCGGAGTGGAGAACCAGGCTGTAAGGGGCTCAGCACAAGCCGTTTTGATGAATTATTAGCTGAATCATGGGAAGCACTTGGGGTTTCTGGGAGAAATGCACAAATGTCTTGAATATTTGTTTGACATTTTCTTTACTGATTCTTTCTTTCCACAAGGCAGCAGGCGTTGTTGATCAATGGCCTTGGGAGGAAAGATTGCAGCTGAGTCCACACCTTCTCAAAATCCTTTACACTGTTTCCATTTTTGTAGAGTAATTTTCCATTAACAATAATCCCTAAGATGTTCTCAGCCGGTATAGTAGTGGTTGGCCAGAATTCAAACTCCTGAGTCTGAGTCTGATTCTTGGATGCCAGCATCGAATATTAATAAATGTGGCTTTGTATTGATCGCAGGTGCTTCTCTGCTTAACTAGAAAACAGAGTACAGGGAGTCCTCACTGAACAACGTCAACAACTTCTTGGAAACTGCAAGTGTAAGCAAAACGATGAACACGGAAGCCAAGTTTCCCCCATGCTAATTGATAGGAACACAAGTTAAGTCCCCATGGCACATTTCTGGTCACAAAAACATAACCAAACTTCTAAATAAAGACCCAAAACACTTCTAATAGTGAACACTGAAATAAATGTGAGCTATACATACAATTAAGAAAAATGAATAAAAACAGGTAAGATCATCGTTTTCCAACTCACCGATTACAGGCCAGGGTCCAGGGTGGTGGTCTCTCCTGGCAGCTCAGGGCCAAGGTGGGACCTACCCTGGATAGGACGCTGTCCGTCACAGGGCCACCCACACCCACCCTCACGACAGGGACAATGCAGACACCCATTCACCTCATGTGCACAGCTTTGGGACGTGGGGGGAACCAGAGACCCCGGACAAAGCCCACACAGACATGGGGAGGACATACAGACCGCACAGTGGAGTGTGGTGTGATCCGGCCAGAAACTGACTTTTTATTCCTCAACAACATTGTAATAAAAGGACATTGAACAAAATGACATTATTCCAGCACCCGCTGTAGTAAGGCTTGGGGGAGGGATGGGTCCAACTGTAGTCATTTTTGCTGAGCAGAGTGAGGGGCAGCAGTGAGTGCAACGTGAGGCACAGTTTGCTGGCTAGTGTGCCATCCTCTGGGTGTGGAGTTACACCATGGCCCTGGTGACAGAGTAGGCAGTGACCAGGTCTCTCACAGACCAACAATGGGGCATCGGGGACTCCAGGGGGTGAGCTCCACAATGCGGGAGGACCACTGGAGCTGTCCTGGAAGCTGCCCACATCGCTCTAGCTTCCAACTGCAAGCAGTTAAAGTAGGGGCTGGTGGGGGGTGTCTGGGAAGGTGATTCATCTGGGTGATGTGCTCTGTGCTTCTCCAGCAGGTGGGCTTGGGGGCATGGTCTGTGGGATGCTGGGGATGTGACCAATGGGGTATGGGGTCGTGCTTTTCAGGGGATACTGATTGAGCGCCCCCTGTGGAAGGCACCCAGGCTCCCACCCAGTTTCCTACATTGGCATAAAGCACAGGACACACACCGGGGAATGGAGGTTACTACAAACATGGTGGGAACGCAGGGCTACACCCAAGACGATGCTACTCACGGCACTGGGATGTCTGCAAATGCCCTACGAGACGGAGGAAGAAGGGGGTCCATTTTACTGCTTTTACTGGCTTGGCATTTTAAAGAGGCAGTTTTGGGCTCCCTGTGAGCTTACACAATCAATTAAAGTGGATGAAATAGTATAGCTTTCATGAAGATGTGTTATATACTCTTCAAATACAGACACTGTTCTGTATTTAGAAATTCCCTCCCTCTCCTTTTTAAAAAGGATTTTGCAAAAGCTTTGTGCATGTTCACAGGTGTATTCAGAAACATATGTTAGTGCATGGCGCCTGTAGTGAGGTGTTTGGCAGAGGGGGAACCAATACACAATTCCAGAGTTTTCTTCTTTGTATACAAAATTCAGCACTTCTTTTCAACTTAGTGGGTACAAGTGAAAAAAAAAGTACCGAAAAGGGGTAAGAATGTAATAATATTCAGAGACAATTAAATAAGATTCCCCCCAATTGATCGATCATACAACATCTTTATGTTTATATTTCCCATAGCTGCTATTTGTTATGTCCAATGCATAGTGACCTAATTTTTTGGTCTTATTTACTTGAAAAAAATGTTGGCCTCTTTCCTTTCCTTCCTAGATGTTTTTGGGCAACATAATCTATTTTCCCTTGTTTCTCAGAGGTGGATGCAGTTAGCGTCCTTTCCCTGGGCTGCAGGCCCCTGCTTGGCCCTTCCTGTGCTCTGGTGATCAGGCCACACCCCAGCTCTGGAGATGGAGCAGGAGCAGGAGGTGTCAGACAGAGCAGCGTGGTTTTCACCCGCTGATTTGAGACATTCCCATTTACACTCCACAGGAAGCAGTGTTCGCTTGTCTGTTCAAGATTCTTTTTAGCAGCATACCAATGTCAGGAAACTTGTCCTTTGTCTAGCACCCCTTTAACCCATTTTAAAGATGTGCATTCCTTTTAAGAGATTTTGCATATGTATGTATATTTCTGTGGGCAGATAAAACATTTACTTGTCTACAAAATACATGTGAAACCTACCCACACTCACTTCTCACTGGCATTCCAGATTCCCTTAAAGTGGGATGCTAGATGAAACATTTGTATTTCAAGGGTGCAAAACGCACCAGGATGCTTTTCAGTCAGAGATCAATTGGCACTGAAAATGACAGACCAGTTAGAGATTTGTGCTGGCAAATACCCACTCAGACCCTCCATAGCAGACACCTGCCTCTCTGAGAAAGCCGCCTCCCTTACGACAGCCTCTGTCTGGCTACAAGTGCAATGATTCTATGTTCTATGCTGTTGAGACGCATTCGACGACTTTCTCTGGCAAAGGGTCCCCAAAGTGGGCAGGCGGGAGTGCCTTTAAAAGTTTCTTGTTAGTCTTGCCAACATCATTGGTTTAGGCTGAGCCCATTTTAAAGACGCTTTGAAAGTGCATATGGCTGGTGAATTAAGTTTAATTCTGTGTTTCCAGTGGACAGAAACCCTTTGTCCTGGTTGAGGGGTTGCTGGTCTGTGAGGGTCGCCTCTCTCCTGCCTCCACCTCCCTCTGCCCTGAGACCACACAGCACACACCAGTCACCTTTCCCAACAACCATCAGCTGAGAATACCCAACCTGATGGAGGTTGTGGGGGCAGAGCCCCAGAAAGTAGTTTCCAGGCTCTCGGCCTCACATAGACAGGTGCTGGCTCAGGTAGTAAATGGCCATCAACTGTGATTGGATGGCCATCAGCTGTGGCTAGTGGGCCATCAGCTGTAACCAGTGAGCCATTGGCCACTAATATAACTGCTGTGGCTACGCTAGAAGAGAAGAGAGAAAGAATGGGGGCTAGCAAGAGATGGCGGCTGGGCTGGCAAGTGTGGATGGCGGTTTGCGGACAGTGTGGATCCAGCCTCCAGTGAGAGTATAGTGCCGCCAGAGAGAATATAGTGGTATGACTCCCCTACCTATGGCTCGGTGGGTGTTCCTTTTTGGCCTCACCATATCCTGCGTTCTTGTATGGGGAGCGGGAGCAGAGACCCCGCAGGGTCTCCCGCATGACAGAGGTCTTTGAATCAGGTTTGCGTGTCATGATTTCACCCCCCCCATCACCATTGCCCCGCAAGCCCCCAGTCCAGAGAGTGGTGACGTTCTACCAGCCATCTATTTGATGTCCTGGTTTTGATCCACTGTCATGCCTCAATTTGGGGGCTTGAGGCTTTGCAGACACAATTCTGGTCTTGCAAAATGATGTTAATTTGGTGGAAATCTTAGTGTTAATTCAGGTATGACGAACACTCCTAATTTGGAGCATCATTTCTTTCAGCAAAACTGAGTGAAAGTGGCGACCAGACCCACTGTCAATGGTTTCCCCAGCTGGACTTGTGGCGTCAAGGGACACAGAAAGGAAACCCACCCTTCCTCCCTCCATGGCCTTTCCCTCTCTCTCTCTCCCCCTTTCTCTGTCATAATGAGCATGCTTTATTTTTCTAATCAGAACCAAACAATATTTGAACAAGAAGTGGAGCCCGGATAGTTGTCACAGAGCTGGGTGCTCGGTGGCTTCTTACACCTTTTTCACCATTTAGAGGTTGGATGAACATCTGAGGAATGAACTTGCTCTCAGCAGCCATCTTCCCAGATGCCCATGGCCCAGTCAGACGAGGGGCCGGGGGCTTTGAGCCGGTCCCCAGAGGAAATGTCCCCTCTTGACTTAATGCTTCTAGGCGTGACCCCTAGGGTGGCTAACTCAAATCTGATGTAAATACCCCGCTTGGGAATGAGTAAAATTTCCACTCTGCCTCCTCAGAGACCTTGTAGCCATATTCAGTGCCCATCAGCTCTGGTCAGATGTGAGTTTTGACAGCCTGGCTGCTCAGGCCTCTGCTTGCCCCTTGGAGTCCGGTGACTGAAAGTGCCACCTGCCTCCCCAAACTCCCAAGAATGAACACCACCTTTCCCTCCCGGTCAGGTAAACCTTCCGTTTCAGACTGCCCTCTCAGGCCACTGTCCAACGCGCTTTTGTTTCATAGCCTGGCTCCACAGGAATTGATTAATGACTCCAATATGCAAATCAAAGTTGGGGTGACCGGTCTGGGCTTGAATTCCCAGTGATCACATTGTCTCACTGGACTGCTGGCCCGAGAATTTAGTGGCTTAGATATTCTGTCCACCACTACTCTTAATTTCCCCTGTTGGGCTTGAGCTCTAGCCAGGAGCTGGCTGGGCCCTGTCAGCGGGAGCTGGGTGTGGCCTGGGGCGGCGTCTGGCACTCCATTCTGTGGGGGGTAGTGCTCTTTTCACTCAGTTTCTACACATGTACTGGAATAGCAGTTAGTGCAGAAAACTAATAGAAGTGTGAATGGCTTTTGTCTGCAGCAATGCACATGGCTGTCCTCTGGTGGATGTATAGCTGATTTCCTTTCTATTCCAAACATAAGCACACACACTCTGGTTTATGGGCCTACTGGACATTTAGCCATTCGGTACCCATAGGCCCATGTACCCAGCTTTCTGACTGCCGAGGCTCATCCTCACCACTCGCAGTTTCTATTGAATTGCTCTTAATATCTTACTGGTTCCTCATTTACTAATGAGTTAAATACATTCTCTGACATGTGCTTATATTATAGTCACATGGGAGTCTTATTTCTCACATTGGGAATAGTGTTTTTTCCCTCCACAAACTCAAGGCAGATGTATGGTCCCGTATTCTTGGTTTTTCAATTAATCTCTTGTTTCTATATCCTAAGGACAAGGGGTATAGAGCTCCCCCCAGAGGCTGTCCTGTCCCCATCCTGACAATGACTTCTCTCAGGACCCCCTGGGCTTCACACGTGCGAACACACACACACACACACACACACACACACACACTCGCACCCCACAGCATCGTGCAAAATAACTAACTGAACAACTGTGTATACTGATGGCTCGGCTGTGACAATTGGTGCAAACACAGCTACCGACCAGTTTATTTCCCGCGTCTGTTCCATTAGAAAAACCTTTCAACACAGACTGTGCAAATTACTGCGGGAACAGAATAACACAAGAAAGCGTTGGAAGCTTTACTTTGCAAACCCTGGTTTTAATCAAGCCTGTCAGCTAGGGTACCATATGCCACCGCGGTGTGAGGGGGAGGGAGGTGGCGCGGGCAGGTGAGAGACGTTTAGCCTTGCAACTCCGCTTCATCAGCACGCACAGCGCCCCTAGTGGCAGCTTCACAAAGAATTCCGACGTGCTTCCTCTATTCCAAGAAATTCCCACTAGCCTGTCCAGCCTTCTGCCATGGAGCGAACTGCCTGGCTCAGTACATCGGAGGCTGTGTAGACACACAGTTCCTTAAGCTGGTAGTTTTACCTGCAAAGTCGTGGACTTCAGGGGCCGTGCGTTTCCGTCTCACGTTCACAGACGTTCACAGACGTGAGACAGTACCCACAGGTGTGTAGAATGCATAGCACATCCATAGGTGCGTCAGCAGAGCCTTCTGCAGAGACTTCTGGCTGAAAGGGGAGCTTTTGAGTCCGACATATCTAGATTATGTATGTGGTTGTGGAGACAGAGTCCCAGAGAGCAGTTTCCAGGCTCTCGGCCTCACGTGGAAAGGTGCTGGCTCAGGTAGTAGATGGCCATCAGCTGTAACCAGTGAGCCGTTAGCCACTGATAGAACTGCCGTGGCTAAGCTAGCAAGCGCGGATTGCAGCTAGCAAGTGGGGTTGGTTGGCAGAGTGAAGTGGACGGCAGGCTGCAGATCATGTGTCTCCTGCTTCCTGTGTCTCCAACCCAGCCACCAGCAAGACAATAGTGGTCTGACTCCCCTACCAATGGCTCCGTGGGTGTTCCTTTTTGGCCTCGCCATGTCCTGCGTTCTTATGTGGGGAGTGGGACTAGAGACCCCGCATGACAGTGGTCCTTCCATTTGCTAGCCCTGTGACATTGAAAACACTGTAAAGAGGAAGATGACAAAGGCAGACGACCCCAGGTTGAGGGATAAGACAGACCTACATTCATCAGTGTCTCTTACCAGCTTGGAGAAGATACTATACCATTGTCACCTCTGTGTGTCATCTATGCAGCAGGGACAAGGGTAGAATTCGCCTTATATTGCAGTGAAGGTAACGTGTGATAATGCATTTTAAGCGCTTAGCCTACTGACGGTGCTATGTAAGTATACAAAGTGATACATAAAGTCCTGGTCTGGCATCTTCCACAAATGCGTCAGGATTCTATGTGGGGCAGATCCCCTAACTGGGGTCTTTGAATCCCAAACATCTGAATAAAAATTTGATAACTTTTTAATCGTTTATAGAGCCTCTTGAAGACCGTTGTATTGCTTAGGAAGAAGACCCGCGATTAAACAAATGAGCTTACTATTTGCTGTTGGCTCTTATTATTGCACTTCCATTTTATTTAGTGTTGAATAATAAAAATGAGGAAATGAAAAACATTCTATGAGGGAGTTCTTGAGACCATGTGTTTCGTATCTGTGCAGCATCTCACATCCTGGATTATTAAATTAGCACAAATCATGTCTGCAATACATCAGAGGATCAGAGTTGGAAAGGAACCATTGAACTTTTGTGTCCAAGGTCACTGTCTTCTGGCAGCAGAATTTGCAAAACATGCAAACAGGACAGTAATAGTGATGCCCCATTTACAGGAAAACGCTTACGGGGACCTCAGATATCTGGGTGTAAATTCCTACGTGTTGCGTGGGTTGAGGGAGAAAGTGAGAACAGCTATGCGTTTAAATCTTACATGTGGAGACAGTTAAAGTTAATCTGAGAAACTTTCAAATGTTGGGAGCCACTTGAGATGCTGTGATTTTGACTGTCTGCGTCTTGACTTGTAAGGTCTCACGGTTTCTTAGGGGACAAACCAGTGGCATCTTGATAATTGTCTCCTTTCTTCCTCACAAATTGAAATGATGTGACGTAGGTGGGAGAGAAGACAGAATTCAGTCGTTTTTGGCAATTGCAGTGTCGAATCGATAATTTGCTCAATCTTCTTGCAGAATTGCCTAATTGAGAACGATGAAGCAGATGGTTCTTTGTTTTGTGGGGTTTATTGACTCACCCTCAGCCAGCCCTTGACTCACTGCTGTGCCAAAGCACACTGGCTCTGGATGACTGGGCCATCGCAACAGGCCTGTTTGGGAAATGTCCTCTCAGGTGATACCGGCGACTTCCACAAGAGGATGCTCAGGACACTCGTAAGAACCCTCAAAGCCACTCGTAAAGCCAGAGGTCAGGAGTCCTGAACGCTTGGCAGAAATCAAATGTAACTTCAGGCTTCACAACTGTTTTTCCTTCCTCACTGCCAGGTAAAACTCCATCTTCCCTAGAATTTGCGCTCTCTCTCTCTCTCTCTCTCTCTCTCTCTCGGATAAGCCTTATGTGTTGTGACAAAAGGATGCTGAGGAGGTTGTTGCTGTTCTATTTATTTTTTATGCAATGGCTGTTCATGCAGCGTAAGACTTAAAGTGGGTGAGAAGCTGGGGAAGCTCAGGCTTTCTTGTTTGGACCGTGATTCAGTCCTGAGTTGTCCCGTGCAGCTGTGGAAATGCCTGAGCCAGCCCTCACCTGCTGGGCGGAGAGGGGTTTGCTTTCCGCGGAGCCATCAGGAGCACAGTGGGCTGTGGCGTCTGTCACTCATTCCTGCTTCCCTAGTTTTCACTCTAGGGTCGTCATCCTTCGTATGGATCCCCAATCCTTTATATGATGTGATCGCTGGGCATCTGCAAAGTGTCTCACCCGCATGGCTACCTTTTCAAGGCTGTGTGGAGCACAGAGGCCAGGTCCTGGCCCGGGATCAGTATGGTCCCTGGAGCTTTACAAACACAGATGGCAGGTCCCAACCTGGAGTTCTGTTTCAGTGGGCATGTTGTGGGGTTTGGATTCACACACACACACACACACACACACACACGCGCACGCATTATAGGAGATGGTGGCACACAGTGAGTTTTGAGGGGGAGGTAAATGTTAAGGTGTAACCCTGACTGTCACGCCTGTTGTGGCATGCCTTATTCCATGGGCATCCTAGTGGTGGCTGCACAGAAACTGCAGGGAAGGTAGAAGGGGGCAGAATGCAGGTCCCATGTCCTGTCCTCTGTTTAGGGTGGAACCTGCCACCCTGGATTCACGGTGCAGGTGCTGTGTGTCCTTGGCTGGGCTTGCCAGCTCCCCACAGCCTTGAGCGTGGAGCCCTCTCTTTCTCAGTTGTACTCAAGGGTCCTAGTATGTGAGAAGCCCCTCTGCAGAGTCCATCTTTGGAAGACATCCACCTTGATGAATCTATCACTCTAATTCCAGAGTGCGGTCCCAACACTGTACTGTTGTACTGGGTGATTCTGTTGTTCCCCCTCCCCCGCCCCAAACCCTGCTCTCCCTCCCTTCTTTGGCTTTCCTGGAGCACTGCTGGTAGGGGCACACAGTCCTGTTTTGGACACTGACAGCTTAAGTAAGGCTAGTGCAAATGTCCTGAGTAGTAGTTGTCCAAGAATGGTTCACTGACTTCCTCTGGGAAATACAATTTCTACCCAGAGTGCAATCAGAGTTAAAATGTAATGGAAAACAGTAAGTTGTTGAAATACTCATTGTGTTTATAATGGTACCTGCTATGGTGTTATCACCATGAGCATGGCTCCCAGGTGGCTTATGATCAAGTGTGTTCACACTGCTGCTTGCCCTATTTGCACAAGCCCATGTGTTGAGGAGGGGCTAGTGTGTGTGGCCCCAGTTCGCACAGTGTATCAATCAGAGAAGTGGGGAGTGGCGGGTGTGGAGACCACGAGACTCAAAGGGAGCAGACAGCGCAAGAAAAGGCAGGACTGTCCAAGACGCTTGCAAATCAGGACAGTTAGGGACGTTACCCCACTCTGTTAATATCTCCCCAGGCCCAGGGTGGGGTATAAGATGGTGGCGTAAATTCAGAGGGAGACAGAGTCCCAGAATGGGGGCCATTGGCACGATGTAACCGCTCTTCTTCCCACCTTAAAAACTGGTCTCCTCCTTGGAAAAGCAGGAAATGTTTAGAATTTCTGGGTGAAAAGGACTGTGTTGTTCAATCACTTTAAATCAGTTTTTAAAAATATCTAAAAGCTGTTTTGCTCTTCTTTTTCTTTTTAATAACATGAGGTCAGAGTTTTGTGTTATAAATCAAAATACAAGCAGCTGAATTCAGTGACAGCTGTGAGGGCGTTTGCTGTGCACACAGGCTTTGCCCTAAACACGTATCCACCTACCACACGCCAACTTGTTTCCCCAAAGCGGTCTCAGAGGGTACCTGAGGGAGTGTGGCTGTGATGTCACCTGGACATCTTTTTTCCTTATGTCCCACATGAACCCAACCATTTGTCCTCAAAATGTTGCTTTCCTGTCCTCAACCGTAAGGAAGAGGTGTGGTGTAGACTTTTGGCCAAGAATCGAGTCTAGGAAATTTGGGTGTAGGCCTTCTCAAAGCTTTCTGTGCTAGAAGGACCACATCAAAGAATGCTTTATGTGAATGAGTTCATATTACATTTAAGCAAAGACCTCTTTACATTAGGGATGTTTAAGCATTTCATTTTGTTTATATTTTCCTCTACTTTATTTATTACAGACTAGCATGTCAGAGGCTGTATCACTGGCTAGTATATCACTGGCTAGTATGTTTCTTTCTTTGTTCATTCCTGGAACATTCTTTTCACATATCCCCTCTACTCTTTGTGCCCTAGACAGCCTGTCAGAAATTTGAAGCATTTTTCTCCAAATAACCCATTTTTCTCCAAATAAGCCCAGGGTGAAACAGAATCTTTGTAATAGAAATGTGAACTGCTTTCTAGAATTAACCTGTTCTCACGATATTATGAATCGTGCCCACCTTTAAGAAATCACTTACCTTTTGTGAAAATAGAGAAAATCTGATTTAAAGGATCCTTTTGAAGACCGCTCCAACAGAGGCACAGAGCCTTGCCTACCAGGGGACAGCAGGCAGTATTGATTAAGAAGGTGGACTTGAAGTCAGACGGCTCAGGTTCCAGTCCTGCTTCCATCAATTACCAGCTTAATATCAGGCAAGTGACTTTACCTCTGGACTCAGTCCTTTTGTCTTTGATGTGGGAATAATTATACAGAAATTGTGATGTAGTGTCTGCCATGTGCTTAGAGCATAATGACACTTGCCATGTTTTCAATTGTATTGACAAACCCAAGTTTCCTTTCTCATCTGACTCTAGAGAACTAGGTCTTGTTGGAATGTACGTGTGGTACCAGGCTCGTGCAAAGATTCACTCTTAAAGCCTTCCATCTTTGCGTATATAAGAAGTCTAGCAAGACTCTGGTATTCTTTCAAAACTCTCCATCTTTCTGTTATGATCTGACCTTAAATGCTTTCCCTAGGATGAGGAGAACTTACCGAATTTCCATCAGGATAACAATCTCAGCATAATTTTCACAGCATAGTTTCCTGGCAATGGTCCATTTGCTCATCTGAAAGTTCACAGGTTTTATTATCTCAGGAAATTCAGCTCTGTTTATGAAAATACTGCTCCAGTGAAGCAAATGGCTTGGAAGGGAAAATTCTGACTTCTTTGGCTTTTCACATACCATGGCCATGATAAAACAAAAACACATTTAGTGCTGGCCTCCTTCTGATCTCTGGACAACTCATTAACTTGGAAACTTCTAGAAGGAAGAAATCTAAGAGGTCCCTTCATTCAAATCTGCCTTTTTACAGATGAGGAAACTGAGGTCCAAAGAGATTGAAAGTTTCTAGGCCGTAGCAGGGTGAAACTTTTCATTTGGGACTTCTAAACCTATAATCACATTTCGTAAAAAAATTAAATTAAAATTTTTACTACTCAGAACACGAGTTATGCCTTTAGATCGAGGAGGAATACATAAGGTATGCAGCCAGAGATGTTTTCAAAATAGAAACGTGCATTTTAGAACCAAGTGCAGGCTTTTTGAGAGTATGTATGTGTTCACAACATTTTAAATCAGGTCACTCCCGGGCACTTTTGAAAGTCACGAAGGACTCAGGGTGCCCATGGAGATTAGTGAAGAGGATATTCAGTGTTCAGCTGGCGTGGATTCTTTTGTAGATGAAGAGAGAATTTGCTTTTTTGAAATTAATTAACTTCCAGTGAAGAAATCATTTGGGAATGGAGAGAGAGAGAGAGACACTCAGCTCAGCGTTCCTTGTCACTCTGGGACTTACAAGGATGATGTAGGTAAGGTTGTAGAGTTAACTGCACAACCTGAAAAGAAAAATTAAAACGCATTAACACATCACACTTCCGTCATTAAAGAGACCTAAGAAAGGGTGACTGATGGCCAGATTCTACAAAGTCAGACAAAAATGGTTAGTTGAGTCCAGTGTATTAGTGTGTTGACCTGGGGATGGTCACAGGGTGTCAGACACCCAGGTGAGGACGGAACGTGGAAAGTGGTTTCAAAACACGTAGGCCACAAGCAACCAAACCATGATGAAAAGGGCTGGAAAACCACCTAATCTGAGGCACTACTCTGGGAGTTCCTGTGGCTAAGCAACGACTGAAAAAAAGGAAAGAAAAAAGACTCACCATGATGGTGAGGGTTGCAAGGAAGCTCTCCAGGTGCCAGCATTCCAGGCTCACGTCCAGCCTTGGGCGTCTGAGTGACCATTGGCTCTGCTGGGCAGCTGTCATTTCTTTATTCCCAGGCCTGTGTCTTTAACCTTGGGGAGGCTGCGAATGAAGACTGGAGGGTGTAAAACAGGTCAAACCCAGAGCACTGGTGGTTAGGAACAACCTGTTCACAGTAAGTAATTGTTTTAAGTAATTGAATGGTAATATTTAAGAGTGTTTGACACACAGAGCACCTAAAAGATTAGACTCATGATTCCAAATTCGAAGGCGTAATTGTTTAGTTAAATTGAGACCTGTTACTTTAAACGGAAAGGCAGAGATAGCTTAGTAACGCTTGTAGCAGGACTGGGGTGATTCAGAGCACTCGAGGATCCCTCTATTTATACATTAACTTTATTACATTTACTGACATTATTAAATAAGAGGGAAGTTTTTGTTTATAAGTGAGATCATTGAAGTTAATATAAGGGAATCATAATAAATTGAATTCGTAAAAACAGTTTGAAATATTTAAGAACGTTTAATGAATTGAGTTTTGAAAGCTCCTGTAATAATAATTGCTAAGACTTACTACATTTATATATAGAATAAAATAACATAAATCTAAGAATTTAAGAAATGATGTATTCGTATCTGAATGTTGATAAAATGAGAAAAAGAAAGAGCAACTGGCAGATGTGGGAGGGACAGTGCCCCAAAGTGACTTTTATCAGAAAAGAAAAATTTCCTAGAATCCTGTATTAGTCAGAGTTCTCCAGAGAAATGGACCAATAGGAGATAGATAGGTAGGTAGGTAGGTAGGAGATAGATGTGAATAAGTAGATGTAGATAGATAGCTAGCTAGCTGAGAGATAGATAAATAAATGATAGATGTAAACAGGTAGATCTAGACAGATACTAGTAGATGATAGCTGATATACAGACAGATAGATAGATGATAGATAGATGATAGAGATGAACAGGTAGATATAGACTGACAGATAGCTGACAGATGACAGACAGATAGATGACAAACAGGCGACAGACAGACACATAGACAGCAATAGGTGTGATGACACGAGGTTTACTAGGAAGGACTGGCTCATGGTTATGGAGCTGAGAAGCCCCACGATCTGCCCTCTGCAAGTGGATGTCCAGGAAGCTGGTGGTGCAGCTCGGTCCTTGTCTGAAGGCCTGAGAACAAGCATCTCTGATGTTCCAGGGCTGAGGTGGATGTCCCAGCCCAGTGGTCAGGCAGAGAGGGCGAAATCACCCTTCTTCCACCTCTTTATTCTGTTTGGGCCTCTAAGGATGGATGCTGCCCACTGTGTCAGTGAGGACCATCGCCTTTACTCAGACCCACCCAGAAGTCATTTTACCAGCTCTCTGGACGTCCTTGGTCCAGGCACATCACCACACAAGTTCACCATCACAGATCCCCGTGTGACCTCACCGATGTCTCCCTGTGCCACATTGTAGTTCCACGCAGACTGGTCCTTCAGGGCCCCGATGGGGGAGGCAGCCCTGGAGGACAAAGTCGGATGCCGAGATGTCTGATACGCTGTCACTGGCCTGGAACTGCAGGCTATTTTGTGCAAAGACACTCTTTTAAAATTAGTGAGTACAGACTGAGGGGGCACTTATTATGGCTCATCTCCATACACCTCAAGGACTGTCAGGTCCGTTCCACAGGGATTCACGAGTGAGCGCAAGTATGGTCTTCTAAAGATGGACGTCACATTGTTGAAGTGAGTCCTCTTGGACTGGGATGAAGTCTCGTAAATTTGCCATTTCCCAGGCAGTGTTGTTTTAGAATGTGATTTGTGAGTTGATGCAAACACGTGTCAGAAGGCATTGCAAATCAAAGAAGAGCTGACAGTGGCAGAGAAGTTATTCAGATCATTTGAGCCAGTTTATTTAGAAATCATTTCAGGCCAGATAGTAGAGAAATGGGAATCATTTAGGAAGGATGTTGAGGGCGATGTTATCGCTCATGCGTGCAGTCTGTGTTCAGAATAATGTGCACGCGTGCCAAGCCCTTTCCTAGTGCTTACATCCAGAATCTCCTTTGCATGTGCCCAGCGTCCTGGGGGGAGTGTGTCCTCAGTTTGCAGAGAAATTAAGTCCGTGGGCCGAGGCCACAGGTGCTCAGGGAAGCACCTCAGACTCCTCCAAGTTGGCCCGATCACGAGCCCATGCTTTTGACACGACAGCACTTGTCTGCACAAGAAATATTTATGTGACCTCCACGAATATCGGGCCATGTGACTTTCCCAGATGGATGGTGGTCACACATGAGTGTGAATAGCTAGGCAGTTAGAAGTGTTAAAGGGTAGTGTGCATTATTTTTGTCGGTGGGGGAGCTACAAACAGTGCATGGTTTCTAAAACAGTAACATTTTAAAAAGACGTGACGTTAGAGTTTTTGAAAAAGGACAAAAGCGAACAATAGTAATTATTTTTTTCTGGGCCTCAGAATATCCAGCAGCCAGAAAGTTTCACCCCTTAGAAAAATGTCATGTCTGTTTTGGTGTCACGCTCTCCTGGTGGTTGATTAGTTTGTGCGTGGTGTTGACGCGTCCTATTTTCCTCCATCTAAGGACAGTTTTTTCCTTAGCTTTGTCTCTTCCTATAAATAATAAAAGAGCATTCCTGAAAGCCCGGCTCCCGGCACTTCTGGGTTGCATGTCCTCTGAAACTTCAGGGTCCTGTGGCAGTTTTCTGAGGAGCCTTATCTCTCCCTCCCCAAAGAAGAGTGGGACCAGGACCGCTGGCTTTCTTCTCGTCTGCATGCACGCAGAGCCAGGCAAGACCAGACATCACGCACGTCAGATGGAGGCTTTCAAAGGCATGAAAAAAAAAAAAATAAAAATACAGGGAAGAAAAGGAAACACATCTTGAGCTATTACAAAGAGTTTTTAAGCTAGTCATGTTTATTAAGCAGACTTTATTCTTTCACATATTCAAAGACATCTGATTAAACATCCCGGGGAAAATGACAAAGCTTTGGTCCATCTGTGCAGGACAGATAAACCGTTTCTTAGTAGATCGTTATCACCTCTTAGGCCCTATTCCAGGGACAAAGTGACAGCGTGTCATGTGAGGCCGATATGCTGAACACAGGAATCCACATCAAAACACACCGGGTGTCCATCTCCAGCTCAGCTGTGGGGAAGCTGCCGTTTGGGATCTGGTGGTACTTTGTGGCCACTGCTGGCCCTTAGAAGAGGATGGGATGACTCAGGCTGCAGCCAGAGACAAATCAGAGACATGGATTTTAAAAATGACAAGGAGCAATGCTTTTCAGAGCGGTCTTGATTTCATGTCCACAGAGAACCACTTTCCCAGTCTCCTGCGAGCCTGCGTTCCATGTACCATCCGCTCCTGCTTGCTCTGTTTTCAGAACTATCTGTGGGACCAAGGACAATGTCACCATGACTCTGACAAATACATTGTTTTCCGTTGTTCAGCCTTTCCGTCGTTGACCCTACAACCTCTCCCTGGGTCTATAATAACACACTGGCTTTATATGGGCTCCTCTTCGAGAGGCCACAGCTTATGTTCACAGATACTATTGTTCAGATTCTGTCAGGCTTCTCTTTTCGATATTGTTGAATAGATATTTTTTTGGGGGGAGGGGATCAAGTAAAGAAAATACTAGAAATTAGACAATTTCTTTTTCCATGACTGATCTGGTCACTGGTTTCATGTCCAGTGAAATCATGTATTCACACTGTGCCCCACATTATACCCTTTGTCTCCTTAAATTCTCAGCTCCCCGCTGTCTTTGCTTACTCTCTGCTATAGCCTGTATGTTGCATCCCCTCAAAAGTCAAATGTTGAAACTAACCCCCAGTGTGACAGTGTGAGGAGATGGGGCCACATGGTCACATCTAAGTTTAGAAACATCACGCCAAAAGCTACATGGAGAGGATGTAGGAAAGGGGACCGGGCCAGCCAGATGTTTGGGAGGTTTAGTCAATAATCCAGGAAGTCTACACTTAGTGGGATGGGAGGAGGGGTATCAAGGAGACAGAACTCGTTATGTCACATCACTCTGAGGACCTGCTGTGTTCTGAATTTACCACCTATCTTCCTACTGGTCACTCGGGTTCTTTGTAGAAGGTTTAACTTTCTAAGGTGTTTAGTAGAGAATGGGATATGTCTTCACTCTCCTGTCACCCTCACGTACTGTCCTGTGGAGTGGTATTTACATGCAAGGATCAATAAATTATTGAGACTAATGATCACAGGGGTTCCTGAGGTAAGACCGTACCCATGGGCCTGGCATCAATGGGACATTTTCCAGGGCGTTATCTCTGGTTTGATTTATTTCAGCTGGGAAGGTGGGAGGGATGGTGTTTCATTGGAAAAAAGCACAACTAGCTATTGTTTTCATAATGCAAACTATTGAAATGAAATGCAAAATATCCCTTTACTGCCATGGCCTAGCAGAAAACAGAACATGTTGGCGGGAGTGAACAAAGGAAGGAAAGATGCAACTCTTTTATTTATTTATTTATTTGTTTATTCATTCATTCATTTATTTATTTATTTATTTATTTATTTATTTAAGGTTTTTATTAAAAATACAGCTAACATACAATATTATATTAGTTTCAGGGGTACACTGTAATTATTCAACATTTATAGATTTAAAGAAGTGATCACCATGATAAGTCGAGCAGCCGTGTGACATAGTACCACACTATCACAATATTATTGACTATATTCACCATGCTGTACATTACATCCCCGTGACTCATTTGTTTTACACCTGGAGTTTTGGACCTCGTATTCCCCTTCCTGTCCCCTTGTTTTTTAAAAAAATTCAATGACAATTAACATTCAGTATTATTTTATATTAGTTCCAGAAGTACAGCATAGTGGTTAGACATTTGTATAATTTAAGAAGTGATCTCCCCAATAAGTCTAGTACCCACCTGGCATTATACATATTTATTTCCATATCATCGATTACATTCCCTATGCTTTACTTTACATTCCCATGACTATTTGGTAACTACCAGTTTGTCTTCTTAATCCCTTCACCCTTTTCACCCTGACCCCTAACGCTCTCCCATCTATCACCCTAGCAAATCTAATACCCGTCTGACACTATACATAGTTATTACAATATAATTGACTATATTCCTTATGCCACACCCTACATCCCCATGACTACTGTGTAACAACCAATTTGTTACACTTCTAATCCCTTCCCTTTGTTTCACCCACACCCAACACCCTCCCATCTGGCAGCCATGAAAATGTTCTCTGTAACTATGAGTTCGTTTCATTTTGTTTCTTTGTTTATTTTGTTCTTTAGATTCCACTTGTAAGTGAAATTACACTGCATCTGTCTTTCTCTGTCTCACATACTCCACTAAGCACAATACTCTCCAGATCCATACACGCCGCCACAGACGGTGAGAATTCCCTTCTCAGGTCAAGCAATATTCCATTGTACATATGTACCACCTCCTCTTTATCCATTCTTCCATCCATGGACACCCAGGCTGCCTCCACATCTTGGCCATTGTAAACAATGCTGCAATGAACATAGGGATACACACATCCCCTTGAAATAGCATTTTGGGTTTCTTCAGATAAATACCCAGAAGTGGGATTACTGGGTCCTTCATTGTCTCTTCTTATAGCCTTTGTTTTAAAGTCTATTTTGTCTGGTATAAGTATTGCTACCCCAGATTTTTTAATTTTTTGGGGGGTTTGTTTTCATTTTCATGAAATATCTTTTCCCATCCCTCTATTTTCAGTCTGTGTGTGTCTTTCCATCTGAAATGAATCTCTTGTAGGGAGCTTATGAAAGCGTTTTGTTTTTTATCCATTCAGCCCTCTTATGTCTTTTGATTAGAGCATTTAATCCATTTACATGGAAAATAATTGTTGATAGATATGTAGCTATTGCCATTTTATTATTCATAATTTTGATCTTATCTCCCCCCACCCCGACTTTAAGAAGTTCTTTTAACATTCCTTGTAATACTGGTTTGATGGCAGTGAACTCTTTAGCTCTTTCTTGTCTGGGAAGCTCTTTATCTGTCCTTTGATTTTAAATGATAACCTTGCTGGATAGAGTACCCTTGGTTGTAGGTCCTTGCTTTTCATCATATTGAAAAAAATCAGCTGATAATCTTATGGGGGCTCCTTTATAAGTTACTAGTTGCCTCTCTCTTGCTGCTTTTAGGTTCTTCTCTTTATCTTTAACCCTTGCCATTTTAATTATGATGTATCTTGGTGTGGGCCCACTTGGGTTCATCTTGTTTGGGACTCTCTGCACTTCCTGGGCTTGTATGTCTATTTCCTTTGCCAGGTTAGGGAAGTTTTCTGTCATTATTTCTTCAAATAGGTTCTCATTACCTTGCTTTCTTTGTTCTTCTTCTTGTGCCCCTATGATGTGAATGTTGTTATGCTTGATTTTGTCCCAGAGGTCTCTTAAACTATCCTCACTTTTTTGGACTGTATTTTTGTTTTTGTTGTTCCGATTGGGTGTTTTATGCTACCTTCTCTTCCAAATCACTGATTTGATCCTCTGCTTCATCTAGTCTGCTGGTGACTCCTTCTAGTGCATTCTTCATTTCAGTTATATATTCTTCACTTCTGACTGTTTTGTTTTGCTTTTTTTTTTTTATGGTTTCTATGTCCTTCTTTATGCTCACTATCTCTTTGTTGAAGTTCTCACTAAGTTCCTTGAGCATCCTTATAGCGAGTGTTTTGAACTCTGTTTCCGTAGGTTGCTTCCCTGTATTTGGTTTGGTGTTTTTTCTGGAGTTTTCTCCTGTTCTTTCATTTGGGATGTCTCCTCATTTGGCTGCCTCTCTGTGTTTATTTCATTGTGTTATGTCTCCCAATCTTAGCCAGTGGCTTTATATAGTAGGTGCCCTGTGGGGCTCTGGCACATTCCCCCTGGTCATCTGCTCCGGGTGCTCCAGGAGTGTCCCTTGTGTGGGTTGTGTGTGCCTTCCTTTTATAGTAGAGGCTTTATTGCTATCGACATATCAGTGGGTGGGATTGACCCTCAGGCTGATAGGCTATGGGGATTTGCCACGTCCACAGCTTATAGGCTGCTGTGTGTGTGGGGTCTTACCCCCCTGAGTGGGATTCACCCCAGTGACTCTGGTGCCTGTTGAGACCACCCTTTGTGTGTGCCACTCGTGGGCCTAATTGGGCGGTGCTCTGCTGTGCTCTGAAGCCAGCCTCCAAGTATGTTTGTTCTGGAGCCTCTTGGGAGGGGCTCTGGTACAGGCTTACTGCCTGTGACCAACATTGTAGCTCCTGGTAGGAACTACAAAGTGATCCGTAGTTGTTCACTGCCTGTGCTACACCTGGAGGCATATGGGAGACGCCACACTGCAAACTGAGGATGTCTGCCACTAGTACCAGGCCTGGGGTAGCTCCACAAAATGTCAGGACATCCAGAGTCCTGCTGCCTCCTGCCAGCTCCCTTAAGGTTCAATCACTGATAGGGCCTCATGCAGTACACAAGTTGGGTGAGGGAGGGTCTCAGGGAGTCACTCAAGTGGGAAGAGTTGTGTTCACTAGGTTAGATTCTGATTTGGTACCAGTGCTGAACCTGGAGCTACTCAGCAAAAGTCTCAGAGCACACCAAGGCCATTTGCTGCCTGCCTGGGGCTGGCAGACCCCAAGAATTTTCCAAGAAAGAGTGAAATGTGGGTGGGCAGGGCTGGCTGTTGGTGAGAAAGTGCTTTCAGTGTTGGGGTAGTTGGGTGGGGCGGGGTCTCAGTGAGTCAGCAGGGTAGAGCAGTGGAGCTCACCAGGCCAATCAGATTCAGATTTGGCCTGTGGGGATGAGCTCAGCACAGGAAAGATAGCAGCTTTATAAGAGGTGGTCTCCTCACAGGTAAAATGCTAACTGTCTTCCAGCCCTGGCTCTGAAGGCTCACATCTCAGTCTCTCCCTGTATGTCTCTGATGCCCCCTGAGACACCATCCCTCTGCCAGAGCCTAGGGTGAGTGCCTGCAAGCTAGTGAGTCTTGTGAGGGCTGTTTAAGAGGATATCTGGGTTTTCCACTGCCTTTTGTCCCACCCGGATTGTTGGAATCTCCTGTTTTTCACAGCCAGATGTTGTGGGGGTTGCTCTTCCTGGCACCAGTACTCTGGACTGGGGAGGCTGGTGGGGGGCTGGGGTCCCTCACTCCTCTGGGGGGACCTCCGTGGCCAAGATATCTCTTCTGATTCTCACCTGTCACATGGAGGTTTGGGTCCATCTCATATCTCCGGCCCTGCTACCAGTCTCAACATGGCTTCTTCTTTATATCCTTAGTTATAAAACTTCCATTCAACTAGACTTCAAATGGTTCTCCAGGTTGACTGTTCTGTAATTTAGTTGTAATTTTAATGTGTTTGTGGAATGACTCAGGCACAATGTTTGTCTATTCTGCTATCTTGGATCTCTCAAGACATAACTCTCTTAAGTACTATTTCTACTAAGAGAAATTTTTATGGAGTCCATAATTAGGAAATGCTACAGTATATTCCAAACCACCATCCACTCCTCAGACCTGCCCTGATGACCCATGAATTCTGTCCTCCTGCTGGGCCTCAATGCAGCAAGTTCAGTCTGTTTTTTTCCTTGACTGGGGTAAAGACAGGATGCTGCATCACTATGGAAAACCTAATCCAGAGCTTATCACCTAGGGTGGTGTTACCAAGGCTAATTATCGCAAAGACATCTATATGCCTGAAATGAACACAGGTGAGCTTTGTCTATGATGATCGGAGACTCCACGTATATAAATAGTACTTTCTTATTGTTTACTGTATTTGGCCCCAGTGTGTAACACAGAGACGGAGTCAATTTTAGTAAAACCAAGGTGTCGTTTGGTATCCCTTCCATCTCTAAAAAAGGATAACAAAACCTAGAATAAGAATGGAAACAAAAATCAAGGGCAGCAAACTTAGAACAACATAAAAAAGATGTCAGTCCCCTGGCATACTGTTGTTTTTGTGATCATTTATTCAATAAACTAAGTTGGGACCTCACGGCCAGTGTAGCCTGTGATGCTCTGGTATTGGAGTGGGGGCAGCAGCTAGGGCTGGAGTCTAGGGTCCACTGGGAGAGATGCAGAGTGGGTAGTGGGCTCCCTATGGGTAGAGAATGCCTTGTGTATGTCTGTATTCTCAGTCTATGAAGTGGCCATACAGGGAGAGAATAAATGAGTCCAGGTTATAATGACTCATCCTGATCTATCTAGAAATGGTTTGGACTCAGATAAACTACATGGACTCCCTAGGAAATGGGTGGGGAGTTTGACCTGATTTCTCCCTTCTCTTTTCCTGGGAACCTTCTCTGGTGTTTTGGCCATTAACCAAGGCCTGTTAACTAAGGAATCTTTATGGTGAGGAGTATTCTTTTCCAACAGTTGGGAGGTGGGTCTCTGGGAAAATTCCCTTTGGATTCTGTTTGTTTTGTTAAGGGATTAGGTGGTTTGTCACCTTTGCCCCATTATGTATGAGCAACTTCCTTGTCTTAGAATCCTGATGCTCAGATGGTCCATTAAAATTACTGTATGATGTGAAATCTCCCAGGGTCTTGGGACTTGGACAGGCTAGGGACGTTCCTAACTGCCCTTTTTTCCTCTCTGATGATCACTGTCCATTACAGGGATAGGTCAGGGGGCTGGATTGGAACGGGCTTAATGATTATTCAGTCTTTTCCTTAGCTGGTGTTATTAACCTAAATAACCTAATTATTGTAGCAGGGACTGCTGACAATGAATGAATGAGAAAGATGTGACATACAGAAGAAACAAGTTGCATAGTATATTGGGTAATAAGCCCTATATGGAAACACTAGAGCGTGGGTATGGGCAGTGCAACGTGAGTGCCCTGCTCCTAGAGGCTCAAGGTTTTCATTCTTTTTTGCTCCCAGAGGATATTACTTTTTTTAAAAATTAATTTTAATTTTATGCATACTTAAGGTGTACACATGATGGTGGATATACACATACACTGGGAAATGATTATCACAGTCAAGTTCATTAACAAGTACCATTTTTTTCTTTCTTATTTTATTTTTCTTCTTTTTGTGGTGAGAGCACTCAAGAGCTACGCTTTTAGCAAATTTCAAGTATAACGTACATTGTTATTGACTGTATTCACCACACTGTTCATCAGATCCCAGGACTCATTCATCTTATAACCAGAAGTTTGTACCTTTGACCAGCATCTCCTCATTTCCCTCTCCCCCCCCCCAGCTTTTGGGAACGACCATCTTACTCTATGATTCTGTGAGTCTATTTTAGATTCCACATATAAGTAAGGTCAGTATGTATCATTCTCTGTCTGACTTATTTCACTTAGCTTAATGCCATAAGTTCCATTCATGTTGTCGCATATTGCAGGATTTCTATCATTTTTATGGCTGAATAACATTCCATTGTATATATTTTCTTTATCCATACATCCATCAATGGATACTTAGGTTTGTTATTCCCTCCCGCCCCAAATATTGACTACTATGAATGATGCTGCAATGAATACGGAGTGAAGATATCTCTCTGAGATAGTAATTTTATTTTCTTTGGCTATATACTCAGAAGTAGGATTGCTGGGTCATATAGTATTATACTTCTAGTCTACATTTTTTGAGGACCCTTCATACTGTTTTCCATGATGACTGTACCAATTGACACCCCCACCAACACTGCCCTTGGAGGTTCACTCTAAAGCAGGTTGTCAGGGCAGGCTTTACTGAGGAGGTTCCACAGAGGGGAAAGGGCCCATCTTTATGTCTTGAAGGGGATCCATGCCTAACTGTAGAGGTTGAAAGAGAAGAGACACCACATGAAGACATCTCTTTGGAGGATTTTTGTTGAAAATGGGAGCAAAGAAATGGGGTGGCCCCTAGAGTGGGGAGTGAGGTGAAGAAGGGTCTTTGTTTAGATGGGGAAGCAGCAGCGCCTTCGTGCTGCAAAAGTGGTCCAGTGCAGAGGGAGTTTCTGACGTGGAGCAGAAGGGGAGGACTGCTGAGTGCTGCTGTTGCCTAAGGGAGTGACGGGGGGCATGGCCTTGTGGGGCATCGAGGAGACTGTCTGTAGGCTGGGCAGGGCGGAGCAGGCATGCTGGGTGGCGGTGCTGGTGGGGATCGACTAGGGTGTCTTCTCATTGCTCCCATTTCTCAGGAAGGAAGAAAGAGAAATTGTCAAAGAGTTGAGGAGAAGGAAGAAAACCAAATTAAGTTGTCTCACAGGAGAATGGGGAAATGTGGTAAAGTGGGAAGGAAAATGCCATGAGGAACCTAGGCAGACATTGCACGATGGGGAGGGGATCACAAAATCACACACATGGAGGTGAGATGAAAGACTGGATTCAGAGTGGTGAACTTGTTTCTTCTTTGTCATTTCCACTTTGCTCTGCTTGTTCCTGTGACCAACCTCAATACGTGTGAAATCATGTGGGAGTTCAGGTGAAGGAAGGAGCAGAAGTCAAAAAAGTCCTGGCATCTCGATGATGTGAAGGATTTGAGGGAGGATCTTTTCTGGATTGATGGCCACCAGGGCCTGAGTCTTTGTGCCTTGAAGGTTGGTCCTGTGCTCCTCCTCCAACAGCCGGTCCCCTCCTCTGCTTCCTCCTGGGCAGTCACTGTGGAGGTGGACATGTGCTCAGTGTTCTACGCACGTCTTTATCCATGTCAAATGCATGCCTTGTAGACTTGCAAACATTTGCAATCTGAAATCATCAAAATTGTCCCATCATTTAATAAAATGTCAACAATAGTTGAGGTGGAAAAGTCCTAAAACAAGAAGCCATAGGAAAAGAGCAGAGGATAGTGGGGCTCTGGGCCTGGGGAAAAAGTGGAGAAGTTACAGCTGAGTTAGAAGCTGAGCTCTTTGGGGGAGGAGGGAGAGGAAGTAGAAGAGGGTTGCGCAGGAACATGAAATTAGAAAACGGAAGTGAGGTGTTAAAGAGAGACTCAGAGAGGAGTGTGATTGTGTGATTGAAGAGAGGGCTCAGAGAGGACTCACAAAGGAACTGAACCCCAGGTGGGCTGCGTGGCACAGAGCACAGGTGAGGTCAGGTGTCCCCAGAGCATGGTGCCTCCTTGAGACAGGCTGCCTGTTGGCTGTATGAGGCAGGTGGGGACATTGTGGTGAATGCCTTGAAGCTGAGGTAGGTCTTTTGGTGCTGATGGCAGCAGTATTGAGCAGGTGGCAGTTGGCGATTAGATGGGACTAGCTTGATCAGGCAGGTTCATCATGCAGATCTTTCCAGAATGGAGTGGATGTGATCACGACCACTCATGGGATATAAAATGAACTGGGCTGGTGGCAGGGGCACTAGATGGGAAGGAGCAATGTCATCCAAGGCTTATTGTAATATAAGAATCTTTGGTCACTGGCAGCCAGTTTGATGGTGGGAGAGCAGGAAAGACGAGTGAGGTACACATGAACGTGACCACCAGGTGTTACATCTGAGTGACTGGGAAATCGTGGTACCTTCCAAGAAAAAGTGTGTGAGCTGAGGTTCCAATTGCTTGAGGGACTGTAAATTGTGACTTCAGATTTAAATGTGTGGGTCTGAGGTGCTAGTTGACATTGGAGAGTAGATAAAAAGTGGGGAAAATAAGTGCAAAGTTGGATTTATCCTTGCCAGGCTCTCCCTACCCTTGACTTCAATCTCATTTTGTTATTTGCTGGGCAATTTTCTTTCTATGAGTTTGTCCACCACTCACACAACAGCCCCTGCTGTCACCAGTGTAGGGGTTGCCGCAGAACCCAGTGTTGCACATAAATCGGGTTCTTAACAGGTTACACTTTGTTTCCTGGCATCTGCTCCTTCTCCAGTGCTTGGAGAGTGTTCCCTGTTCCAAGATGAAGCAGCTCTCCTTGGAGCGTCTTATATCCTGATGAGGAGTCACCCCACCTCCATCCATTCCCCACATTAGAGCCAGTGCCGTCGCCCTTGTCCGCTCAGCCTCCGCCCAGCACCAGCCACCCCTCCTGCCCCTCAGACCCACAGCCTCTTCTCCCCCCATTCCTTTTTTCTTCCCTCACCATCTACGCCACCTTTAGTTACTTGTCAATCAATTCTCCTTAAATTTTTGCATCTGAAAAGCAAATATTTACATAACATCTTGACATGCTTTAGATTATTTTCCTCTCCCTAGCTCACAAGGGGCATAATGACGGTAAATAACCTTAGTCACTGCTTGCATGGAGTCAAGCAGAGCAAAAAATGGCCAGACAAACACTGTCCATCCTAACACCACTTCTGTGTCCTCAATTCAGTCCCAGAGCATTTACTCACATCACACGTTTTGTTTGGCCTAATGGACGCTATGAAGCGCTCAACTTGACCACCGGTGTCCAAATCATGTGAGCACCACCTGAGGACAGAGTGAAAGGTGGGTTGGTGAACTTGAAAATATTCCAGGCAGTTTTCAAGGTCTGATTCCACTCCAGACATGGTCGTTCTGAGCAGTCAGGGCAGTGCTTGGACGGCTGTGGGGAACTCAGTGGAGAAGGCCCAGGGGCATGCTTTGGGGAGCGCTAATTTACAGCTCTGCTCTCCAGGTCCTGCCTGCTTCACTCAGGGAAACACATGACTAATATTCTGGGTGAATCTGTTAATTTCCAGATATGCATATTCAATGCTCTAAAGAATGAATTTTCACCTAAAGAGAAAGTTGACATTTTAGAAGAAAATATTTTTCATGGATTAAAAATGCTTTGGAAAAATATTCACGTTTCCTCCAGCACACCAGGATTAAGCAGAAAATTGAGATGAGGGATGAAGTATTATTTTCTCTTCTTGTCAGCTCCCCACCTTCTAAATCTCTCAGTGCCTGAAAATGCAGTTGAAGTGAATTTTTTTTAAAGTTCTCGTCAGCTTGTAGTTTGAGCTTTAGCTCACACTGATTTTTACAGCTAAATTATAAAGCTCTGACAAAGGGCTTTAATAAGGGAAATGCAGACAGCCCCGAGTGGAGGCAGTTGGGAATGGTCCCATTGTGACAGGGACCTCACTGAGCAGGTCTAATCAGTCAGAGCAGGGAGCCATTGACAAGTCGTGATCAGGGAGAAATTAGACTAAATCACATTGTAACAATTCCTCAATTTATGCAGTGTTATCAGAGGGCAGAGCTCCAAATCTTCCAAATATCAAAAGGGCTCCATTTCTCATGAAAGAAGCAGTTAAGAAAAAATTGGCCCCCGAATCACTGTGCTATTATCATCCTATGTCCTTATCATATAAAGGCAAAGTAGAAGCTATTGTTATGAATGTTAAAAAAATTCCTCTCAAGTTTCTTTATCAGATGGTGAACTTAGCTATTTTTTTTTAAGTGTGAGAGAACATAAATGAATTCACTTTGAACTTGGCTTTTCTTTTGGCGACATATTGGCAAAGTTCTCTTATTCTATAGACTCACGTGTGAGCAGTTAAGGAAAAAGGTCTCGCAGAGGGTCCTGTGTGTATGTCCCCTTGTGTGTGAATGAGTGTCATGGAAGGGCTTGGATTCAGCTTTGAAAGGGTGAACAGTAAGAGAAACAACACGAGAGGGGCCACCTGAAGCAGCACGATGGTCTTACGGATGATCAGAATTGTTGGCCAGGAACAGACTTCATTTTCCAGGCCGGGCACCTCAGTGGTGCTCCTTCACGCCCACTCAGCTTGGGAGGGACAAACAGGCAGAGCACAGAGGATATTTAGGGCAATGAAACCATTCTGCATGACACCAGAATGGTGGGTACGTGTCATACATTTGTCCATACCCACAGAATGGACAGCACCAAGAGTGACCCTAATGTCAGCTGTGGACTCTGGGTGATGATGACGTGTCAATGCAGGTACATCCATTGTAACAAATGTCCCACCTGGTGGGCATGTTGACAGTGGGGGAGGCTGTTCGTGTGGGGATGGGGGTGTATAGGAAATTTCTGCAACTTCCCCTCAGTTTTTCTGTGATTCTAAAGCTTCTCTAAAAAATAAAATCTTGAGAGGGAGGGCGGGATGGTAGGGGTAGGGGAGGGGGAGAGCCTTAACTCCAGGAGTGAGGCAGCAGAAGAGACCAGAATACAAAAAAGAGGGGTGTCTGTCTCATACGTGTGTTCTCGATGCCTGACTGTCATCATGTGAAGACAATGTACACGTCCCAGCAGTTTGGAACAGAGGACCATTTGTGCGAGCGCCTGCTGAAGGGTTTCGAGGGAGTAGGGGCTATGACTGCGGAAGAGCCAAGAATTGACCACTTTTCACCACAGAAGGCAAGTGGTGAGGGTGAGTGACAGTCTATGTGGAGGACTTTGGGGTCCTCTGAGCGGGGAGGGGGTGCCATCTATCCAAGAGCCATGCCATGCTGCCCCACCATGCTCCCTTTTAAAAAAATGGATCCCATTACTGAAGAAATAGCTGAGAGGAGGAAGTCCAGGACACAGGTTATATTTTTTGCAGAGGCTTTCCAAAGGCATTTGATAAAGTATCACAGAGAAGCCTCACATGAAAGTGAGGATTTATGAATTACAGAAAAAAAGAAGTCACTTGAAAATGAGGTGGAGAAGAGAGCGAGGAGCTGTGATCATTCACTGTGACAGACAGCCGGGAAATAAGACTCGGCAGGGCTGGCTTCCTGGCAGCGGCTCCATCAGGAGTCATGCATGAGTGACCCTCAGCTTGTTCTCTTGAGGAAGCCCCTGGGCTTCTCCAGTGTCCCTTCCTGGCTGGCCAGGGTCACTTAGGGGGAGCCTGCAGGAGGAATGGCTGTAAAAGCTGGGGGTTGGCTAAGAGCTGAAGTCATGCCATGTGGCTGTGGCTGTGGCCCTGGCACATAAGACAGTGACACACACATCAGTTAGCACATTTTTGTCTCACCATTGGTCCCTGTTTCACCCTCCGTCACTCATGTTAGCCCAAGTATCTTTGCCTTGAATACTACATGTCCTTCCTGCCCATAGCTCCAGTCTGCTGGCTTTGTCAAGTGCGCAAGCTAATCAGTAAGAGCTCTCCATGGTACCAAGGGGGCTATTAAGGGAAAACCAACCTGAGGATGGTAAAGTTGGCATTTTCTCAGAGGGAAGGGTGTTTTCACAACGTGGATAGAGTATGTCCTAACATACATTAAGTCACTCCAATCAGGGACCTCGTGCTCCCCAGCCACACACCCATCTCCCAGCTTTTCTTCTGGTCTATGGATGAGGAGTTATTTCCAATGAGCAATGTGTGTCATAGGGATGAGAAAGACGAGGATGTGGGAAAACAATGGTTCTTGTAACTGACACTGACAGCTAAGATCATTTCCAGGAAGAGCCACTTAACGTTTTGTTTTGTGCACCATTCTCTCCCAGAGGGATCCGCAGAGGGTAAACACAGCATGTCCTCTTCTGCCCCTAGGAGCTGTCTGAGATTTGGGCAAAATCCAGCCCATGCCCCTTGGCATGTAGAGCCCCTGCCTCATTTAAAGGTAGGCATCATAGACACAGACAATAGTTTAGTGGTTGCCAGAGGGTGGGGGTGGGGGTGGGAGATGAGGGTAAGGGGGATCAAATATATGGTGATGGAAGGAGAACTGACTCTGGGTGGTGAACACACAATGGGATTTATAGATGATGTAATACAGAATTGTACACCTGAAATCTATGTAATTTTACTAACAATTGTCACCCCAATAAATTTAAAAAATAAATAAAAAAAAGATTTGTAGGCATGAGCTCTGCCAATTAATGTCATAGTTTCTTTCTTTATATACAATATCTGAACTTATTTTTCCAGGTTTTTCTTTCTTCTTACCCCATGGGGGGCCAGTGTGGATCTTCACACCACTGTCCCTGTGACTTTGACCTATTGACAAATGGTAGCTCTTCAGAAGCATATGATCTGGAGGGATGCTCCAAACCATGATAAAAGGCAGCAAATTAATTGCTTATAAACTGATTGGAAAAGATAGATGAGAAACATCTTGGAAAATAAGAAGTAAAGCAAGATAATTATTCAGGTAAATCAAGCCCAACCCACATCATTTAACACTATACATTTAGTTACAGTAGAGTAAAACTATCCCTCCATGCTTTAAAATCTATTCTCTCTCTCTCTCTCTCTCTCTCTCTCTCTCTCTCTCTCTCTCTCTCTCTGTCTCCCCCTCTCCCTCTCTTCTTCTCTCCTTCTCTCCCCTCTATCCTTATTTTTATTTTTTTGACTGTGTATTCTCTCTTCTAAGTACACTATAGCATTGACACTGTCTGTCTGTCTACAGAGGACCAACCTAGACATGTAGACCACCATTAATAAAATTATCTGAGAAAAAAATGTCCTTTAAAAGAGTGTATATTAGGATGTCTGGCATCATTATGTTGGTATTAAGTGCCCCAGTCTGTATTTTCTGAGAAACAGGCATTTTAATACTATAGTATTGTTGAAAACCACTGGAAGGAACAAGATATTGTAATATATTTTGAAAGAAGACAAAATTTTTTGTTTGTTTGTTTCTCATTTGTTTCTGTTTTTTTTTATTAGTTTCAGGTACACAAGACAAAGTAATACTTAGACGTTTATCATTTATATCCCTCACACTGTGTGAACCCCCCTCCTCCCATCCACTATCCCTCTGACATCGCACACAGCCATTACATTTCCACTGTCTCTATTCCTAATGCTGTACTCCGCTTCCTGTAAACATATACATACATATATACATATATATACATATATGTATATATATATGTGTATATATATGTGTGTATATGATCAGGCATCTACTTCATCCCTGAGGTGGTCTCCCTAATGAGACAAGTGTCCATCGTATACCCTAGAAAATCTTTACAACATTATTGATTACATTCCCCAAATTAATTTTCAAAACCCCATGGCCATCTTGTGGTTACCAACTGTTTTCTAATCCCCTCACCTTCCCCCTTATCCCCACCCCCCTCCCATCTAGCAACCCTCAGTTTTTCCTCTATGTCTCCAAAACTGTTTCTGATTAGTTCATTCACTTCTTTTCTTTAGATTCCACATATAAGTGAGATCATATGGTATTTGTCTTTCTCTGTCTGACTTGTTTCACTTAACATAATGTTCTCTAGGTCCATCCATGTTGTTGCAAATGGTAAGATTTCTTTCTTTTTTATGGCTGCGTAATACTCCATTGTATAAATGTACCACAGTTTCTTAATCCAGTCATCTACCGATGGGCATTTCGGTTGTTTCCATGTCTTGGCTATTGTGTATAGTGCTGCAATAAACATAGGAGTGCATAAAGATGTTTGAATTAGAGTTTTGGATTTCTCCGGATAGATACCTAGGAGTGGAATTGGTGGATCATAGGTAGTTTCATTGTCAGATTTTTGAGATACCTCCATACTGTTTTCCATAGTGGCTGCACCAATCTGCATTCCCACCAACAGTGCAGAAGTGTTCCCTTTTCTCCACATCCTCATCAGCACTTGTTGTTTGTTGATTTATTGATGATAGCCATTTTGACTGGGGTGAGGTGGTATCTCATTGTGGTTTTTATTTGCATTTCTCTGATGGTTAGTGACGTTGAGCATTTCTTCATATGTCTGTTTGCCATCTGTATGTCCTTTTTAGAAAAGTGTCTCTTCATGTTCTCTGCCCATTTTTTAATTGGGTTGTTTGTTTTTTTGGAGTTGAGTTGAGTGAGTTTTTTATAAATCTGTGATATTAACCCCTTATTAGATATATCATTGGCAAATGTCTTATCCCATTCAGTAGGATCCCTTTTTGTTTTATTGATGGTTTCCTTTGCTGTGAAAAAACTTTTTAATTTGATGTAATCCCACATGATTATTTTTTCTCTTACTTTCCTCGCGCGAGGGGATATATCAGTAAAAATCCTACTCCGGGTAATGTCTGTGAAGTTTCTTCCAATATTTTCTTCTAGGAATTTTATGGTTTCAGATCTTACATTTAAGTCTTTAAGCCATTTTGAATTTATTTTTGTATATGGTGTAAGGAGGTGGTCCAGCTTCATTTTTTTGCATGTGTCTGTCCAGGTTTCCCAGCACCATTTATTGAATAGACTGTCTTTACCCCACCGTACATTCTTGCTTCCATTGTCATAGATTAAATGGCCATATAGGCATGGATTTATTTCTGGACTCTCTATTCTGTTCCATTGATCTATGTGTCTGTTTTTATGCCAGTACCATGCTGTTTTGATTACTGTAGCCTTGTAGTATAATTTGATGTCAGGTATTGTTATACCTCCCACTTTGTTCTTATTTCTCAAGATTGCTGAGGCTATCCGGGGTCTTTTATGGTCCCATATAAATTTTAGGATTATATGTTCTATTTCTGTGAAAAACGTCATTGGTAGTTTGATAGGAATTGCGTTGAATATGTATATTGCCTTAGGCAGTATGGACATTTTAACTATATTAATTCTTCCTATCCATGAACATGGTATGTGTTTCCATCTATTTGTATCTTCTTTCATTTCTTTCTTCAGTGTCTTATAATTTTCTGAGTACAGATCTTTTACTTCTTTGGTTAAATTTATTCCCAGGTATTTTATAGTCTTTGAAGCAATTGTAAATGGGATTTTTTTAAAAATTTCTTCTTCTGATCTTTTATTATTGGTATATACAAATGCAACTGATTTCTGAATATTAATTTTGTATCCTGCTACTTTACTAAATTCATCTATCATCTCTAATAGTTTCTTGGTGGAGTCTTTAGGGTTCTCTATATATAGTATCAGGTCATCTGCATATATTGACAATTTTACTTCCTCCTTACCGATTTGGATGCCTTGTATTTCTTTTTCTTGTCTGATTGCTGTGGCTAGAACTTCCAGCACTATGTTGAATAGAAGTGGAGAAAGTGGGCAACCTGCCTTGTTCCCGATCTTAAGGGGAATGGTTTTAGCTTTTCTCCATTGAGTATGATGTTAGCTGTGGGTTTATCATATATGGTCTTTATTATGTTGAGATATGATCCCTCTATTCCCACTTTCTTAAGGGTTTTTATCATAAATGGCTGCTGGATTTTATCAAATGCTTTTTCTGCATCTATTGATATGATCATGTGATGTTTATTTTTTATTTTGTTAATGTGGTGTATCACATTAATTGATTTGCAGATGTTGAACCACCCTTGCATACCAGGGATGAATCCCACTTGATCATGGTGTATGATCTTTTTAATGTATTGCTGAATTCTATTTGCTAATATTTTGTTGAAGGTTTTTGCATCTATATTCATTAGAGATATCGGCCTGTAGTTTTCTTTTCTTGTGGTGTCTTTGTCTGATTTTGGATTCAGGGTGATAGTGGCTTCGTCAAAAGTGTTTGGGAGTCTTTCCTCCTTCTGGATTTTTTGGAAGAGCTTGAGGAGAATACGTGATAATTCTTTTTTGAACATTTGTAAAATTCACCTGTAAAGCCATCTGGTCCAGAGCTTTTGTTTGTTAGGAGATTGTTGATTACTGATTCAATTTCCCTGGTGGTAATCAGTCTATTCAGGTTTTCTGTTTCTTCTTGAGTTAGCCTGGGAAGGTTGTATGCCTCTAGAAAGTTGTCCATTTCTTCCAGATTATCAAATTTGTTGGCAAATAGTTGCTCAAAGTAATTTCTTAAACTTTTTTGTATTTCTGCGGTGTCTGTTGTCACTTCTCTTTCATTTCTGATTTTATTAATTTGGGTCCTCTCTCTCTTTTTTTTAATGAGTCTGGCCAAAGGTTTGTCAGTTTTGTTTATCTTCTCTAAGAACCAAGTCTTGGATTCATTGATCTTTTGTATTGTTTTTCTGGTTTCTATTTCATTTATTTCCGCTCTGATCTTTATTATCTCCTTCCTTGTACTCCCTTTGGGCTTATTTTGCTGTTCTTTTTCCAGATCCCTTAAGTGTGAAGATATACTGTTGATTAGTGATGTTTCTTGTTTCTTTAGGTAGGCCTGCAATGCTATAAATTTCTCTCTTTGGACTGCTTTTGCGGCATTCCATAGATTTTGGGTCATCGTGTTTTCATTTTCGTTTGTCTCAAGATATCTTTTGATTTTTTCCTTGATCTCCTGGTTGACCCATTCATTATTTAGTAACATGTCATTCAGCCTCCATGAATTGGTGTGTCTTCCAGTTTTTCTCCTGTAGTTCATTTCTAATTTCATAGCACTGTGGTCAGAGAAGACAATTGGTATGATTTCAATTTTCTTAAATTTATCAAGACTTGTTTTGTGGCCTAACATATGGTCTATCTTGGAAAATGTTCCATGTGCGCTTGAGAAGAACGTGTATTCTGTAGCTTTGGGGTGAAATGCTCTGAAAATATCGATTAAATCCAAGTGGTCCAATGTGTCATTTAAGGCTGTTGTTTCCATATTGATTTTCTGTCTGGAAGACCTGTCCCTTGTTGTCAGAGGTGTGTTGAAGTCCCCTACTATGATAGTGTTACTGTTGATCTCTCTCTTTATGTCAGTCAATATCTGTTTTATATATTTAGGTGCTCCTATGTTGGGTGCATAGATGTTTACTGGGTTATGTCCTCTTGTCGGATCGATCCCTTTATTATTATATAGTGCCCATGTTTGTCTTTTAATATGTTCTTCATTTTAAAGTCTATTTTGTCAGATATAAGTATTGCAATGCCAGCTTTTTTCTCATTTCCATTTGCATGAAATATCTTACTCCAACCCTTCACTTTCAGCCTGTGTGTGGCTTTTGATCTGAGGTGAATCTCTTGTATACATCATATACAAGGGTTTTGCTTTCTTATCCACTCAGCCACCCTATGTCTCTTGATTGGAGCATTTAATCCATTTACATTTAAAGTGATTATTGATAGGTACATAGTTATTACCATTTTTAAATTTGTAGTTAGATTGTTTTCATCTTTCTTCTATTCACAGAAGTCCTTTTAGTATTTCTTGCAATGCTGGCTTGGTGGTAATAAATTCCTTTAGCTTATTCTTTTCTGGGAAGCTCTTTATCTCTCCATCAACTTTAAATGATAGCCTTGCTGGATAAAGCAATCTAGGTTGTAGGCCTTTGTTTTTCATCACTTTGAGTATCTCCTGCCACTCCCTCCTGGCCTTCAATGTTTCTGTAGAAAAGTCATTTGATAGTCTTATGGGAGTTCCCTTGTATGTAACCCTCTGTCTTTCTCTTGCTGCTTTTAGGATTTTCTCTTTGTCTTTAACCTTTGCCATTTTAACTATAATGTGTCTTGGTGTGGACCTGTTTGGGTTTATCCTGGTTGGAACTCTCTGCACTTCCTGGGCTTGTATGTTGGTTTGCTTCATCAGGTTAGGGAAGTTCTCGGACATTATTACTTCAAATATGTTCTCAATCCCTTGCTTCCTCTCTTCACCTTCTGGTATTCCTATGATGTGCATGTTGTTGCACTTGATGTTATCCCAGAGGTCTCTTACACCATCTTCATTGTTTTTTTATTCTTTTTTCTTTCTGTTGTTCTGTTTGGGTGATCTCTGCTAACTTGTCTTCTAAGTCGCTGATTCGATCCTCTGCTTCATCTAACCTGCTGTTAATTCCTTCAAGTGAGTTCTTTATTTCGGTAATTGTGTTCTTTAGTTCTAACTGGTTGTTCGTTATGATTTCTACATCCTTCTTGATGTCGTCTCTAAGCTCCTTAAACATTCTTATCATCAGTGTTCTGAACTCTGTCTCTGATAGGTTGGTTACCTCTGTTTCATTTGGTTCCATTTCTGGAGGTTTCTTCTCTTCTTTTATTTGGGACGTGTTTCTTTGTTTCTCCATTCTGGCTGACTCTGTGTTTGCTTTGATGTGTTAGGTAGATCCCTTAGAGTTCTTAGTTCTTGCTGGGTTATCTTATGTAGCATGTGTCCTTTATATTTGACTTGCACTACTTCGTTCTTCTCCCCTGCGTGTGCTCCAAAGGTGCCTCTTGTGTTGTGTATATTGTCCTGTTAAAGAAGATCTTCAATTGCTTTTCGCTTGTGAGCAGGTGGGGTTAACTCCTAGGCTGACTAGTTGTGACTTGGCTCTGCCCACTGCAGGGTGTTCTGCTCCGTGAGGGTTGACCACTTAAATGTGGTTTGGCCTCTATGGGCTCTTGTGCCTGTAGAGAATTCCCTCTGGGTGTGTCCCTTGTAGGTCAAACCCGGTAGTACTCTGGTTTGGTCTGGAGTTGGCCTCTGGGTGTGTTGAATCTTGTGCCTCTTAAGCTGGGCCTTTCAAGTAATCCTTGCATGAATCTCTTAGCTGTTCTGCGTGATGAGCAGAGAGTCCTTTGATGGTTTATAGATGTCCCATTTGTGATAAGATCCGGAGGAGAACTCAAAAAGTGTGCCCTGCTGCTGCCATTCCTATGACGTCACCCCCACAAAAATTTTTAAATGCCTGCCAATATTTCAATATTTACTTTGATGGGAAGTATTCAGCCAAGGCTGTCTCTTTCCACACCTAACAAAAGAGCATTATTGTCACTATAAACTTGAAAATTGGCTTGGAAATCAATAATCCACAAATGGTTTAATTTCCTTTATCAAATCCACCATTGGGGTCCTCCCAGAGTTTAAGGCTGGGAACCCTTAATGGAAATTCCATAGAACAGAGCATACTTTAACTGACATTTTGTTGTCTCATTTTCTGATGTCCGTTGGCTGGGCCATCGAGTTGCAGAAGCTTCTGGAAGGGAGAGTGTTATTTTGGATGAAAAGTGGGTAGTTGGACTGTTATTATTGGGACTGACTCTCTGTTCCATCTCACTTCCCTTTCCTGTGGCCTCAGCTGCACTGCTGATGGGAAGAGGTCTGGAGAAACACTCTGTCCCCATACCCGTCAGGGGAGAGGATTTGTGGCTTTTGGGGGGTGGTGGTATCAGGAACGTGCGTTGTCACTTTGCTGGCCTTCGTGTCTCTGAGAGAGGAAACACGGTGCAGGAGTTGAGCGGGCAACTTCTTTGTAAGCGTCATAGCAGCCTCTCCTCCCAGGATGGTCCCCTCAGTCTGTGCCACATGCTCCTTCCGCCTCCTGTTTGCTATCCCCGGCATGGCCCGCTCACACCTTGCACGATGCTTATGCAGCTCAGGCCCAGGCTGTCCTCTGCTCCATGTCTAACTTTACATCCTGGAAGTTTAAAAGTGTGAGGGGGTGTATGCCATCCTTTCTTCTGGCTTTATTCCTCCATTCAAGGATCAGCATTACCTTAACACATTTTATTTCTACTGAAAATGCAACCCTTCTCTCAAGGAGTAAATTCAACCACCCATCGGCCCTGCACATGCGTGGTGTGTGAGTGTTGCTGTTTGAATTAGTGCTATGGGCTGAATTGTGTCCCCCTCGCCCCCTCCCGAAATTCATGTGCTGAAGGTCTGACTCCCAGGGCCACAGAGTGTGGCTGTGTTTGGAGCTGGGGCCTTTACAGAGGGGATTAATACAAAATGAGGCCAGCAGGGTGGGCCCTAATGCAATCCGACTGGTGTCCTATGAGAGGAAGAGATGAGGACACAGACACACAGAGGGATGGCCACATGAGGACACAGGGAAGATGGCCGTCTGCATGCCAGGGAGAGAGGCCTCAGCAGGAACCAGCGCTGTGACACCTGGATCCTGGACGTCCCGCCTCCAGGATGTGACAATAAATGAGTGTTGTTTCAGCCATCCAGGCTGCGGTGTTTCATTACAGCAGCAAGAACACACTAATAGCTTGTTCATGGTTAAGTTCTGTTGAGTGTTCACTAAGTGTCGACGAGATGCCCTGTGCATTCTTTGCAACAATGCCATCAAGATAGTTCTAACTATTCCTTCTTGATAACTGGGACTGGAGAGGCCACGCAGATGTCGTGAATGGTCAAATTCCACTTCCTGGTTAGTGGGCAGCCAGGTCTAAAACCCCGTTCTGTTAGTGGTGCCCTTGCACCAGAAGCCCAGGGCCAATGGACAGCTGTGATGTTAACAAAATGATGAGCATTAATTTTCAATGCTGAAGACTTCACATTATTAAAAGGAGTTGTTGCTGTGTTTGTTATCACACTTAAAATAGTTCTGTACATTTTGCAAAGCTGCTTACAGAGAAGGCATTATGGGAAGGAGGAGTGGTGAGATGAAACTAAGATGTGAACAACACTTGGTTTCAGAATATAATTGCTTTCAGCCTTGGAAACATAGTCAAGATTTCTCTGCTCTCGAAGGTCATTTACTTTCTTCCTGTGTAAGAACAGTTCGGGAACACACACACACACACGTGCACACACGTGCACACAGGACGGTGTCTGATTTGTCCTCCTTGCATTTTTCCAGGACTGTGGTGGAGATGAGACATCACATGTCCTCCCTGGGCTCTGTTCTCCTGGCAAAGGCTTATCTTAGTTGACATAATCACAAAACTATAAAATTACAAGTAAGGCCCTAAGTGGCCACCTGGTCTGGTGTCCTACCCTCAGCCCGGGGTCCGCTGGAACACCTAGGGGCCGCATGCAACCCACCTGTCATTTGTCTACAGTTCTGTTCAGAGCCCCAAGCTACTCAACTTCAGTTACAAACCACAGCTTTGAAAACCAGACTACATTGTTTTACCTTAAAGAGAAGTTTCACAATGCATTTCTTTGCTCGGACTCATTTCCTGTCTGTTCCTGGGTGTGGGATCTTCATTCATCCTCCTTGTCCTTACTTGTCATGAGGAGCAAATGAAGTCCCGTATTTACTCAGCCCAGAGTCTGAGAGCTGGGTGAAGTCAGCTGCCCCTCGGTGGGCATGGGGGCAAGCGCAGGCTTGCTGGTAATCTCAGCTCTCGGGGATCGCTTTCCCGTCATATATATTATTATAAACATTATTCCAGGCCCTTGGAGAAGTCCTTTTCCATTTTGATGTTTATAAAACCATTTCTTTAAATTCTTGACATCTAAGTACTTCCTGAATGTCTCTGTGTTCATTTTACTCAGGAAAAAGTGAGCTCCCTCCATTTCCATTCTCAGCTATTATTCAAGTTCTGGAATATCGCCCGTGTGTGTGTGTGTGTGTGTGTGTGTGTGTGTGTGTGTGTGTGTACGTGTGTGTACACATGACCTTCCCACTTTCTGGTGCCTTCGTTCTCCTTCAAGACCTGCCATCCATCTGGGGTGGGGGAGGGTCTCTGAGCTCTGCTTCCCTTGGCTACTACTTTTAAGTGTATCCTGGGTATCTGCATATATTTCTCAAAGTAAGTTACACAGATTCAATTTTTCCAAATAAATCTCTCTGAATTAAATAAGACTGCTTCTTTTCACACGAGTAAATGGTGAAGTAACTCATTCATCACCTCCCCTCTAGTAATAACAACCTTTGAATCTTAATACGTTTTTGGTGTCCCATGCTTGATTCAGTGACACTGTCATCAGCCTGTTTGTGTCTTGTTCTTATGGCTAGATCTTAGTTTATAACACAACAACTGTAAGCGCAAGGAGCAGAACCATCCCACTGACCTCTTCACAGAGTCCGGGCTGCTGTGATCTCTGGGTCTGAACCTTGCATCTGCCACTTTGCTACTTCCTGGCTGACACTAGACATGTTCCTAAATCTCTCATGGTCTGTTTCCTCTTCTGAAAATAGGGATAAAATAATACCTCGCTCACTCCCTATTTCTTTTGAGGGAATAAAGAAACTAACCCATGGAGACCATTTAAGCCAAGAGCTGGAGGAACTTATTGTAAATACTGGCTTTATTAAAGCAAATACCATTTTTCCCCGAAAATAAATCAGCTCTAATACATCTTCTGGAGCAAAAATTAATATAAGGTCAGGTATTATAATATATATTATATATTATAGTAAAATAAAACTGGGTCTTATAATAATTTTTGCTCCAAAAGACGCATTAGAGCTGATTGTCTGGCTAGGTCTTATTTTCGGGGAAACACGGTAACAAGTTACACTGGTGTATTGTTACTTTATATATGGGAAGTGATATGGTAAATTTAGGAAATGAAACGGAACTTTGTTTTCTTCCTCTCTTGTCATCTGTTATTGTACTATCTGTGATTTTAAAAACAAATCAGGCCACTGATTTCATTTTCTCATTTATTTTAATGGGCTGAATTTCTTTTTTTTCAGAGCAGTTTTAGATTCACAGCAAAATTGAGGGGAAAGTACAGAGATTTCCCATATGCCCCCTGTGCGCACACACATCCTCCCCCTCTGTGAATGTTCCCACCAGATGGTACATTTGCTACAACTGATGAACCTGCATTGACACGTCACCAATACACAGAGTCCACAACTGACATTAGGGACACTCTTGGTGGTGTCCATTCTGTGGGTGTGGACAAATGTGTAATGACACGTACCCACCATTCTAGTGTCACTCAGAGCAGTACCACTGCCCTGAAAACCTCTGTGCTTTCCCTGTCATCCCTCCTTCCCCAGATCACTGGTATTGGACCTGCAATGTCCTTGAGGCTGTGACTCCATCCATGTCTCGAGGGCCCAGCCCTGTGCTCACACGTAGTGGTGCCCCTAAAGCCTGCTGGCCCCAGGTCCTGCTATTTCCTTCCATGGGCCCTCACGTGGGCTGGGAGACGTCTGCACATCCTTGTAAGGCCTGACTGCACAGGGCGTCTCAGAAAGTGAGCGATGCAGTCCAACGGTGTGGCTGCGTGGAATCGGGTCACCTTCTCTCGGGCCTGGAATCAGCACCCCAGGTAGCAATTCTAACAATTCACTAACAGTGTCCTTGGTGCCGGTGAGCTCTAAGTGTGGCGGCTGCTCGTGGCCACAAGCTGGGTAACTGCTCACAAATTCATTTCTAGCCCCATGTTAACTCTTCAGAGAATTCCCCAAGTTTCTAGAAATCAGAGTTTAATCCAGTCTAGTTTCTATTTTGAAGGCAATGAGACAGTCTTCACCACAGGTGACCCCTGTTCGGGGGCGGCTCACCCCATGGATGCACAGGGTTGGGTTTTAAGTATCACTAAGTCTGTAGCTGGTGCTTCCAGAAATTTACTAGTAGCTGTTCATCTCAGGCTCTTGTTATCATATTTGATTCAAAGTCAAAGTTGGTGGCACTGGGGAGGAAGGGAGGTCACAGAAACGCCTGATTTTAGCCTTTTGAACACGATACTCCTTCTAGGCCAGTGGCCCAGGAAGCTCTGTGAACCTGAATTCAATCGGGACAAAACGATGTTTGCCATATGTGGGGCCGGGGGTCACCACACACAGTATCCATCTTTCAGAGAAGGGCATCTGATACTTTTCTACAAGGCTCAGAGTTGAGGTCATATTATCTTTCTTGTCCGTCAGATGTGTTATTAAAATCTCCTTATTTTCCATTTTCCCTCTGGCTTCCTAATCCTTATCTCAGTGCTGGTAGGATGGCAGAGACTAAACGCTTTGCAACAAATGAGCTTGTGAGCACAGCTCGGCCCCCTGCTCCCCACTGTCCCAACCGTCCTTCCTCTTCCAATGGCAAGGCCCTTTTAAGGAACAACTTAAGGAACAACTGGACTGCTATAAACAAGTCCAGTTGTTCCTTAATTTCCCTGGCAAACCCAAGACCCGCAAACAGTGCTCCATGCACAGGCCCCAGTGATTCCTTTCTTAATTTTTGAATATAAATATTTTCATTCAACTTTTTCTTTATCTCACCTGAAGTTGATGGTATTTCCCCAGTCTGATAAGAGACTCACCACTTTCTATGTGTTGGGTAGTAAGATCCACCACATTTTTGAGAAATAAGCAACAGTTAGGGTCTCTGAAATATGAACTCGTGCTCAGACTCGGTGTAACTAACGTGCAGACTGGGGACCACCATGCGAGGGCAGGAGCTGGAACACACACCGGGCTGCATCATTCCAGGAGTCCCGTCCCTGCCCCCCCAGCTCCCTCCCTGGCCCTGGACGCAGCTCCCTGCAGGTTACGAGAGTGGGGATTTGGGCAGCCGACGGCATTGCCTACGTAATCCTTTAACCGACAATCTGAAGCGAGATGTCTATGGGGTGTCATATGTCCCAGTTTACTTGGGACAGTCTTGACTGATGCTTCGTCAGCAGAACTATGAATGCTTACCCCGCTCACTCCCAAAGCATTCAGTGTGGAGAGTGGGGGAATTATATGGCCACCCTCACTCTGTGGCCAGTACAGGATTTAGTTGCACTTTAAGTGTAGATCTGACTGAAAAAACAGTAAAAGCAGCAAAAACTGTGCCACCTGCCTCTGCCTGCTGTCTTGCACCTGTTCTTCACTCTGAAAAGAGCCCTCCGCAGGGTCACATGTTCCCTGTCCACCCGTCACGGTCACTTCCCTATAGTCTGATCACTTGTAATGTTTCTAAGATCAGTAAAACCCAGAGTGAAAACCAACGTTTGACTGTGATGAATATGTTTTATTTATTTTATTTTTTAAGACACTATTTTTTTTTCATTTCAGTTTATGTTAAAAAATTTTAAATTACAGTTGACATTCAATATTGTATTAGTTTGAGGTGTACAGCATGGTATGACTACCCATTTTAGAGATTTGAGAGAGCAAAGCATACGAGGACCAACGTGGGTTGTATTTTACCATGTGATGAATTTGAATGAGAGAATGGGCTCCATTGCAAGGGCTGTGCCACACTGTCCTCCACCTAAATGGCTCTGAGACATGTCCATGTGAGTGGCCCAATTTTTATGAGAAGTGCCAGGACAACCCCCTCATGGGTGCGCCAAAGTCACGGGCACAGTGGCACATCTCTGACACACCGGGAAATGTTCTGGTGGTGAGTGAGCTCTCCAGGGAGGGTCATAAATCCTGTACAACAAATTATACACTAACAGGTTCTTAGGGGAATTCAAATAAATCCTCACAACCGCTTAGCAGGTAATCTCCAGATCAGATTCCCATTTTTCTTAAGAGCAAAATAATATATGGCTTCTTATACTCTCCTAGTGAAATGCTATATATCAAAGATATGAATTTAGTCGAAATATTGATCTTAAGCCAAAGTGAAACTAAGGGAAAGTTTAATGCATTTCACCACAAAGGAGAGAGTGAAGGGAGTGTGCATCAAATGTGCTTTATACAGTGCAGCATCCAGGAGGACAGGAACGGAAAAATCCAGAAGCCTGCTGCCTTCCTGAGAGCTCCAAGGAGAGGCAAAACCGCAGAACTGGCCACACAACTCTGCCTGCCCGGCAAGTTGTCATGGAGACTTGCCCTTGCAATTAGAGGACACGAGACAAATTGTAAAGAAGGGAAATATCTCAATTGTCTGAATCACTTTAAATGCTTTATTGCGTTGCAAGTCACATCATGTAACAGCCAGAGCCCCACTCAGTGTCTTTCAGGGGGAGACACCGCACTGGAGGGTGACGGCTTGGTAGAGGTTGGCAGGACACTGTTGGGTGAGTCTCAGTTAACAGGGACTTGAGCAGTTTCCCAAATAGTTGGATTAGTGCAGATTGCATCGATTGAAATCCTGCCCTCCTTTCCTCAGTAACAGAAACTCGGGACAAGCATAATAAGGAAAATTATCTCCCTTTTCCATCTCAGTTTGCCAAAACAAATCAACCCTTTCTAATCTCTTTGGAGTAACTATTAGCCTCATGGGTCTTAGGGCCAACATATATATATAAAAAAGTGCTCTTTAACCAAAATGCCTTTATTTTTCCTTAATGAAAGAGCCTTCATAAGGTCATTCAATTATCTGTGTGTTGTCCAGAATTGATGAGTGAGCTAGATTTCTGAGTAAAACAAAGGAGGATATCTGAACAGGTGGACGGCTGTCATTTTATTTTATTTTATGTTTTTTAATGTTCAGGACATGCCAGGTGACAGGGCCATGGCCTGTCCTTAGCTTGCATTGTTGGATATGACTTGTCAGACACCAGCAGCCAAAGTCCTAGGTAAACCAAAGTTGCTTTTGTAAGTAGGCTATTACTTATTTATTTGGGGGATTTATAAAAATGTGGCCGTCATGGGGAGCCTCTGGGTGCATGAATTATGCAAAAGTACAAAACATTAAGAAACAGAAAACAAACAAAAGCAAGACATGTAGCTCCATTTCTCCCCACAGACAGAAACCACTTTTTTGATCAATACATTGAATTACAAAGAAGAATTGCTAAAAAATGCAAACGGGAGTTTAATAGGACATAAAAGATTTAGTCATCAAACAAATGTTTTCCCGCCATCTTGCCGGCACGGTGGTGGGCAAGCACTGTGGGATGCCAGCCCCTGAACAAGTGACAGAGTGGGTGACACAGGGGCTTTGTAAAGAAAGGGATCAGTGGGGAGCAAGCAGGAAATGTGAGATGACAGGGGACAATGGCTGGGCCTCAGGAAAGGGCAGGTGGGGACTTTCCAGAAGGGTGGAAGTCAGTGCTGTCTCCCTCATGTTGTCTTAGGACCTGGAATTTTGACCTCTGGCCCCTTCTCCAGCCAGTCCTTCCCCGTCAGCCTCCTGGCTCTGATGCAACGTGTGTGCAGTTTCCAGTCCGTCATCCCGGCCCCTTCACTGCCTTGGGTGTGCCATATCTGGAAGCTAAATCGCGACCAGTGTGTGGGCATTTTGCTACTTTCCACTCTGCCTTCAGACATCACACGTTTCTTCACCATCACCCCTTCCTTTAAGTCTGCCTGCAGCACACTCTTACTTTGGGGCTGCTCTCTGTCAGATTTGCTATAGAAGGAACGCACAGCATTGTCTCTTTCCTCAAGACCCATTGGAATCATGGTGTGTGCTGATCTCTTAGCACTTAATCTTCTCTTGTTTTCCTTATCATTCATGTCAATATTCTCAGTCCTCAATAGCTTGTGCACCCTCGTGCCTGGCCTCCAATAAACTTGGGATGATGATGGTAACTGGAAAAATACAAAGACATTTTTTTTTTTAAATTGACCACAGGTCATACATGACTTAGAAATGTTGGGCAATGCCACAGTTGTCCCCAGTTAATGTCAGGCTGTTTCCTCAGTTTGAAGTCACTGTGGACTGGAACATGGAGAAGGATGGGTGTCGGGTGCCTGTGCATGTGTCAGTGCAGGGGGCGGGGGCAGTGGCAGGGATGACAAAGAGAAGGAGGCAGAAATCCACAGGCTAACTTATGGGAAAGATAGAATGCTCAGTGTAGTGGAGCTTCTGGCATATAAATGGCTGCGAGATATGTTAGTATATATTCGAGGCTGGACAGAGGCAGCTACAGAAGCTAATGACAAGCTAATGATCAAAGATATCAAGTGTGGTTTGAACAAGCTAACTTGTGGCAACAACCTCGTGTCCGTGCCAACAACCATGCCCATCACTCCTCTCACCACAGTCAAGAGACTCTGAAATTCATCTTTAAAAATTATGCTAAAAATTGATTGAAGTAGAAAAATGACTCTGATTTCTTTCTCTGCTTTATTCCAGTGACCAGATTGAACAGAAAGGTCTTAGATAGAGATCCCCAATTCACATAGAAACAGGTAATATTAGTAATTTCTTCACTTCTTTGAGTCTATTGTTAGGGTTAACAAGCCTAAAATGGGAGTTAAACTTACCTAATTCATCATTGAACTTTTTCCTAGACAATGACATTTCCTGTGCTTCTGTATTTGAGTACAATACAGCTCTGATGAGGAACTAATGCCTGGCTGATTGACCCTGGTGTTTAGCAAATGCTGCTAAGGATGAGGCAGACCTCATCAGCTCCTGAAGTCCTAGCACAGACATAGCTTGTCTCAGCCACTTGATGACTGAGCATATGCTCCCTTGTGACATCTTCACTGCTATTGTATTGAATACCCACCCCTTTTTTTTCTTAAAGTATTTCACATGTTTGTATCCTTGCCTGTCCAGGTATATAAGCTTCGGGAAGTCCCAGCTACTGATGGGCATCTGTCAGTTTTCCATATTGTCAGCTGTTTCAAATGACAGCAATACTATCGTCTACATAAGAGCCATGCAGTTATGACCAAACTCTATGTCAGTCATTTTATGAACAAGTATATTTAGTGTCTGAATGTTTGTGTCCCCAAAATGCATATGTTGACACCTAACTGCCAGTGTGATGGAGTTAGGAGGTGGGCGGTGAGGACATGAGAACATCATGAGGGTGAAACTCTCATTATGGGATTGTATCCTTATAAAAGTCTCCAGAGAGCCCCTTCACCCCTCCCTCCATGTGAGGTCACAGGAGAAGACAATGTCAGTGAACCAGGAAGTGGGGCCTCACCGGACACTGGGTCTGCTGGGGCCTTGACCCTGGCCATGCAGCCTCCAGCCTGTGAGAAATGGATGCCTGTTGCTTACACCCAGTCTGTGGTGTTTGGTTATGGCAGCCGCCGCGGACTGAGACACTGCCCCATCCTTGTTCCCCTTCCTTCTGCCATCTCTTCCTGGTCCCCACCCCCGATTCTAAGTCCAACTGGAGGCCACTGAGAAGTGATGCAGACCCTCCCCTGAGCACAGAGCAGGGTGGGAAAGGGCGGGAGTGGTGGTGGTGCATCTGTGTGGTGCGGTGGGAATAAAAGAGAAACCACCATGTCACAACCCAAAGTGACCAAACTTGATAGTCTGCTGATGTGATAGATGTGTAAACTAACAAGCACTTTATAATACAAAAACAAACGAACAAATAAACAAAAAACTCTTTAATTATGGCATATCTTAGGTGAAGTGGGTGCACACAGGGAATTTTAATATCAGCCTGGAGAACTGGGGAGGCTTTCTGGTAGGAAGCAGTACTTAAGATAAGAATGAAGCTCTCCAATATATGCAATATCATTCAACTGTGAAAAACAACTAGCAAGAATGGATGAATGGATAAAGAAGTTGTGGTATATATACACAATGGAATACTACTCGGCAGTAAGAAAAGATGATATAGGAACATTTGTGACAACATGGATGGATCTTGAGAGTGTAATGCTGAGCGAAATAAGTCAGACAGAAAAAGCAGAGAACCATGTGATTTCACTGATATGTGGTATATAAACCAAAAACAACAAAAGAACAAGACAAACAAATGAGAAACAGAAACTCATAGACACAGACAATAGTTTAGTGGTTGCCAGAGGGTAAGGGGAGCAGGGGGTGGGGGGTGGGAGATGAGGGTAAGGGGGATCGAATATATGGTGATGGAAGGAGAACTGACTCTGGGTGATGAACACACAATGGGATTTATAGATGATGTAATACAGAATTGTACACCTGAAATCTATGTAATTTTACTAACAATTGTCACCCCAATAAATTTAATTAAAAACAACAACAACAACAACAACAACAACAACAAAAAAGAATGGATATGATTGAAAACTTAGATCTTAACAACAGTTCTGCAGATAGCAGTATGTGTGCTAATATACTGTCCTTTGGCATTGCAAGGTGGAAAGGTGTGCTTATGAAAAAAAAAAAAGGACCAAAAAAAGGAGAAAAGGAGTTCAGATAAGATGGGAGGATTATCTTTTTAGCCCCAGTGTACACCAAGGAAGTGCAAGTCAGTAGACTAAAGAGCAATGGTATCCCATGACGAACTGGCTTGCAGGAAATCAGTTAAAATGAGCTAACTGAAATAATTTTCACATAAGCAGAAGCTAACCACATATTAGAAATGTGATGAAAATTAAGGAACTCAGAATGAACAGATAAAATAAGCACCTCAGAAGCACTCTATAAATCTTTAGTCTGGGCTGCTATGAATAAGAACAAAACAAAATAAAGAAATGAATATGCAAGGTGTGATCAAACAATATGGTGAATGTTTAAATTAAAAAATATATTATAGTAAAAGACACATTGCTATTAATCCTCCTCCGAATACCAGCTTTGAACATACTTATCCCATCGTTCTTGCCACTTTTTGAAGCAGTTCTGGAAGTCCTCTTTCCTGAGTGTCTTTAGTTGTGCTGTCATGTCTGCCTCGATGTCCTGAATCATTTTGACTTTGGGGAAGAGCCAGAAGTCACATGGTGCCAGATCCAGTGAATAAGGTGGATGAGGACACACTGTAATGTGTTTATTTGACAGAAATTACCGTATACCAGAAGCGATGTGTGACATGGAGCATTGTCATGATGGAGGATGATTTATGGCACACTTTGAAACACCTTCTCTCAACCGTAGCTCACACCCAACTGACTGCACTGAAAAAGTTGAAACTTGTCACACACTGTTACTAAGGTTCCACAAGCCACTTCCCATATTGAAGATCCCTGTCTTTCCACGAGATGGCACTCAGCAGCATCATTCACCGTATTTTGTGATCACAACAGAAACGCTCCGTGTCACACATCGCTTCTGGTATGGCAGTTTCTGTCATATAAAAACATTTTGGTGTGTCCTCCTCCACCTTATTCACTGGATCTGGTACCATGTGACTTCGGACTCCCCCAAAGTCAAAATAACCATGAAAGGGAAATGTTTTGAATTGATTCAGGACATCGAGGCAGCCACAAGAACGCAACTAAAGATACTCATGAAAGAGGACTTCCAGAACTGCTTCAGAAAGTGGCAAGAATAATGGCATAAATGTGTTCAAAGTGTGGGGGAGTATTTTGAGGGGTATTAATGGAAATGTGTCTTTTAATGTAATAATTTTTTTTTAAATTTACACATTCACTGTACTTTTTTGATCACACCTCATATGAAAGGTATTCTGGAAATATATATTTTGGCAGAGTTCTGAAGACAATGTAAGTATGAATGTAAGGAGCAATGGTGGTGAATGAAAATAAAACAAAAATGCAGGAGTTCTTCAAAATCCAAATGATCCAAATAGGTTAACTTGTTTGTAATTCATGCTCAAAAAGTATCTTGCTATTGTTTGTAAGAGGTCTGGAGAAGAAATGTGCAATGCACTCCCTCTAAGTTCAGGTGGATGTAGGTGAACACACTGTGTTTGCACCACCAAGGAGCTGACATGCACTTTCCTTGGAGTTTCTGGTGTTGATGGTGTCTTTTCTTTTAGATTGTATGAGTCTTGAAGGCAAGAATCCTGACTGGGTCCTCTAGCACTGTCACTTGTAGATGGTTAGTGCTCCCTAAAGGTCGACCCAGTCAAATGAGTGGTGACTGAGTGTTTACTGAGAGGTGAGGCACCATAAAATCATCTGGGTTCTCTGTGGAGAGGACAGACACTGTCATAGACTCATGCAGTCCTCCAGGGGCTCCTCAGGTCCTGAAGAGAAACGTGTGGTCATCAGAAGTAACTTGACAGTGATGTGTGAAAACCGCTGTATCCAAGGGTCTGAGGTTACTCATGGTGTTTCAATGGGTAAATAGAAAGAGATGTGATGGAAAAGGAGTGGAAACCAGAGGAGAGACAAGCTGAGATCTATTGTAAATGTTAACGCCGATGAGAATACAGGTGAATGTAGGTGAGAATGATAGTTGGACCAAAGGTACAAAAAAGCATCATGTCTTTATTTCAGGTGTGTCTGAGGACAGGAAAGTTAAGCTGTCCAGGAGACATGAGGAGACAAATGTGTAAAGATCCAAGGGGAATAAAGGTGAATTAAAAAAAAAAAAAAAGTTGTAAAGATGCCACATTAAATATTTATTATGATTATTCTAGCTAGGAGGTAGAAAACTAATTTCAGCCAAATTAATCTATCATTCTACTGGGTCACTGCAGTAGCCTCAAAGAGGTTTTAACCAAAGAGGTATAGTTATGCACACATACAGTCCAGATTCCTTTTTATTATTTTAATGTATTGTATTTTTACAGCACTGTATAATTAACAAAGTGTATTTTTTTTCCAGTTTCACATTTAATCCTCATGATAATCCTGTAAAAAGGTCAGTGTCCCTATTTCACAAATAAGAGAAGGGAGGATTGAGAAGGATGCGTGAGTCACACACCAGACTTCACACAGACAATTAATGGCAGAACTGGAGTTAGTAAAGACTTCCTTCCTCAAAGGCCAGAAACTTGTAGACTTCAAACCCAGGCCAGCTTGACCACAAACCTGAGCTTCTCCCTACCATGTCATGGAACCTGTCTAGTTCAGTTTCCTTCCTTCCTTCCTTCCTTCCTTCCTTCCTTCCTTCCTTCCTTCCTTCCTTCCTTCCTTCCTTCCTTCCTTCCTTCCTTCCCTTCTCTCTCTGTCTCTCTCAATCTAAGGAGCAAAATTTCAGCTATGATTCATTCAAAAACAGCATAAGGGATGCATTTCTCTTCTCCATAGCACTAAATGCAATGATTAAAATAATAAAATTGTTCATCTTTGTCACCATCATCCAGATTAAATAGCCATATGAACACTGAAACAGCACTTTTGTGATTAGGTTGATTGGTATTTATGATCCTTAATGAGACATAATACAGTCATTTGCACAAACCATGAGCGTGTCCTCAGCCCAAGTTGTCATGTAGCCAAGTGGAAATTACATGAGTAGAGAGATAACATCCCAGCTTACTATATCCCCCAGTAGCACGATTTGCACAGCTGCCAGGAATCAAATGCAGCCACTCATAATTGTCAACTTGCTTCTATCTGAGATCTTTGAATCTATCTAAAATATTTTAAAAAACTGTTTTTAATTATACATATTTCACCACAGATTTGCATGCATATGTAATAAATAGTACAGAGACTCCATATACCCTTCACACAGATTCCATCAATGAAAACACTGAACAACCTAATATTGCAGCCAGTATACTGGCATCAATGCAATCCATCCATCTCTTTCACATTCTCCCCATTTTTACTTCTAGGGATTTATACTCATACATAGGTGTGTGTGTGTGTGTGTGTGTGGACTTAGTTCCATGAAATTATATCATGTGCACAGGTTTATGTACCCACCACCACACTCAAGTTACATGACATTCCATCACCCCAGGATCCCTTGCACTATTTTGTAAACACCTCCACATCCCCTCTCCCAGCTCCCCGCCCTCCTTTAGCTTCTGGAAACTCCACATCTGGTTTTCATTTCACGGATGTTATACTTACATGGAGTCAGGTGACGCGCAACCTTTGCAGTTGCCTTTTCTTTGCTCAGCATAATCCTCTGACGATTGATTCACGTCGTTGCGTGTACCAACAGTTCAATTCTTTTTATTGCTGGAGAATGTTCCGTGTACTCACTGTCTGCATTTGGTTTAACCATTTACCCACTGAAGCACATTTGGGTTGTTTTCAGTTTTTGGCTATTATGAAAATAGCTGATGAAAAATTGGTGTTTTTGTTTTTTTTTTCTTTTTTGTCTTTTGTACTTTCTTTGTCTGGTTTTGGTGTCAAGGGGATATTGGCCTTATAAAGTGAGTTGTTAAGTTTCCTCCTCTTTATTTCTGGAAGAGCTTGTTTCAGGCTGGCATAAATTCTTACTTAGATATTTGGTAACGGGCTCCACTGAGGCCATCTGGGCCTGAAGTTTGATGGGAGTATTGTAATTACAACTAAAATTTCTTTAATGGTTATGAGACTATTCAGGTTGTCTATTTCACCTTGGTTGAGTTTTGGTAGTTTGTGATTTTCAAAGAATTGGTCTCTTACTTCTAAGCTGTCAACTTTATGAATGTAAAGTTTTATTGTATTTTTCTCTTATGAATGTAAAGTTTTTTAAAAAAATAATATTATCCCTTTAATGGCTACACAATGTTGTGACCACGTTTTATTACTGATATTAATGATTTGTGTCTTCTGTTTAGATTTTTATCTTTCTTGATGGAATTTTATCAATTTTATTAATTTTTTTTTAAATAATTAGCTCCTGGTTTTATTGACTTTATTGTTTTCCTGTTTAAATTTCAGTGACATCTGTTCTTTTTTTAAAAAAAAAATTTTTGCTGGAGGACATTGGGGAGCAGTGTGTTCCTCCAGGGTCCATCACCTCCAAGTCAAGTCGCCATCCATCAATCTTAGTTGTGGAGGGCGCAGCCCAGCCCCAAATCCAGTTGCCATTTTCAATCTTAGTTGCGGGGGGCGCAGCCCACCATCCCATGTGGGAATTGAACCGGCAACCTTGTTGCTAACACCTCGCACTCTAACCAACTGAGCCATCCGGCTGCCAATCTTTTTTTTTTAAACCTTCTTTCTGCTTGCACTGGCTTTTTCTTTTTCTTTTGTTATTTTTTTGGTCTTCTTTTTTCAAATTTTAAAGTTTGAATTAGTAATTCAGCATAGTTTTTTTTTTTTTTTTTAAATTTCTGACATATTTTGGTCAAGTTGATCCAATGTTATAGAATAGCCAAGGCCGTATAGATTAGCACTAATAATAAATTTTTAATTAATCATTTGAACATATAATTCTAGTGTGTAAAATTGAATTTTATGGCCTTATGGTTATTCTTCAACAGGTTAATTAAATTTCATATTTCATACTCAAACTAAAGTACTATTAGTAAATGTGTGGTTTTTATCATTTGCAGGTTATTTCCTGCACAACAGAACTAACTTGAATTAAAAACAACATGAAGATATCACTCAAACATTCCAGTATCTTTGCCTTTTTGTATGCCCCATACTATTTTGATGCAATTAATCTGTGAATAAGATGTGTGTTAGTTTGAAAAGAAACATTCAATAATCTCTTAGTAACTGTGGTATTTTCTTCTCTTTTAACACTTTTCAGAGTCTTTCAAAAACAACTATAGTACAGATAGCATATTTCAGGGCACATGGAATTCTTTACTCAATGAAACATTATTTTTAAGATTTATCTAAATACCAGAGTTTTCTGAGAAATGTGATATTTTAAAGTCCATGGGCTATCTTGGAGTGACATTAGGGAATGGATAGATTTGAACAATTACAGATTAATTCCTCTAATACAGAAATAACTTGTAACAAAAACCCTATGAAGTTATGACAGTCAGGTCTGCCCTTTGAAAATACTGTGCTTCATCCAACATAGAAGATTCATTCTTTTATTAATTTACTCAGTCATTCATTCCTTTATTTAGTAAAAAAAAAAAGGAATGAACAAGTAGGGAAAAAGCAGTTTACAGACAGATCTCACACTTTCATAAAATCAGTGAGGGAACTAATAACAGCAAAATTATCAAGAGCTCACTGTATGCCAGACACTTCTAATTCCCCAAGACATATAAACTCATTTTTTAATCTCACACAGCCACAGGATGTTGCTATTATTACACCCATATTAAAGACTGGGAAACTGAGTCACTGAGCTTTTAATGGGCATTTAACTATCAAGCCAAAGTTCTAAATACGTTAAGATCGAGTATTTAAAAATTATGTTGCAATGGTCTATAAGGATTTTATTTTGTTTCTATATCTCCATTATAATCATTTTCAAGGCCTGAGCAATTTTTTATTTTTATTTTTCGCAATTGCACAAGGAAGGTAATCAGTGTATTCTGCCAAAGCTGCCTTTGTGAATGCATTGGAAGCCAGTGACACATCACTGCTCCTGTAGAATGAGAGCTTCCAGTCTGCACTTCTCCACCTGGACCGCTCCTTGGTGGGCTGTGCCCCTGCACGCCTCCTGCACGGAGATGCGAGCGTGTACAGGTGTGGAGGTAGGCGTAGGCACATATGCTGTGTTTGATACTAATCAGACAAAAACCACAAATATATGTCTGCAAGAGGAAAACAACCTTTCGAAAGTGAGCTCTGTAGCTTGGAGGAGAAGGGAAAATGACAGGGGAAAATACGCATATTTATGAACATCCATTATCTCAGTGCAAGACATAAGAAAGCCAGAGAAGAGTTGGTCCTTCGTTAAGAAATAATTCTAGTACAATGGCTTGTTTTGTTACGTCATCTGCCCAAAGACACATACAAGGGATTTTGGAGAAAGGCAGGAAAGAAGCTCTCGACTTTGTGGTTGGCCTGGGGACAGAAGGAACATTTTTTCCCTAATCCCTATGAAAGGTTTTATGCATAAACAAACAGAAACTAGGAAGAGTAATATTAAAGTTACCAATATGGCTTAAGGGACGTCATTACATAGTTGGGAAGTGACGAAATTGGCTTCGATTCAATTCAGTAATAATTTACTGAGTGCCTCTTCTTGGTCCTACCGGCCAAACTGAAGGATGGGTGAGAACAGAAGGCGAAACTAATGCACCAACGAGGCTACGCTTTTCTTGGGCCATCACCCAATAGCTTTCTCCCTCGCTGCCAGTACTCTGATCCACACATGCGTGCAGGTGGCCCGGTGGGTACTGACCCCAGTGGCCCCGCCCAGGATGTTCTCACTGCAGGGTGGACCCGCCCCAGGTGCTCTCAGACAAGCACATTTTTTCTCTTTCTCCTTCTTCCTGTCTCAGTGCATGGGGTTCACCCGCAGGACCGATGCAGGCAAGTGTGCGTATCTTCCGTTTCCTCCCACTGGTCTCCCTGTTCACCTGTCACCACCTGTTCCTAGCAGCGAGCTCTGCACCTGCTGTGCCCTTGACCACTTGGTTTAAGTTATAGATGAGAAATGTCTAGATTTTTTTCAACAGAGGAGAGCTAATGGACTTAGAGCTGTATAGCTGCAAATAAAAATATGATGCCGCAAAAGACTCAGTGGTAGAAATTCAGTGTGTGTGTGCGTGTGTATGTGTGTGTCTGTACATAATATGTGTATACATATAGTATATATACACATAATAAAGAGGGTGCCAAAAATTGTATACACGTTTTAAGAAAGGAAAACTGTATTAAAATTGTAATACTCAATATATACCGATAACAAAAGATGAACACAACTCACGTTTGACTTCTGCAATTACAAGAGGTGCTCAAAGTGGTTACCATCAGCGTCCAGACGCTTCTGATTACGGCGAACTTCTGCGTGAGCAACGCTGACCAAAGTGTCCACTTGTATACAGATTTTTGGCACCCCTGGTATATACATACATTATATATAGCACTATATATAGCTAATATATTATATGTATAGCTACATATGATATACATTATTATAATATAATAATATACTATATATTATGATATATGTTATGTGTAACATAATGTATAATACATAGCAGCATATAATATAATTGCATAATACATATTACAACACTATAGAGAAGAAGAATCTATATACTGTGTGAAGTATGGAGTCCAGGTACCTTAAAGTCATGGTTTCATAAATAGGGAATTTGGCAGAGTGCTAAGGGAGGATGCAGCCCCAACATAAACTCCTTCATTTTCCTAGAAGTTCTGAGAATTTAAAAAAAATAACTAATACCAAATGAGCACACGAATATTAGAACACAAATTTTCTGAAAATCTAAAGCTGATAGCAGGAGACTTTAAGAAGATTTGGTGTTAATGAGAGGTTTCTTCGGGCATTCCTTAGGACATGGGGCCATTCATGTTTCTTTCTTTTTTTAAATTTAGCTGTCAATTTTATTTTTTCATAGCAAGATTTAAAAAAAGGATTTTTATTAAATTATAGCTAACATACATTATTATATTAGTTTCAAGGATACACATAGTTTTCAACATCTATATACCTAAAGAAGTGATCACCATGATAAGTCCAGCAACCATCTGACACCGTACCGTGCTATCACATTATTATTGATTATATTCCCTATGCTTTATATTCCCACAACTATTTTGTAACTACTAATTTGTACTTCTTAATCCCTTCACCTTTTTCACCCTGTCCCCCAGTACCCCTCCCATATATCACCCCAATAAATCTAGTACCCATCTGGCACCATGCACCCTTATTACAGTATTATTGAGTATATTCCTTTTGCTATACCCTACACCCCATGGCTAATGTGAAACAACAATTTTGTACTTCTTAATCCCTTCCCTTTTTTCACCCACACTCCCAAACCCCCTCCCATCTGGCAGTCATCCAAATGTTCTCTGTAGCTGAGTGTGTTTCTCTTTGTTTGTTTGTTTTGTTTTTAGATTCCACATATATGTGCAATCACATTGCATCTGTCTTTCTCTAACATACACCACTCAGCACGATACCTTCCAGGTGCATCCATGCAGCCGCTCATGGCAAGAACCCATTCTCTTCCCTGGCAGAGTAATATTCCATTGTACATATGTACCACCTCCTCTTTATCCATTCTTCCATCCATGGACACCCAGGCTGCCTTCCTAACTTGGCCATTGTAAAAGTGCTGCACCTGTCTTCTCTCAGTAGCATTTTGGGTTTCTTTGGATAAATACCCAGAAGTGGGATTACTGTGTCCTTTCCTTTAAAATCTGTTTTATCTCGTATAAGTATTGCTACCTTAGCTTTTTATTAAAAATCATTTTCATGAAATAACTTTTCCATCCCTTTACTTTCAGTCTGTGTGTGTCTTTCAATCTGAAGTTAGTCTCTTTTAGGCAGCATATATAAGGGCCTAGTATTCTTATCCATCCAGCCACACTCTTTTTGATCAGAGCATTTAATCCATTCACATTGAAAGTAATTGTTGATAGATATGTAGTTATTGCCATTTTATTATTCATGTTTTTGATCTTTTTTTTTTCTGTCTTAAAGAAATCCTCCTGTAATACTGGTTTGGTGGTGATGAACTCCTTTAGCTTTTTCTTGGCTGAGGAGCTCCCTATTTGTCCTTCGATTTTAAATGATAGCTTTGCTGGGTAGAGTAATCTTGGTTGTAGGTTCTTGCTTTTCATCACATTGACTATTTTGTGACACTCCCTTCTGGCCTGCCAAGTTTCTGTTGAGAAATCAGCTGACAATCTTATGGGAGATCCCATATAAGTTACTAGTTGCCTTTCTCTTGCTGTTTTTAGGGTTCTCTCTTGTCTTTAACCTTTGCTATTTTAATTATAACATGACCTGGTATGGGCCTGTTTGTGACTCTCTGCGCTTCCTGGGCTTGTATGTCTATTTGCTTCATCAGATTAGGGAAGTTTTCAGTCATTATTTCTTCAAATAGGTTCTCAATCCCTTGCTTTGTCTATTCTCCTTGTGATACCCCTGTAACGTAAATGTTCTTATGGTTGATGACCATAAGAGACCCAGAGGTCTCCTAAAATACCCTCATTTTTTTTTTTTTTTGGATTCTTTTTTCTTTCTGCTGTTCTGATTGGGTGTTTTCTGCTACCTTGTCTTCCAAATCATTGATTCAATCCTCTGTTCCATCTAGTCTGCTGGTGATTCCTTCTAGTGAATTCTTCATTTCAGTTATTGTATTCTTCATTTCTGATTGGTTCCTTTTTATGGTTTCTGTGTCCTTCTTTATGCTTGCTATCTCTCTGTTGAAGTTCTCACTAAGTTCCTTGGGCATCCTTATAACCAGTGTTTTGAACTCTGGTAGGTTGCTTGCCTCCATTTTGTTTAGTACTTTTTCTGGAGTTTTCTCTAATTTTTTCATTTGGGATGCATTTCCTTATTTCCTCATTTTTGCTGCTTCTCTGTTTGTTTCTATGTATTAGGTAGATCTGCTATGTCTTCCAGTCTTGGCTGGGTGGTCTTATGTAGTAGGTGCGCTGTGGGGCCCTGATGGTCTCCCTGGTCACCTGCTTCAGGTGTTCCAGGATTATCCCTTGTGTGGGTTGTGTGTGCCCTCCTGTTATAGTTGAGACTTGATTGTTGTTGGCATGTCAGTGGGTAGGATTGACCCTCAGACTGATTGGCTGTGGGGTTTGGCCACGTCCACAGCTTACATGCTGCTGTGTGGGAGGCTTACCCGGCTGAGTGGGATTCACCCCAGTGAGTTCTGGTGCCTGTTGAGGCTGCCCTTTGGGTGTTCCACTTGTGGGACTAATTGAGCAGTGCTCTGCCGTGTTCTGATGCCAACTTCCAAGTATGTTGGTTCTGGAGCCTCTTGGGAGGGGCTCCGGTGCAGGCTGAAGACACTACTGCCTGTGTCCAATTGGGGACTCCCTGGTAGGGGCTACAAAGTGATCCACAGTTGTTTGCTGACTGTGCTGTCCTGGAGGTGCATGGGAGAGGCCAACTGCAAACTGAGGACATCTCCCACCAGTACCAGTCCTGGGGTAGCTCCAAACATGCCAGGACACCCCCAGGCCTGCTGCCACCTGCCAGCTCCCTTAAAGTTCAGCCAATGATAAAGCTTTGTGCAGTACACAAATTGGGTGAGGCAGGGTCTCAAGGAGTCACTAGAATGGGAAGAGTTGTCTGCCTGCCTGGGGCCCATAGACTCAGATAGTTTTCCAAGAAAGAGTGCAGTGCAGGTGGGTCTGGCTGCTCCTGGAGAAAGCACCTCTGTCACTGGGAGAGTTGCATGGGACTGGGTCCCGGTGAATCAGCAGTGTGGAGCTGCAGAACTCACCAGGCCAATCAGATTTAGATTTGGCTATAAGCATAGGGGGCGGGCTCAACACAGGAAAGATGGCACCTGCCTGCTGTTTGCCTGGGAGGAGGATCTTCTCATAAGGAAAATGCTGACTGTCCTCCAGACTTCACCTCAAAGCCACACACCTCAGTCTGTTCCCTATATGCCTCCATCACCTTCTTCACCCCTCCGCTGGAGCCCCAGGTGAGTGCCTGCAAGCGAATAAGTCTGTGCATGGGCTGTTTAAGAGGATGCCTGGGTTTCCTGCAGCCTTCCATCCCACTAGTTTTCATAGCCAGAGTTGTGGGGCACCAGTACCCGGTCTGGGGAGCCTGGTGTGGGGGCTAAGGGTCCCTTGCTTCTCTGGGGGGAACCTCTGTGGGTGGGATCCTCCCGACTTACAACCACCACACCTGGGTATGGGACCAGCCCGTTTCATTTCTCTGCCCCTCCTACCATTTCGACGTGGCTTTTTTTATCCTTAGTTATAACATTTCTGTTTGGCTAGTCTTCAGATGGTTCTCCAGGTTGACTGTTCTGTAATTTAGTTGTAATTTTATATGTTCATGGAAGGAAGCGGGCACTGAGTTTATCTACTCTGCCATCTTGGGTCTCCCATTGATGTTTCTTGAATGGTTATGCCAATGCCTACTGGGTGAACAGTCCAACAGCATGTCCCACAGTGCCCCCCAGAGTCCTCTGTGGCTCCCAGAAATCCGGGTCCTAGAGTTCTGTTGGAGCAAAACCACAAGGCAGTGTGTGATTAGGTAATACAGCAATTCCTCTTGACCTTTAATTTCAACTCATTACCTACTAATCTTATGAGCTGATGCACAATTTTAGAGGATGCCAAAATTTTTCTGAACTTATTTAGGCACATTTTAAAAATTAAGTATAACTCACATACATAAAAAGCACACAAATTGTATGCACAGAGCTTGCTAAATGCTCACAAGTTCAGTGTACCTGCATAGCCAGATAAATGGCAGGGCGTTACCAGCCCCAGAGCCCTTCCCCTTGGCTGTGCCCCCATCACTGCTCTCAGGGAGATCACTGCTCTCAGGGAGATCACTGCCCTGACTTCTGGTCTGGATCCCCAGGAAGTTGTGTGTGTAGGTGACTTTTCCATACACAGAATCATCAAATATGTACATTAGGTCTGTGAGATGCATGGAGGCAGCCACGTGAGATTTATTTACTAAAAAGAGGTTGCCTTCAAAATCAGCACAGAAATAGTTGTCTTGTAACGTTCTATCATCGGTAGCATACGTCTTAGCAACTGAGGAAAAAACACATACCAAGGACCCCTCTCCCTCACGTGTCTGATTCCAGCAGATTGCTGGGAGAGCCTTTCTTCACCAGGAATAAGTCGGTCATCACTGTGTCACCGCGTCACAGCCAGTCTGTGTCTGAGTTGGACTGAGAGGGGAAGGCATTTCTGTCCTGCTGGGACCTGGGAGGGCCTTGCCTTGGAAGTTTGACTGAGACGTGCGCTCATGTTCAGCAAAGGGAAGGGATAGGTTGGTGTTGCCATTTCACTCTTTTGTTTTTTAAAACTTTTATTTATTTCAGTGTGTTTTTCCAGGACCCATCAGTTCCAAGTCAAGTAGTTGTTTCAATCTAGTTGTGGAGGGCGCAACTCACAGTGGCCCATGTGGGGATCGAACGGCAACCTTGTTGTTAAAAGCACTGCTCTCTAATCAACTGAGCTAACCAGCCACCCCTGCCATTTTACTCTTAACAATTAATTATCTTGTAGTTTATTTTCTTACACAGTTTATTTCCCTATTAGTGCTTAAAGGAGATTTGTTCTGAAGTTTCAATTTACTGCTGCTTCTTTGTGGTTTCTATTTGGGGAGTTTGCTCATAACTCAGTGAAATGTGCTACTCCCCTGAAAAACAGACTCCAAATACCAACTTGAAGTCCTTAGTAATTAATTATTTATCTCTTGTACCATGTTGTTGAACTCTACAAAAAGATTATTTCAGTGCTTAAGGTTCTCTTACTCTGGAAATGGCTGTACTTAAGATGTTTCTCTGAAATGCTGGTGTTGATAATATCTACCCACGTATATATATAGCATTCGCATCGAGTTATCTGGATATTTGCCAACTTGGTATTGTATTTTTCCTTTTTAGCGCAATTCATGTATTTGGGACCTCCACCAAGATGCTCAGCCTGCTGGCAGACTTAGTGCAATCCTTTTTCACCTCGAGAGGATTAGTCTTAGTGCAGGGGCTATTGCTTATGGCGCTTAAGTATAAGAGAGAGAAATAAGTTTCAGGTTGGTCCAAAATGTCTGAGAAAGCCTTGAGATGGTTCATGGATGTAAGTAACAAAGCCACTCGTACTGTGTGGTTTCATCCCCTTTCATTGTTTGCATTCCTCAGCACAAGCCTCAGTCAGTGCATATTGATTATCGATGCATATTAATTACAAATGATGGCGAGTTAATAGGGTCTCTCCTAATTCTCAGGATATTCGTAAATCTTTTCTGACCTGTTGGCACAAGATTTCCTGAGGCATTAGTTTTACTTCTTGCAGACACGTATGTATTTTCCTGCCAGCACAGCAATTACATGTCTATGTATTTGTGTCTGTATGTTTGCTTCCGAGGTTTAAAAGGGGAAAAAAGGAAGCAATTGAGTGCTGGAACAAAATATTATGTGATATCATGGAGAAATCATCAAAACTAAGTCAGTTTCTTTATGTCTTTATTGGTTTATGTGGAATTGGATGAAAATGTACTACGCCACATCTTATCAAGAGACCACTGAACTTGGAATGAGAATTCTTGAAATGTCCTCAGTATTAGTCAGGTATGTTTCATTTAACATCACAGTTGCTCCAGGGGGCTGTCACTTGAGTGCCCTTCTTTCTTATTGCCCCAATATGGATCTGTCACTTGTGAGTAATTCTAAAATTCTCTTGAACCTATATAAGTATTTGCCCTGAAATCCTTCTGCTTGAAGAACAGGCAGTTAGTTTCATGTGTTAATCAATAACATTCTCAGGCTAGGCAAATGCTACATTTTTCCTTCCTGAAATCATTTTCTTTGAACTTCTGTTTCCTAATTCCAGTCTTCTACAATGCAGTGAAATAATCCTCTGTCTGTCTCTGTCTCTGTCTCTGTCTCTGTCTCTCCCTCTCCCTCTCCCTCTCCCTCTGCCGTCCTCTCTCTCTCTCTCTCCCTCTCTCCCCCCCCTCCCTCCCCGGACTACTGGAATCAGAAGGAATGGAGCAAACAATAGTTAGAACTTATTTCAAGTTTGTGATTTCATTAAAATTAAAACATCCATATTGCTCATCTTGAAACTCTTTTAATGGACTTTTTCTCCATGTGGTCCGTCATGATCTAGTGAGAGAGTCCCTTCTCTTGACCACGTTGCATTGAGATCATCAAAGTCACGCAGACCTGTGAAGGTGCCAGAGGTTGACTCACGTGGGAGATGAGGGTGTGAAATAAGGAACCCACAGTGAACAGCTGCCTTTTCAGCATCAGAAGTAATTATGTCCATAATCAGATTGTGTATATATATATATACACCAGGGGAGCCAAAAAGTGTATACAAGTGGACACTTTGGTCAACGTTGCTCAAGCAGTGGTTCACCATCATCAGAAGTGTCTGGACACTGATGGTAACCACTTCGAGCACCTCTTGTAATTGCAGACGTCAAGTGTAACTTGTATCCATCTTTTGTTATCTGTATATATTGAGTATTGCAATTTTAATACAGTTTTCCTTCTTAAAATGTGTATATATTTTTCTGGCACCCTCTGTATGTTTTATTAAGCCAATACATGTAACATTGACTATATGCCAGACACAGGCCTCAGCTCTTTCAAATATTAATGTATTAATATTTTATCACCACTGCTTTACGTAAGATGAACTGGGCATAGAATGACTAAGTAGCTCCTCAAGGTCAGTGTTGGGGAGGATTGGAGCCCAGCTGGGACTCCAGGATGCATGAGTTTCACCGCTTTGGTAAGACCCCCGACCTCTCTTTCCTAATGTGGAAAGTGATGATTTTAACTAGGTCAGTGGACTTCATTTTAGATATAGAATACCATATGCCCTCCCCCTGGCAAAGATCCCACTCAGTGCTGGCTGTTACAGGAGGAAATGTCACCTACTTTGCAGAGCATATTTACAAGGCAAGGAGAAGCATTATAAAGGAAAAACTTCTTTTTTGATTTGTAACTGGAAAAGGATTTCAAAGAAGTTCTCAATTTTCAAAATGCTTTCAATGCTTTTCCACAGGTACTGAAAGTGAGAAAAATGAAACTGATGAAATTATGTTGATTGCATTAATGTCACCCCCTCAATGCTAGTCTCCAGTAAGAGAGAAAAGCCACAACTAATACTGCCTAGGAGAAGTGGGAAGACATGAGCAGACCAGAATTCATTATTCGGTAGACTTCATCTGTACCTAGGATTCTTTTTCTTTAAAAAATGCTATCTTTTCTCTTCCTTTGTGACAGAATCAATAGAAACATATATTGGAATAGTGACATATATCATTTCACTTCTTTTTCTTCTTTTTTCTGATAAAAGATTCTACTGCAGGTATAGCTACCACAATGTTATAATTTCCCTCATGGTCTTGAGTTCAGAGAAAGTTTTCTCAGATATCACTGATTTACTAGTACGTATGAATAGCATATTTTAGATAATTAAATGTAAGTTTTGAAATCATCAAATGATTGAAACTCTGGAGTGATGCTGATTTGATTTTCTGCGTTGAGGATTGGCACCTGGTTGGAGGACAGTTTTGCAATCAGTTGTATTAAGGACAAGTAGAAAAGAGGACATGGGACCACAGGTCACCTTCTGATGCCAGGAAAAGCCTTCCCTCATCAGTACTTTTCCTGTTGTTGCTGTTTTTGGTATTTTTAAGCTCTGTTCTAAGTATGCCTCAGTCAGCTTGGGCTTTCAGACAAAGTACCACAGACTGGGTGGCATATAAACAATACAAATTTATGTCTCATGATTCTAGAGGCTAGAAGTCCAAGAAAAGGGTGCCACCATGGTCAGGTTCTGGTGAGGACTCTTCCTAGTTGTAGATGGCTGCCATCTTGTCATATCCTAATCAGGGAGAGTGAGAACAAGAGCGAGAGCGAGAGCGAGAGCGAGAGCGAGAGAGAGAGAGAGAGAGAGAGAGAGAGCACTAGAGATAGCGAGAGATAGAGACAGAGATAGAGATAGAGAGAGACAGAGACAGAGGCGCAGGAAATACCTAACTCAAAGCAGAATTCTCCTGAGTTTTTTTAGCTTTTCCCCAGTGCATATTTGCATGTTCATAGCATATTGTGTGTGAAATAAAGCATGTTGTAAAACATACATGGTATTACCCATGTACCTAAAATGTGGATATATGTCCGAAGAGTTGACTGGAAGAATGTCCATCAAAAATAATAGTATTCATTATCTTGGTGGCGGGAATGGGTGGTGATTTTTCTGATAACTTCTATTTTCTTCTTGGTGCTTTCTGATATTAGATTTTTATAAGGAATATGTGTCAGTTCTATATAACTAATAACATCCTTTTAAAAATTGGACAACTTATAAAGACTGCATTTCTTGGTTTTAGAATTCTTATTTAGAATCTTTATTTCTGATCATAACTTTGGAAAAATAATCAATAGGCAGTTCAGTATATTCTTAGTTGGAAATAATAAAATAAATAAAAACCGTGTAATTTGGGTACTTGAGAACTATTGTCTTTTTGTTATTTATCACAGTGGGAGGTGAGTGGGTCTTAAGTCCAAAGCAGTATCATATTATGAGGACAAGCCAGGATTTACTAATGATCAGGAAACAATATGAAATCCACCTTATTGACCTTAAATATCTAGATGACTGGAAAGAAATCCAATTCATTTCCTAAATCATGAGATTGATTGTCTTATGACAGTATTTTTTCTGTGGACCCTAAGCCCAGCATTTCTGATAATTTATTTTTAAAAATTAGCACATAAATATACTGTCAAGATTTTTTTTTTATCAATAGCCCACTCATTTTGATATATTTCCTCCATGTCATGAGCACAGGTGTGCTGTAAATTTAGATGACATCTTTGAAAAATTCTAATTATAACAGGAAATAACCACATTCACAAAAGTGGCTCATTGCTGATGTTTGGCACCAAATTATTGGCAGGAACTGCAATGTCTAAGTTATGCATTTTGTAGGAAAACAATTACTTTGGAGGGAAACAGATCCAGTTTAAACTCAGCTTCATTACTTACCATCCCTATAACCTTGGGCAACCCATTTCATCTCTTTGGGCCTTCCTATAAAATATTGATAATAACAATATTTTAAGATTGATGATAATGCATATATTTTGTCTGCAACAGTGTATGTGATCAATAAATAGTAGGTATTATTTCTGAGAAAAAAAAAGTCAAACCAATGATGGGATATTAGATTAAAAATCAAGGAACAAGAATTGAGTCAACAGCTAATTTTTAGACAATGAAGAAAATGTCATTTAGGACACAAACACCCATCTTCTCCACTGGTGACATTCTGGTCTTCAGGGTTCTTTATATTGAGAAAAAGAAAAAGTATACTCATACCAGGTAACTATCTAGGTAGGAATGACTTTATTCATGGTGAGCGCCTCTTACTGTGGGCCAGCTTAATGGTCATCATAAAAGTATTCTGCTATGATCTTAAGAGAAATGAAGAATCAAGTCATAACCATTTTGAATCCTTTCTTAAAATTCCCCCAGTGGCCCCGCCTAAAGGAGCAAATCTCCCATGAAACCCTAAAATGTACCCAGTCTTGTTGCCGAATGATGTAAAGATCAACATTTACTTATATGTTGTATTTCTATGTTTTCTACTATGTTTCCCCGAAAATAAGACCTAGCCGGACAATCAGCTCTAATGCATCTTTTGGAGCATAAATTAATATAAGACCTGGTGTCATATCATATCATATCATATCATATATCATATTATATTAGACCCGGTCTCATATTACAGTAAAATAAGACCGGGTCTTATATTAATTTTTGCTCCAAAAGACACATTAGAGCTGATTGTGTGGCTAGTTCTTATTGTCAGGGAAACATAGTAGTTATTTTACTTATGTCTATTTCTGGCACAATGTAAAAATTGCTTAGAAGCTGGGGTCCTGTCTTCTATTTCACTCCAGGCCTTCACAAAAGCCTGAAAAAAGAGACACTAAGTGAGCAAAGCATGTCTTTAGTGGGCTTCCAGGTGTTGACTTTGCCTGTAAACCAACTCATTTTGACAACAATGTAACACCTTTCACTTTTAAAAAAATAATACGCAGATATGAGAAGTTATAAAAATTTGAAGGGTTTAGTTAGTTTATCTGCTTTAATCTTCCCAAGATGGAGCATCTGTAAAAGTCTTAAGTGGATGTGAGCAACGAAGATAAATTGTAGTGAGCTCATTGTTGCCATGTTCTGAAGACGAACAAAGGTCTAGTTAAGTACATGGTGAACTCATTAGGGACAGACTGACCTTTTCCAACATTGAACAAATTAGAATCTTAAATTTTAAGGAAGTGCCATTAATAATTGAAATGATATTTTAACAATGTTTTTGTTTATTTTTTATTTTTTTAAAGGAGGGTGATGCTCACAGTGGCCTGTGTGGGGATCAAACCGGCAACCTTGGTGTTATCAGCACCACGCTCTAACCAACTGAGCTAACTGGCCACCCAAACAATGCTTTTAAATGAGCACATTTCCAAAGCTGTCTGTGCCTCCTGATCTGAGCATTTCCAAAAACGTCACTGGTTACAGAAATGTTTAGAAAAACGAGACAGAAGGAGACATCATCAAAATGGCAGCATGAGGTGAGCCTCTGTAAAGCTCCCCTGGAATTTACAATTAACCAAACAACAATAACTCCACAAAGGACTCCCTGTACAGCAGACAGGCAAGATGAAGAAGCCCACTATTAAATTCACCTAAAGGTGGGCCAATTGTGCAAGCGGGAGAGGAGAGAAGGGAGAAGTGCGGAGACAGAGACGGAGCCGCGTGGGCGCAGGATGCAGACCTAGCTCAGTGCTCTGAGCTCGCTGCATCCCAGAACTACTGCAGCTGCAGGAGACGGAGGAACTCGGACTGCTAGGGCTCCACTTATGGCCCACAGGGCTGAGGGGGCTGCATATAACATGGCTGAACCCTACGCTCATGGCAGAGACCTTGGAGAAAAGACTGAGGAAAAACAGCTGAAAACGGTGGTTTAAGCCCTCACTGCTGAGCAGAGAATGGAAGCCTTAGGCACTGAGACTAGCCGCCCCCTCCCTACCCTCCCAGAGCTCGCAGGGCCACCACCAGCCCAGTGCTAGAAGTGGAACAGTAGCCGTGTCAGATCAAAATAACAGAATATTTGCTGTTCTGGGAACTGTGGACCGGAGACACAGATTCACAGCCCAACTAGTTACGGTAAAGGTGAGGGAGCTGTGGAAGCAGGACTGGCTGTGGTGGTGGTTGCCGCCATTGCTCTGGACCACCTCTCACAACTCACCCCACCCCTGGTCCCACCTATCTGGGTGGATCCCTGCAGGAGTAAACAGAACTGCTGAAACATATGGGCTCTGAATCAGGAGCTGGAAGAGCTTTGGAACATCAAAAGCTCTCCGCATACCCACCGGGACACTGTGCCCTGTGACCTAGACGAACTATTAACAGAGGAGAAGCCCGTCTCCCAGGGAATCCCCCCATTGTTTGAGAAGCTGGAATAGTGCAGAGAAAACATAACACTACCGTGTGAGAGAAAAAAAAAAGGCTGCAGTCGGGAAGAAAATAAAACATTCTACCAACAAGTACTGGAAAACAAAAGAAAGACCTCTTTCTATCAACCTGTTGCAGAAACCACTCCTGTAGATGTCTAGGAAGATAAGTGATAAATCAGTAATTGCCACGAATAACCAAGGCAACAAGACAACTCAGGAAGAAAGTGAAACATCTCCAGAAAAGGAACTTAAAGATATGGAAATATGTGACTTAAATGACAGAGAATTCAAGGTTGCAGATCTGAAAAACTCAACGAGATGCAAGAAAACACAGAAAGACAGTTTAATGAACTCAGAAATGCAATCAAAGAACAACATGAGCATTTTACGAAAGAGATTGAAATATGAAAAAGAACCAAATAGAATTTCTGGAGATTAAGAACTCAATAGAAGAAATTAAGAATGAAATAATCAGCTTAGGTAGTAGAGTTGACCAGATGGAGGAAAGAATCAGTAACATCGAAGATAGAAACCTGGAAATGACACAGATGGAAGAAGAAAGAGACTTGAGATTTAAAAGAAATGAAAGAACTCTACAAGAACTTTCTGACTCCATCAAAAAAAGCAATATAAGAATAATGGGCATACCAGGAGAAGAAAGAGAGAAGGGAACAGAGAATATATTCAAACAAATTGTCGATGAGAACTTCCCAAACTTGTGGACAGAACTGGATCCTCGAATCCAAGAAGCAAATAGAACACCTAGTTACCTCAATCCCAACAGACCTTCTCCAAGGCACATTGTATTGAAGCTGTCTAAAATCAACGACAAAGAAAGAATCCTCAAGGCAGCCAGGGAAAAGAAGACGGTAACCCACAAAGGAAAGCCTATTAGATTATCAGCAGATTTTTCAGCAGAAACTCTACAAGCCAGGAGGGAGTGGACCAAGTATTCAAACTATTGAAACAGAGAAATTATGAGCCAAGAATAATATATCCAGCAAATATATCCTTTAGATATGAAGGAGGAATAAAGTCCTTTCCAGACATGCAGAAGCTGAGGGAATTTTCTAATACACGACCTGCACTACAAGAAATACTAAAAGTGGCTATTCGACCACCATCAACAGGGACAATTTGTGGCAACCAAAACTCAAAAAGGGGGAGAGTAAAGGCCTGAACCGGAATATGGGGATGGAGAAAGTAAGCGTGCTGAAGAAAATGGAATGCTCTAAATATGAAAGTTTCTTTTACATAAACTTAAGGGTAACCACTCAAAAAAAAAATCCAGAACTGAAATATGTACTGTAATAGAAGAAGATACAGAGGGAAACATCATAGAATACCACCACACAGAAATAATAGACAACAACAAAAAGGCAAAGAAACAATGGAGACACAGCCTTACCAGAAAACTAAAGATAGAATGACAGGAAATCCTCACATATCAATAATCACCCTAAATGTAAATGGACTGAACTCACCAATAAAAAGGCACAGAGTAGCATATTGGATCAAAAAACTAAACCCAACCATATGCTGTCTCCAAGAGACACATCTCAGCTACAAGGACAAGCATAGACTCAAAGTGAAAGGGTGGAAATTGACACTCCAAGCAAATGGTACCCAGAAAAATCAGGTGTAGCCATAATGATATCAGATGAAACAGACTTCAGGGTGAAAAAGATAACAAGAGACAAAGATGGACATTTCATAATGGTAAAGGGACTATACAACAAGAAGACATAACAGTCATCAATATTTATGCCCCCAATCAGGGAGCACCGAAATATACCAAGCAACTACTAACAGAACTAAAGGGAGAAATTGACCAAAACACAATTATACTAGGGGACTTAAATACATCATTGACAGCTATGGATAGATCATCCAAACAGAAAATAAATAACGAAATAGCAGCCCTAAATGACACATTAGATGAAATGGACATAATTGACATATATAGAGCACTTCATCCTAAAACATCAGACTATACATTCTTTTCTAGTGTACATGGAACATTCTCCAGGATAGACCACATATTGGGACATACAATCAGCCTCAGCAAATTTAAGAAGATTGAAATCATACCAAGCATATTCTCTGATCACAAGGCTTTGAAATTGGATATCAACTGGAAAAATAAAGCAGGAAAAAACACAAATACATGGAGATTAAACAACATACTTTTAAAGAATGACTTGGTCAAAGAAGAAATTAGAGGAGAGATCAAAAGATACATAGAAACAAATGACCATGAAAATACATCCTACCAAATTTTTGGGATGCAGCGAAAGCAGTTTTAAAAGGGAAATTTATATTATTACAGGCTTATCTCAAGAAACAAGAAAAATCCCAAATAAATAACCTCACGTTACACCTTAAAGAACTAGAAAAGAAGAACAAGTGAAACCCAAGGTCAGCAGAAGAAAGGAAATAACAAAAATTAGAGCAGAACTAAATGAAATAGAGAACAAAAAGACAATAGAAAAAATTAATGTGGCAAAGAGCTGTTTCTTTGAAAAGATTAACAAAATTGGCAAACCCTTGGCTAGACTCAGTAAGATAAAAAGAGAGAAGACACTAATTAACAAAATTAGAAACGAAAAAGGGGAAGTTATCACGGACACCACAGAAATACAAAGGATCATCCAAGAATACCATGAAGGACTATATGCCACCAAATTCAATAACCTAGAAGAAATGGACAAGTTCTTAGAAACATATAGCCTTCCAAGGCTGAACCATGAAGAACTGGAAAATCTAAACAGACTGATCACCAGTAATGAAATTGAATCAGTCATCCAAAACCTTCCCAAAAGCAAAAGTCCGGGACCAGATATCTTCACTAGTGAATTCTACTAACCTTCAAAGAGGATCTAATACCAATCCTGCTCAAACTCTTCCAAAAAATTGAAGAAGAGACAGTATTCTCTAACTCATTTTATGAGGCCAACATTACCCTGATACCAAAACCTGGTAAGGACAACACAAAAAAAGAAAACTACAGACCAATATCTCTGATGAATATGGATGGAAAAATCCTAAACAAAATTCTAGCAAATCGAATACAACAATGCATTAAAAAGACTATTCATCACGACCAAGTGGGTTCATCCCCGGAGCACATGGATGGTTCAGCATCCTCAAATCCATCAATGTGATGCATCACATAAACAAAATAAAGGACAAAAATCATATGATTATATCAATCGATGCAGAAAAAGCATTTGACAAGATACAACATCCATTTATGATTAAAACACTTAATAAAATAGGTATAGAAGGAAAATAACTTAACATAATAAAGGCCATATATGACAAGCCCTCAGCTAATTTCATAATTCGTGGTGAAAAACTGCAGCCCTTTGGTCTACGTTCAGGAACACGACAGGGCTGTACCCTATCACCTCTGCTTTTCAACATAGTGTTGGAAGTCCTTGCCAGAGCAATCAGGCAAGAGAAAGAAATAAAAGGAATCCAAATTGGGAATGAAGAAGTTAAATTGTCACTCTTTGCAGATGACATGATGCCATATATAGAAAACCCTAAAGACTCCACCAAAAAGCTATTAGAAACAATCAACGAATACAGTCAAGTTGCCGGCTACAAAATCAACGCACAAAAGTCCATTGCCTTCCTCTATACTAACAATGAAATCTCAGAAGAAGAAATACAGAAAACAATTCCTTTTGCAATTGCAGCAAAAAGAATATAAAATACCTAGGAATAAATTTAACCAAGGATGTTAAGGACCTATATGCTGAAAACTATAAGACATTTTTGAAAGAAATTGAAGAAGACACAAAGAAATGGAAAGATATTCCGTGCTCATGGATTGGAAGAATCAACATAGTTAAAATGGCCATATTACCCAGAGCAATATACAGATTTAATGCAATCCCCATCAAAATCCCAATGGCATTTTTTAAAGAAATAGAACAAAAATCATCAGATATGTTTGGGACCACAAAAGACCCCAAATAGCCAAAGCAATCTCAAGAAAAAAGAACAATACTGGAGGTATCACACTCCCTGACTTTAGCTTGTACTACGGGGCTACAATAATCAGAACAGCATGGTATTGGCAGAAAAACAGACACATAGACCAATGAAATAGAATTGAGAACCCAGAAATAAAACCACATAAATATGGACAGATAATTTTTGACAAAGAAGCTAAAAACATACAATGGAGGAAAGACAGCCCCTTCAATAAATGGTGCTGGGAGAATTGGATAGCTACATGCAAAAAAATGAAACTGGACTGCTATCTGTCACCATGTACCAAAATTAATTCAAAATGGATCAAAGACTTAAGCATAAGACCTGACACAATAAACTGCATGGAAGAAAACATAGGTACTAAACTTATGGACCTTGGGTTCAAAGAGCATTTTATGAATTTGACTCCAAAGGCAATGGAAGTAAAAGCTAAAATAAATGAATGGGACTATATGAAACTTAAAAGCTTCTGCACAGCAAAAGAAACCATCGACAAAATAAAGAGGCAACCAACTGAATGGGAGAAGATTTTTGCAAACAGTGCCTCCGATAAGGGGCTAATATCCAAAATATACAAGGAACTCATGAAACTCAACAACAAAAAACAAACAACCCAATTGAAAAATGGGCAGAGGACCTGAAGAGACATTTCTCCAAAGAGGACATACAAATGGCAAATAGACATATGAAAAAATGCTCAACATCACTAATCATCAGAGAAATGCAAATAAAGACCACATTGAGATAGCACCTCACCCCAGTCAGAATGGCTATCATCAACAAGACAAATAGTAACAAGTATTGGAGAAGCTGTGGAGAAAAAGGAACCCTCATACACTGTTGGTGGGAATGCAGACTGGTGCAGCCATTATGGAAGGCAGTGTGGACATTCCTCAAAAAATAACAAATAGAATTACCATATGACCCAGCAATCCCTCTCCTGGGTATCTACCCAAAAAATCTGAAAACATTTATCCATAAAGACACGTGTGCTCCAATGTTCATTGCAGCTTTGTTTACGGTGGCCAAGACATGGAAACAACCAAAATGTCCTTCGATAGATGAATGGATAAAGAAGTTGTGGTATATATACACAATGGAATACTATTCAGCGGTAAGAAAAGATGATATAGGAACATTTGTGACAACATGGATGGATCTTGAGAGTATGATGCTAAGCGAAATAAGTCAGACAGAAAAAGCAGAGAACCATATGATTTCACTGATATGTGGTATATAAACCAAAAACAACAAAAGAACAAGACAAACAAATGAGAAACAAAAACTCATAGACACAGACAATAGTTTAGTGGTTACCAGAGGGTAAGGGGGGTGGGGGTGGGAGATGAGGGTAAGGGGGATCAAATATATGGTGATGGAAGGAGAACTGACTCTGGGTGGTGAACACACAATGGGATTTATAGATGATGTAATACAGAATTGTACACCTGAAATCTATGTAATTTTACTAACAATTGTCACCCCAATAAATTAAAAAAAAAAGAAAGGGCTTTGTTTCATTTGTAAGGACCTAAGTAGATAATTATTACATGTAGTTTGGACCAGTGGATAAATCGGGGTTTTAAGACCATCTCCTGTACAGCAAGGCTGTGCTGATGGAGATTGGCCTGGGCAGGGGAGGATGAGGTCCCCTAAGGACACCTTTCTTTGACAAGGAACTTTTCAACACAGCCATGTGGAACTGGAAAGCGTCCACTTCCTCTTCAAACAGGCCTTCACTGCTCCCCTGTGGCCTGGGTCCTCACTGTTTTCGATTATGAATGAGCAGCCCCTGACTATCCCTACTCCTTCCTGCAAGCTCTGGGTCCTCCAGCCCCGTGCAGCCCCTGAGATCACAGAAGCACATTACTTCCCACGTGACCCACTCACTTCTCATTGCAACTGTTTCCTGTGGGGACACAGCATTTATAGAAAAGGCTTTCCTCACCTTCCATCAACTGTAGGTTGCAGGCCTGTTTCATAACATTAATTCTCCCCCTCACCAATGACCACATCAATTCAGGAGTTGATAAACTATTTCGGGGATCCGATTTATCAGGTCTGACAGTGCTGCACGCTGAGACACACAGCCCTGCCTCAGCCGGGCGCTCACCCTGGCCCCTATTTATCATTATTTAATTCAAGGGCCTAAAATCCTCTGACGTTATTAATAGTAAGATGAATCACTGGAAAACTACAGAATCTGTGACCAACGAGGCTGAAATAATCCATTTTGGTGGAAATGTCTGTGTGGAATTGCATCCCTGATGCCTGGCCTCTCTCAGCCTTCCACGTGCACTGGTGAGGTGCAGGTGGCTGAGCATGAAGTCCCTCAAGAGGGAGGGTCTTTGATGGCAATTTCCTTCCTCCCAGAATAGCTCACACAAGAGCCCAAGGGAGGGGAGAAAGGGAGGTGTGGGAGAGCAAAAGAGTTCTCTACTTCCTCTGTCATTCCACTCTCAATGTGCTAATTTAAGCTGTTTTGCACTTGATTCACTTTAACTTGTCTGGCTTTGAACTTGAGTAGGAGCTGAACCTAGAAATCTATTGGTTGATTAGGAGAACTATGTTTCTTACACTTTGAGGCCACCTTTATCAGATGCTCCGTGGGTATTCCTATACCTGACTTTTGCTTTATGCTCTCATTATTGGCATGCTCCTGCTTTTTTAAAATTAACAAAATAAACATATTTCCACCTCTAAATATAAATTGTATTTTAAAAAGAAACCATTAGACCAAAAAAAAGAAAAACCTAAAAATAAATTTGGTCATCTTTTCTCGAAGATCCTGGGAAACAGTGAATATTACAAATGGATTTTTCTCTGGGCCAATGTTAATGGTCTTTAGCAAAGCCATGAAATGCTTATAACAATAGAAAGATTCCTCAAATTATAATGTTTCTTTTTTAAGACTGGCAGGATAATCTTCCTAAAAGAAAAGTCTTGTGAAGTGGTTTTTAAATATTATAATTTTATAGTTGACCTAAGCACTATCAAGTAGGATAAAAGTTATATCTTGCCAATGTGAAATATTTGATGGGAAAGTGCTTGACTTTTCTCAGCAAACGCTCCCAGAAATACTGGAAGGGTTATTTCTTATTATTAACTTCGACTAACTATACAAATGTAAGCCCACATTCTTAAGTTCTATTTCCTGGGGCAAAGAAAGAAAATCTGGGCAATGTACTTTACATAACAGCCTGTTCATTTTTTCTTTCCTTTGGGAAACCTATTGTGTGCCAGGCAGTGTGGTAGGTAATGAGACCAGGGCTAATATGTCATGGCGAATGTTTATGGATGACATCACGTGCCAGGCACAGCACTATGATTTTTTCAGTAAGATGCTTACTCTGCCTTCCAGAAGTACATAATTTTATAATATAGTTGTAGAAACCATCCTGGTCTTGTAGAAAACCAACCTGGTCTCTTCCAGACTGGGCAATCCTGATACTTTCACTGTCACCTCCACAATCTTACACTTTAAGTTTTGAAGTGCTGCAGGTGCTCCCCTCTGTTTCTTCAATGTTCATCTTAAAGGTCACAGGGCCAAGCTGAAAAGAAAACAGCACAGAATTATTCAAAAATGAAGTTCTGCTTGATTGTGAACATATAACTTCTTTCTTTTTCTAACATTAACCAAATTCCATGTAGAAGATTTATCTGGAAAGTGTTTTAAGGCAGTGTTGCAGAGGATAAAATGAGTCAGTTCATGCATTTCTCTGCACAGTCTCTGTTTAATCTAGCTAGCAAAAGGTGTCCTTATTCGCTATTTCATGCCCGTTATATCCCTATTTAAGGAGTAACCATGGATTTCTTGATAAAGGATTGGCCACACCGACTTCCAGTTTCTACTCCAGGATGTAAGGAACTTAGAAGTCACCACTCCATTTTAACACAAGAAAAAATAAAGTTGAACAAACTGAAAATCAACAACTCTTCTTAGGTTCAGCAAAAAATTCAGGTCACAGGGCAAACCTCTGTTCCGACATTGCAGAGGAAAACAGGTGGGTGCAGAGATTCACAATTTACGTGAGTAGAAATTTAAGGCAGACAATTGCACAGGATCCTGTACCTAGTTCCTGTCACCCAGTGCATCATGACCAGCTTTCAACAGAAAATTACAAGACAAACTAAAAGATAAAGCATACGTGCAAGCCTCAGAACCAGACTCAGAAATGGCAGGGGTGTTGGAATTGACAGAGTGGGAATGTAAAACAACTATGGTTAGTATGCTAAGGGTTCTAACAGAACAAGTGGCCACCATGTCAGAACAGATGGATAATGTAAGCAGAGAGGTGGAAATGGTAAGAAAGAATCAAAAGGAAATGCTAGAAATCAAAAACCACCATAACATATGTGAAGGATATCTTTTTGTGGGCTTATCAAAAGACTGGACAAGGCCAAGAAAAGGATTTATCACACCAAAACATCTGTGGTCATCTCCGTCTGCTTTGCTCAGTGGTTCTGAGGTTCTTGTGACTGTCCCCTCTGGCCTGTGACTTCAGGTACCAAAGACCCAGTTCATCACATTACTCCACATTACCATGTTAACCGAGGTGTCAGGCTAAGGGATGAGACTCCTGAAAGTGGGACTCTTGCCATGGGTCTCTCCTGAGTGTCTCCAAGAGAGACAGAGAAGCAGCGCTCTGTCAAGCTTGAAGGAACAAGTAAAGCCTCCTTCCAGAAGGAGTTGTGGCCAGGATGCGGATGAATAATTCTCTTACAGAGGAGGACATAAAAACATCGTGAATATAACTAAAGTCCACTGGAATGTGTTTTAACCAGATCTGACAATACGAATCTCCCAGGATGATAAGCTTGCTCTGATAAGCTGAAGGCAGCAGTCATATTGTTGAACTTGAGTTGGAAGATGGTCAATAAATCATGAGCTGTTAGGGAAATAATGGGGAAAATTGATCACTGTGCCCTCCCTTGTCACCCTCTCCATCACCTGGACACATGGAAAGGGCCCACTCCGGAAGCAGGCAGCTTACAGTAGGCCATAGAAGTGGAAACCCACTCTCTTCTTATGGAATGTGAATAGCTATGTCTCTCGTGTGTCTGAGTTTACATGACAAATAATTCTTTTGGAAAAGTAACGTGACTTAGAAACTTATACTCATGATTGAAGAGGCATGCCTTCTAATAGAAGAGGTTTGCTTTAAAAAGAAGAAGGAGAAGGAGAGGGAGTTAACAAGTGATGGAGAATTGCTCAGCAGCTGTGTCCTCCACACTGCTGTGTTCACAGACTTCCCTCTCAGCCTGATGGTGTGAGCGGAATTTCATGGCCTCATTCAAGTCCTCCACTCGCCATGTAAAAGACACTCCCTCTCCTCCAGCCCCATTTTGAGTGGTTGGGTAATTATTTGATGTTTGTTTCTGTTCTTTGGAATTCTTTGTTTCCTTAATGTAGGTGGGAATTCCAGAGATGACCCATTGTGTCTGGATCGTGGAATGAGAATTTCAGTCTGTCTCTGGTGCTGGCTGCTGGCTAGACAAAGCAATTTTGTTGTCCAAAGTCCCCCAAATGGAATTCCTTTGCCTAAGTCCTTTGGATTAAGCCAGGGAGGATCAGCCATGCTTGATTCTGAGTCCTGCCCAGTCCTTACAATAGAACTCACCATACAATATCCACACCACTGCGCCTTCCTAAAATCTGAAAATGTCCTGATTCTGAAATGTGCTGGGCTCCAAGGATTCTTGGCAAGGGGTTGTGGGCAGACGCCCTTGTTGGGACTGAAGTACAGTGCAGATGCTGTGCCTTTCATAACCTTAGGGACAGCCACCCTACCACTGGCCGAAGTACATAGGGATGAACTGCACTGCATTTCAGATGACTTTTACAAAACAGGCAGGACTCAGGTAAAGCAGATGCAACTCTGCAACACCTCATTTTACCAGTAATTATTCCGTCTGGCTGGAAGGCTCTAAATCTCTGCAAAGCTGGCTCACTGTCACTGCAATCTTCCCCCAACCCCACTGTTTCCTGTAGAGGCCTCTACCAAACAACGGACCTATACAGCCCACAGTCATTTTCTAGCACACGACTTCCGACATTCTAGTGCAGGTTTACTTGTATAATTAGTTGCTGTCTGCCTCCTGTCACTGCAAATTAAATTGATTGGAAGTAAGGATTCAGATTGACCTGTTGGCCACTATGTGTGCTGGGCTCAGAATAAACCCGGAAGCAAAGTCAACCCTCCGTTGAGATAACAGGCCCTTCTTTTGTGAGATAAGATACACAAACCTATACCAACCATATGCTTACAATCTCCAGAAAATTCCTCTACAATTTCATTATTGTAGATTCCCTGACACTGTAGATTATTAAATCACAAGCAACACTAACTCTGATGTATCTTCCATCTTCAAAACTCCTAAACTGTCCCATCACAAATGACAGATACTTCCTTGGTGCCACTCACCTACAGCTCTGCTCAGACCTCCTCAGAACGTTTACTTTAAACATCCACGCTTGGTCTGTGTAACTTGACTCTGATCAGATGTTCTCAGAGGGTTGTGTCTTTTCTTAGAATTCAGAGTGTAGGTGATGTACAGTAATTGTTCTTAGGAACAAAAGGCTTGGAGTAAAGCTAGACCTGTAGAAAAATGACCTATTTTAATGCTATAAGCTTTTTTAAAAAATCATAAGCACTGGACCATCCCCGAGAACAACTTAGCCTCTAAAACAATGGCACGTTGTCATCTACACGCTGTTTCTATCAGATGCTGGGTGGGTTGCCAACTGCATGGCCCTAGAGCCCAGCCAATCTGAATGAACTAGATGATCTTAGGTGTGACAAGGTCTTGCTGAAATCAGCCTCATTTAAGACAAATAACTTGAACACACACACACAGACACACACACACACACAGTCCTCTCTCTCTCTCTCTCTCTCTCTCTCTCTCTCTCTCTCTCTCTCCCTCTCCCTCTCCCTCTCCCACACCCCTCTTTCTCCTTGGCATCACCGTAAGAGTAAAGCAAAATTGAAAATATATCTGAAACCCTCATGTTGACTCAGTCCTTAACTAGAAGACCCAGCACCAACTGATTTACAACAGCTGACAATTTCACTTATTGCTCATAGCCTTACCTCTAGATCAGAAGCTCATTCAATTGAATATTTTTCTCCATTAAGGAAATTACAAAAACATAAAAATTATGGAGGAGAAATAAATAAAATTGGATGTAATCCCACCACTGAAGCATACTCTTAAATATCCCTTCAGGTCTTAACCCAAGGCAATGGGGCAGCTTCCACAGTCAGGCACACACGTGTATTTCCTGTATAAGTTGTCCCATTTTTTACATAATGTTATGGCACAAACATTTTTTGTGTTATTTTAAACCCTTCATGCTTGGCAATAACAGGCACTTGGTATATAGCTGTGGTGTAAATTAATTTAATGGCTTCATTATGTGTCAGCAAGCTACTCTGCATAATTTACTCTAATATGCGTGTATATGCGGTTGGTTGAAAGCCCTGTTTTCTTCTTCCTTGAGTCTTTCATCTGCATGTATGTTTACTGCTCCTGTAGCATGTTTCCAGAATGAAATCATTAATCCAAGAGATTGATAGAGGCATAGATGAGTCTTTATATCCCTGTGTATATTTCCATCTAGTTCTTGATATGTGTGACAAAAACCGAACACATGTTGCAAACAGTTTAAGTTGTTAGAAAGTGATATAAACATTGAGTGTGGATTTTCCATAAGAAAATCCACAATATTTGACTGTGGCTAAGAGAGTAGATCTTAAATGTTCTCACCGCAAAAGGGAAATGACGACTATGAGACAGCATGGCGGCGTTAGCTAATACTACAATGGCGATCATTTTGCAATTTGTACATGTATCAAATCAACACTTTGCACACGTTAAACTCATACAACGTTACGTATCAAGTGTATCTCTTTAAAGCTGGAAAACAAATCCCACAGAATCTCAGCTTCCATCACATACCCCTTGACAATATCTAGACAGCCTGGAAATTTTCAATAACACTTCCATCCCTGCCAGAATCTTTTCCATTTCTTGCGAACACTACCCTGTCAAACTCTGCCTCAGCACCATAATACGATCACTGGCTGAGACTCGGGGCTCAGCCAAGAGTTCCCGTGGTGACCAGACACTGCCTGGTTGGCTCATCCTCTCTTCAAAATCAGTGTTTTATTGGCGTTATGCTCTAGACAGGTCGACCTTTCCATAAAGCCTTGGATGAGCCAGGAGTAGTTGGTGGGCATGTAACATAATACAAGTTATGGGAAACACCTCCACCTAAGAAAAGCTAGAGAAATGACTTAGTTACCAGTCTGCCCACCTGTGGTAGGCTTGCCCTGAACGCTGAGCAAGTACAAGGCAGTGCCCCTGACAGCCCAAATGCACACCAACTCTCCTTTTCTGCCACCACAGCCCTGTAGGACAGCTGGCCCAGTCCTCCCCAAATGTCGGGACACACTGTTCTCACTCCAGGTGTCGTGCATGCGAGCGCGCGCGCGCGCGCACGCACACACACACACACACACACACACACACACACACACAATCCCTTCCTGCACTCCTCCTCCCGAGGATCCCCACCCATTCAGGTTCACATGGCAGGGCCCCGTCTGAGGAGACACAGTTTTCCTGCCATAGGAACTCTCTTCTCTTTTCCTCTGAGTCCACAAACCTCTGCCATCTGCCTCTTTTATTTGAGCAGTTGAAAATATCATATGTTGTGAATTGTTACCCAGACTGCATGGACACTGTGTCACTCCAGCTAGACTGTAATCTCCAGGGAATGTGAGACCCTGCCTTGCATTGCTTTTGTATCTTCCCAACCCTTAACCTTTAGCCCAGGGCTATGAACAAAGATTAATCTCCCCCAAAAGACAAATGATTATGGTTGTGCATTATTTTTCTGCCACCAAAGACACAGTCTTGGTGGGAGGGAACTTCCTTTCTCTTCCTCCCTTTTCCCTCTATAAAATAACCCTCGGGACACTCTGTCCTTCTTCCCTCCTGGGTTATCTGACTGACAGGTCTGGAGGAAGCTCACAAGGTCACCTTGGCCATCTGTGACAGGAAAACAGGTGACAGCAGGAAGCACGCATCCTGCTCTGCTCCTTTGTGCCATGAGACTTACAGGCAGATCCCAGGGGGCAATTGGTCAGTGTGGCCAGTTCTTTATGACTTTGTGGCTAAGGCTCCTTAATGTCAGGTGAAATGTAAACGTGTCCACTTGGTGAACGAGCCAGATGCTTCCACAGCTTTATCAGTATCAAAACAATATTTTATCCTATATCTGCCTGATTCCTTTGACAGTGTCTTGATTGGTTTCAAATTTGGGTGGAGAGAAGGGGGTGTGGTTAATTGGATGCCTCGGTCTCCATGACATTACAGACCCAACCGGGTGCTTCGCACACTGCTTGCTGCTAACACTACCTTTCCATAGCCCAGCCAGGGCCTTAAGCCTTCGGGCACACAGGCCCCAGGGCAGCACAGCTGGTCCTCAGCCACATGGATCCCTGCCTCAGGTCCTGCGGGGACCAATGGGAACCTGAGGCTTCTCCAGACAAGAAGAGCAGATGCTTTTGGAAAACCCTTGTGGGATTGTTGGAATGCCATGGTTAGGATGATTCTTCCCAGGCAGGGGAGTGGTGCTTCTCCAGCCATCACTGCTCCCCTTACTCCTGAAAGGGGTGCCATCTGGTGCCTCTGCCCTGCTCCCAAGTTCTCCCGCCAGCACCCTGAGGAGCATAACGTTGAGAAAAGGCCAATCAATGTTCAAGGCAGCCAAGCCATCCTAGAAGCAAATGCCAATATCCTGAAGAGAACAATTTCAAGGATAGATTCCTCACATCCCTCCGGGTTCTGCCCACCCAGCCCCCAGGGGTATTTGGGCCTTAGGGGAAAAGGCACAAGGCCGGAACACTGAGTCCTCTACAAATGGCAAACTACAAATGGGTAACCTCAGTGGACGGTTACCCATATATATGTTGCCCTAAATGAATGAATGCTTTTCCATGTTCTAGAGAAGAGATCCTGGAAACATCTCCAAGAATAGGGCTGATGATTTTAATGAAAGTCGTGCAGGAAATTTAAAACAATGATTACATTTAATATTGGAAATTGGCTGCTGTCATGCACACGTAGATTCTTGTTGCATGAGAATGCTCCCCGCATATTTTGTCTAAATAGAGCACACACTGATGTGCTCAAGACCCCAACAAAGATGGGCACTTAACGTCCCTCATTGAGGAATAGGCTTTTCAACAGGTTTCTAAATACATAGTTTTCTGGCTGGTAAAAAAATCTACATTTTTTTTCATGTCCCTAAAATGATTTACATAATCCACCTTTTAAAAATATTATAAATATGCATTTACATGATAAACTATGATTAGACTGTAATGTCAACTCATACATTTCCATGAAGCATGTTTTCTTTAAAACACAAACACACACACACACACACACATGAACAACAAAGGAAATTTACATAATTTTTACTTCCCGTTTGTGCATTTTAACTTAATCAACACATTTATTCTGAAATGTAATCAGCTGATGCCACACACACACAAAACACAATCATTTATGGAAATATATATATGGTTGATTTTAACTCTTTAGTAACGTCCTCAATTTGGTAACATCAAGATTTTTACATGAGGAAACCACTCAGGTTTCTGTTAAGGTCACATCCAGATGCTTTATATCATTGGACTTTTAAAAAATAAAATAATATTTTGAACGTTAGAACAGTTTTAGATTTACAGAAAACTCGTAAAATAGAGTTCCCTTATGCCTCATACAGTTTTCCTTGTAATTGACACCTCACATCCATATGTATATTTGTTACAGTGAATGGAGCAATATTGAGCCTTTATTTTGAAACAATTCCCATAGTTTGTTCAGAGTGCCTTAGATTTTACCTAGAGTCCTTTTCTGCTCCAGGATGCCCCACTACATTAATCCTCTAGGTCTCTTTAGGGTCCTCTTGGCTGTGACGGTTTCTCAGGTTTTCTTCCTCCTGACAAGGTTGACAGTTTTGAGGAGGGCTGCGGTATTTGGTAGAATGTCTCTGATTGGGGATTGGCCTGATGTTTTCATCAAAATTAGACTGGATGATGGGTTTTAAGGGGGAGATGACAGAGGTTCTCATTAGGTTTTATAATATCAGTATTATTTATATTCATACCATTGTTATTGATATCATTGTGGGTCAAGTGATGAGTAGTATCCAGAGTTACAGAGACTGTTATAAAATAAGAATAGATTGACATCCAAGCGGTTCAGCCATTAGGAGACTGCTGGTCACCTTGGCAAGGACAGCTGTCGGAGTTGTGAAGACAAGCCACTCTGCAGTGGGCTGAGTGCTTTGCAACAAAGACTGCAAATAGTTTGAGAAGCTTGAGAAGGGAGAGATTAAGTAGTGGAGAAGTAAAATGGGGTTAAATGAGTGTTTCAGTGTTGTAGTTGCTTAGAGTGCTAAGCATGTTTCTAGATGGGGAAAAAGGAACCAAAGAAAGAACAAAAGTGTGTGTGTCTCTGTGTGTGTGTGTGTGTGTGTGTGTGTGTGTGAGAGAGAGAGAGAGAGAGAGAGAGAGAGAGAGAGAGAGAGAGAGACAGAGAGACAGAGAGACAGAGAGAGACAGAGAGAGAAAGAGAGAAGCAAGGTGTCTCCAAGGAAAAACAGAATGGGTGGAGGTCAAAAACCAGAAATGTTTGTCTTGAGCAATAGAAACCTTCTTTCTCTGGCAGTGAAGTAAGGGGTCAAGAAAGGAATGTGGATGGTCCCTGCAGATATGTTCATAAATATCCTCTCGCTTGAGGGCCTTTTGCTCAAATGACTCAGACTTGGGTTCTGGTACTCTGTACCAAAGAACCTCCTCTGAGTTAGCCTCAGTAACTCCTGAGCCCCTCCCTTGCTGGAAATTATTCCTCTGACCTGGATCCATTCACTTGTGCCCTTTGTCTCCACTGCTCTGTGTCTCCACTGACCACACATCCCAGGGGACCTGAAACAGTCCCTGGGGACACCTGTGGTCCGGCTTGTGGTTTCATTCCCAACACCAGCCCTGGTTGGAAGCCAGCTTCTCCTTCCCGCAGTTGACTCTATGGCTCCTTTCTCCTTGCTGGATGAGGGCGATGCTGTGAAGTGAAAATGAGGCAAAAGTCCTCACTAGAGGATGACTGTGCTGCTCCGTGTCCAGGCAGCCTCTAGCCACTGGGAACCAAAGATGGAGAAGACACACGCCTTCTTCACCCTCAAGGAGCACCTGCTCCCACGGTGAGTCACAGGCATGGCTTGAGCGATGTGGGAGCACATGGGAGGGGATGTAAGAGTCTGAACGAGGACGCTGGGAAGTCCTGAGATGGAGTCAGAGTCCATGGATGGCCCGTGTGAGCAGTGGAGAGCGATGCCGGGGGCGTCTCTGGTCCTTCAGTGTCTGGCAGTACTATGACGTAGGTCCCTTCTGTCTCTTGATAGGAGGAGCTACAGAGGATGTCCACAGCATATCACATTGGCGGGAATCCTGGCTGGTGCAGGATGAACCAAAGGAAAGTAAGAGCAGTGTCAAACAGGTTGAAAAGACAGACTTGCTTCTAAGCCACGCTGTGTGTCAGTGTCATGCAGGGGACCCTGCTCGCTGTGCTGTGTGTCATGCAGGAGACCCTGCTCACTGCGCCGTGTCGTGCGGGGCGGCCTGCATGATCTCAGCTCCTGCTCCCCACACAAGAACACAGGGTATGGTGAGGCCAAAAAGCAACACCCATGGAGCCATAGGTAGGGGAGTCATACTACTATAGTCTCACTGGCGGCTGGGTTGGAGAAACAGAAGGTAGGAGCCACACTATCTGCAACCCGCCGTCCTAACTGCAATCCACACTTGCCAGCTCAGCCACCATCTTCTTGTTAGCCCCCATTTTCCTGCTAGCATAGCCACAGCAGTTATACTAGTGGCCAATGGCTCACTGGTTACAGCTGACGGCCAACTAGTCACAGCTGATGGCCATCCAATCACAGTTGATGGCCATTTACTACCTGAGCCAGCACCTTTCCACGTGAGGCTGAGAGCCTGGAAACTGCACTCCTGTCTCTGTCCCCACACGCCACCCCTACAGGGTTTCGCCTCACAATTTATGCAACAAGTGTCTTCTGCGAGGGGCCCTGTGTGAGGAGCCTGGAGGTGAATGCAATATCCTGGACACAGCCAGGCTCTCTGGACACAGCCAGGGTTTCTTGGGGCACCACCAGTGCTTCTAGGCACAGCCAGACTTCCTGGGCACAGCAGGATTCTCAGGGCACTGCCACTCTCCCTGGGCCTCTCAGGGTACCGTGCTGGAGCAACAGCGGCTCACAGTCAAGGTGCTTACATATTCTCAATGGTGGCCGGTCAAGACACAAAAGCAAATATCCCCCAGTTCCACTACATGGTGGTATGTTCCCAACAGTCAAGCTGTCCATTAAATTAGGGATAGAAGACAATTTCCCATAGTCCATAGTCATTCGCCAGGGCTGACCTGGGGGTGAGGGATGACCTTGACCTCACCCTCATCTCCCACAGAGGACTCAGCAAGCGTTTCCTCCTGGGACTACAAGTCCTGCATCCGGGCTGCCTCAGCAAACACTTCCCAGCTCACAGGGCCGCAACGACCTTCGCTTTCTCCGGCCTATGCTGGTTGGGGAACCATCCACGTCTTCCCACCCCTCCATGGGGTCCAGCTTTCTGGCAGCTGCTCCTCCTGGTCTTCCTGAGACTGAATGTTCATACGCACAAACTGCTCTACCGCCCTTCGGAGTGCTTTGGCCAGCACTGTACCCTGCTCGTTGCACCATGTGTCATGCAGGGTGTCATGCGGGGTCTCAGCTCCCGCTCTCCAAACAAGAACACAGGGTATGGTGAGGCCAAAAAGGAACACCCATGGAGCCATAGGTAGGGGAGTCATACTACTATAGTCTCACTGGCGGCTGGGTTGATAGAAACAGAAGGTAGGAGCCACACTATCTGCAACCCGCCGTCCTAACTGCAATCTGCGCTTGCCAGCTCAGCCACCATCTTCTTGCTAGCCCCCCATTTTCTGCTAGCGTATCCCCAGCAGTTATATTAGTGGCCAATGGCTCACTGGTTACAGCTGACGGCCAGCTAGCCACAGCTGATGGCCATCCAATCACAGTTGATGGCCATTTACTACCTGAGCCAGCACCTGTCTATGTGAGGCCGAGAGCCTGGAAACTGCACTCCTGGCTCTGTCCCTACAGTCAGTGATGTCTGTACCCTTGTTTACTGCCTGACCAGCCTCATCATTCACTCTAGGGTATGGTGCACTAGCCCCAAAGAGCGAAAGAATTACACATTTATCCAAACCACAGAACATGAAACCAACTACAGTCGTCCTCCCTTATCCTCTGCTTTCCTTCCCATGGTTTCAGTGACCCATGGTCAACTGCGATCTGAAAATACTAAATGGAAAATTTCAGAGAGAAACAATTCGTGAGTTTTAAATTGCACGCCACTCTTGGTAGCGTGATGGAACTGGCGCCGCCCACTCCATCTCCCCTGGGAGGTGAGACCTCCTTTTGTTCAGTGTCCCCACCTCACGTCGCCTCACCATGTAGATGGTGCCAGCTCACATCATCACAAGAAGAAGGGTGGGTGCAGGACAGAAGATACTACGACAGAGACCACATTCGCTTAACCTTCATTACAGTCCATTGTGACAATTGTTCTATTTTATTAGTAGCCATCGTTGTTAGTCTCTTCCTGTGCCTAATTTATAAATTAAACTTTATCACAGGTGTGTATGTACAGGAAAAAGCCTAGTACATGCAGAGTCCCATGTTATCCATGATTTCAGGCAACCACTGGGGCCTTGGAGCGTCTGTCCCATAGATGAGGAGAGACTGCTGTATATCATTTTCTCTCTTAGATGTGTTATTTATGACAGAAAATCAAGGGGCTGTCTATACTCTGCTTGTCAATTGATGTAGATTTCCTTGCTCTCTGAGGGGAGGGACTGATTACAAGTGCCATCATGGGGTGAAGATGGCGCAGTCTAGATTGAACAGTCTGTCTGTGCTGATTGCTGACAGAGTGGTGTTTTGCATATTCAGTTTGAGGCATGTGGGTCGGTTACCAGGAAGGGCTTGCTCTGGTGCTTGAGGATGTAGAGCTCATCGATCGCTTTCCTGGCGAAGGCAGAGGTTTCTAAATTGGGAGTCATCTTGCATAGCCCATGGGCTCCCATGTGTGGTCCAGCCAGGTGAGATAAGGATGAAATGTGGCCACAGGTGCAAGGCTGTTAAATGCAATGGACATGCCACCTTAGGAGCACTACACTGGCAGGGATGCCCAGATGTGGAGGGTGGCTTTCTGACACACCTGCAGCCTTATCTCCTCGCACTCACGGCCACATGCCAGAAGGGGAGGGAACAGCAGCCCGCAAGGTGGGAGCAGAAATCTATTCACTGCCTCCAACAAATGAAACAACAGACATGCTTCCAGCCTCATGGAATGGTTATGAAAGGAGTCTGAGATACACCCATGTTTGGGAAGTGGGGCAGCTAATAATTCAGAAAGAAAGGAAGGTTTATAGCTATAAAATGACCACAGAGCTAAAAAAAACCCCCAACATATGAAGTAGGTCATATTTATCGCATGGGGGAATTAAGAAGCTCCAGGAATATCCTCTGCCCCTCCCCCATATATTCTCTGTGCTACATAATAAAACCCACAGCATCTCATAGCCAAAAGGCCCCGTGTGATGGAGCCACTGCCTCATCTCTCATTAATCTCTTGCCCTGTCCCTCCCACTCAGCATGCTGCAGACACACCAGTCTGCTCTTTCGCTTGGATGTACTAGGATTCTCCTTGCCTCAGGACCTTTGCACATACTCTCCTTCATGTGCCATCAGGACTCTTTGCTCCCAATCTTTCAAGGGCTCACTTCTTCGTATCGTGAAAATACATCTTAACTTGATCTCCCACAGGAGGTATTTCTTGTCCTCCATTACCCTCTGACACCATTCAGAGAACATACCACAACCTGCCATTATTTTATTCCCTTCACTTGCTTTTTGTTCTTCGCAACAATAACAATGAGTGTTTACTTAATGACATGAAGTTGTGAAATGTAGGAGGAAATGTCTATTTTTTTGTTGTGTTCATTGTTGTAAAACTAAGACACACAGTGACTGGGACATAGTAGCCACTCAGTAAATAACTGTTAAAGGAAACAATTATTTTCACTTCATTCCTCGTGCATGATATTACACTATTAGAGATTTATTTGGCTGCAGAAACATGAGTTTAAAAGGCAAATATCATGAGGATGTTTAAACACCTTTGGGGCTTTATTGTGACTTCATTCAATCATGTGATTTTTCTGCCAGAGACTAAGGTTGCTTTCACTAAAACTATGCACAGGCATAATTATGTGTTCCTGATAATTGTTCCCATTCTCTTTCTATAATTGTATCAAATTAGATATAGGTATATGTGTGTATATGTGTATATACCTATATATATATACATACATGCACACTTATATACGATATAAAATTAAAATTCTCCTTTTTATATCCTGCCCCTGAACTCTGACTCCAATCTCACTCTCCCTGCCAGAGAGGCAACTTCTGTTAATAGTTTGAAATGTATATTTCCAGACAATTTTCTACTCATTCATTGCTTTCTATTGTGTCCTTGCATTACTATCTATTTTATTGATTTCTTCCCTTTTTCTTTGTTATTTCCTATTCTCTATTTTCTTTGGGCTTATTTATCTGCTCTTTGCATGTCTTCTGAAGCTGAGGGCTTAACCCATCAATTTCCTGCCTTTCTTCTTTTCCATGTGAACATTAAGGCTAATCGTCCCCTAAGTAGCTTCAGCATCTTACAATTTTTGATATATTATTTATTGTCCTCCAGTCCTAAGTGTTTCACATTGACATTATGATTTCCTCTGTGAGAAATGAAATATTTGTATTTTAAAATTTTGCTATATTTTGGTTTGTTTTTAGATATTTTGTGATTCCTCCCTCAATTCATTGTACTGTAGTCAGAGAATGCAATTTGTATTAAAAATAAAACTCTTTCAAACTAATAGACCCCTCAGCCCAAATGCTTCCTCTGATCCAAACCCCTGTGCCTGGTGCCTGCTTGGATTGGGTTACAAGCATATTAAAATTACCTTGTTCAAAACCACACTGTGCATGTCCCTCATCTTCTTTGTCTGTCCATCCACCCTTCATCATCGTAATACATGTTCCTTCATCCCTCCAGTCTGTCATGCCACAAATATGAGCATCTTTGTTTGAAATATCCATTTTCCTTACCATGCTCATAAAACAATCTCTGTTTCTAACTTCAGAATATTTCTGCCATTTACGGTTCTTACTTGGGACAAAGCCACCACTACCCCAGCCTCCTTCCCGTTCTTGGTCTGTGACAAGCTCTCTCCCCCTGTGGACATTTGAACTTGCTGCTTCCTTTCTCCGAAATACTCTTCTGCTGCCTCCATCTTTTTATTTTATTTTATTTTATTGGTAGGGGAAAGCATTTAAAAGTTGTTTAATATATTACACCTACAGAGGACTGTATGAAAGACTGCTGTTAAGTAACCACTCCTTGTGTCATCCGTCAGCTGAAGGGCTGACACACCTCCAGTTTCTTAAAGGTCACACTGTGCTGGTCTGATGCACCCCCCTTGCTCCTTCAGGTGACAACTCTTGTGACATTAGTATTGATCATTCCCTTGATATCTTTATATTTCCAATGTGAGCATATGCACATGTGCAGACACACACACACACACACACACACACACACACACACACACACACACACATCCCCCTATGCAATAGATTGCCTGGTTTTGAACTTTATGCAAGTAGAATATACTGCATCATTCTTCTGTGACTCGTGTCTTTGATGCAACATTTTATTTTGGGGATGAATCCATATGCACATATATAGTTGAAGTTCATTTATTTCCATTACTTTATTTTATTCTGTTGCATGGTTGTCCTATAATTTATTTGTTCATTCTGCTATTCATGAATATTTATTGTCTCTTCCAGTTTTTTTGTCTTTTTTGGAAACTGCTGTTTATGAACATTTATGTGTATATCTCCTAGGGTACATATTCTGGAATGAAACATGAGATAATGCTCACCAAGAGAAATGAATGTAGATTAGTATGCTGGGGATTTCAGGGTCTGTGTGTGGTGTGTGGTAAGTGACATGGAAGACCAATGCAGTGACAAGATTGTAGGAGGTCTTGCAGGTCATTTTAAGAAGTTTGGATTTTAGCTTCATGCAGCCTGGCGCTCACTGAAGAACAGTAAATAAGGCTTGGAGATCTATGAGTCTTCAGTTTACACACAGACTTGATGTTGTCGCTGTAGGTAATCTCTCAGGGACAGTACAGAGAGAGAAGGAAACTGAGCAAGAAAGTATATCTGGAATGGTAAAACCTATGCGGCTGAGGAAAGCAGAGGGCATTTCTTCTGTTTTCCTTTTTCCCACTTTTTTATGTTGGGAAGACAGAGCAAATACCGCTCATAAAAAATTGGGTCTGCCATACATTCCAAGTGTATGGACCCAGAGAATGAAAGAGTTACTTATTTTATATTTTCAAACAGGTCTTCTGCTCATAAATACAAGTCTAAAAAAATATTAATTCCAGTGACACCGTGTAGATATAAAGTAGGAACGAAAATATGTCTCGAAAGTGTACAAATAAATGTGGAGAAGTCCAAGACAAACTTTAACAGTTAGTACCTCTGATTCACAAACTGCTATTTTGACTTAAGATAGTTAATGAGAATTTCTCACATCATTAATTAGGATTATAAAATTTCCTTTTGGAAGTCCACATATATAATTCAGTGCATGGATGAACTCTCATTCGTGTAACCAATTTTCCTGTTGTTTAACAAATTTTTATAAGTAATTTTGTAAAGTTGTTCTCAGTTTTTGTAAAAAAATCTGTTAATTCATTTGTTATAGAGCTCTTGCTTTTACTTTAAGAAGGATTTTCAAAGGGTGAATTTCTAGTCTATGGCTTATAAACAACACATTCAGCCCGCACAGTCCAGAGGCTGGGGGACCAAGATCCTGGCGCCAGCAGATTCTGTGTCTGGCGAGAGCCTGCTCTCTGGGTCCAGAAGGCGTCTTCTCGCTGTGACGTCACATCATGAGAAGGCAAGGGGGCCTGTTGGGTCTCCTGTATAAGGACGCTCATCCCGTCATGAGGCTCCACCCTCATGACCTCATCACCTCCCAGAGGCCCCGCCTCCTGACACCATCACAGTGGGAGTGAGGTGTGAACATATGGATGGCGGGGGGACACAAACAATCTACAGCGTCACACTGTCAGCAGATATTTACTACTTTCTCATTTTGTGTCAGTCACTGGAGTAGGTAAAGCGGAGACAACAGCTGTTCACAGTATGAACATGGAGAAGGGGGAAAAGCGAATACTGAACCGAATGCTTCCTAAGTCAGCGTGTGACTGTCGTTTGGTGCGAAGTGTCATGAAAGAAGGTGCAGACAGACACGGGCTCTTCTGAGAAGGCAGACCTCTGCCCCCGGTCTGTGGACAGCTGGAAGCAGAACTGAGGCTCACTCCTCTGTGCCCCTAAGACCCGGGTCCAGGCCAGAACTGGAAGTGCCTGCTTCTGTGTGTTGGATCAAGGTCTCCTTGGCGCAGTGGTGAAGGAGAGGGGAGAATTCTGCATGGGGGTTAGGAGAGGAACCAGAGAACATACCCCTGAGAAAACTTCTGCTGGCCTTTTTGGTATTCGGTGGTATTTCTTCTGCTACTTACACACGATACAAATTTAAAAGAAAAACTACAGAGTGAATTTTTCTGCAATTCAGAAAGTATGTCACTTTTAGAAAATTCTAGGGTGCAGTGAAAATTGGAAAGGGAAAAAATATGCTTTGAGAAATCTACATAATAGAAGGAATCTGAATCACACATACACTGGAAATGACCTCTGTTGTTGGTCTTCCTGAAATTTTGGTGGCTGCCTGGATGTTTTGAAAATAATTTAAAACATATCAGTATGCTTTTCTTCCCCAGAGACGACATGTCATAGAGATATTTTAAAATCACTCTTCCAGAAATACCTGGTGTAAGTGGCTCTCCAAATGTCTTGTTCAGCTGTGTTTTGAGCTTCAATGTAATCGTTACAGGGACACTTAAACGTTCGGACTATTTGTTCTGAAGTCTTGTTTGAATGAAAAGTTTAATCCATGGGTTGCTTGATTTTTCAGTTCTGCCTATCACATCCATCCAAGAGGCAAAATCAAAAAGAAACAAGTAAACTCTTAATTGCAAAGGCTATTTTTAGTGCTAGAGGCCGGAAAAAAAAAAAAAAAAAAGGAATAGGAGTGACTGTCTCCCTAAACTTGGCAATAAAGTTTATCAGCAAGCAATACTCAACAGAAGGCTTTCATAAGCACATAAAGTCGATGGTTTGTGGTCTGCAAACCACTGTCTAAGTCATCACGCACCCTTTCCATTAGAATAGTAAATTAAAAGGTTTACAGGAACAGCTCAGTTTGACTTCATTTAAGTGCCGTCTCAGAAAATGAGAAGATTATTATGATATAGAAATCAATATTTTTCAGCTACAGAGACTCCAATGCTTGGCACACTTCCTTCTGCCCTCTTTCCCTCAGGCGGCCCAGGCTCTTTTTCTATAATCCTTAAATCCGCAGCTTATTCCCATCACCATAGAAACACCTGCTGTGTGATGGGTTTTGATCAGCTGCAGGCTCACGCCTGTGGCTCTTGCCAGCCAAGTTCCGAGTTCCGGCTTCAGGCCCTGCTCTGCAGGTCACAGGAGGCCATGGGGAGCTGGCTAAGCACCTCTCATCACGTCCTCATCCTGCTCTCCTTAGGGACAAACGCATCCCAACGTTTCCTTCTTTCTTGGATGAGCAGATGCTTAACCCCCAAGGCCACAGTCCTTTTAGAAATACATTCCATAACTTTGGCCTGATCTAAATTAATTACTCTTTTCCTTCCTCCCTCCCTCCCTTCCTTCTTTCCGTCTCTGTTCTGCTCTCGCTTTCTCTCCCTCCATCCCTTCCTTTTTTCCTTCCTTCTTTTCTTTCCAAAGTGTTTTCCTTATTCTTCTATCTTCTTTCACCATTGACCTCAGCATAACACCTGGAGGTTGAGAAAATCATCAAGGTTTGGGAAGACATTTTTTTCTGAGTGGTTTTAGTGTGAAACGTGACCTTCATACACGAGAGCATCAGTGTCTGTCATGATGGAAGGTGTTTTGCAAGGGATAGTGATGAGTGGAGGTGATGATGGCTGTGCTATTTAATCTCAGCTCCAATGTTAGGCACAACACAGAGTATGTGTTTCCAGAAATTCTGAAATCTATGCAACACATGAAACAGGCACAGGTCACACACAAATATTAAAAGAGAGAGAAGACCACATAGAGGCAATGGCTCCACTGAATCATTACATTGATTTGGTCACTTCGGCGACCGTAACGATTGATGAGGGTTGTGTCAGGATTGATTTGGCTGTGGCAAATGGTATTGATCATTAGGACAGCAAAAAAGATTAGACCCCCGTGTCACCGCACAAAATGAAGTGGAGAATTGTCAATTATCCTGTTAATTTGATCCACGCACTGTTGTCATTATTTCTCTGCATGTCATCAGGGTCACTTTTGGGGATGAAATATTTTCAGTGTTGGCTTTAAAATGCTTGTAAATAGAGCCTGATCTCTCCTGCTAAATATATCTCAAACTTACGGGGCACTTTTAGCCAATTTGAGTTAGGCAAAGTGATAAAGAGATAATGGCAAACATATAATGACAAAGAAGTTTAACAATTAAGCCCAAGGAGGGAACAAAAGACAAGGTACAAATGCAGAATACAAAATACAGAATACAAAGGGACAAAGAATAAAAATAAATGGGGTGGTTAGGTAATATATACTTTTCGACAAAATACCTAATTTTCTGAAAAACTATAGTGGTTCCTTTACAAGGAACAAATATAGAATTTACTCATATCAAATAGCTTGGCCTGATAACTTCTAACCAAACAATGTAAATATGTGAGTCATATTCAGTGGAGAAAAGGGAGGGGTAAGATGAGGTCCTATTCCAGATAAATTGGACTGATCGCGGCGTTGCCCAACCTGGCCGGTCTTGTGGACACACTGCCACCTCAGCCACCAACTCTGCCCAGTATCGTCCTCTCACTAAATATGCCCTCATTTGATCAGAATTTCTGAGGACGTGTCACTGAACAGCACTGCTCACGCTACTTAAGGGGTATACCAGCCTCTGTGAACTATTTCTTTCTTATTATAGTTCCATCCACATGCAAAACAACAACAACCCCCCCAAAAAGAGCAAAACAAAAAAATTCACAGGGTTTGGGTTTTTTTTTTGTATTTTGTTTTTTGATATTTCTGGTTTCAGCTTCTGGTTTTCAGATAAGGTGGGACTGTGCTAAGAACTTACAGATAAAGCTATTGGCTTAGATTAGACAATAAGTACGATTTCCTGTAAGTCGCCAGTTTTAAAAATGAATTTAGGTTTTGTTTCCATTTGTATCTATTTGTGTGACTTTATAAGCAATGCTTCTGTATTTCCATTTATCCCAAAATACCTTTGTAAGCAAATTGCCTAAAATTTCTATCATTAGCATCTCTACAGTGGGTCACAATAAGTTATATACTCAATAAAGATTAAAATGCAAATATTACTCAAGAGGGAAGAATCCATTTACTAGTAATGTGGGGCTTGTTCATTTATCAGATTAGGTATTAGTGAGCAGAACCCAAAGGAATGGAGAAACCTTCTCTTTGCTCCTCCCTGATTGAGGCCAAGGGTTGAGTGAAGGCGCTGGAGAGCCTGCAGTGGATGAGAGGGACCTGGTGGGGTGTGCGTGTGTGTGTGTTCATGTGTGTGTGCATGCATGTGTGTGCGTGTGTGCACCAGGGAAGTGGTACAGAATCCAGGTTCTGTGGGTGTCTGTTTTTCTTAAGAACCAGACTTACCTGTTTCTTCCTCTTCCCAGGTGTTCATGGGACATAAGGATGGGATCCGATTTTAGTAACCTGACATGCGCTGTAACTCTTACCCCTTAATCAGGCTCTGCTTGGAGCAGGCAAACTTTTTCAGTGATCCAGGTGATTTTCTTTCATTCCAGAGACACAAATTTCACCTTATTTCTTCTGGGTCCCAAAGGGAACCCAGGGCCAGTGAAGAGTCCTATGGACATCTCAAGGGGAAAAATGGTCACTGGCCAAGCAGGCCACAGTCAAAATGTGTAGCTGATCTGTACTTTCGTGGACGTGGATGGGGTCCCACTATAGTTACTCCTAGGAGGGTCAGTCCTAGAACCAAGTTAGCGGTTGACAAGCAATCGATTTGGTTCTCCCTGTGATGACTATCGAGGTGACGTGACGTACTGACCATTTAGGATTGTGTGCATGTGACTCTTTTAGTGGAAGTTGATGCACGCTTACTGTAGAGCCTTTCTGTTGCTCCCATGCCCACTTATCTAAATTGGTGCTAAATGAAAAGGCTACTGTTAGAAGCAAATGCGACAAACTGAATTTCAAACACCTAATAAGGTACTGAAAATTACTTCAAGCTTTCAAATGTCACATACGGTAAAAACATAAATTAGGTTGCAAATGCAGCCCAGCCATCATTTAGACTACAAAGTGTTCAAATGATGAAGCGCCCTCTGTGGAGGTGCCCGCTCACTCATGGGCATGTGATGACTGTTTCTGTGGCAGTGGTCTGCGCCCTCTGGTCTGTTTTGTAGGTGCGCTCACATCCCCTAACATGCTGATGTCCCCCCCACACAGAGACTACTCTTCCTCGAGACCCAGTCGATGCCCAGCTTTGCTCCGGGCAGTTGTGTGGACACCGCCGGGCTTCACTTTAAATCAGAGAAGCGGGGACAAATAAAACTGGATGGCTTTCAGTTCCAATCACGTCTTCTTTCACTTCACTCCAGCCAATATATTATCGGGAAATAATGGATTTTTATCTGTGAAAGTGAAAAGAGCAGGTTTAAGATTTTCAAATTAAAAAATGTTCTCCTTCTGCATTGTATGTGGTAAACGGAAGGCTTTCTTGATGGAAAGACTAGAGTTTCATTATATTCTAATGTGAAAGAGTTCTTTCCCAGGTAGCAAATCCGGTCTGATTTGATCCTGTGAAGACTAGGGGCCTGGTGGGAAAGTTCACCATCTGTCCGCACCTTGGGCTTTCACAGGGACGGCAGTCATGGCCACACCTTTCCCATTGCAGGGAGCAGTGAGGGCCACTGCAGGGCACGCCGCAGAAGTTGTCACATGGGGCCACACCACGCATTTAGCAGACAGGACTCTCCTGAGCTCAGCCACCTGCCCCCTGGGTGGCTCTCTCCCCAGTCCTTCTGAGGACTTGGAGCTCGTCCACGCTTACTGGGGTTCCTGTGCTGGAAACGCAAACTTTCCCTTATGACTATTATTTTCAGAGCAGTTTTAGGTTCACAGAAAAATTGAGGGGAAGGTACAGAGATTTCCCACATGCTCCCTGTGCGCACACACATACTCCCGCTCTGTGAATGTTCCCACAAGATGGTACATTTGCTGCAACTGATGAACCTACACTGACACATCACCATCACCCAGAGTCCACAGCTGACACTAGGGCCACTCTTGGTGCTGTCCATTCTGTGGGTGTGGACAAGTGTGTAATGACACGTACCCACCATTCTAGTGTCACTCAGAGCAGTCTCTCCGCCCTAAACATCCTGTGCTCTGTCGACTCATCTCCCCTCGATCCCTGGCAACCTCTGATCTTTTCCTGTCCCCATAGTGTGCCTTTTCCAGAGTGTCATCGAGCTGGAATCACACAGCATGCAGCCTTTTCAGGTTGGCTTCTGTCACTCAGTCATATGCATTGAAGGTTCCCCATGTCTTTTCATGGCTTCATGGCTCATTTCTATCTAGCACTGAGTAATATCACCCTGTCTGGATGGACACAGTTTATTTATCCATCACCTGCTGAAGGGCAGCTTGGTTGTCCCCAGGTTTTGGTGATTATGAATAGAGCTGCTGTAACACCCGTGTGCCGGCTTTCATGTGGACACAAGTTTTCAGCTCCTTGGGTCAATACCAAGGAGTGAAATTGCTGGGTTGTATGGTAAGAGGACGTTTAGTTTTGTAGGAAGCCACCAAACCGTCTCCCAAGTGGCCGACCATCTGTGTGTCCCCCCCGCCCCCCCACCAGTGACTTAGGTTCCTGCTGCTCCACATCCCCAGCACTTGGTGTCGTCAGTATCCTGGATGTTGGCAAACAAAACCTTTTAGACATGCAGTTCGTACATTTCCGTTTCTGATTTTCTTCCTACAACAACCGATCACCAAGATTGAGCCCTTCCTCATTCTGAGCAGGGTGATTCCTGCGTGGCTGGCAGCCTGTCCCCTTTCTACCTGGTGACAGGCCATGAGCTGCTGCAGACACCGCCACCTGAAGCTGAAGACAAGAAGTCTTTCACCTCATTTCTTTGACATTGTGTTGTAACTTTCTCTTAGGATGAAAGCCTTCATTCTAATGGCAGGAACATAACAGCTCATTTGTTTCTCCTAATAGTCTCAAATAGCATTCAAACTGGTCTCAGAATAACATCACTATTGGTTTTACTAACCAGAGCACTGGACACACTTTGTGATTTCTTTGTGGTTTTTTTTTCTGCTTTTTTCACACTAGGGCTGTGCAACAAAATACTGCATTTTAAAGTCTGTTGAAGCCCTTTGTGATAAAGACCACAGCTTGAAATATATTACTTGGTTTCAATTTGTGTTTGATTTTTTATGATACATTTCCCCCTATTTGATTTAATTTGATTTTTAAAAATACATAACATTTTTACGTTTCCCTACCTAAAATTATAAAATGAGAAGCATACAGACAAATGTACTTCCCCTTCCTGTTTCTACCTCTTTTCTGCCTCCCTCTATCAGCAAACATTTTAGGTTAATTTTTAGTGTTCTTCTTTTTATTGTTTCTTTTGTGAAGCAGATGAATGTTTTGTGACAGACAGCAGGAGCTCAGTAATGGCTAATTATCATCGCTCTCTTTCCTTGTGACTCAGCTGAACGGCAGCCCAGAGGATGAATGGCCTGTGCTGGGCTACGTGTCCAGGTGGAGCCCTGGCTTCTCAACTCCACATTGGACCTTTCCCAGGAGGCTTTTCGTGCTCCCAACACATGTCTAAAACTCTCTTTACAGTCGTCTCCCCTTATCCATGGGGGACACGTTCCAGACCCCCAGCGGATGCTTCAACAGCAATAATACAGAGCTCTGCATATCCTGTTTTTTCCTAGACATATGTACCTATGATAAAGTTTAATTTATAAATTAGGCGCAGTAAGAGATGAACAACAGTAACTAGTAATAAGATAGAACAATGGTAACAATATACTGTAACAAAAGTAATGTGAAGGTGTCATTACTAAGGGAAGTCAGGGTCACTGGAACACAAGCCTGTGATACCGTGACAGCCGCTCTGGTCACTAAGATACCTAGTAAGTGACTGACTAACAGGTGGGGAGCATCTACAGTGGGGAGACTCTGAGCAGAAGGATGAGTCATGTTCCCAGAAGAAGGGAAGGAGCAGGACGGCGAAAGATTTCATCACGATACTCAGAGCAGTGTGCAAATAAAAACTTATGAATTGTCTATTTCTAAAATTTTCCACTTATTAATTTCCAAGGGCCATTGACTGCGGGTCACTGAAACCACCTGGCAGAACCTCGGCTGAGGGGGCTACGGAATGGTAGAGGCCCAGCGTGTGCTGAAAATGTCTCGTTCTGTGCGCCTGCTTCTCCCCGTAGCCAATATTTCCTCTTTCAATGCAAATGCACACCTACATGATTTCTATGACAAGTAGTGAGAGGCTGAATGCTTCTGGTAACATTCCATTTCACATGTATTTGATATGTAGAAACAGAGAGTGAACTAAACTGGGGCCTGAAAATTGGTCATTTTTGACAGTGAACTTCGGCTCACCACTTTGACTAATAAATCCTCTTCAACTCTTGACAGACAGGTGCAAGCGGCCGTCTAACAACTTTTGGTAATTGGGTTTTCCTACCTGCGGTCTGTTCTTGCTGGTACGCTAAGAAAAGATAAGGCATAATATGGCTGCTTCCTTTTCTCCATGGGGCAAGGTGACCTTCTTTTATGACATGGTCTCCATCGTTAGATGACAGAAGGACAAGAAAAGCTTTTGTCTCCATTCCTCCTTTTGGTTTTCTTTTTTGACACTCTTTTTTCTTTCTCAAAGTTAAGACTATACCCAGAGGTATATGTTTGCAATTAATAAATGGTCTTTTTCTGCAAAAATATTTTAACCCTCTCAATTTATGACCGAGATGTGGCCTCAGATTCTTCCTCTGTATTTTAATCCACTTGAATCTTTAAGAGTGGATCAACCTAAAAATGTTTCTGGAAGTGTGATCCTGCTCCTCAGTCATGAATGTAGCATTCTACCCAAACATCTGCATCCTTCTTCTCTAGCCCGTTTTCTAGAAGCCATGGAACCCTCTGAGTCCTAACAGCTAACTGTCTCTCACCATAGGCACAGGTACACGTCATGGGAGGAGAGGGTGGAGTTAGCAGAGCTCCTGGCATGTGCAGGCTGGGAGGTGAAGACCCAGGTCTGAGGTATGGTGGGCAGTTCCTAGCAGAACAGAAGTGCAGGACATGTGCTGCTAAGCCACCAGACAGGGAGGCAGACGTATAATGGGCGGCTTTGGTTTTTGGCTCCCCCTCTAACCAACTGTGTGACTTTCCCAAGTTAACTGCTTTAAGTCTCAGTTCCTCCTCTGCATGACAGGTATAATAATAGTACCTCATGTCCAGGAAAAGTAACCTATGAAAGGGGTGATGTACACAAAGGATTTAGCATAAGGTGTGGCAATAGCAAGTGCTCAAAAATGCTAGTTACCCATAAGGGACACTGAAGATACATGCTGTAATGTCCGCAGTTCATGGAGCAGTGGGAGAAGAGGAGAAAACTCAGGTTGGGTCTGAAAAAGAGGGTTGGTGGTTGATTCTGTGGGACAACAAGATTTAAGGGGAAGGTGAACTATGAAAGACCACAGGAGATAGACTGCAACTGGCATGTTGGTGTGCAGACCAGATGGGTGCTTCCAGGTCATGTCAAGGAGCCAGGTCTCTGTGGGGATTGCTGCTGACGTGGCCTGGGGGTCACGGCACTGCATGGGCAAGGCCCTACCAGCCATCCACAGACACACTTTTAGACTAATTTCACATCTTTGCACAGCAGCCGGTCCTGCATCTCTAAACAGCTTCCCTGAAGTGTGTAATGGCTTCACAAACTAGTTTGACCATTTTCCTGCTATTAGTGTTGTGAAAAGGGACTTTCTCTTATGTCTCAGAATTTTTTTCTCCACTGTGTACTGATGCTGTCAGAATGCTGGTTAGGGGAAGAAAACAAACACAAATGTGAAGATGCTTGCATGAAGTTCTGTTAGTGGTCACCTGGGAATTCTTTAAATGCCAAAATCAATGTTTAATAACCAATTTGGTAAGAGCTATAGAGGGAGACTACATGCTTTATCTTGTGGTTATACTCCTCATGACTTTAAGGGAGTGAAGGTGTTTTATGGAACTAATAACCTTAGTTTGAAATACTGGTCTTTCAGATAAAATAAATAGGTTGGATCAAGTCTTATGATACCACTGTCACTTTTATTTGAAAACTGAAAAATATCTCCCTTATTCTAATCATCGCTGCTTGGGTAATAGGCTCAGTTTTTTTTTTTTTTTTTTTTTTTTTAATGAAGTCTTGGAAGAAATATGATTGAAGCTTACAATAATAAAAGATAGAAGGGATGGCACACTGGATTGTTGATGGAAGAGTTCAAGTCTGCAGTCTGCCAATAAACAGCTGTTTGATTAAAGTTGACATTTAACTTCACGGAGTCTCCTTTTTTCTCTTATAAAATTGATAGGTTAGATTGGGTGATAGTTAAGACCCTTTCTTGTCTCTCGCTATATTTCTAGGAAAAGAAACAATAATGCTGTCTGAAGTTGTAAGCCTAGCTCACTAATTCTGGGGTTGCTAATCTTAGAATCACATTATCATTAAGTGTGAAAGATATGGACTTAAGGTTAAACAACGCAATAGTACTATTTTACAAAGTGAGTAACAACCTTTTGGAATGCATTATTTCCACATGGATCACATTTTCTGCCTGTTTCCTGGGACACCCACTAAAGGGATAGTAAACAGTAAGAAAGCTCAAATGTACAAGGACAAACAGAATGCAAGAGTGGGGTGAGCACTGAGAGAACTGAGCTACGCTGATGGGCAAAAGACCTGTATCTGCAAACCAGAAAAAGCCAAACCCACACGTCTGCAGCATAGGATGTTGGAGAAAACTGAGGCACCTCACCAGCAGAACCCCCAAGTTGTCCAGGAGGCTGGAGAGGTGCTCTCCTGAGTCAGGGGAGAGGGTCAGTGGGGGGGGGGGCAGGGAAAGTTAACAAAAGAGTGTGTGATGGGCAGTGGACCTCCAGCTCCCTTCCCAACCCATTTCCAGAACCCCAGCAGCCAATCAATTGCCCTCAAGCAGAAAGGTGCATACATCTCTTTCTGGACGAAAGTTAGAGAAACCGGGCAGCGCTACGGGGAACGCCAGGTGCTATTGTTTGTGGAACCCCCAAAGCCGCGCACACTTGTCCACAAACTGTGAAGGCCCCACACACAGAACTTCAACCAACATGTGGAGCTTCACCCTCCACAGCAAGTACCCAGCCAAAGATAACCAGACCTGCAACGAGAGTTTCTAAACATGAAAAAGAAGCACCAAATTAAACAGAGAAAGAAACCCACAGGAAACAGAGGTAATAAAGGGGGAAGAGAACGCCATAATTTTTATGCTTAGAAAAAATGAGATGAACAAGAGGCTATTAAATAAAAGAACAATCAGAATATAAGAAGCATTTTGGAAATATATGGACAGATCTTAGAAATTTAAAATGTAATGGAGAAAATAAAAGGAAAGCCATATAAAAGTTGGGACATAAAGATGAAGCTCTCTCTCACATAGTATATAAAATAGGTTAAAAAGAAAATTTATGAAAATTACAGGGGCAATGCAGAGGTCCAAGATCTAACTAACAGTAGTTCCAGGAAAAGTGAAGCAAGGAAACGGATCGAAAGAAAAGTATGAAAGTTTAATATAAGATTGAGCATCAAGAACCTGAGGGCCCATCAGGTGCTCAGCCCATTGAAAGAAAGAAACCCAGCGTAAGTATAAAGTCGTAGAGCTCCAGCGATGAGATGAGTATCCTCAAAGCTCCTAGGGAAGTTGTAATGTCGGAGCAGAAGTCACACACAGAAGTAGAAATCAGCATGGGGTTGGAGACGTCACAATTAATTTGGATGGTATAAATGAATGACTTGTAACCGAATTCTACATCCGCATAACTCTCATTCAGGCATGGGAAATGGATAAAGATATTTTCATGTCTCAAGACTCATGCACTGTCTTTCCCTTTGATTTTTCTTAGGAAGGTACCACAGTATTTGTTTCAGAAATAATAGTTATTAGTCTAAGAAAACCTTGGGAACAGTGGCTGTCCCACAGCAGAGCAGCTGGGCCACCCCAGGAAGGGAGCAGAGGGCAGGCCTGGGGACTGTCAAGTTCCAGCTGAGATGAGGGACAAACTATGTAGAATTGGTCGATTATCTGATATACCTGAGTATGTGGGAAGCTATGGAGAAGCATGCACTAATTTGATGGGAAAAAAAATAAGAAAAAGTACATGGAAGACTAAGCAAATTAAAAATAGAAAGCAATTATTAACTTCAGGGAAAACAAATGTTTTATAAACTCAATTGTGATCACAGAGCATTATCTTGTGCTTCAACAATCAACATTGACACAATTAAATCCATGTGAACACTGACTACTGATTTAAGCAAAAGTTGTCATATAGCTCTGTAGGAAAAATGAGAAATGCAGATATAAAAGATCTACATTTTCTATGCCATTAGAGGAAGTTCATCAATAATGACTAAAATGGATAAATCAAGAGATGATAGTAATTTAAGTATCTTAAAATGGATAAGAGAAATACAAGGATAAACTGAGGTAAAAATAGTCTCCTCTGTGGTATGATCTGTAACAATGGGTGGTCTGGAGAAGAGGGCAGCTGTTTATAGTGATATGCTTTGTAGCAGGCAGTCACGTAGGATTAACAGGTAAATCCTGAAATCTCAGAGATTCAGCACATTTCAGTTTATTTCTCACCCAAATCTCTCTACAGGTGGGCAGTTCTCTGGGGAAGTTCCCTTTAAAGTGGTGACTTGGAGACCCAGTAGGCTCGTTGTCTCACCACCTGAATATTGGCACTTCCAAGGTGTGCCACTTGATGGGGAGGAAAGTCCTGGAGAGTCGTGTGGGGGCTTTTGGCCACCTCGGGCTAGAAACAGCATGTCAGTTCATTGACCAGAAATTGTGGCACGACCCCGCCTAAACACGCGTGTTGTTTACGTTTTTGTACACCCACAAAAGGAAGACTGGATATGGGTTACGTTGTCAATCTTTATCACATATCTTTTAATATTATTTGATTTTTACCAACATAAATATGCGAGTTTGATGAAACTAGGCATAAAATATACTCCAAAAAAATAAGTTCATGGATGACAGGTCCATAATAGCTTATTATAGGAAATTAAGACGTTGAAATAGATTGCAAGTGACAATCATGACTTTTCTCGGTTCTTCCTTCCATGTCATTGCTGTTGTCAGGGCACATTGGAGCATGGCCCTATGCGTTTTGGCAATTCTGATACCTTTGTAATTTTAAGATTGCTTAGAAGATAGTTAGGAAAAAAATATTCAGCTATCACATGTCTTATGTGGTAAAAAGTAAGCCATGAAAACCAAATAAATGGGGCATACTCCTTTCTTTACTGCCATTGTTCTAAAATATTAATAATGGTTGCAATAGTTCCTACTCATGGCTCAGCCTAAAAGTGGTGAGACCCATAGCTCCATCAAACTGAGTCATTCTCTGCCCTGTCACACCAGGCAATTTCTGATCTGTGTGAATGTGCTGTCATCATCCCACCCACTGAAATGACCACTGCCACTTCATGAAATAGTTTGAACCACATTTCCCCTATTCAACCTTCTCTGATATCCCAGGACATATGTCTCTATTCATACAGAACGTTTAATCTGCAAAACTAAATTGTCATTATGGGGCCATGTATCAAACGTCAGTTCTGTTACTGTCTCATGCAGTTATTTAAATCTTTTGTCTTCCATGTACTTTCACTTGCTGATTTACTCTCTAGGTCTGTCTTGTAAGGTCCCTGGGGGCCAGGAATGTGTCCCAGGCACCCTCCTCCCTCTCTACCCTGTATGCACCCTTCCTCCTACCTCTCTACACACCTCTCTCCTACTCCTCCAAGGATTGCAGCAGCATTTGCACATTTATTATACAAATAAGGGATGCATAGATACTTGTTTTGGGGACCAAAACGCTTGGTCCACAGAGCAGGTGTGTGCGCGGGGTACCCTATCATCCTGTCCCACTGCCTGGGCCCCTGCAAACAGCTCCTGCAGAATTGGAGTTCCCACTGGTTCTAAGCATCTGGAGAGCAGGAAGCTGTGTAATTATCTTCGCTCACTCTTGCTTTTCTCTGTTTCTCAGGATATTTTAGCCACCACAAGTTTAAGAGAGCAAAGACATGTCTTGAAATAATATTTGTAAGTACCTTTACATTGAGAAATACTGGTCAAGTAGGGCTCGCTTCCTCAGATACTCGCTGTTGATGCTGAATCTTAAAAACTACAAATACTTCCTAAGTGAGAATTGCCTCTTCTATCAATGCTTTTCATGAACTCTTCTGAAACTCTCAATCTAGGAGAGGATAGAGAAGACATAGAGAGGAGAGAAGCCCAGGCGAACCCCAGAGCCAGCCCCAGGCTGTGCAGAGGGCAGAGCCCGTGGACACCACATCCATGCTCCCTCGGTGTCACTGGGAGCTTCCCCACAGCCATGTGGGGATGACGTGGGTGGGGAAGATGAATTTGCTCCCCTTTGGCAGGAAATACATCCCAGTGTCTCTGTGTTGGGGTCAGTGATCCCTTGGGGAACTAAACCATCAGTTTCAGTGACTTTCCATAGTTTGGTGACTTAAATACCACAGCTCTTTGGTTTGCCATGATGTTGGTTGGCAACGGCTCCCACAGACGGCCGTGAAAACAAGGTTCCAAGAAGTAACTCCTTATGGTTTTAAGGTCGTTAAAGATGACCCTGTGTGATGTCATGGTGGGCAGATGGAGAGGAAACAGTCTGTAGGAGCAGAGTGACAGTGTCTGGGGATTCATAGTCCGTGTGGGTTGGCAGTGGGCCAGTGGTTTGGGGCCTAGAGGTCCTTCCTGGTCATGCCCTCTGGACCCCACTCAAACCATGGAGTTATACAATATTAATAACAGTTCAAAATCTTTCCATTAGGGAAAAATTACACATAAATGAACAGAATCATATATTGGTTTCCTGCATACTTAGCATGCTGCTTCAACAATTACTGACATTTTGCTATTCTTCCTTTATCGCTGCTACCCCACTCTCCACACCTGATGGCTTATTGCCTTTATTACCAGTTTTATATATTTATATCGGGGCTAGGTGAAATTCACGCACATGGGCACATTCTGGAATCCTCACTCCATGCCTTTGCTGGGCCCCGGGTCACCCCAGCGTGTGAAGTTTAGTTGTCAACCAGGGGGTGGCATCAGTCTTACCTGGTTCTTCCAGGCCTCACGCCTGTGTCCATCCTTCCTTCTGGAATGCTCCCTAGCTTTGTCAGCTCTGTGCTCTGACACCTTAGCCAGCCCAACACCTCTGCCCTGAGCCTCACTCAGTGGATTGGAACGTTGTGTGGCAAATATCGCACAGGGAGATTTTGAAGCAAGTCATGTGTTAGTGTGGGCTTTTGAATGGGCATTTGCCTCCCTAATCCATACAATTTTAGATGGAAGCACAAGATGGCTAGATTTTATTATTAGTTAGTGACTTAATTAGGAAGTTTGTCTTCAGGAATAGTCTTAACGTTTGGCTAAAACTGTGACATTGGCTCCCTTGAGGACTTTCTTACTATTACCGCTTTTGGAATCCATTGTCACTTTTGATATCACTTATTATAAGAAAAGTTTATTTCACACTTGGAGACCCTGGTAAATTGTATGTAAATCAAGTTTCCATCAATTTTAAATACTCACAGAAGCCTCACTATTTGAAGGAAATGCGTCTCTAAAATGAATTATCCTAAAACACTAACCTTACTCTTGTTATTGATTTGTTTGGTTTAGACACACACATGGGAAACATTAGATCAACTATTGTTAGTTACCTCTGATTTATTTTAGCAAATGAGCTATAAAAGGTGACTTGGCTGAAATGGTTAGATGTCAGCAGGGAAGACTGGTGTAAACCTTGACTACATGTGACTGCCTGTCTCTCCCACAGTGAGGACCACCGAGGCTCAGTGTGAGGACTTCGCTGGTTTCACTGGTGACCTTAACCCTGATTCAACACTGGTTCAGCTCATCACTGGAATCACTTTAATTTTCTCACGATGGACCATCTCTCTCACATCTTGATTTTTTTTCAATAAAGAAAAGGCTTAAAGAGACTCCTCTAATGGATCTGATTTGCTAATAATGGGTTTTGTTCAAAACAGAAATTGGTCCTGCAAAGGGAGTGACCTCATTTATCCTCCTCTCTGCTGTGTGTGCAGTGGCAGCTTCCTCTGTAACTCGAGCTCACTTCACCCAGAGAGGTAATTACAGTGGAAATTAAATCTATGGACTGTGTCCTATTGCCTGTTACCTGAATGATGCTGGAGAAGCCGGCTCCCGTGTGCTCACCCCTTGTTTAGAAGATTCATGTTTATCTAATGGGAAGTCAATATTATCGTCCAGGAAAGAGCCAGGGTGCTGCTAATGACCCATCAGGGACGGCTTTGCCCAGCCCGAGGCCACGCCTGGGTGGCTCCCAGACCACTTAGCGGCTCTCAGACCCTATCTCCCGCTCACGTCAGCTGCTGCAGCCCATCACTCAGCCGTCTGCTCCACAATGGCTGAACTCAGTGTCCTACAGTGGGGAGAGCTAAAACACTGTCCAGAAAAGACTGGTGACAAGGACTGGTGTCGGCCTGTGTGTACCTGGACCTCACCCTGTCCAAACACGGGGCTGGACTCCTGCACTGGGAGAGGGAAGTGACAACAGACTAACTGAGGTCAGATTGTATTCCGAGAACCCAGGTCTGGGCACATGTGGCACTCTGCCCTCTATGTCCAGTTTGAGACAAGTAATGCAATATAATCCATGTTTCATACTAGACGATGCTGCAATATCATGTAATATAGTATTATAATAACGTGGTATAATTCACATTTCGTACTAGAAGCTGCTGCAATATCATAATATAATAATATTGTAATATAATCCGCATTTCATGCTAGATGACACTGCAATAGCACGTAATGCAGTATTATAGTAACATGATATAATCTCATACTGAGATAATGCTGTAATATTATAATATTGTAATAATGTAATATAAGCCATATTTTGCATTGAGGCAAAGCAAGTCTAAGGGACTTGATAAAAATTGTACATATATATAGTATTAGTCAGGGTTCCAGAGAAACAGAACCAATAGGAAATATGACATATTGATCCAGTGTAGAAAAGATATATATATATATATATATATATATATATATATATATATATAGAGAGAGAGAGAGAGAGAGAGAGAGAGAGAGAGAGAGAAGGAGGTGTTTATTATAAAGAATTGTTTCATGTGAATATGGAGGCTGGCAAGTCCTGAGCTATTCAGGTGAGTTGGCAAGCTGGAGACCCAGGAGAGCTAATGGTTTCTTTTAGTCAGAAAGACAGCAGGCTCGAGATCTAGGAAGAGCCAATGTCAGTTCGAGTCTGAAGGCAGGAAAGAAGCTGATGTTTCAGTTCAAATGCCGTCAGGCAGGACATTTTTGTCTTACTTGGGGGAATGTCAGCCTTTTGTTCTATTTGGGCCTTCAACTGATTAGACAAGGCCCACCCATCTAGGGAGTGCAATCTGCTTTACACTTCACTGATTTTTACTCATCCAGACATACCCTCCCAGACATACCCAGAATAATGTTTGACCAAAGATCTGGGCCCCTAGGATCCAGTCAAGTTGACAAAAATTAACCAGCACATGGACTGTTTCCACATTTGGGCTAGTTACCCCACATGGCCAAGCCTCAGGGAGCACATCTTTATCTTCTCTGAATGATCACTGTTAGAGCAGAATGCAAGGCATATGTAACAGGACTGCAAAGGCCCAGTGCTTAGCAGGTCCTCAGATAGTCACCGGTTCACACCATCACACCTGTCTTCCCAGCCTGGCTCTCCCTGGTTGCCTTTCTCAATAATCCATCATCCCCAGCCCATAAGTAACTCTCCTGCTCATGTCACCTTTCCGTCGATGACATATCATGTGCACATGTGCTGTCTTCTGCATCCTACAAGCCCTTTAGCTCCATTTTCAGAAACAGGGCCCATATTTTATGTCCAGTTGACAGTCGTGTCCTGAGGCTTCTGTGTGTTGGGAAAAGTTATCCAATATTGATCTCTCTGGAAGGTTAATTAATCTTGCTCCCTCCTCGGGGGATCCAGTTCCCATTATGTCTACCTGCTGTTCATTTCTTTGTGTTTAGCATCTGCTCCCTTGTATGAGGACTCAGTCTGACCAGTCTCTGGAGAAGTGCTGGGTGTGCACAATACTGGTCACGGAGAGGCCAGAGTTGAGAGGAAAGATGCACGCTTGCATTGTGCCCGTTTCTACTGCAGACCAGAGAAGTTTGCAGGGCAGGGCGTGGGAGCAGGTGGCCGAGAACCTGAGACTTGGGGATGATGACAGCATCCAGGCTGCTTGGGCCCAGTGGTCACCTCGCAAGCAGGAGGCCACGGCTGATCTGCTGACATAAGAAACATGTAAGAGAAGATGATTTACGGACAGATTTCGAGAATTCACGACAGGATGGTAGTGGGAAACCTGTCCCTTTTTCAAATACATGACAAGGTAGGTGCTCCAAGTGGGAAAACCCCCAGAAAGAGCAAATAAGAAAGGACGGCAGGAGCAGAGAATAGTGGAAACAAAGAGCAGATAGTGAAACAGTGAGAATGGAGAATTTACCAGAAGAGACACACTTAGACACAATGACCCACCACAGGGCCCACCGTGACTAGGGCCCACCCGTCGAGTGACTTCTGCTCTCCTGTGGGAGCTGGGGTCCGGGGTCAGCAGGCACGTGCGCACCACACGGGATTACAGCTCATTCCGCCACCCGCCCTGCTCTGGGCCTGTGGGCGGCTTTCGCATTAATCATACACACATGGCACTTCCTGTTTAATCACTTGGCAATTATCTGGTTTATATCTTCTGTTTTCGTCTCCTAAACAAGATTTGCCTCATCAGATCTTAAAATTGCATTTGACATGGTAACGAAGAGTTGAATTATTTGTTCCTTGTGAATGTCATTATTTGCCATGTAATTTCCAGGAAGACACAGCTTCCAAGGGTTTGTATAGAATTTACTCTGCAGTCATTACACTTGCCACAGCCCTCCCTCACCCCTGAGAAGGCCAGTGAGGTGGCCCTGCCAGGCGGGGCATCAAGCTCCGACCAGTGTGGGAAGCTGTGCTGTTAGAGGTGGTTTCCTGAGAGCTGGAACAGCGCTCTGTGAGCGTCGGGAAGCCAGCTAATTTCTGTTTGTGTCCCTCTCTTCATCTGTAACTTGAAGTAGCCAGAGAGAAGGAAGGTTGTACCAAATAATTAGAAAGTGCCTAGAAGGATTAGGATAAAAGGCAGATGTCCTTGTGGAAGATGTCACCGTTTGAGTTCAATTCTCCCGCTGCTTGGAGGGAGAAAAGGTAGGGTTCTTATACGGGCTGACAAATGGGCAGCCCATTCCACACTATCCCAGAGGAGGGCAAGGGGGCTGGAGTAACAGCACCGCCTGTTAGCTCTAACTCTGCAGAGGACAGCGAAATGTAGTATGAGAAACACACACACACACACACACACACACACACACACACACACACACACTTTGAACCGCCCCAAACTAGATTCATAACAAACCTTGCCACCAAACATTTTTGTAGTCTCTTCACACTTTTATTGTCCTCAAAGATTTTCTCATGTCTTCTCCTTACAACCTCTGCAAGCCCACCTCCCGCCCTTACAGCTCCCCATTTTGCTCAGCTGGCTAAAGGAATAAGAGAATTTTTCAAAAGGCACCTCATCCTAAGCCACCCATCTCCCAAACTCTGTACCCGGGCACTCTACCTTCTCTCCTTTTCTTAAGATCCATGTTTCTCAACTTGGCTGCCAATTACAACTACCTGGGCGCTTTTAAAATGAGCCGTGCTCAAGGGCACTTGAAGAGCACCAGAGTTCAGGGAAGGGGCTGTGGCACTCCGGCCGCGCCAGGAATACTGCCCTGATATCCTCTGGCCTGCTGCCCCTCCTCCTCCAGGCCTTTGTCCAACTGTCAGTTGTCACGGCGACGCTTTGCCTGGCCCACCGACTTGAAATCGCCACACAGCCCAGCATGGCATGACTTCTTCCTTGCCGTGTCTGTCTTCCTCGTAGTACTGACCATGGCGTGCACTATTGGAATTTTATTTTTGGGTCTTTTCCACTAGAGTTACAGGCCTAGGAGGGCAGGGACTTTTCAGGTTTGTGTTTTGCTAACTGCTCTCATTTCTGGAGCATAGAACCAGCACCAAGCTCAACTCAGGAGCTCACTGCTTGCTTGTTCAATGACTGCAGCAAAACAAACATATATTTAAAAATGAACAGAGTCGATCATCCCATTAGCCAACGTTAACTCTGTTGGAGGGGGGTACACTAGAAAACTCTGCTTCTGCTTGCAGGAAGCAATCAAAACACTGGTCCCTGGCAGGGCCCCTCCAGTCCTATCACAAACCTGCTCAAATCTGTCCTTAGCTTGGGGGATAGAGTCCTCACTTGAGTATCGTTTTATGGGATTTCCTCAAAAAATACTAATAATGTGACTGGAAAACTGAAAAGTTCTGAGGGTCACACTGTGTCTTTTTTCTGTATTTACCCAGTAAATTGCTGGGGGCTGTGTTATTTTCATCTTTATTCCTTTTGCATGCGTTCATGCACACATATGCACACACACACACACACACACACACACACACACTCACTTCCTTTTCCTGGAAATACTTGCTTTGGACAGGATAACGTAGATGAGAAAATAACTCCTTATTAATATGATCAACTAGATGTAGCATTTAACCTTGCTGAGATTATGTATACACAATATTTACATACTTTTATATCATGTATCTACACACACACATATGTATTTTTTTTAACCTCTTTTATGAAAAGCTTAAAGTAGTAGACAGAGAAGAGAGAGAATCAGGACTATTTCCGTGTGTGTGTGTGTGTGTGTGTGTGTGTGTGTACATTACATTTAAGAAACGCATCCCTTGTTCCAGCTGTAACTATTAAACGTCTTTGATTTTTAACAATGTCACATTCAGGAAGACAAAATCTTTAAACACATTCTATTTGGTTAGCAAACACGAAAAGCTGTGAGATAGCACATAATGCAAACTATTTCCAAATTGGGTTCAGGAATTAGAGTGACAGAAGGAATGAATTCCAGGTTTGAAGAGCAAACATTAAATGTGGCATGCTCATTGCTGGCCAAGTCGATTAGATTAAATGCCATATTTTTATGCACAGTTTAAATATTGAGCTTCAGCTCTACTCTTCTGATTAAAGTTGTTTGCTTGGCTGTGATGATTAAATAAGGGTTAATAAATATAACCTTTGTTTAATCCACTGTAACCACATTTCTCTGTTTTTCTGTACGGGGGGAAGCAGCGAAAGACGGGTCTGTGAATCAGGGCTATGAGGTTGGTAATTTTATAAACTTAAGGATGGGAAACACTATTTATTATGTGCAGCGTTGCTCACAACCATGAGACATGAGGTATAATCGAAATTCCTTAACAGTGAGAAAATAACCAGTAAGTGTAAAATTATTGGAAAAGACTTAAAATGATGATTTCCTATGTTCATGGTATTAGATGTATAAAAATTGCACAAATTCATTTTTCTAAAATAATCTATCCCTCTTACCAAAGAATGAGTATGAAAGATTTTGACAGCAAAATGTCACAGTTATCTTCCTGTGGCCCAATAATGAGTGATTTTTATTTTGTTGTTTTTCTACAATTTCATCATTTTCAAATTAAATCAAAGTTAATGGCATCATTTTTAAAATCAAGGGGAAAGCATCTCCATGAAGGTATTTGCATACTGGGGGGGAAGAACAGTTTTAATAAGAACAAGCCTAACCCAGATTGCTGGTTCTGTCACTGATAATTGCTTCCTTGTGATGACCTCACCATTGGCATTTGCATAAACACTCCCAAGGCTTAAAATAAATGCACTTGTCTAAGATTATTGCCTGGGAGAGGGCACCTAGCCCATCCACAGAGACATGAGCCCGTCGTGATTCTGCCAAATGTCTTGTCACCATGAAATCACTATTCAGTAGCAAGGGCTCCTTGCTCCTTGCTCTAGTGGAAGACTACTGCAGAAGAGAACAGCATTTTCCTACTGCATTTCCATGTCAGGAAATGAGGGTTGAGGTCTCACGCAGAGGCAGCCAGGAATGCCCCTGTTACTGGAGAATGAATGTGCAGACCCTGCCTCTGATGGGCCTCAGACTGCAGCTATTAGTAAAAGAAAAGCCTGAAACCTCTGGACGATTGCAGTCCTAATTCCCACACCCACGCTGGAAACGGACAGTGTCCACGCACACATGAGGGAGTGTGCCATCCCCTGAGCACCCTGTCCACATGACAGCTGATAGCCTATCTGGGAGGAAAGCAGACATGTTCAGTTCACTTTCTGGATTAAGGTGTCTACCTCAGCACTTACACTTTGTGGAATAATTAGCAGAACATCCCCTTATGCCATTTCAGCCCAACATTGCTGGGGTAGAACAGACAGCTCATCCTCACAAAATCCTCCATGCTTCCTGATGCCACGTCTAGGAATGACCCCACACAGCTTCTGTGTTTGAGTGGCATGGGCTAGAATTTTCTGGGTCTTTACAATAAACTTATTGATTTTTAAAAAATGAGATAAAATGGGAAAACAATGGAAGCTGAAAAAAAAATGCCACCTATCTGGAGAAATCCAATGCATGCTCATATTTAGGCTGTTATCTCTCCTGCACTTTGCTGGGTCAGTTGGTCTGGGTGATTGATGACGTGACAGAAGGACATATATGAGAAGTTAGTGCAAAAGCTTTTTTCCACGCCTAGTGCTAAGCTATTGTGTGCTGCTGCCACGTGCTGGTTCTGCCAGGTGGGATGGGGTCCATTCCTCTCATGGTTTATGGGGCAGGACTGTCTTCTGATGGAAGACAGAATGGGGTCTGTTCTGGAGGTGGGCACACGGCCTCTTCCCTTAGAGAAGTTCAAAGGGAAACTGCTGGTCTACCCCAAAGGCAGAACCTACATAGACTGAAGGGCACGTGTGGCCATGTTGCAACTGTATGGGAATTACTGTGACAGCGTGCATGTGTGTGTTAATTTTCCTAAGGAGAAGGGTCATAATTTTCATGAAGTTTATATGGGTTCATAACCAAGTTCAAACAAAGGTCCACTAAAATTTTGATTCTGTGGGTCTTTGGAAGCTATTATAATTATAATAAAGCAAACAACTAAAGGCCTGCTCTGTGCAAGGCAGTGAACAGGATGCCTGAGACCTAGTGAGGCCTAACATGAAATCCACACTCAGGGGGGTTTAATTAGGGAAGGAGAGTATGAAACATGTGGCATAGGAGAGAAACAACCCCTACCAGCAGGGAAGGAAGCAAGCCTGTCAGAAGAGCCCACTTGAAACTGGCCCTGACCCATGAACGATTCAGATAAGGTGCAGGTAGGTAGATGGTCAAGGTGCAGAAAGAATGGAACTGTGAAGGAGGACGGGAAGTGGGGGACACTGCTGCACACGCACCAGCCACGGATACGGGACATGAGGGAACACTGCTGCACATACACCGGGTATGGACACAGGAAGTGGGGAAACACTGCTGCACACACACCGGGTACGGCCACGGGAAGTGGGGGACACTGCTGCACACACACCGGACACAGACACGGGACATGAGGGAACACTGCTGCACACACACCGGGTATGGACATGGGAAGTGGGGGACAGTGATGCACACACACCGGGTATGGACACGGGAAGTGGGGGACACTCCTGCACGCACACCAGGTATGGACATGGGACATGAGGGAACACTGCTGCACACACCAGACACAGACACGGGACATGAGGGAACACTGCTGCACACACACCAGACACGGACTTAGAAGAGATGGGGAGAACTGAGGTCAAATTTGTTTTTTCTTTCTCTCATTTTATATGCACAAACAAGAACTAGGAAACTGCTGTTATCTTTCTAGATGAAGCAGACAGCTTGGTTTTCAGAGGTCACTTTGAATACCTTCAAGGTTCATAGGAATGATGTAAGTTCCTACCATGTGACAGACAGGTGGGAAACCCACGAATATTCTCCCATCAATTTTGCTGTCACGTGGGCGCTCGCCTGGATGTAACCGGCACCGTAGGACTAGCCAGTGCTCTCTCTCAGGACATCCCGTTTCCTGTAAATGGCGTGAGGTCAGCCCACCCGGATTTTAAGCAGTGGTGTTCTTTCCTGACATGACCCTCATTTTGCTTGTTCATATTGTTCTAAGCCAGAGTAAATGTTCCCTGGAGAGGAAAGATGTAAGCATGGCACAGAGTCTGCGTCTGATTCATCGCCTGACCTGACAGTGCTTTGTGGAGTGCTGTGCACCCTATGGGTTCTCCATAAATATTAATTGCATTGAATGGGATGGAATTTACACTTTGCTCATTTCACGAATAGGTTAAGTGAAGATTAACAACTTCACAGCAGTCCTAGCAGACTGAATTAAAGAATGTCTGTGTGTATCTTTGATGTCTTGAATTGGCACAATAAAAGTACCTCATTGCGGACAAATCTGTAGTTGGGGAAAATCATTCCTTCGTTCATACCAGTTCTTATTTGCTCAGGGAAACGGCTGTGAGTGTCAAAATCATGGTCTTCATTTCCCCCTTAGCAGCAAGTGATTGCAAAACATTTCCTTAAAGAGGTAACGATTTCTCTATATTATTTCCCAATTCATTTTGACAAGAAAACTAGGTGAACGCAGACATAGCAATCCCACAAATTAGGGATGTAAGTCTCTGCCATTTAAACAATCTGCTGAATACGCTCTTAGTTCCGAGGTCACTGTGTAGACCATGCAACTATACGAGATGCCTGGCTCCCTTTATTTTTCTTACTTTGATTAGTACATTTCCACAGATGAAGCAAAAGAGGGACTGAAGGAAAAGTCAGGCTACCCTGACTTTTGTGCATCTGACTTTCATGAGGACAGTTTTCAGTCTGGGACTGTAAGAACTTCTCTGTCCCCTTGAAAGGAAACTGACTGGGCTTACAGAAATGTCACACCTGGGAAAGTTAGAAAAATGCCGCATCAAGAATATTGTAAATATTTTGTAATATTTCCTAATTAATCACTATTAAATTGCCTTCATTTATTTTTCTCTTATGTTATTAAAAATCAAAACTCTTCCTCTAACTTTCTAAACTGTGTTATCCTTTGTCTTAGTTAGATAATAGACATGTTTTGTGACAAGTGTTCTGGGGTTGATAAGAATTGGAAAAAATGTATTATGTCTTCATGTTGTAGGTTTATAACACATATCAATATATTAAAGTCTCTGAAAAGTTTGGCAGTAAAGAAAATGTGAAATTATTTTCCTAACATATGAGTAGAGAATACTTATCATAAAAAATGTACTGTTTTGTGAAAATACGATCAGCCAATTTGGGAAATGTGTTTTAGGTCCAAAAAACCTCTTCTCCCATGCTCATTCATTTTTTTTTTTTTTTTTTAATGGAACACCAATTCAACTGCTCTCCTGAGTTCACCTGGAAAATGAATAGCTCAAAAATTTTGAGATCAGGTGAATTTTCCATGGCTAAATCCTATTTATCTGTTTACACTCAAATTGGGAGTTTCCCCATAGGCGAGGTTACTTGGAGACATATTCTGACATTCTGAGCTTTTTCTCTCACCCCCTAAACAGTCCTAAGCAGGAGGCATTGATTTTTAGTAGCACATATCCTGAAATAAAATGTTGTTAACATCACAAAGGAACGTCTCATCAATAGAGACTTTGAATTTTGCTTCCCTACCCAGCTTGGAGAGAGACAGTGCTTAGCTGTCAAAATATTTAGTGATTTAGTCCAATAGGAAATGGGGTTTGGGTTTGGCCACTTGTGACACTTCTGGGAATAAAGGTGACCCTGGTCAAATTCCCCACAGTTTTCCTGATAAGTGAAATCAATTTAGAAGTATTGTACAATGGGAAAATTCTAAAAACAGTGCATATGCAGATATAGACATAGATAGATAGATAGATAGATAGATAGATAGATAGATGATAGATAGATAGATAGATAGATAGATAGATAGATGATAGATAGATAGATAGATAGATAGATAGATAGATAGAAATGATTTATTTCAGAAACAGAACAGAGCACAGAGTTTTTGCATTTCCTTCTCGGAAGCCTTATGGAAATATAAAACAATATACATCAACATAAAAATAATGTTTTAATAATAAAATATGATGTCATTGCAATTGGAAATTTGTATGGGTGTTTCTTCATCTCAGGTTGGAAGGATTTACCTAGGTACAAAGTCATGCATATTTTATAATATGGCTTTAATTCTTTAATATCGTCATATTAAACATGAGGCATGTGGAAATGACCTTATTTCTGGATCTTTCTTCGGCTAACTCTGACAGCATGGGTTTACCATTCATTTTTGCTGACAAGTCAGCATTACTTCAGGCTGTGGTTTTAGATGGGGGCTGTTATTTCTGTCTACTATTCTTGGATTCACTTGGCCATGGAAACATGGCATTTAACCTGCTTGTTGAGAGGTTTATGAATATAAGAGGGTGGCTTCTCCTCAAGTTGGTGTTTCACTCAATTCAACAGATGTTTATTGAGTTTTCCAAATGATGTTATGTGCTGGGAATAGCAGAAGTGAAAGGAAACCCTTATTCTCAAGGAAATTCTGTCTAGTAGCAGGGGTGCGGGATGGGGGTTGGGAGTTGGGGCTGGGGATCAGGCCATTGGAATACACAAACGTGTTTTGCTGTGGTCAGAGTAGGGCTGGTGAAGCAGGCTGAGGGGCTGGCTGGAAAGGCCTGTAGGTTCTGACAGGCCCATTCAGGGGAACGGCCAGCTCAGACCTGAATGCGAAAATGACCAGTCCCATGTTGTGAATTTTAGAGAAAGTAAACTGTATGAAAGCAAAATTATAAGAAGGCAATATAATTAAACTGACAGCAAATTCCAAAAAAAGAGCAATATCACTGATATCTTAGAAATCCATCATCTAAATTAGGTGAAGATGGTATTTGCATAAGGTAATGTCCTTAGAAGTCACCCTGGCAGATCAAAGAACACAAACTAATGTTTCTCATGGGGCTGAGAATGACCTTGTTAGATTCTCTTTCACTGGGCCTCAGCCCTCAGTTTGGTTTCTGAAAGTGGGAGGTTATCCAGTCTCCCAGGAATTCCACCCTCTCCTCCTAGATGAAAGTTCGCTGCATAGGAAACAAAAGATTTGGGGAAGTCAAGTACACCTCAGTTTTTTCAAGTGTAAAATAGGGCTGCTTGTGCCCTCACCTTTGAGAGCACCCTGAGGATTCCAGGCCTGACACAGCCCAAGTTCCCGTTAGACACTGTCGTTAGTAGCACTGTAACCATGACAAATAAGTATGATAAGAAGCAAGTGACATTACAGACATGGATATTTTGTCTTAAACATACAAGCAACGAAAACATAATGAGTTCTTTGGTGGGTTCTACCGTTGTGTGGGCCTTAGTGGAGTTTGATCTTGTGAGCTGACATCCCTGTTATTAATACAATGAAATAACTTCAGGAAAAAGTTTTCTATGTGGAGGTAGGAAGGAAACGAACAAAAGGAAGAAAAAGGAGAGACAGGCCTGCCATTGATTGAAAGCAACGTTTTTCGTGTCAAGAAGGAAGTGTGTCTAGGGAGTTCCATCCTCTGCCTTAGGAAGTGTATTACATTCTCAATGAGCATGCAGCATTTAAAACAATTTCAAATAAATCACCAGGCAGATACATGTCACGCTCGTGTCTGGTCAAAGGGAGCTGACTTTGGTACACAGACGCTGACACATCAGGAACAAGCTGTCACATTTAAGGAGAGAGTATTTTAAGTGACACTATGAGAGTGCCAAAGATTATGTGGGGGCTGTTTGCCCAGTGGCTGTCAGGAAAACACACGCGTGGAAATCTCTATTTCTTCTTGATACAAAGAGTATGGAGCATACCGACAACTTATAAATGAACGATCCAGTTTGAATTTCCAGGTTTGGGTCTTCTTAAAAAAAAGTAAAAGCAGCTAGTTTCAGACTAGGATATTTTTTACAGAGTCCATGAGAAAATGTCTGTAGTTAATGTGAAGAAAATACACAGCAGGTTTAAGGTTGTTTCTGACCCAGGGTCTTTGGCTCTATATGGGTGAACCTCACTCCCCTGCTAAGAAAAACCTGGAAACACGGCAACCCCACATGTTTTTAATATACATTTGGTACATGGAAATTATCACCTGGGTTCAGAGCCAGGTGAAGGGAAGGGGCCGCTGTCAGCTCTCTGCCAGGACATAGCGTCCTCATGGCTCTCTGCGTCTGCCCGAGGAGGACAGCCTTCTCTCCAGATGCTTGTGGTTTGGGGGAACACAACGCCATTGGTGGCTCCAGTATACTTGAAAACCAACAGTATCAACAGATACCTGTGCTCATTCAGTCGGTCAGCCGACACTCACTGACTGCCTACTCTCAGTCGGGCATTTATATTCTGGCCAATAAACAATTCCAAACAAAATACAAAAGAGGGCAAAGTTTAATAAATAATGCCTGTTAAATGCTTGCACCCAACGTGGTTTCTACAGTTATGGAGAGTATTTTTCAATGCTGATTTCATGACATGTATGTAGGTAGCAGATGTCTTATGAGAAAAACTGGCATTGGAATTGTGACGAGCAGATGTAGATGCTCTTAGACGAAATCATTAATTCAGCTCAACCGGTTATTTCTGGCACAGACAACCATTTACATGCCCTTGAGGAATCTAAATCCGTAAGACACTTTATAAGCACACTGAAGAATAATTAGAGATCAGAGTAAAAGGCCCTGGTTCTAGCATCCATTAAGAATAATAATACTTAAAAATTTTGGTGAATTGGACATAGAGCAAGGTGTCAGTGAAGGAGTTAAAGGGCCTTCATTACGATGTGATTTGTTTCTTAAATTTAAGAGGCTTTAAAATTTGGTGAAGGATCGGAAACCTCCTTAGACCCAGCAACCTCATTTTAGCCCATGATCAAATCACAGTGCTGGGAAGACCTCAGAAAACGACTTTCATGGGAAACTATTTAGGCCTTAATCTGAACCGGGAAGGGTTTTATCAAAATCCTCAGACGTCTTTTCCCAAGGAAGACACAAATGGTAATGACGCTGTCCTCGTCTCCAAATTATAGATGATATACCAATTTCCCTCAAACTTTGGCCAATTTTATTCTTAATAATGCCAATCCTTTGTGTCAACTACCCTACATAAAAACAGGAACGATTTAGGAAAAAGCTTTCCTGTCACATATCATCACCCCATATATTCCTTAATTGAGACCACAGGTAAGTCACCCCCGCTGCTAGACTCTTTCTGCGGGGTGGCCCAGATGGCCAGGGCAGAGCTGTTGTCACCACTGCCTGAGCAGGACCCTGCGGAGACAGCCCCATGAAGCGGGCCCGGACCTGTCCCCTTCTCTTCTGAGGACTGGGACCTTAGAACATGGGGTAGGTGACTGGAAACACGTGAACAGAAGGTTGCATTGAGTTGGGACGAGTTTGGCCACGGCGTGCCGTTCGTGGTGCGGAGAAGCGGAGAGGGCAGTGGCCGTCTGCTGGGTGCACACCCACACCTGCAGCCCCCAGGTGCAGGCTCCATTCCCCACCCACCTTCTTGTCTTCTTGCTAGCCTTTCCTCAGCCTCTCCCCCCACACCACACCTGTGACCATCCAGCCACTGTGTTATCCCTCGAAATCAGGAAAACCCTTAAGAAGCAGCCTCTTTCTTTATGCTGATTATATGGTCTTATTTTTACTTCTCAGTGATGACTGTACATAAAGAAATGGTCAAGTTGTAGGTGACCAAGAGCCTAATTTAAATGTTTCCTAACAATTATTCCTTGTTTATATTAATTAGCTGACATTTGACTTTTAGCCAGCTTAAAGGAATACTATTTGTAGAAATAGCAGAATGACATTTACGAGAGTAATTTTTAAAATTGGGATGTATTAGAATCAATAACTGAAAAAATGTTCTGGCTCCTTTGTATGCTAAAAGGTTTGCAGAACATTAGGTTGCACTTTCTCTTCTACCTACCTCCTAATTTATGCTGTGGCCAACGGCCATGTGTTGGTCCCTTCATCCATTTTCCAGAAATATTTCCCTGTAATGATTGGGTACGTGAATAATGATTATGGCTCACAACTGTTCCCTCTTCTTAGCCTTACAAGCATCCTGGGAGATGTATGCGTCCAGAAATAGGGTTATCAATTATTTTCATGATTATTTTAACTCGTGATCTATTTCTCCAACAGAATACCAACTGTCAAGTGCTAATTGTTACTGGGCGTTGTTTCCTTCCTTAAAATGAGCTCACAAATATTCTTCTCTTGTTCCTCTCTTACATATAAACGTGAACACATCCTTGCAGAACACTGAGCCTTTGTTGTCATAGAAAACTATTTAATCACGTGTTTTTCACTTCTTTGGTTAAAAAAAAAAAAGCATGGGAATGTAGGAAAAATGGGATTAAAACGCCCGGGAATATATTGGTTGATTATTATAAGCCAAGAAGCTTCTAAGACAGGTTTTCCTTCTGAAAGTTGAGAGGCAGCTGTTACAAGGCGTATGCATAGATCTTCAGGGCGGAATTCATATTTTGCCTGAAGGCCTAAGTTGCAAATTGGATTGCAAAGTAATGCAATCTACAGCATGAGAATACTTTGGAACTACCACACAAAAATCGCAGGAAGCTGTGAGTTCTGACTAACTGACACTGCTAACTCTGCCAGGAACTCTGAGGGCGCTTGTACTGTTTTACTAAGTAGCCCCTTAAATACACACCAAGCGAACGACGGACCTTTCGGCTCCAGATTAACTTTCAAAGAGGCGAAGATTAAATATTTTGAAATTAATTAATGTAACTGTTTCCAAGAACTAGGGTGTATGTCACAGGTACTTATAGAAGTGATTTCGAGATCAAGGCTCCTCATAAAAGGCAAACTGAACACTAATGAGAACCACTTGGTGCTCAGCAGGGACCCCACCAGGTGCCCACAGGAGCCCTGGGATCTGTGCCCAGCACCGTCCCCACCAGATGCTCACAGGAGCCCGGGTATCTGTGCCCAGCACCGTCCCCACCAGGTGCCACAGGAGCCCTGGCATCTGTGCCCAGCACCATCCCCACCAGGTGCCCACAGGAGCCCTAGGATCTGTGCCTACCACCGTCCCCACCAGGTGCCCACAGGAACCCTGGGATCTGTGCCCAGCACCATCCCTACCAGGTGCCCACAGGAGCCCTGGCATCTGTGCCCAGCACTGTCCCCACCAGGTGCCACAGGACTGCGGAACCAGGAGATGTCAGTGGAAATGGGAGCTCCTGCAGGGGTTTTAACAAGTGTGGCTGGCCCATGGGAGTGCCAACCTGTCTGAACAGCTGGTTGACCCCCAAACTATACCAGGAAATAGGGGTTCCCTGTCGTCAGACTTGACTTTTAATTGTAAGCCAGAAATTTAGGTTTCCCCCATAAAAATCGAAAATGCTGGCTTTATTTTGTAAAATATAGGAGCCTGCTAAAGGTGCGCTGTGTCTGGTCTTACTTGAATCCTGGCCTCCTGGCTGTGGTCTCTTAACCAGATATCTGAATAAAAATCCTAATAATAACAAGAACAATATTTTAATTTTGAAATACAATTATAGTGCACATTGATCATATTTGAATCAGCTTCATGTGAAACATCTTGTGAGGACATTTGCTCGAACTTTATGGCAAAGTGTTCATCCTGTTAAGAAAAGTTAATATGTCAGAATTTCTGAATTCCTGATGGGCAAAACTTCCTGATGGGTAAAGACTTACCAAAAGCTAGATTGTTGGGTCAAGGAATTGGTGTGCTTTACATTGAATACTTCTCTCCAGATTCCTTTCCTAGGGGCTTGTAGTCATTCTCGTTCTTACTATGTCAAGTATGAGAGCAACGTTTTGTCCACAATGTTGTATCTACTGGAGATATTAGGACTTTGAGAAAAGTTTTGTGATTTCTTTCAGTGAAAAGCAGTATCCAATTACTAACTTTATTTCTTATTCATTTGATAGTGAATTATCGCTGTGTTTTCATGTATCAGTCATTTTATTTTTCTCTGCTAGAAATTGTTAATATGTTTTTCCTATTGTGTTGTTTGTTCATATTTATTAGTTTAGAAAAAGTTTTGTTTAATCTTGTGCCTGTTTTATGTGTTTCATTTCAAGTCTACATATTTCTTTTTAATGTGTTTCATTTGTCTTTAATCATTTTTTTCTGAGATAAATATCTGTATTTTCTCTATGGATTTGGAAATTCTTATCTCATTCGAAAAGTAATTTTGAATTTTTTCCCTCTAATAACCATAGGGGTTTCTAATATAGGGTATATTAGATCTAATAGATAATTTTGTGTTTTTCAATATCCATACCCATTGTTTCACATAATTTATGTTTATAATTGTTTCATGGACATCAACAAAAGGAGTGTATATTCTCTGGAGAGTTCAAGTCTTTGCTCCCATCCCTTCTCTCTCCTCGTTTTAGCTGAATTATTTTCTTTTCTTTTCGCTCCCGTCCGTGCCCTACCCCTCCTCTTACCTTATCTCTTCTTTGCCTCTTAAATTCTAGGGTTTCTCTTTTAATATAACCTTGCATCCAAATCCCTTCATTATAATTATCACACTTGTTACTAATCCCAAGCCTGTTCAGCAACTTAACTATACAACTGTATACAAAGTGTCACTGTCTTCCTTACCTCATTGGTTTACCTGGAGGCACCTCCTCCACCAGGCAGCTACAATCGGTGCCAGAGAGCCTGCCGCAGTGCAGTGCGGTGAGGCCTTTACCCGCTGGTCCCTCAGGCTGTGTCCACGCAGGTATAAGCTGCATGTCTGTGCATGAGCAACCCTGTTGGTGCTGATGTCCCTGAATCCTTGGCTAACAACACAGCCATGATAGAGTCTCTGACCGATTTATGAACTTCGGAATCTGTATGGAAACTTGCATTGCAGCCCCATTCTCTCACTGAGCTTGCCTGCCTTGGTGTTGTACTGCTCTAGAAAGGAAGGTAAGAGACAGTTAAATATATGCAGCTACTCTGCTGATTTTTGTGAATCAGGAGTGATTGTGCAAATAGGGGTATCATGCGCAGTATACAGAACTCAAAGCTTCTCAGCTGTGGAGGCCGCTGCGGCTTGGGGCTTCTTTTGAGCAGAAAAGTAATAATGGGAAACACAAATGTGCGCTGTCGCACTTTACAGATTTTGATCGTATCGAGCCTAATTACCCCCAAAACAATCATATTAGGGGTGAGTACTATTGTGATCTCTGTTTCATAGATGTGAAATTGAGCACAGAATGATTGCTTTCCCAAGGTTTGGGGGGGGACCTAGGATTTGAACCCAAGCTGCCTGGCCCTTAGGTAAACCACACTGCCTCGCCCAACTGTCTGGTACGTTGTCTGGGATTCATCAAAAATATTGGGAGCAGATAGAGGTTTATTCCATGAGCTTCCAAGAGTTCATCTACTTAAATTGATTACTTACCCATTGACTTGATAATTTTACAAATGCAGTGTTTGAATGAATACATTTTCATGGAATCAGATAATTTTAGATGATAATAGCTAATCCTAACTTCCATGTATATATACTAAGGTGTTGTGGTGGCGTTTCACAGAGATTATGTTCATCCTCAGAATGCACTCCAAAGAAGGTGTTATCATCGTTATGGAGAGGGAACTGAAGCCCTGGAGCTCTTATAAAATAGTGGTTTTTTGTGTCCCCTATAGTCACATAATGGGGCCATACGCAAAAGTTTGGAGGCCCTCCTATAGGAAAGGGAGACTCTGAAGGAAGGGGCCCTCCTAAGATCTTGTGTGTCCTGGGATTCCCCTAAAGATATTTGTGAAGCAGCACAGGAACAAAGAACAGAGAAAAACAAACAAACAAACAAACAAACAAACACAAGGGCAAAAGAGAAGTACACTTGTGATTCTAGGAAGCGGGCCATAGCAGGGAAGGCAGGCTCTGTGATTTCCCACCAGTGCAGGAAACAATGAGGACCAAGGCTGTGTGGTGCCTGCCTGCTCTCACCAGCAGGCATGGACCAGATAAGATCCCCGGCCGCCAGGAACACAGAGCGGGTGTGGTGCACGTGTCTGGTAATTGCCATCACAGGGCCGGCCGGCCCCCCAGGCTCCTCTCTGTCTGTCCGACAATGCATTAAAAAATGAATCACACACACCTTGGTAGCACATTGTCAGGATAATGATAAGCTTTTTAAAAATCACTCACTGTGACTCTGGGTCAGCTACATGGACTGCCACACATTTCACTGAGGAGGACAAATGTCCTTGTGACATCTCATTGTGGGGAGATGGATGGGGGGGACAGTCCTGCTTTGTGCAGAAGGACACATCTCCTGAAAGCAACTCCATCTCACGTGGCCACAGCTTCCGTTTCGTTTACAGCTTCAACACACCTCTAATTTCCCCTTTCGCTATACAATGTGGCCCCATTATACATAGCACTGAATTGGTTTTTTTTGGAGCCATAAAAATTTGCCTAGGTCATTTAATTAAATGACTAATTTTCAGAATGAACCCTAACAATTGTGTTATGGCTTTGACTCTTGTGACTGGGGGTGGGGGGGAGCTATGTAGACATTCAGGAAAATTAGAGGAAAATATTTAGATTACATATATGTAGAAACGATATGCTGGATTTCAGTGCTTGAGAATTTCAGAGTATAGCTATGTCACTCTCATTGTAAGCCCACGACAGAACTGCAAGCGTGAATTCCTGTACTGGTCAAATGAGAGGTGGGAGGAAGACAGCTCTATCTGCAATTTTCTATCCTAATTGGGAAATTGCATTCTTAGCCATCAAAGCTTTGAACCAAAACATCAATCACATTTCCCAGGGACCAGGAAATGCAATGCACACAACAGGACAAATGGACAAGGGGTATTCATAGTTACAAATGATGCACATGATGGACATTATGGAAATTAGCCTACGAAGTGCTATATTGGGATAATATCCGAAAGGTTTCTGATAACTAACGGTTGCATTTGGGCGTCTCCAACAAGGAGGCCAAGTTCTGGAAGTGCCTGCAGATTGATGTCTCCTCCTGACCTCAGGGGACCCAGCCTGTCACATGAATTCCCTTTGCCTCATTTCTTAGTGAGCACTGTCTGCTGTCCGAGGTCCTGAGCTGGGCTCTGTTGTGGGAGCAGAGAATAAAAGTGACAGGTTGAATTACAACGCTCTGCCAGAGCTGGATATGTGAAAACGCACTGTAATTCCATGGAAATGAGATAAATACCAGCACACAGAGGTGAAGGGAAAGAGGTGTAATTAAATCCAACGAGAACGCGTGTGAAGATGTGGGGTAGCAAGTGGTAATTGATCTGAGCCCTTTCTCAGTTAGTTCCTCTCTGTATCCAGTTGCTCAGGAAATATCCGAGGGTTTTTGCTGAAGCTTTGGTCTCTCTTACTGGCCCCTGAGTGCACACACACACACACACACACACACACACACCTTACATGCACGTGTGTCGCCCTCGCTGCCCTCTTAGCAGAGCCCGGTTTTCTCCTGTCACCACCCCTGGCAGTCCAGTCTCCACATCGCCTCCCAGGCTGGTACAGTGGACCTCATCAATCTTACACATGTCTGACTCCTGCCTTCAGGATGTGACCCTGGAAATGTGAAACTGACCTTCTCACTTCCTCACCTGAAGCCTCCAATGACTCCCTGACTGGCAGAGTAAAAGTCAAGCCCCTCTTTACTGGTCAATCCTTCTCCTGAATATAACTGATACTCTTGTGTGTGCCTGTGTGTATGTGTGGTCATGTGAACACAGGGGGGTGTGTGTGTGTGCACGCACACCTCCTACTGCATCCTGTAACCCTTTCTTAGCCTCTGTCCTGAATATAGCCTTCCTCAAGGAAGAAATTATGCAGATGGTGGCATGTTACCATGGGGAGTTAGGAAGCCATGGGCCACCAGATAGCATGAGAGGACAGAAGGGTGGAAGGGGGAACGGTTTAAAAAGGGGCAGGGCAAGAACTCAGTATCCCTTGATTTGTGGCTTCTGCCCAGCCAGCCCTCCCCAGCATGTCATTGCATGCCCTGTGGTTTCCGAACAATGATGGTGGAGCTTTGGGGGAGGGACAGAAGCAGCACGTGCCACAGCCCATCCTGTTCTCAAAAGATAGTCTTTCCTCTTTGTGATCCCTAAACTTCAAGTGCGCTTTCATGTAACAGAGTGGCCCAGAGATTAGCTGCCTCTCTTCAGAGTCTTTGATGACTAGGGTGCTTTTGCTCAGAACAGTCTGGAAAGGATTAGGAATTGCATTCCTCTGCTGCCATGGTCCCTAATTTCACGCTGCCTGGGCTTTTGCTGGATGCCTTCCTTCTCCTGCACACTAATTGCCTAGCTCTTAATATTATAACTGAGCTCTAAAGGAGGTGCTGGATGAATTAACTGGCCAGCACTCATGAAAGGATGTGGCCCTCACATGCAAGGCTGTATAAAATGGGATTTTTAGTTACCATTTGCATCACAACTTGCTTTGTGCTTCTTTTTGGCCTTTGTATTTCTGCCATGTTAGTTGTCTCACATTTATATAAATGGCTTGCTGTGTAGGCAGAAGCAGAATGCAGTCTGAGTGGGTGGCATGACATAAGGAGGGGAAGTTTGTCACCCAAATTTGCCACCCTGCATCCTGTCACAGTTTTCCATTAAGGCATCTTGCTTTTTGGAACTTCAGTTTTTCATTCCTCCTCAAAAGTCCACTCTTAGCACACAAATCACTTCTGGGAGGGTTGGGTTTACCCACTAACACTTGATTCTGCTAATGTCTTACTTCCTGGCAGCCAGCTGACAGCCGGAAGAGGCTAGGAATGGAGGAGACATGAGTGCCCACCAAAGCCTAGTTCTTCCCAACACCGACATCCTGGGCGTCCTGTAGTTATGCACGACCCTGCAACTAATTCTGGACAGTAGGTGATGAGCAGAAGGGCATAGTAAGGGACCTTCTGCCCCCCACCCCCCATTGGCAGCCAGGAAGTGAAGCCTCTGTCATCCTGGGGACTGGGCACTGGCAGGTGTGGAGCACAGCCCTCCCCACCCCGGACTCCCACTGGAGATGCCCATGAACAGGAAACAACCTTCCACGCAAGTCACTGACAGTCAGGTTTAATTGGTTTCTAATACGTAACCTATCGATCCTGAACTATAATAAGAATATGGGCAGGGTCTTGCTGCAAAAAATACCCAAAGGAAGCAGATGATTTTGCTGTATCATTTACTACACCATCTAGGAATAGTCCCGCAGATCATACTTTCATGTCACCACCAGTAACGGAAAGCCCTCGGTGTCAGCACCCCCTCTGACCACTGTGTCTCTCCTCCTTGCTTGCTTCGTGTAACGGGCTGACTCCTAAACTCCCCTGGTTCCATCCTTCACCGTGCACCATCCCTCACAGCACTCACATTTCCCTCCCTTCTTTACCCAGCTGACACCAACATCACACCTGTGCGCACACCCTCACCTTCAGCTGATGAGCCTGGAGAAGAACGCTTCCCAGGTTTCATGAAAATCATGAGTGCCGACCCCAAGCGGCCCTCAGCCCCCAGTGCGACATCCAGACCCCAGGCACTTTCCCACTTTCCCAGAAGACTGCTCTCCGTTCCTGTTTCCATACCTCTTCTCAGCCCATAGCCTTGCTCCGGGGAAAATAGACAAAGATCAGAAGAGAAGTTCCTCAAGCTCAGGGCATCAGGCCTCCCCGTCCCTGCATCTCAGGCCCTAACCTCCGATTGACCTCTGCAGATTCTGGGAGAAGTGTCCAGCCCGGATCTAGGGCGACCCCTCACTTGCGCAGGGCTCCCTCTGCTGCTGCCGCCGCAGGAACGTTGCGCAGCCTTCTCTGCCCGGGTTATCTCATCTGATTTCCATGCCTCAGAAATCTGCCACTTCCCATTCTGTGTGGGCCCTGCTCCGTTTCTTAATGCTGTTAGGAATCTATTCAGTTCCGATCACGTGTGATATTCAGATATGAGAATATAAATGAAGTTGAACCAGAGGTTTGGGCCATTTACCCAGCAGTGGTGGACATTGCAGGACTTCTAATTTTTTGGAGACTATAAAAAATGCTGCAATAAAGACATTTCTGAAAAGGCACATTTCCATTAGATAGATCCACTGGCATACAATTTTGTGGCAAAAATGCACAATTACTAAATGTTTACAAATACTGCCAAAGTGCCTTTCAGAAAAATTTCAGGGAGATACCTCTCCGTTTTTCCACTTCTATGTCACCCTAATGTATTAGGCTTCAGAATTTCTGACAATATGATACGCCAAAGATTTTGTTTTGTTTTGCACCCCGTTTGCGTTAGTGAAACTGATCATCTTCCACGTGCTTATGGACCGTTTGCCTTTCTTCTTCTAGTTGCCACTTTGTAGCCTTTGACTATTTTTCTTTTTTTGTCCCTTTTCCTTTTATTTTGTGGGAGCTCTTTAAATCTTCTGGTTATTGATGCTTTTTTATATGGGTTTGCTGCAAATAATCCCTTTCAGTCTGCGTTGCTTGCCTCAACTTGCTTTTTGTTATTAATAGAAATGTAACATTTCAGTGGGATTTCTAATGGGTGGACACACACACACACACACACACACACACACACACACACACACACACATGCTGCCATAGATACAAACCTCAATGGGAGTGAACTAGCAACAGGGGCCAGAAATAGGGGCCAGGGATACCTGCCCCGGCCCCTGGCTTGTCAGTGTCCCTTCTGGGGGCAAGCAGGAAAACACAAGTGTGGTTTTCTTTCTTATACCCTCTTCCCAGGGGTTAAGATTAAGTTTCTATGGCTGTTCTAAAGTGACTGGAGTTTTTCATCTTCTGGAATCTGTCAGAGGTCAAAGCAGCAGCTGGCATTCAGGTCTTGCCGCCCCCCAGCAGCCAGTGCGCAGATTCGTGGGAAAGAAAATGGCGAAGGTCCTTGAGGCAGCAGCAGCTGAAGGGGCAGAGAAAGAGGAGGACACCTCTGTATCTTGGGGAGGGGAGGGCAGGGGTGGCAGGGCTTCAGCATGAGACCTGAAATCTGGGGGGAAGTATGAGACCCCTGGGACAGTCAGACTGAGCGAGACTGTGCTACATGGTGAAGACGGAGTGCTGGAATAGTCCACTCTCCAGTTCTACCTAGGGTTAGATTCTGCTAAAAGTACATTTTAGGGAGGAACATACTGTTTCATGAAGGTATACTAGTATTACTATTAACTTTCAGTGTTATTCTGATGTATCCCCTCAGCCATTACAGACAACGTATCAAGTTCTTTTTTCCCCCTTAGATTTAACCTGCAGTAATCATCACTTCTTAACTGCCCTGGACAGAACAAAACCTGAAAAGTAATTTACTTTAAGAATGTAATCACTTATTGATTACTCTTTTTCTCGAGGAGATAAAATCAGTGTGTAAGCTTTTACCCAAGAAAGTCCAGGACGTTTTTATGCTGTGTGTTTAGTTCCGATCCATTCAAACTCTCCTTATAAAACTAGCATTTCAGGCATTGTGTTGTGGATAATCATTATTTTTTAAAAAGGATTCATCATATGGCTTATGTGAAAAATTCACAGTAGGCAGACAATATTTAATAAGGAAATCAATAATGTTCATTTCAGGGGAAAAATGAGGTATAGAATATAGCTGGAGAAGATAATAAAACAAGATCAAATACTAAATTTCAGACCTGATGAGCCATTAGGGATAATGCAATTCACGGCAGCGCCCAAGTACAGTGTATTAAGCAGCTGACATCACACACCGCTGTGTAAATGCAAATTCAGCCTCGTTTGTCATATGATTACAGCACAAGGGAAAGAAGCCCCCTGGCGTCCATTGTAATGTGTGCTACTTTAGTGAAGTGGCACTGAGGAAAGGAACTCCCTCAGCTCAGGAGAGATGTGCTGGTAAGTGTAGTCCCAATTTGCGGAAAGGTGAGCTGGCTAAGACAAGAGGCATACCACCCATGAGGGTCTTCTTGTAATATCTCTGATAAAATCCAAGCAAAAACCTTAAAAGTGGGAGGAACCTTAGACACCCCCCCCCCCTTTTCCTGCAAGGGTGCCACCTAGTACTGCCAATGGGTGGCCATCCTGTTGCTTCTAAATGTTGCCGGAAAGCTGGTATTCTTGAAATGTTCTGTTTTTATGGGTCTAACTAATTCTTTATAGCCCCCACTAATTAATACCAGTGTTACTGTCTTCTGGCATTGCTTAAAATATAAATGTTGTTTCCTCTGTATAACACACCCGCACATACCTGGAAGCAGCTCTCCTGCCTCTGACTTTTCTTCCCCAGGCTAACCATCCTGGAGCTCTCAACATAATCTCTCAAATAATCAACACTGTGAATATTAACTACAGAAAAAAACGGTGATCTGAGGGGTTCATGGAGCATAATATTTGAGGTCAAAGCTGTTTTACAATAAGGCACATACAGAATATGTGCCTCCTGTGGACACGGAATATATTTCACTCTACCTCTGGGGTGGCTGCGGTGAGTAAAGATGTTCTCTTCCTGCTACTTTAGCGAATTCCAGCTCCACAGGTTATGGTCCTCCAGGAAATCAGTCTGGAGGTACTTAAAAGCAAGAACGCAGTAAAGAAACCTGACTCGTTTGCCCGTTGGAGGCCAAGGCCAGGTTTTGTGTGCCATGGAGCAGAGTAATTACTCTTCTTAGTGCACGTCAGGGCTTCCCGACCCCGGGTGGGAGCTGGCATCTCCTGGACCATCGTAAGCCCCCTACTCGTGTCTGATTGCCACCCAGAACCCCTGGGGTCCAGTCTGGCTGCCTGGCAGATTTAAAAGTGGCCCAGATCACTGTCCAGTGTAGTCAAGGTCGAGAGTTGGTATTCCGTACAAAGTAGACATCAAGTTCTCTCTCTTGAAAATACCCAGTATTCTCCTAACAAATTCTGCATTGAAAACACCTAACTGAAAAGAAAAGAAAAAAGAAATAAAAGGGCAGATAAGGTTGACTCTCTGAAGTTCTTTCTACCCACAGCAGGCTTTCTGGTTTGTCTCTGCCTTTTTGTCTTTGAGGCTATAAGTACTTGGTGACTTGGCTGCTCTGCCATAGAGATGTTTGGTTGCTTCTGGGTAATTGAACTTTCCATAAGCATTTTAATTGCCTAACTTCATCTAGTGGATGTATTTTATTATATACTATCCAAAATTAAATTGCTAAGTGAATCTGGTCATATTTACTGTCTTAGAATCAGTAGAATCTACCTCCACTGCTGTGTTTTAGGCAATAAAAATACAGATTTTGTTTTTTGTTATTTTGCTGTTGCCCTTTTGCCTCCCTCGTGCAGGAACATGGCTACCTGAAAGTGTTTCTAGCCAAGCTTTATTTAATGATTTCCACAGGGCATAACTTCAGACTGGATATGACCTTGGGAAGCACCTGGCCAAACATGCATTACACTCTCCGGTCACACCCTGCTCCTCCCTCCGGCTAGTGTCAGTTCTAATCAAATCGGACTCGTAGCAAGCGTTTGGTTCTGCAATGGCTCCTGAGAAAACTTCTGAGCTTGGCTATGTTTAGCCTTGGAGACATGTACAGAAGAAGCATCCCTTGTCTTGTTTTAAAGCAGGCTAAAACGTGTGTTTGCTCTAAATAATTCTTGAAATGCCTTGAAATCCTTGAAATGCCAAAGGTGAAGCTGTTTTAATCAACTGATCTTGACTCTGGCAAATACACAGTGGAAAACAATAACAATGATGATAGTAACGATTACAGTAGCAGTGGATATTTATTGAGTGGTTACAAGAGGCACTAAAGCAATGGGTCATTGGAAGACACCACCCTTTCCTTCCAGAATCTCACAGCCTGTTAAACATATAAAAGTGATTAGGTCCCACCTGGCAAGTGCAGTGATAGATATTCCTGGACATGTAAGGAAAACACCTAGTCCACGCTAACAGCACAGGAAAAAAATTCTGTATTGGTCAAAATCAAGGGAAAAAGGCCAAAAGCACATGAAGGAGATGGCATACACTGTGTAACGGTGTCATGGTTCCTGGGTTCTGGGACAGTGTTAAATGGCACAAGGTCTTTCAAGGTAGAACATAGGAAGAAAGAAGGCCTTTGAGTTTCCAGGGAATACTACATTTCGGTTATCTCCATGCCAACAGACTCTTAAGGCGTAGTGTCCATGCAGCTCAGCATCTCCAAATGCCTCCTTATTGTGTTTACTGCAAGCTAAGTTCGTACTTGTACTGTTAAAAGACTTTTTCATCAAAAGTGCTGTTTGTGAGTATCTAAGAAACCCCTGCACCTTTTGTGCATTGGGATAGGACTGACTTGTCCATTTACTAAGAGACATGTATGAACAGAGCAGAGGAGCCCTCAGCCCACATCACGGACTGATGTATTTACAGACATCTAAGGTCATTCATATGCAGGATCTGATTTCGTATTTGTATGCAATTCTCTGTTCTTAAGCAGAGGGTTGTCAGCCATATGATTCAGTAAAGACATGGATGGCAAATATTTTATGCTTTAAGGGCTAAGGGGCAAAAGCTTGGGTGCTATGAAGGAACATAATGAACTCCTTAAAATTATGAAAAAGAAAAAAAAATCATTTTTAGTTTGCATGCCTTACAAAAACAGGCAGCAGGTTGGATTTGGCCCCTCATCCAAGCCCAAATGTTACCTCTCTAGATTATTATAATGCACATTATTTATAGTGATACAATGTTCTTATAAGTATCAATTGTAAAATATCAATAACAATTCAAAACAATGCACTATATGTAATAGCAATGGTTTCAGAGACTATTTAAGAGATATTAATCTCTCCCTGTTGGTAGAAAATATATTTTAAATATCTTTCCCAAACATATAATTCATTCTTATAAAATATTTATAAAATAGGTGCAACTATGGGCAATATGTCTGTATTATTACAGGTTTTAACATTGCTTTTGTATTATGCACAGAGAATATTTGAAATTGAGAGACTGTGAGCAAGAAGGGTTTTCTGCATTCAAAAAAGCGTCAAAATCATCAGCAGCCCTCAACCCTGTTGCCTCTGTTGGTGACACCTCAGCAAAGCCAGACAGTGACCAGCTGAATCAGCTTGAAGTGAAAAATTCTGCCTCTCCAGATGCCAGCATCTTTTAAAAGAGCTAACCTTGTGCCTACCAGGAGAAATACATCTTTTCTCCTTTAGAGGGAGAGTTGTAGAATTTTATTTTTCTTTTATGCACATACGTGTGTGTGTGTGTGTGTGTGTGTGTGTGTGTGTGTGTGTGTGTGTGTGAAATCATACCAGGGCATCAGGAGCAAACACCACAAATTAAAGACAGAAGGTCACAGAGTGCACATGATGGGAGGCTCTTCCATAATCTCTCTTGAAATTCTTTGCTTTTCCTTTTATGCAAATAATGTGCAATCTTTCAGCTATTTGTCCGCATGGGAGGTTCTCATTGTTATGGAGATGATGCTTTACCCTACCTGTCTTTCCATCAGTGTAGCTGAAGCTAATTCCGGGCACTGATGTAAGATTATTATCAGGCTGAGCACTTATCTGACAAAATTTATGGTGATGAGTCTGGTACACACTGAATATACCAATGCTCCCTGATCATGAGTTTTTATGGCATTCCCATTAGGTGGTGACAGCTGTCAAAAATGTGGTTGTTATCGTCTTATTTACTTCTGACATTTGAAGGTCACTTATAGTTTTAATTAAATTTTTCCTTTGTCAACTCAGAAATACCACTCAATTTAGCTCTCAATCGTTCCTGAAGCTGCCGTGGCATTCCAGGAGCAGATTATTCCGTGATTTCATTACCACCCTAGTTATTGCAATGGAAATGATTATAGAATGCCACCATTATGTTGAGAAACAGATTAGTCTGCCAGGTAGACCTGGCATCTGAATGGAAGACACACCCTCTATTTTTCCCTGAGGGACCCCAAACACCTGTACTTATGCTGTGTTCTTCCAGGTCACTATATGTGCCATCTCCTCCCCCGCTTCTGGGCAATTCCAACTGAGGTGGCGCCTCTGTGTTAGGAGGGGACTGCTTCTTCCTCATTTCCAAGAGTTTTTTCCTTCTGCACTGACCGAGAATGTTGATAAACACTGAGCAGTTCAAGACTGGGAAGCAAGTTGAAACCTGGAGATTGTGGCTTTCTTGTGGTCAGGGCACTTGGACTTTGTGGTTTGCAGTGGCCAACATTTTACACAGTAGCCAGTTCACAGGAGTGGTGTGGGACTGTAGGTGCTGGCCAAGGAGAGCTCTGGCCTTGGGCTATGTTGTTGTTATGGCAATGCTGACCAGATATGAGCGACTGTTGGTAACCTTAGGCCAAAGTGGGGACGGAGCTGTCAGTGCTGACCTCATATTTCACAGACTCACCTTTTCCTAGGCAGAATAACTGAGCCAAACATTTGACCATAGGGGGAAAAATTCTTTACACCAATAGGGTTTTTACATTTCAAGGATGAAACAGCATTTACTTGTTTTAAATTGCAAGACGACTGCAGTTTCCCTGTCATTCTCAGTATTACTGAGTTTAGCTTTCAATGGTTAAAGCCAAGACTAGCTGGTTTGCGACAGATGTTCTGTCACAAATTCCATTCTGAATTCAGAACCAAGGAAGGATGTATGGAAGGTTTAGGGTTAGATTCGGGTGCTTTTAAGAGTCTCTCCCTATCATGTGGTTCCCAGTTAAGGCTGGATTATTTAATTACAGAGGAAGTAGAATTCTACCCTAGGAATGCAGTTTGCTAGGACTGGGCAATTTCTAGTCAGAGGCAGTGCAGCTGACAATAGAACAATGCTTGCTTATAAGGAATGGAGACACTGTTACTAGACAGAGCCCACTATCAATGCGTGTGTGGATTTCCCGACCTGATATGATTCACATAACATCATAATTACCTTTTTGTAGCACATTTCTAATTTATTTTATTATCACAATTCGTAGACTTCAGACTAACTCTTTCCTGGGTAGCCAAAATCAAAATGATTTTGCTCTATATACATTCTTTCTGTGACATACACAAAAAGAAAATGAGAAGGGAACCAAAACATGTCACCACACAAAAAAATCAACTAAACACAAAGGAAGATAGTCATGGAAGAAATGGACAAAAAGCTCATATGATATATAGAAAACAAATAGCAAAATTTCATAAGTAAGTCCTTCCCTATTAGTAATTATTAGGTTGGTGCAAAAGTAATTGTGGTTTTGCAATTATTTTTAACCATTTAAACCGCAATTATTTTTGCACCAACCTAATACTTTAAATATAAATATATTAAACTCCCATTTAAAAGACATAGGTTGGCAGAATGGATTTAAAAAACAATAAGGATCCAATTATGCTGTCTACAAAGACTCACTTTAGATCTAAGAATACACATAATTTAAAAGTGAAAGAATAAAAATGATATTCTATGCAAATCGTAACCAAAAGAGCTAGGGGTGGCTATACTAATATCAGGCAACATAAACTTTAAGTAAAAATTGTTACAAAAGACAAAGAAGGATATTACATAATGATAAAAGGGTCAATTCAACAAAAGATGTAATTATCATAAACATAAATGTCCCAAACATTAGAGTTCCAAAATATGTGAAGTCCATAATGACATAATTGAAAGGAGAAATAGAAAGCTCTACAATAATTATAAGAGACTTTAATATGCCACGTTCAATAATAGCAAAACAACCAGACAAACAGCAAAACAATCAGTAAGAAAACAGAGAACTTGAGCAACACTTGGCTTTAACGAATATATACAGAACACTCCACCCAGAATACGTATTTTTCTCAAGTGCACAGGGAACATTTTTCAGGATAGATCTATGTTAGAGCACAAAATGAGTTTTAACATTTTTTTTTAAGGTTTCAAGTTCATAATGTATCTGTTTAATCATAATGGTATAAAACTAGAAATCAACAGAAGATGGAAAACTGGGTAAAAAATTAAATGTAGAAATTAAACAACACTTGTAAAGAAAAATGGGTCAAAGAAGAAATCCCAAGGAAATATAGACAATATCTTGAGATGAATAAAAATGGAAACCAAAATGTGTGGACTGCAAGGAGAGCAGTGCCACGAGGAAAACTTTTAGCTGTTAATTCTTACATTCAAAAGAAGAAAGGACTCAAATCAACAACTTAACTTTATGGCTTAAGGAACTAGAGAAAGAAGAACAAACTAAACCAAAAGCTGTAGAAGGAAGGAAATAATAAAAATTAGAGCAGAAGTAAATAAAACAGAATATAGAACAAAAGAAAAAAAATCAATGAAACTAAGACTTGACTCTTGAAAAAGACCAACAGATTTGATAAATCTTTAGCTAGCTTGATTAAGGGGAAAAAAGAACAGAAAAAGAAGAAGACTCAATAACCATAGTTAAAAATGAAAGAGTAGACATTAGTACTGATTTTACAGAAATAAAAGTATTTTTTAAATAGTATTATAAACAACTGTATATTAACAAATTGTGTAACTTAGATGAAATGGACAAATTATAGAAACATACATACCAGGACTGAATTGTGAAGAAATAGAATACATGACTAGACCCTTAAATTGTAAGGAAATTGAATCCATAATCAAAACCCTTCCAACAAAGAAAAGCCTAGGGCCAGATAGCTTCACTGATGAATTCTACCAACCCTTTAAAGAAGAGTTAGACCAATCTTCCTAAAACTCTTCCCAATATTGAAAAGGAAGTAACATTTCCCCACTCATTCTATGAAGCCAGTATTACCCAGATATCAAATCAGACAAAGACATTACAAAAATGGAAACGAAGAACCCAAAAAGCTACAGCTCAATATCCCTTATGAATATTAATGCTAAAATCCTCAACAAAATACTAGCAAATGGATTTCAACTGTATATACACCATGACTAAGTGGGATTTATTCCTGGAGTACAAGGATGGTTCAACACATCAAAATAAATCAATGTAATATACCACATTAACAGAATGAGAAAAAACACACATTATAATCTCAATTGATGAAGAAACATAATTTGACAAAATTCAACACCTTTTCCTGATAAAAACACTCAACAAATTAGGAATAGGAGGAAACTATTCTGCATAATAAAGACTATATATTGACACCCACAGCAAACATCATATTCAACCGTGAAAGACAGAAAGCTTTTCCTTTAATATCAGGCAGAAGAGAATGAAGCCTGTTTTTACCACTTCCATTCAACATGGTACTAGAAGTCCTAACCAGAGCAATTAGGCAAGAAAAATAAATGAAAGCATTACATTTGGAAAAGAAGAAGGGAAATGATATCTCTTTGCAAAGGATATTATCTTATGAAGAAAAAAAACCCTAAAAATTAAAAAGAAAAAAAAAAACTGTTAGAACTAATAAATGAATTCAGTAAAGTTGCAGAATACAAAATCACCATGGAAAAAATCAGTTGCTCTGGGTGGTGAACACACAATGGGATTTATAGATGATGTAATACAGAACTGTACACCTGAAACCTCTGTAACTTTACTAACAATTATCACCCCAATAAACTTTAATTAAAAAAAAGAAAAATCAGTTGCATTTCTATACACTAACAATGAACAATTCAAGAAGGAAATTAATAAAATAATTTCATTTACAATACCATTTCCAGAATGAGATACCACATTATTCCCATTAGTTTGGCTGTTGCTCAAATCGAACAGAAAATAAGAAGTGTTGCCGAGAACGTGGAGAAATCAGAGCTCTTGTGTCTTGCGGATGGGAAGGTGAAATAGTACAGCTGCTGTGAGAAACGATATGGTGGTTCCTCAAAAAACTAAGCATAGAATTTCCATACGGTCAAGCAGTTCCATTTCAGGGCTTATACTCAAAAGGATTAAAAGCAGGGACTCAAACAGAAATTTGGTGATGTGTTTTCTAATGGGTGGAGAGTTTCAATTTGGAAATACGAAAAAGTGGGCTAGAGAAGGGGGTGAAGAGTTCCTGTACTGTTGTCACCTGCAAGGCTAGCCGGTGACTGTCCCCACTGTGGGTACAGAGATCAGGTCCGGGATGGGGGTGTGAGGAGGAGAGACTAGTGAGAGGGTCTTCCCTCTGCACGGGGCACGTGGGTGCCATGGATTCAGGGGAACCCCTGAGGAGTAGCCTCTCCATAAGGTGACAATCCTGCAGTCCAATTCTCCTCTTCTTAGGCTTACGCTACCCTGGCAGGCACCTAAAACCCTCAGGTCTGCTTTACGTGAAACATGTTTCATGCCGAATGTGAAACCGACTTTCTGAATAAAAACACAACATTCTCTTTTCTATTTATTTACCTCAAGTTTACGTTGGAAACATAAAAAAAAAATCGATTCTTTCAACTTGTGCATCAACTATCCGCGTCATCTTCATCTCATGGAGTCTGAGAATAAATGACATCGGAGCTATTAATGGGAAAAAAGTGTAGCCCAACAACTTCTATTTTAAATAGAAAATAAACCCACGTACGAGGGCAATAGATTGGGTGGAAAAGTGCTTTGGGGGAGCCACCGGGACGGTCTGCAAATGGGCCAAACGTTTGCCTTTTAGCATCACCAGCTCCTGCATGCCCGTGTGTACTCGTGAACTCACCTTCTCTAAGTGATTTGACAAGTGGATTCTGCAAGTCAGTGAGCTCCAGTCTCCGGAAGCCTCAGGCCCGCTGCTGAGTGTGGCCCCCAGCCTGCTGCTCCGTCAGGCCTGGACGTCTGCACCACACTGGCACCCGCGCAGGCTTCTTCCTTCCTCCTGGCAGGCTCTGCTTCCGCGCTTAAAGCAATCTCTTCAATTCTGCTTACATTTAAATATTTGTTTCTCTGACACATTCATGCAGACACAGACCTCTTTCTGAATACGCACTACCCTCAGGAGCTCAGATTTGAAACAGAACAACCAAAATCGTTTAAGATGTGACAGACATATGTGAGCCACACCCCACACATGCATAGACACACACGTATGCACGCATACACGTATATAAATGAAACTAAATGTACAAACAAAATAGCTTTTCTTCTTGTAACAGTATAGTTCTGTGCTGGTAATTCTCCTAATGGCTAATTACCCTAATAATGACTCACCTGGGAAGCAGAGGCGATGGGCTACCAGTAGTTAGGTTGTACTGTGCAGACAGGGAAAGTGTGAAGGGATTAACGACAGCGTGTTAGTCTGGCAACGACGTCTCTGTGTGCTTGAAGCTGTGAGTTTGTGCATTTGAAGCTTTGCATTTTTCTTGCAATCTTAAGGCTTTCTCCTGGTGGGTTATAAGGGAGGACAGACCCCAAGTCGTATCAGAAGCAGACAAGGCTGTAAGGGTCCCAGGCTGTTCATTTAACTATGGAAACATGAAATCTTGTAGGTGTTAATTGTGCATAATTCACCCCAATTTCTTAATTTTTTTTAGCATTGGACTGCAGCGTGTATGATTCATGGCTTTTTCTTCTGCCGAGTCATCCCTGTCTTAACTCCTCTTTGTGCTCCGGATAGGGATTGCGCTCCTTGCAGACAGTCTGGCTTTCCGCTCAGCAAAGTCATTCAGGACTCAGGATGTACTGGACTCGTGTGGAAACTTCTTCTTTTTATTTTTTAAACCAATAGAACTGCACGTGCCTTTTTTTGTTGTTGTTGCTTTCATTTTTTAATTTTAATGTTTTTGTTTTTCCCAAATTAGACTTTTTATTGCTTTTATACCCTGAACCTGTGCTCATTAATTTTTGTAAAAAAATTTTTTCCGCTCTTATCTTTTATTAAATGATCATTAAAAAAAATTATATTAGTTTCAGGTGTACAAAATAGCATAATAATTAGACATTTATACTCCTCCTAATATACTGCCCCTCTGACATCGTATATAGCTGTTATAATGCTACATAATCCCTCTGCTGTAGTTTACATCATATATATATATATATATATATATATATATATATATATATATATTTTAATTACAGTTGAAATTCAATGTTATTCTACATTGGCTTCAGGTGTACGGTGCAGTGGTCAGGCATCTACACAGTCTATGAAGTGATCCCCATTATAATTCCAGTGCCCATCTGGCACCTTACATGGTCTTTACAACATTATTGATTGTATTCCCCATACTGTATTTCACATCCCCGTGACTATTTTGTGACTACTAATTTGTAGTTTTTCTACTAGTTTTTTCTCTGTATCTCGGAGTCTATTTCTAAACAAGCAAACCACGTGTGCCTTTTAAATGGTCTGAAAACATGCAGAGTGACCACACAGGACAGAGTAACCTGGAGGAGAAAGATCACAGGTGTGCTTCTGAAAAGGTAAGAAAGAGAGATAGGACCAGATGGAAAAAGTATATGTGAGAAAAGATTATACCTATTGGCCACTCTACTTATGATAAAATTTGTATTAAATAATGATGAAAGTTAAACATTTTGAGTCTTTTGTTGATTTAAAATATTCAAACATACCTATCCTCTGTTACTACCAAATATTGAGAGACTTCTTTATAATGAGTTTTTTAGAACTCTTATTATTTAAAAATAGTCTAGGCCCAAGTAATGCCAAGTTTCCTTACAGAGCAAGTTTTCAAAAAGAAAATTATGAAGTATATGAGGTCTGACAATTAAGTTCATGAACTTGCCACAATATAAGCCTTGTACACAGTGCCCTGACTCTTCACTGTGCACATCCCTTTTCCTCTTTGGACATTCCATCAGAGACCCCATTTACTTACAGACTCTTGTCCTTTCACCATTCTGACCTGCTGTCAGGAAATAACTTGATAAATGAATGTAGAGTCGGGTCAAATGACACATCAGTCTTAAAGCATTTCTCCTGTTAGTTAGTGGGGAGTGAGAAGATTGCAAATGGTGGTGTCTTAAATGTGGGCCAGGCAGAAGGGGATGGGGGCCACACCTCTGAAGCCTGATGCAAGCCAGAAGAAGATGGTCTTCCATCACTTGTAAGATTTTCCCTGCACCTCTGAGTCTCCATGACGCCATCTTCTGGAAAAATCAAAGCATTGGCAGCTACTAGTCTTTAGAACAAGTTGTAACTTCAGGAACTAGAATTTTCACTCAGGTAGAGACATGACCGGATTGAGGTCTTGGGAGTATTGGGGGAGCAGGACCTTTCTCCTGATACCACCACCCCATGCAGTTTAGTGATGAGATCTCATGAGGAAGACAGGGAGTGACCAGATCAACAGGGAAACTGCTCATACGTCAGAATAAGCAACTTCTCCTCCAAGAAGTATGCCTCAGCAGTTGTCCTCCACATGACGCTGGCGGTTCGCTAATGTTGGGACGGGTGGCTAGTAATTGTGCCACTTGGCTGGTCGTTGTCAGGACATCCAAAGCCTGGCCCCCAGTGCTCAGCTCTGAGCTGCAGCGCCGCCTGGGCCAGGTCACTCGTTGAGACCCGTCTTCTGCTTTGGTGCCTCTTGACATCAAGCGTAATTGAGTAGCTACATCATCCATACTTCTCTGTGAAGACTTTTTCTCTTCCCATGGAAGTTGCTGGGAAAAATCTGAGTAATGTGTGCTCACCTTGGTTACAGTTCACAGACGTTTTGTCTCTGATTGTTCTCTTGACAATGTGGAGAGATTTGTGTTGTTGTTGTCGAACTCATGCTGATGCAAAGGGAATTTGAGGGTCTCTCTTTTTTTCTTTTGCCCTCAGCTTAATTTGTGATCATCTTTCCCTCCTTTCTGAAAGAAACTAGAAATCAGTCTTCTGAAAAGTGACGTTTGTTGCTCATATTTTAAAAAGAAAAGCTGTCAAGATGGCCAGGATTTTTTCATGTTTAAAATATTGCCTGGGTTATTCTGAACTTGCCTTTCATGTTTGACTTTTTTTCCTACTATTGTGTTTGAGGTCAACTGAAGATCGTTTTAAAGACAGGGTTGTGTCTAAATTAACAGCTCTTAATACAAAGGTTTCTGGTCCTTGTCCTCTGGACAGCAGTCACTATGGATCAGCACCTTTTATAAGAAGGTTTTTATGTATGGGTGATAATTTTCTTCACACCTCTGGATATTTTAGAGAGATTTGCTTTCTGAACAAGGAACCACAGTTCCTTCTATTTTCATCATGCTCCCACTTCAGCCAACTTTCTACACATATCTATGTTTGGCATTTGAACATCTTGGTAAAATGCTAGTGAGATGCAAGTCTGCAAACAAAGAGATAATGAAATATAAGTTGGGAAAGGTTGAGGTTCAATGTTACAGAAACAGGGAGTCAAATATCCATGAACCAAGGTCAAGGTCAGGTGTGAGCTGAAGAAGCAATGCTCCTGGGACAACAGGCATGGGGTCTCAGGGACCTGGACATGCAGCTTGCTTGCAGGTGAAAGTTTGCTGAGTCCAGACATAGCACTTCTGTCTTATGAGGGCTTGTGCTGGGCACACCCAATCCTATGTCTTGGTGGGTGGACAGCCCCCAGTTCGTGATGGGCAGTTGTGGTGTCATGGTCACTGTGACCTCCAAAGATCTTACTGATGTGGCAATCCCATGGGTCCTAGTGGGGTTTAGAGACACCTCTGAAGCACACGACTCCATCGAGGTCTCTTATCATCCAGTCTAAGTTGCATGATGTCATCCATTGATGTGATGTGGACAGATGTTCAGGTGCCCATGTCTCCTGAACTGTATTAAGAAGAAGGATAAGTTTGTTACATTACCATGAGACAAATTGTACCTTTGTGCTATTTCACCTTCCACATAGCTGTTTCAGGTTTTTTCTGATCCTCTTATCTGACAGGTATGAAAATCAATATGCTTGACAAATCAAGGGTCACTTGCCATATTGCAAGAGCCAGAGAAATAAGCTGTACCAGAAATTACCTCTGGTATGGGACAGCAATCTGGGCCACAGTTGTCTGGGTTTGGAGTGGCTGCCCCCTCTGTCCAGGGTCTGTGAGATTTCCTCCACTTGTGGGGTCTGGCTCTGGCCAGGAAACGGGGTAAGGGGACTTCACTGGGGTGACTGCTTTCAACCTCCTACATGTTGTCCATCTTCATTTCTTTTGTTGGGACACATGGAGTGGTCCTTTGCTGGCTGCCCATCTATATTGCCCCATGGGAATGTCATATCCAATTAAGCAGCTCCATTTACCCTGTGGACCAGGCACGCCCTACCTTGTGTCATGAAGGTACTCACAGCCACCTGCTCTAGCTTGCAAAACCCAACACCTGGCCATTCCATGCTTTTGTTGGCAGTATTTTATTTTTTTTCTGTTAATAGTAATGCATTTTAATGTCATTGAAACACAGGGCATGACCCTTTCTTTTTGAGGTTCTTTCAGGAAACAAATTTCAATTTTGTCATCATAGTGCCCTAGGATACGGCCCTACTCCCTTCTTTACTATATTATAGTCTCAGGATTGTCTTTAAGAAGAGACATTCTGTTTGATATGAATAATTAAAATTATCCAAATAATATCTTTTGCATATAACTTTATATACAATTCCTTCTTATAGACATTATAAATATATTACAGATAACTTTACAATTTATGTCCTTATTCATTTAATACTATGTTGCAAAATATCAACAATGTTTTTCTGATATCCAATGCCATAATATTAATACTATTAATGATAACAGTAACTAATGTTTATTTGTGAAAATACTCTTCTTTTAAGCACTTTACATGTATTAGCCAATTATTTTACAACCCTGATACATAAATTCAATTGTGCCCCCTCCTCACCGCAGCCCCCACACACACCAGTTTTAAGAGGAAGCAAATGACACACAGAGAGATTGTAACTTGCCTAAAGACTCTACAGATTCTCTGTGTGTGGAGATATCCTGGCTTCAAGATCGTTACCCTGTATGCTCGTACATGCTGTATACGGTGTAGAGAAAATCTCTAGGTTGAAATTTTCTTCTGCTGAGGTTATTACAGACGGCAAGATCCCAGTGCCAGTCAAATAATTGGCCTTATATTAAGTGCCTTTCAGTGTTATTCTTTCCAGACGTACAGTCTTTTCACAGCTCATTACATCCTATCTTTTTTTCCCTTTAAATTAATATCTTCCCGAGCCCAGCGCTGAACCCACTCAAGTCGGAAGTTATGAAAAAGCATAATGGGGCTTTCATTAGGGGACATGTTTCTAGTGAGTCATTTAAATGAAGGAGCTGATCATTTAAAACATAGAAAAAAATAGATCATTTTGAATAAAAAAGAATAAGTTACATTCAAATGTTTTCTTTGATCTTAATAGTCCTTCAAACTTTGGCAAAAAGGTGCTGAGCAATTGACTAGAGAAGCCAGAGCTGCCGGGAGAGAAGGGAACCACCACTCTGCGTGCAGGTGAACGGACACATAACTGTAGTCCCAAACGCACCCGCTTCCCTTAGACCTGACACTTGCTGGACATTGATTCTTGTTTTCTTTTGATTCTTAAAATAATTCGTGGTAATCGGGGAACATTTGGAAAAACAGAGAAAACTGACATTACTCTTAATTGTATTGCTCTGAGGTAGACATTCAACCATTTGAGTTTCTTTTGTGTCTCTCTTCATCTCTTCTCTCCAGTCATGACTTAAATCACCAGTCTTGCTGTTTCAGTGGAAAAGGATGCAGAGCAATGCACATCAGATCCCCAAGGGCACAAATTCAGGATACCTCACTCCCCCACTGTCTCCTCTGCTGAGGCTGCAGACACATGCATGCACACACAAACAATGCGCACACACACAATGTGTGTGTGTGCAGCACAATGCTTACATGTATGCATGCACATGAAGCACAGGTGAACATATCTGCACACATGTGTACACACACACATGCACATTTATTTTTTGTTCCAAGTGTCCTGGCTTTGGCCAATGAAAACTGTTTCAGTTTTCCCCTTGGGGCATAACCTCATGAATGTGGGATTTGTTGTTTTTTTTTTGCTATTTCCTTACTTTACGGAACTATAAGATGTTGCAGGTTCACCTTGCATGTTTTGCATGTTTCCTGCTCCACTCTTAGAATCAGCCATTTCTCCAAGGAGCTCTGGTTCCTTTTATTGGAGAATCTTATCAGAAATGGGATCTGGGTGCTAGGGGGCATGTTGCCCGCTGAACATTGTTTCTTTTAGGTCCTCTCAGTTGACAGGATGAGGAAATTAATGTCTCTTTACTAACTTGTACATGTACATATACCTGTAAATATTTCTATATGTGGGCATCTCGACTGGCATTGCAGCTAAGCACGAGTTCTTACTGATGTCCCCAACCTCTAGGTGGTGACCACATGGATCACTCTGGCCTCCTTCTTTTGTTGATCTGCAACCAACCCCCCTAATGTGAAGAAATTGGGCTCCCACCACCCTCCATCCCCTTACTTAGTTGTCCACTTCTGGTACACATGTAGGGCAGTGTCAGAGTCAATAGCCTGTATGCTGACGAACAACCTTATCAACCAGAGTACAGTGCTCTATGCACTTCCTTTGCCTTGAATGTTACAGACTCCACTCATTTCCAAAGTGAGTGAGTCAGCACCTGGCCCCCACCCATCAGAGACGGGGTTTCATCCATTTGTAGCACAGTTGAGACTTTCCTCACAATCTGCATTCCTTCCTGTGACCCTTTCCATATACTTATTCACTAATTTCCCCAGTCCAATGAAGTGTGGAATATTTTATCAACTTTATTCATGTGAGACAATTTATTAGTGTTTTTATTTGCATTTGTTTAATTACTTGTGAGGTTTAATTATTTTTCACATTGTTTGCATTTTCTCTATTATTAATTATCTCTTCATATACTTTGCCAAATGAGTTTTGTTAAAGTCATGTTTTTCTTTTGAAGAGTTCTTTTATGTAGTTATTAGCAAGTTGTTTTCCCAATATGTTGCAAATAATTCTCTTATTTTTTGTTATTCTCTTAATGCTGGTGTTTGAGAGACATAAATTTTAAAGTTTTATGTCCTCTCCCAATTCCTTTAGAACTTCCTTTAGTTCTGAGTTCCTTGTGGGTTTTTCACATTTCCAATCAGTCTATGCATATGGGGGGGTCAATTTGTAAGTACCAAATTTCTACAACCAATTTTCTCCTAATGTATACCAAATGTACTTTGAGGTTATTCAAATCCAGAAATCTTAATTTGTAGATGTCAAAATACCTGTGAAAATCTTGTACAAACTATGACCCTCTTTCCAGAAAAATATGCATGCACACGTGCATTCATACATGACAGTTTGCATAAAATTTTCTGAGTTTGTGGACACTAGACAAAGCACCCAAATGTACTGCATTCCTTTTACTTCACTGATGAGAAATACTTTGACATTTGGAGGCACTGACTGAGTTTATCCATATTCTACACAAAATAAATGGAAGTGGGCACTAGAGCCCAGGCTGCCTGTGTCCAGTCTGGGTCTTATCCTTTCCCAACATGCTACTGTCTGAATTATTTGGACAGGCTAGTGACACAGTGACTTAACTGGGAATAATTTAATAATGATTTGCATTATTTTCTTTAATCATGACTGATATTATTTGATACCTCATCATAACCATCACAGAAAACATTCACTAAATTCTGTTAATAGAAAAGTTTAATGCAAAACATGAAAGTAAAGGTAAATGGAAATGTAGACACATGGTTTTATTTCTTGCCATGAAATGATACCTCTAATTTTTCCAACTATCAGCTTCTTCTGTTAAAATTGACTTCTTGCTTATAGTAGCTTTATTTAGTTTAGTTTAGCCTTTACCAAGGCTAATACTTGAAGGTGGAAGGATTAAGCTCGAAAGGTGGGATTATAAACAGCCAGCAGAGAACGTGCTTCTCTGTGGACATCAGAGCCCTGTGTGTAATGTATTATTTATAACAATCCTCAGCTACTCTGGATCTGAGACTTCAAACAGCACAACTTCCTTTAGTTCTGAGTTCCTTGTGGGTTTTTCACATTTCCAATCTGTCTATGCATATGGGGGGGGTCATCAGCAACCTGAATTTCAAAGAAAAATAGTCCATTTGGAAATGTTCTGTATCAGTCAACAAACATGTATTAAGCGCATATGACATGGAAGACATTTATTCAGACAGAAATACAAAGCAATATAAGACATGAAAGTTTCTAGAACACAGCTTAAAACTGGTGAATGTGATCAACACATGGGACATGAATTAATCCCACACAACATTATAAAATAAATGACAAATATGTAAAATGCATAATAAGTGAGGAAGGAATGAAGATACAGCAGAAAGTAGATATGTATATTCATACATCTTTTATATGAATATTGTGTATATTTAGGTGTGTGTGTGTGTGTGTGTGTGTGTGTGTGTGTAACTAATGGTACAATGATCCATCATCTTGAAAAATGCTGAGAAAGGATATTGTAAAAGTGGGACATGGTAAAAAAAATAATGCATATATTGCATGACATTATTGTGTTATATAATACATTACATTATTATTAATTTCAGTTGAAAATACAGTAAGTCACAATGCTTTATTAAAGTCACTTGATAACCCTCAGGCACCCATATTTAGTAAGGTTTTTTTAACCCCCAATAATCCTGTGTTTGTTCTACTGCAGTGAACTTTATAACTATATTCTCGGAAAGGTCTCTAAGAAATTTTGGATTTACTTTACAAATGGTTAAGAAACACTGTCTATAATGTTCTATATGATTATGAAACAATACACACAATGGATTTATAAATCCATTCCTCAGAAGGGTAAGAAACTTCTTAGTGGTAGTGTTTGGATTAATTAAAGAATCCAATTTTCCATTATTATCATTTATTGTGTGGAATAATGTTAATTTGGTCATAAGCAGAATGTTGGTACCTTCCAAATAAGATGTATCCTCAGAGAAAATATGCATTAAGGGATGGGTGGAAAAAATAAAGATTGATATAGATATTTTCTAATCACCCTATCGAAAACAGAATATAATCCAAGTTCATTTGTATTGAAGATCTGGGTAGAGTGGGCACCTCTGTATCAGTGGTAGAGTCAGGACATCTGTAATGTGACAGATAGTAAGAACAGAACTTGCGCTGACTTTACATAGGAACTAATGACTTTGCCCTTGTTCTCACTCTTGTTCTAGTCTCTTCTTAATAACCTAGATGTGTTTCCAGTATTGAGTGTCCATATTTATATATCAGTATTTACTGAAACATCCATGCCACATTTTGAAACGTAAACTGGTCAGCAGTTGGTCTCAGGAGTCAGGGGTTGAAAACAGTGAACATAGCTTAAAGGTGAATTTGAAAGTTAGGAAATGAAGTGAACAACCCTTGTGGAGGTTAGGAGACCAGCAGCTAGTGTCCTATGATATACTTATTTTGACAGATAGTTATAGGTAATACCTATGAAGGGCGCTGTACTATTCTGTTCTTTTCCCCAAAAAACTGACTCATATAAATATGAGCTCAGGAAATACATACTGAGAAGATAAGCACAGTCGACAGGCACAAGCAGAAAGAGAGAAAAGTAAGACAATTTTTTAAAAAAATTTTTTAGAAAGTAGATATTCTGAAGTACAGGTCCAAAACAGGAAAACATATTTTCCTAAAGATAACATATTGTTTTTTAGTGATATCTCACAAGAAAAGTCCCGGGTCTTTGTAGTAATTCTAAAACCAGGAGGTATTGGTGATCAATGAATGTATGTTCATTCCAACGGTAGCTAGAGACAATTATATTATGTTCCCCACTGACCCTCTCTAAAATTTCAGGTTCTCCAGGGTAGAAAATGTGCATCTCCCCTAACACCTACCATGTTGCTTCACACATAGTAGACTCTTTAGTTTATGTAAAAATGTGCAGTGCAGTAAACTGGATACCTTGATTCAGTTCTTAAGAATGCCTAAAGGGCAAGACTTAAATATAAATAAATGACAAAAACACAGATTGATTAATAATCAAAATTAATCGAACTTTTTATATTTAAATGTCAGTCCACTTTATAGAGACAAATGTCACTCATCGGGGTGTTCAGAGAGAAACTAGAGGGAAATCAGTAAAATGCTGTTTACAGTTGCTCGTAGGTCATTCTCATGAAATGCAACAATCTTTGCACACTACATAAAGAAACACTTTATTTTATGGTCTGTTAACCAGCTATATGTTGGTTTCTTCAGTAAGATATGTGGCTAAACAGTCTTAATTAAGATAAAATAAAATGGTCTTTATCTTTCTTGAAAAATAAATCATCTCTAAGTTCACGTAAATTATTTTTGCTTAGAACAAGACATTTAAAACATTTTCAAGGACATTATGTCTTCAGGCTTTAAAATATCAAGTAATTATCAAATCAATGATCATTTGGGGGAAAGTAATGAAGTATGGAAAATAACCACTTCAAATTATATAAATCATTACCACAAAGTATTTAAAACTGATGTCATTAGAAAAAGCACTTTAATAGTGAGGGTATGAAATGTCTTCAAAGTTCAATAAAAATTGAAATTATATTTCTAAATAATTTTCAAGAAAATAATATATCTTCAACCTTTATACTCTTATTGATTTAATTTAGGCTTTTCTAGAAATTACTACTTTAAATAAATAACCAATGCCATAAAATACATATAGTAGATTAAATATCACTTTTGTTTTGCAAATATATATTTCAGCTATTATCAGGGAGTAATTCTCTTTTTTATTATTTTTTTAATTAAATTTATTGGGGTGACAACGGTTAGTAAAATTACACAGGTTTCAAGTGTACAATTCTGTAATACATCATCTATATTTCACATTGTGTGCTCACCACTCAGAGTCAGTTCTCCTTCCATCACCATATATTTGACCCCTTTTACCCTTTTCTACCATTCTCCCTCCCCCCTTATTCTCTGGTAACCACTAAATTATTGTCTGTGTCTATGAGTTTTTGTTTCTTCATTTGTTTGTCTTGTTCTTTTGTTGCCTTCAGTTTTATATCCCACATAAGAGTGAAGTTATGTGGTTCTCAATTTTTTTCTGTCTGGCTTATTTCACTTAGCATAATAATCTCAAGATTCATTCATGTTCTTGCAAATGGCACTATTTCATTTTTTCTTATGGCAGAGTAATATTCCATTGTGTGTATATACCACATCTTCTTTATCCAATCATCTGTCGAAGGACTCTGGTTGTTTCCATGTCTTGGCCACCGTAAAGAATGCTGCAATGAACATCAGAGCACATGTATCTTTACATATAAGTGTTTTCAGATTTTTTGGTAGATAGCCAGGAGAGAGATTGTTGGGTCATATGGTAATTCTATTCTTAATTTTTTGAGGAACCTCCATAATGTTTTCCATAGCGGCTATACCAATTTACATTCCTACCAGCAGAGTTTGAGGGTTCCTTTTTCTCCACAGTCTCTCCAACACTTGTTATTATTTGTCTTGTTGATGATAGACATTCTGACAGCTGTGAACAAGGGTCGAAGTGTTACACTCCCTGACTTCAGGTTCTACAGAGCAATAATAATCAAAACAGCATGGTATTGGCAGAAAAACAGACACACAGACCAACAGAATAGAATTGAAAACCCAGAAATAAACCCCACAATTCAGATAATTTTGACAAAGGAGCCAAAAAACACAGTGGAGAAAAGAAAGTCTCTTCAATAAATAGTAGTGCTGGGAAAATTGGAAAGCCACATGCAAAAGAATGAAATTAGACTGCTATCTGTCACCGTGCACCAAAATTAACTCAAAATGGATCAAAGACCTAAATATAAAGGAGCAATTCTCTTAAGTGTGTGAGTATACAAGGAATTTTTTTAAAAATTGTTTTTATTTTTATGCTTTCCTCATTGCTCCGAGATGTAGCAGGCTAGGGTGGTTAACATCATTTGCTCCAGAAAAACCTCATCTCTTGGTGGAAGTTTTCTCCATTAACCTGGCACAGTTTTGTTTATTTTTACTCTTAACCCCTGGTTTTCCAGGTTTGGTCTGTGGATATTCCTTATGGTTTCTTTACGTAATTCTCATTAGTAATTTTCCCACCTTGTTTACTGTGTGTAGAAAGTGGAGGCCTCTTCCCTGGGGCCCACAGTGATGACCAGAGGTGCCCCATGCTGGCCGGGCCCACTGAACTTGTGAGCCTAGGGTGGATGGGCCGAGCCCATGTGTGGTCAGTTGACACCCCACTCAGATGCGAGGGCCATGCAGCATTTAAAGAGCACAGACAGTAATCTCAGGCTTATTTGGTGTCTGAATCAAGGTAGAGGCCTAAATATAGTGGAAGGTCTCTTGAGAGGCTGTAGATTTCAGCTCCACTGGAAAAGTGGCAAGGAAGGGTAATCTCTTCAATCCTTTGTCTTAAGAGAAGCATTGGAACTGGAAAATACAAGAGGAAGTATCCTACCCTGCAAGACATGGCATCACATTTCCGGTTTGTGTAGGATCCAGGAGAAGACTTGATTTGGGATATGGTTTATTCACACCCCTACATGTCTACATGTATATAATCCCTTCCCAGTACATGTGTGAGTGAGTGTGTATGACGTCTATTCTCATACGAGTGTGTATATCTGTATATATGACATATATTTCCACACTAGTATGTGTGTGTATACACGTACACACACATACACACACATATGTACACACATGCCAAAAAATTAACACATTTTAAGAGATGTTATCTATATATTACTTTTCAAAGTTGAATTGAATTACAGTAGGAATGTGTAGTATGACGTTTGCTCAAAAGATGGTGTTAATCAAATGAATGCTAGCATCATTCATTGCATTACAATTTTCATACAGTTTTTTCCTTTCTTAAAATGTGTATACATTTTTTTGGCACTATATACCCCCCCCCCCCCACACACACACACACAAGGCTGGACAGTTAAGTTTGCGAACTCATCCTAAAAATGGTGCTACATACCTCACTGCTGAATATCACTGCGGTCACCTTCGAAGCACTCCCCTTAGGAAACTATGCACTGACTCCAGTGCCTAGTCCACCCTTCAAAGCAATTTTGGAACTCTTTTTCTGGAATGGCCATCAGAGCTGTCGTCGTATTATCCTTGATGTCCTGAATGTCATCAAAATGTCTTCTTTTCAATATTTCTTTTATCTTTGGGTAAAGAAAGAAGTCATTGGAGGCCAGATCAGGTGAGTAGGGAGCGTGTTCCAATACAGTTATTTGTTTACTGGCTAAAAACTCCTTCCCAGACAGTGCCGTGTGAGCTGGTGCATTGTCGTGGTGTAAGAGCCATAAGTTGTTGACAAAAAGTTCAGATTGTGTAATTTTTTCATGCAGCCTTTTCAGCACTTCCAAATAGTAAACTTGGTTAACTGTCCAGTTGGTACAAATTCATAATGAATAATGACAAGCTCAAATTCTTGTCATTTCATTCAAAGCATGATTTCAGGCGTCATCATTTCTGCGCAAAACAAATTTCTAATTACTATAGATTTAAATTAGGTGATCAATATGCATCTTGTAGTCTCAGAAACGAAGGAAATGCCCCCTTGTGAGTTTCTGAGTCCAATGTGAGTTGGGAGGGCGCTGTTTGGGGACCAAATGTCCCCTCTGACTTCCTCTTCCACTGGCACTGTATCAGACACCTTCAAAAGCAAACATGAAGTGATCATTTAATAGTTAATATCTGGGTTCCATATTATTTTGAAAAATTTTAAACACATTTAAAAATTCAGATAGGACCATCTCCTTACAAAATGAAAATGAGGGTACAATTGTGTTCATTTGTATGAAGTTCTGCCTTAGCAGCTGAGCTAATAAGAAATTCTGACTTTTTGTGAGTTACTATACTTGCTAGATTGAGGGCAGATTCAAGAATTTTGGTTTTCTTATAAATGAGTTCTCTTAATAAATAATCTTTAACCATAAAGCACAAGGCTTCATCTACTGCTACTTCTTAATTGTAAATGTAACTGTTAGATTGACGATGGGGTGGTACCCAATGCAATGGATCCACACTTACTAAAATATTAATATATCCAATACCTATTAATATTATTCAATGCTAATAGGTATTGGATATATTAATATTTTAGTAAGTGGCTACTTACTAAACACATGGCTACTAGGTATTACTTTTCCCTTGGATAATGATCTTTCTACTTTTAACATTAAAATATGAGTCACCATGCTGCGATTTTATTTTTCCTCTGGAAAAATGTCATGTTAATAATTTTATCAGAACAGGGCATAATCTAATTGCTTTTTCTCAAGTGTAATTGATCATCTGTAGAACTATGACTCAAGTAAACACACATTCCCAACCCTAGTTTGCTGCTCTTTTTCTTTGACAAACAAAAGGATGGATATCATACCGTGAAAAAATGACTTGTGAAAGAATAAATTGTCCGAACTGCACCCTGGGGGGTTCCAGGTGTCAGGTGACACAGGTGGGGCCCAGGACCATGGCAGGGAGTCTTGGTGGAGATGGAAGGTCTTCCCTGCCCCTGTGAATACTCCTGCACAAAATAAAATTTTAAGCAGCCACCTTAACCTAGCCAGGACTGCTTAAACGCGCAAGTGATAAGGAGTCAGGGAAACTAAGAGAAGTCTGTCTGTGTCTACATAGAAGCGAGTGTCAGGAACTTTCAAGTGTGGAAAACAGGTATGAGCCTGCCAGATGTAGCTGTTGGGGGCTGAGCTGGCAGGAGGCTGGTCGCTGGCTCCAAGCACACCCCAGGGAGGGATGTGAGAAAATAGCTCGGAGGTCCTACTCCCAAGGGCTTCCTGGGGTTTCCCCCTGACTTCCGCCTGCCTGGGACCCAGCTTTATCTCCTGTCCCACACCTGGCAGCCTACTGTGGTTCATTGCCTCACCCAAGTCACCCGCATTGGCGTCTATTCTCTCCTCTTCCAGGAAGCTCCCTCCAAGTGCTCCTTTTCCGTTCATGGTCATGGGTCTATCTCTGCTACTGTCCCAAACTGAAATGTTTGTTACCAGCCACTTGTGACCATCCTCTGGGGTCAGGGGCTGGAATCAAACTCAGTGCCCGAAGGAAGATGAAAACATAAGAGACTTTAACACTTACCACCTGTCAGTGAATGGAGGAATGAATGACTGAGTTAATAAACTGGTATTACACTCCAACCATGACACTAAGATATGTATACATGTCATTCCTAACCCTTACAACTGCCTGGAAAGGGAGGTGCAGTCTTCTATTTTTCTTTTATAAGTAATGACCCTGAAACTCATAGTAGTGAAGTGACAGGCCTGGAGATGCTTATCATGTTGTGTCTGTCACAGAGTCTGCAGGGACACCAGACTCCCGTTGAGATGGTAGGTTTGGCTGGACTCTGCCTCGAAACAGAGCTCGATCTGCTAAGCTTCTTCTGTCTCCCCTAAATGACAGTAATGGTCTTCCACCAGCCTCTCTGCTTCCCTTTGGTCAGTCTGTCTCCCTACTCTGCAATTAGAGCACCCTAGTGCTATTTTTAAATGCCTGTTCTTTTTTGTTGCTTGATTTTTGGCTGTCATCTGAGAAATCCTTGCCAAGAACAAAGTCAAGATTTTCTCATATGTTTTCTTCTAGGACTTCTATAGTTTCATGTCTTAGGTTTTTGTCTTTGATCCATTTTGAGTTGACTTTTGTATATGGTATAAGTTAAGAGTCCAGTTTCATTCCTTTGAGTGTGGATGTCCGGTTTTCCCAACACCATTTGTTGATGAGACCGTCCTTTCCCCATTGCTCATTCTTTGCTCCCTTCTCAAAGATAGTTGACTGTATATATGTGGATTTGTTTACAGTCTGTTTATTCTGTTTAATTGGTCTTTATACCAGTATGTCTCCAATGACATACAGATGGCCAACAGGTACAAGAAAAAATGTTCAACGTCACTAGTCATCAGGGAAATGCAAATCAAAACCACAATGAAATGTGACCTCACATGTGTAAGAATGTCTATTATTTTTTTAAAAAAGATGTGTTGCCGAAGACATGGAGAAATTGGAACCCTTGTGAATTGTTGATAGGAATGCAAAATGGTACAGTTGCTATGGAAAACTATATGGAAAATTCTTTTATTAAAAAATTAAAAAGAGAGCTATCATATGATATGATTCAGCAATCCAACTTCTGGATATGTATCCAGAAGAACTGAAATCAGTATCTTGAAGAGATATCTGCCTTGTTCATTGCAGTGTGATTCATAACAGTCAAGATATGGAAACCTTAGACCTAAACGTCCACCGATGGATGAATGGATAAAGACGTTATGGGGGATATACACATACACACACAATGGCTCTAAAAAGATGTCAATCTTGCCATCTGCAGCAACATGGATGGACCTAGAGGACATCATGCTGAGTGAAATAAACCAGCCATAGAAGGACAAACACTGCATGATCCCAATGGATGAGGAATCGAAAATAGTCAAGTCAACAGCAGCAGAGCATAGAATGGTGGTTGCCAGAGGGGGAAGGGAGAAATGGGAATGTTCAGTAGGTATAGTTTCAGTTGTACGAGATGAGTAAGTTCACAGACGTGCTGTACGACATTGTGCCTGTGGTTAACAGTAATGTGTTGCATACTTAAAAATCTATTAAGAGTATAGATCTCGGGTTATGTGTTCTTACAACAATACAAAAATATGTGCATTGGAGTAGAACCATTCGCCGATGGCTCAGTAAGTCACTCCCTCCCCATTTCCCCACAGCAATAATAAGACCTCCAACTTAAGTCACTCTAAACATCCTTCAATTACCAGAGAAATTAACTTGATTTCTACCAATGCTCACAGAAAATAGCCTGGTTGTAGAGAGACATGGTGATACACGTGCATTTTTTTCATAGATGGCACACTTTTTCTGAATTTTCCTAAATCTTCCATAGGTTTTGTTGTTGATGAGTTTTGTAAACTGCCCTGAATTTGGTTGAAATAATAGAAAGAGAAAAATTAGACACATCGTTGTACTTGTTAGTGACTCAGTGAAGAATCTTGCTGGGTTGGATGGGTGGACAGTATATGTGGGCAGATGGGTGTGTAGGTGCGTGGGCAGATAGATGGGTAGGTGGGTGGGTGGATGGATGAATGGAATGGGTGAATGAATGGGTGAGAGGATAGGTGAGTGGGTAGATGAATGGAATATCTGACTTAGGGTCCTGCTTCTAGTGATTTTCACATTGCCATTTAATATTTCTCAGTCATGGTTTCACCATGAGTAGGTGGGTGGGTGGGTCATTTTTAGAAATTGTCAGATATAAAACCCCAAGAAAGAAGCAAGCAAAGCAAATATGAAAGTGCTCTGAAAAGTTAAAAGTGGTGTACAAAGGTAGCCTGTTTTTTATTGTTAAATTCTGGATTTTTCAAAACAAAGGACTGAGTCACTCTGCACTTCCCGGTGTGCAGGAGAGTTATTTTCCAGACTGAAAATCCTCAAAGTCGGTCGTGCAAATGACTCTACAGTTGTGAAGTTTGGGAGCTTCTTTATCTATTTTTCATACACTCGACTCTGGCAGGCAATTGTTAAGCTGGTAATGGAAAGGTAAGCAGTTTATTGCAGGTGGCGGTGAGCGAGCAGTCAGAGAGCTTGAAGCTTATCCTCACAAGGGAACATGAGTAGTGACCCTGCGGCCGTCCTGAAGGATTTCAGAGGCGCCATTTCAGGGATCAATGGCAGTTCCATTACTGGTTTCATGGTTAATCAATGGAGCACACACGGTGGTGTGCCGCAGTTCCCAGACAGCTGGCTGTGTCCCCAGCGGCAGGGCTGTGCTCCAGAGGCAAGGCAGACCTGCAAACCTCCAGGAAGAGCCGCGACACTGCTTAGTAAATTTCTCCTGCCACAACAAAGGAAATCTACAGCTCAGCAGGCTTTACTTCAGTACCCTGGGAAGATTAAAACAGAATTGATGATACAGTCGGCAACAAATTGTACTGTTCTTCAGTGTGGCTGAATAATGTGCATGTCATATTGGAAAATAAAAAAAGTCTGTTTTAAAGAATAAAAATCAATGAATCCAAAAATGAGGTACATTTCAAATATTCTTGAAAGCGCTTTATAAAAATTCTTTGTCTGCTTTTCTCTTTCATTGTCTTGGAATTTAAATCTTCAGTGCATATTTCAACAAAGAAAAAACTTACTACTTTAACAAATATCCACACGCAAAATCTATCCTGTATGTTTTTCATGTCACTTGCCGTGTCATTTGCTGTGAGACTAATATTCGATTAGCTGTTCATGAGGCAGAGAATAGCAGTTCCCTAGAGCAAAATGAGAATTCCTATAGAATTTGCTATTTTAAAGTCTTACCTATGTCTCTTAGAATCTAGTATAAAATAATGGTAGGCAGGAAGTAGCATTTTCTGTCCGGTCTTCTTTATATTTTTTCTCCAGTCCTTTGAGTTTATTTTCTAGAAGACGTGGTGGATCACCTAGAACCCGAACATGGACTTTCTTTCTCACAATCTCGTTTCCCTTGTGTTGAAACTCATCTGACTCATGGCTGATATTTTGACCATAGAGCCAGGACAAACGTATTTCCGAAAGTGTCATAAATAAGAGTGTAAATTTGTTAATGTCGTAATCATATATTGAAGAGGTTATTTATTTCTATTTCAATAATTGGTGTGTGTGTGTGTGTGTGTGTGTGTGTGTGTGTCTGTGTTTGTGTGTGTAATGAGAAATTCTTTTAAAATAACAATTTTAACCCTATGATGTGCCTAACACTGTGGTGCGTATCTCCATACATTATTCTGTAAAGCCCACAGGAGTGTCCTGTGAGGCGGCTAGGATTCTGGTGTCCATTTTGCAGGCTGGGGAAGTGAGGCACAGAGAGGTGATGTAATTTGCTCACGTAGCTGGGACCCCCACGCCTGTGGCTGAAGCCTAGCTGGCCTCCGGTGATCCCTGAGGTCTAGACCTCAGCTTTCAGAATGCTGTTTGTCAATTCTCAGGCAACTGAAACTGACGTAAGCTCACAACGTCACTCACACACAAAACAAAAGAAGACATAGGCTCAGAGGACAGCTGGTTAACCAACTCCATTATTTCCGAGGTCAATTGGATCATTAATACAGTTTATGTTATTTCAAATTATGTTGGTTTAAACTCTGTGGCGAAGTGTAAGAGGCAGACCTTCATAAATAAGTTAGGAGGGGCCAGTGCTCAGCGGTCAAGCCTTTCCACTTGAACTTAATCCTTCCTTAAATTAGACTCAGAATCGATGAGATTCTAACCAAGATGACCCAAGCTCAGCTACAAATCACTTCTTAAATTTTCTTTCCTTTTGTCTGGAAGCTGGCCTTTTAGACCCCCAAAGGAAGACATAAAGAAAAAGCCTAAGAATTCTTCTGTTGTTATCATGTCCAGAGAGTCAGATACTGATCTGGTCAGATGGTCCCTCCTGCAGGTGACAGAGAAAGAAGTGGCGGCAGGAGCTACACCTGACCTTGTGCTGAGGGCTGTGGGGGAAGTTAGGAGATGGGAGATGGCTTTATTGAAATAGCAAATTGGACAAAGGGGCGTCTTTTGTCATCTTTCTTGAATGTTTATTTCCCCAGCTCTGAACAATGTTCTTATTTCTGAAGTGCAAAAGGGGAACCAAAACAATTAAGAATGTGCTCAAAGTTACTTTTATAAAAATCCTAAGAAAAGAAAGGAAAGGAGAAGGATATACAGATCTCCATGGTCACAGAAATGAATCAACACCTTTGCTTTATTTGTGTGGTTTTTACTCAGATAGGAAGGGGAGCATACAAGACATGCTTAGTATTTCTGGAGAACTGAGGGCTGGTCATGCCCACCCATCAGTGTGCCTGCGGGAGCCCCTGTGTCGGCCATGGGTACTTCAGCTTTTACGTTTACTGGGGAAAATATAGAATTAAGTCTTGTCTTGACCTGCTTATCATACACTTAAAATGACCCTCTGTACACTGCTGAATTTATGCCACATCGTAAGAAAGTCATTATGAAACCTATGGTGCTGCCTGCTCCCGTGTAATATTTACTTCCCAAAGTAACAGCTGCTTCTTTTTAAAATAATGCTAAATGGAGCTGAAATTCTCAAATCACTTTTACTAGACTATTACGTAATTGAAGGTGAGGAAGTTACTATTACACCTGAACCCTCCTACAATTTTATTTCTCTGGGTTACAATCCTTCCTGAGATCATTTCCACATGAGATTTTTTTTAAATTCTGTGTTTAATGGCAAAAATGTCACTCATACAAGTGCTTGATTTACGTAAGATTCCCTTCACTGAATATGCCTTTACCTGTAAAACAGGCCTATAGGATTAGGAACATTTTAGAGTGAGTGGAAGTGTTATTTTCAACTTTCTGCTGAAAATGCAAACAAAAGAAAGCAAAGCGATGTTTGCCCTAATGGTTTGAATACGAGTTATTGAAACAGAAAATTCATTTTAAGAAAAAACAAGAACGTTTTTCCTTTTTCTGCTAGATACTACATATTTTGCTGAGGGCTATCTTGTGTGGTGCCACACACTTGCTGAAATCAGCAAAATAAAAATAAATTCTAATAATTAATTTTTCATGCATGATTAAAGAAATTGAGTTCTACAAACCTATAGATTCTAAAAATTAATGAACTGCAGTAAAAGTATGCTTTGCCAGAATGGACAATTTAAAATAGAGAAGTCGTAAGACATAAATACGCTTTTTCTAACAAGGTTGTTTTCTGAGAATTCTTCAGAGGATTTTAACATGCTATTCAATAATTCTATGGATTATAGTCTCTCATTTGTATGTTAGCAGAAAATAAAACTGATTTCCAGTATTCTTACCACAATTATTGGAAATAATATAAGTATGTTTTATTTCAAAACATTTACCTTGTTTAAGTATAATAAATTATAACATCAAAATACAACATGTAAGTGTGAGCAATATATTTGTTCATAGAAAATAAAATTTTCTCTTCTTAATGATGAGTATTACAGACAAGATTTATTTACATATTTTCTCTCAGTTTCCCCCTTCTCACAACTCTAGAGTGATAAAGACAAATAAAGCATAAGTTGATACAAGGATCTGGATATTTAGCACAAAAACCTTGGAGCCCTGATTTCAAAACTGCATAATGGAATTCAGATAGATAGTATACGCTGATTACATGCATTGGCCAATCTCTTAGCTCTTTACTCTTTACACAAGCCCTTCCCTGATACCTGCTCCATCTCTGAAGCTCAGGTAGAATGGAGTGCCTACTGCTCTCTGTCCAATGTTGGTTGTAAACTATCAAAATCAACTCCTTCATACAGAAGAGGAATTCACCAGCAGGGTCAGCTGGGGTCTGTTACAATGAGGCTGAGACTGTTTCAGTGCGTTACCACCAGACCCTTACCACCATGGGTCTTTTCTCCACAGTAGGTGCGGCAACTGGTCTTTAAATGCCCCTATGTCTTTATGACCCCTCAGATTCCAATACCAGGAAGAAGTGACTGATTGGCTGACTTGGTCTTCAAGTTCATGCTCTCACTGCCAAGATGTGGGGAGAAGCAGCGTCCAGGCCCCAGACCACCATGGTGGGTGGGTCCTTGCTCTGTGTCTATCATAAGAGGACCCCCTCAAGGGGAACAGGTGCCCAATACCTACATTGATAAAACTCAACTGCTTCCCAATATCCATGTATTCTTTTTCTAAACTTAGAGTTCCAAACAACTTCTGGCACCTAATTTAAAACTACTCTCTTTCATCTAGCTTAAGGCACTCTTTGTCCTCTACAAAGAGAGACAACCGATATTTTATAAGATGACATACACCTTACGATGTCTCTCCAAATGATGTCTGTTCTTCCTTGAGTTCTGTCAGATCCTTTCTTTTTTGATATTGTGAAATTCACAGGATAAATTATAAACTTAGTCAGCACCAATGTACCCTTGATAGTGGCAGAAGAAGGCAGAGATAAGCATAACAGAGTAGTTAAATACACAGACACACGCAGACACACACAGACACACACACACATATACACGGTTACATGAAAGTAGCAAGTGAATGTTATAACTGATCATCAGATTATGGTAAGTCTTTATAATAGTTCTTTTGCAGCTTGAGTCAACATTCTATTTGCTTTCAGCCAACCATTTAAGATTACTTACCTAGAAGGATAAACAGATTGTTTAGATTTTCTTTATCTAGTGAGATGACACACATCCACATTCCTAAGGTCTCTGTGATTTTGATGTCCTTGCCAGTACAGGAATTACAGTCTTCCATCAATTCTTTAAACCCTGGACATGGTTGTAGACAATGTCATCCAGGAACCATCTTGGACTCCATCTACTTTTTCCTGTCCTTGGGTGGTGGTGATCTAATCACCAACCTGTTTCCACCCACATTGAGTTACACACAAGACACTCTATGGTGTGTAACACAAGATGATCAGGCCCACATATTGGCACGCATGCCCATTGCATCCATGTCACTGCTCACCATTGGGATATGGAGCCTATTTCATTCCATTCTTGAGTCTGAGATGGCCTTATACTTGCTTTGACATATGAGATGGAGCAGAAGCCATCATTTGGGAATTTGAAGTCCAGGCTCTGAACTTCTGCTCTCACTTTCTTGCCTCCATGAATCTGTCACCTATGTCTGAGCTGATCTCATGGAGGACCAAGGTGCCCAGAGGACAGCCAGCACCAGCCACCAGATACCTGGTGGGGCTCCTAGATTTTCCAGCTCCGCGAAGTTCCCAGTAACTCATCTGCATGAGTTACGCCCAGACTAGACCAGCAGAAGAACTGCCCAGCAGTTTTCTTGCAATAATTAAACACGACTCTTGGCCTCCCCAAGCCTTGTCCATCTTGTCCCCAAGTCCTAAGGAAATCCCTCCTGCTTTGACTCAAATCGGTCTAACCTAGATTTCTGATCTACCAACTTGAGAACAAATAAAATCCCTGTTGTTTTAGGCTGGTATGCACAGGGCCATTTTATACAGAAATGAGAGACGGTCACATTGCGGGTTCCTTTCTGTAACAGTGCCGTTAGTGCATTCCTGGGCCTCCCACCTTGTCTCGGCCTACTTTGAGTGTGGAGAATTGGGGAGGGCAGAAGAAATCCTGGGCGTGCTCATCTCAGCTCTACTCTTGGAAACAAACTTCCTGCAAAAAATCTAAAGTTGTCTTCAGTGTCCTGTTGTGCCAGTTTTGCTAGGCCAGTGTCCACACATGCCTGCCTTGGTCTGTCATGGCTGTGACCACGTGGAAACGCCTGCCTATGTCTTAACCTGCAGCTCAGCTGAGTTATGAGGCTCTCACATCAAGCTGCTGACCCAAACCTCTCATGTGTTAATAGGCAAGTGACATCTTGGTCTAAACTCACTCGCTTATTTCTCTAATTGTTCACATCCAAGGGGGAAGGCTGGTTTTATATACGGGGACCCATTCAAGGCCCCCCACTCAAGCCAGATGCTGTAGTACAATGGTGGGTGGTAGCACAGGCTTAGTCCCTATTGGTTGGGGTATTGGCGTGATGCTGGGGCCTCCAGCAGGGTCCATGGTGTGGCCGTGGACAACTATGAAGGTGAGAAAGGGAGATGTAAGCAAGTGTTTGCACGTGTCTCCTTCTAACCTCGGAGACAAGACAATATTCTTGTTATTAATCATCCCAGTAGGTGGAGCTTGAATCAAAGCAGGAGGGATTTCCTGGGGACTTGGGGACAAGATGGACAGGCTTGGGAAGACCAAGAGACGTGATCTGTTTGGGCAGGCCAGGGAGGAAGAGCATCACGGAGCCTCTGTTTCCCCACTCCCTTCACGGGTGACATCCACAGCACAGAAGTCCCCTGCACAGATCTGGGGAGCCTGCTAATGAGCAGTGAGAGGACCCAAGGAAAGGTAAGGCCCCCCTGGTCTCCGGAGAGAGTTAGTTCCAGGTGCAGGACCCCAGGCATGGATTGGGGGGCGGAGCGGCTGGCATGTGTGTACATGTTGCATACATTTGCGTGAACACACTTGGAAGTTTAACAAATGGACATGTGGGGAAGTTGCAGATCTGCAGAATTTCAATAACCAATCATTAGCCTGGATATGAGGAAGACAATCTTTCTCCCCTTTGTGACATCTGCTTGGTCACCACCCCCAAGAGACAGTTTGTCTGTGCAAGGAAAGGTGTGATGGAAATTGTGACGATAGGAACTACGAGGGACATGTTGGGGAGAAAGTGGGACTTCCTCCAGATGAGCTCGCTCGCTCAGAGTAATGATCCCCGATGAGAAACTATGACTTTCTTGCAACTGGCAGAAGCATATTAGCAGTTCTTTCACTTAATATTAAGTTTTATTTGTCCTCGTTTTGAAAATTTCAAATTGGCGAAACAGGACATATTCTTGTATCACAACCTGAAAAGAGTGATATTGATATGATACCTTGATGCCCAAATCTTGGAATAGATGTGGGGAAGTCTGTAATTACAATGCTTTAATCATCAAGAGTCAGGACCTTACCTGAAGTTTGAAGAGGGCAAAGAAAGATTTTTCACAGCTGCTCCTTCTCATGTGTTAAAGATTGAAAAGACAAAGTAACAGGCTTCCTTAACCCACCGTGCAATCCTTGTTCTGGATGCTAAAATTAAAGTTCCCCCCATTTCCCTGGGGTCTGAGTGAGAAGGGCCCCGGGGGCACACATTTGCACACTTACAATGCATCTCTAATGCACTGGCTTCCTCCTTTGTTTTTAACTGTGGAAAACACATACTTTGAGCCTTGCAAAGTGCTTTCTTTGCAGGAGAATGCGTTTTGTTGAGATCTTTCTATTTGTGACCCTGATTGTGTGACCTTCAGGAGCAGCAGAAACGGGTATTGAGAATGTTACTGGGGTCCTAGAATACCTCAGAAAGCCAGTCAAGCAGCAGAGAGCAAAAGCAGTTATTCTCAATGCGTTAAAATATAAGTGGATCAAAGTAGGAAATAGTTTAGACTTTTTTTCTTGCTCATCTAAGAGCTGACATGCTTTCCCCCAAAACCCAGTATGCTCACACCCTGCACATCTCCCGTTGGCACTCCTGTGAATCGCAAGACGGTGCAGTTTCGGCTACTGAGGCCACCAAAGCGCCTTCATGGGGCAGGATTCTGCCCTAGGAGAAAAATCACTAGTTGTGTTGTGGAAGGTCGTTTCATCGATTGCAGCCTAACACATTTTAATAGGGAAGAAAGTTGATGAGGTGAAAATGCAAATTCTGAAACTTAGGCAAGAAGATGTTACCTTTCTTCCTATTTATTTATTTATTTATTTATTTATTTATTTATTTATTTGCAGTGAAAATCTTTCCTTGTTTGATGTGGGCATTATTTTCTCCCTTACAGTGGGAGAAGGAAGAGGCTTTGGGTCCGTGGTGGTGAAGAAAGAGAAAGCACAGTGAAAGGAAATGGTATGGGACCATCAGGGCAGGATGGACTTGCTTTCCTCAACCTCCTTTTCAGATCCATGTTTTCTCTCTGGACTAACCCACACATGACTCCCAAGACACGTGATTGATTGTGAATGCAAGAGTCATGACTTTCTATGAGTGAATGATGGGTTGTGATTCTCACATCTATTTTCCTATACAATCTAACAAGGGAGATTTCCCGAGTAGACAGGGACTGTTATTTATTCTCTCTCTGTGTAGAGCAGAGAGGACTGTTTTGCGTTTTATCGTACGTTGATCCAAATTGTGACCCTTTCAGCATCTTGGCATGTCCTGGGTGGAAAACCGAGGACAGAGACATTTGGGTGGGTCTGGCCTCTGGCAGAACGCTGACCTAGCTGTGAGACAGGACAGACTTTTCCAGGTCCTTTTCAGTAGTGACCCTGCCCCACTGTATGCTCCTCTAGGTGCAGGTTTCCGGGGAAGTCCATTCTTGGAGTGAAAGGGAGCTTGGGAGCAGAAGCTTAGACACCACACGTGGTCAGAATTAAAAGGCTGTGGACTGGGTACAGCACTCTGACCTCCGTGAGTTGTTTGTCCATTACCCATTGCCAGTGGTAGACACACTAAGTGCTGGGAAATGAGGGAAATGGTGAGCAGAGGCAGGTGAGCTAAACAGGCACAGCTCCTCCTTCCCATGAGCTTGAGACCTCGTGGGGACTAGAAAAGGATCTCTGGCCAGGGGGCCTTTGGAAAGCATCCTGTATAAAACATCAAAGTTTCAATGTGAATGATAGAAACGACGATTTTAAAACATTATGTCTTGAGCAGTAACGGTATTGCAGTATCGTACCGCACATAACGTGAGATCACTTTGAACTTGTATAATTCTGAGAAAAAGTGGCATATTCGGGAGGGCTAGTTCTTGTGGATCAAGCTAAATTTGTTTTTTGTCTATCTCATCACATTGGCATTTACATTAGAGCTTCCTGCTTTCCTGTTTAGGCCTGCCATCAGCATGCAGCCTCACAAATGTCTGTCTTGAAAGGAGAGACCTCAAAGTTGTTATGGAGGAAAATTATGTTGTGTGTTTGTCCCATCCTGTTCCCAGAGCTTCCTGGGAGAGTGACAGCAGCAGCCTGAGTGTCAGGATGGAGAGTGAGGAACTCACCTCGGTGGGTAAATATAGGCAGACGCTCTCATCTCTCAGACTCTGATGGATATGTCTGTTATTGTTTTTTTGTTTTTGTTTTTGTTCTTTTTTCAGTTTTATTTTTTCTTGTGTATCTTACCTGGACTTGAACATCACAACTTAATCTATCAACTGGTGATCGGACAGCTAATTAGGGATTTCATGCCTGGGAAAGTGGTCACTGTCACACTAGTGTCTGACCAACCGCAGTGCCATTTACCTCTTCAGGGTGTCGAGTGTTTTAATATGGAAACAAGTTGAAAAGACCGGGAAATTAAAGTGAGAATTTTTATTTTTTTATTTTTTATTTTTGTGTGTGATAACTGTAGACTTACTTGAAGTCATATGATTATCCTTCAGCCAATTTTCCCCAGTGGCAACATCTTGCAAATCTGTGACAAAGCTCCACAACCAGGATGGACAGTGACATAGTCGGGAAACAAGATATCCCATTGCCACAAGGGCGCCCTCTTACACAAATTCCTATTCCATGGAGGTAGCACACATTTCAAGTTGGGAGTTTAATAAAAAGATTTAGAGACCAAATTTGTTACTAAATAAAATCACCCTTGCCTAGAAGATGTATGTGGTTACTGTTGTAGGTCACTAAAGTACTAATGTGTCACCTTATCTAGCTCTGAACTTCTGATGTATTTCTCCACTTCAGTTGCTTTTATATCGGATAACAGAATGGTCCCAGGTTGTTTTCTCTACAAGATACCAAGAAACATTTCTGATTAATGTTTCTTCTAAAATAGTACCATTAAAACACAACTGAACTCTTTCATCAGACTTGCTTCTGCCATTCCTTTTTAAATGGAAATATCACCAAAATCTCAATCACAATGGCATTTTCTAGAGGAATGTTAGTCCATTCATTTAGCAAATATTTATGCAAAACTTTCTTCTTTTTTTCTTGTCTTCCCTCTGTCTCTAGCTCTCATATTGCAGGCGTATTAGGTATTACAAAGGGGGAACATATATCAAATCTTCCTTCAAGCAGTTCATAGTTCATGTGAAGGAATTTGAACAAGCAAATGGAATTACAATATATGCAAATAATAGGAACTTGTCTTAATCAGTTTGGGCTTCTATAACAAAAGACTATAGATTGGGTGACTTAGACATTTATCTCTCACAGTCTGGATGCTGGAAGTCCACGATCAGGGTGCTAGAAGGTTCTGTGTCTTGTAAGAGCCTGCTTCCTGGTTCTCGGATGGTGTCTTTTCTCTGTGGCCTCACGTGGTGGGAGGGGTGAGGTGCTCCTTGGGGTCTCCTTTATAAGGGCTCTAATCCCATCATGGAGGCCCTACCCTCATGACCTCATGACCTACCAAAGGCTCCACCTCCTGACATCATCACCCTGTGGGGTAGGACTTCAAGGTGTAAATCTGGGGGGGACATAAATGCTGAGTCCACAATAGAGATATAAGAAAGACATATATTAAACATACAGGTCGAGACTCAGCGTAGGGACAGCTGTATGCTTTTTTTATTCCCATTCTGGCTGGTTTGTGCTCTGATTGGTGTGTTCACCTGAGCACCATCTCTATTAAATATTTTAAATGTCAACTCAGGCATAAGGTTTTTAGTGTGTAAGTGAAAAGGGTAGTTTAACTCTGCTAAAACTTGGTGAAAGGAAAGAAAAAAAGGAATCGCTGTCTGAATAGTAGGTTATGTCATGTGTCAGTTGAAAAACAACCACTTGAAATTTGGACTATATTCTCCAGGACAAAAAAACCTGAAAGTATGTAAATGAGAATGTGGCATGCATGGCCAGGGCTGTGATTGGAGGCATAGTGGAACCTGAGAAACAAACTTTATTTTTAAGTAGAAAATTTTAATTAAGAAAATATTAAAGCCCAGTGTTAATGCACAACTACAAATACTTAAAACATTTTTTGAGGCTTTGCAAAAATATGAGACTTTTTCTATACTCTTATCTTTCCTTCACTTCTACCGGGGTGAAGGCACATAGATGCTGATGGGAACATTTGTACTTACTGTTCAACACATCCAAACATTAGTCAAGTAATGGAGATTCTTTAGAATTCGTGTTTTTTAAATTTTTATTAAAATTATTGGGTGACATTGGTTAATAAAATTATGTAGGTTTCAAGTGCACCATTCTGTAATACATCATCTATAAATCACATTTTGTATTCACCATCCAGAGTCAGTTCGCTTTCCATCACCATATAGTTGATCCCATTTACCCTCATCTACCAACCTCCTTCCCCCTTACCCTCTGATAACCACTAAACTATTGTCTGTGTCTATGAGTTTTTGTTTCTTTGCTTGTATTGTTTGTTTGTTACTTTAGGTTTTAAGGTCATGTTGGAGTTCAGTGAGTGACCTGACTTAAAAATATCAGCATGAACATGAAGTATTCCTAGAATGTGGTGTATTAAAAAAAAATAGGCTTCCTGTTGTTTTATAAAGTAGTAAACATCTCATGCAGTAAGATGGAAGAGTTAGGCAGACTGAAGGGGGAGATATTTCATTTTTGTCCTGTCTTATGAGTGATCTGTGGATTATGGAAACAAATCTTCTTTGTGTTGACTAACTTAATAACAATGATTTATAGTCTGTTTTCTGTTGTACAATGTAATCTAGTCCTTTTTTTTCATGGAATTGTTGATTTTTTGAATGAAAATATTGCGTCAAATTTGGAGTGATGTTCTATAGGGCAATCCTGGTTTCCTGTTTCATTCGACTTCCAAAACATGATGCATGCGAACACAACCCACTTAAAAAATAACACCAAATCCAAGCAAAAACTAATTGTATATGAAAGGAAAACTCCTTTATTATCATCACAATCTATTGCTGAGAATATAGGGCAAAAATCAAATCTACAAAGTGTCTCATCTGTAGCAAATCTTATTTTTCTGAGACTATTACCCAGAAATACATTACGTTTGGTGTTAAATAATGAGAACAAAAACAGCATGCAAAATCATAGCTGACAATTTGAAATGAAGCTTAAGAAAAAGATTTCTTTCACACATCCTAGATAAGTAAGTGGTTAAAGATAGTGATTTTATGTTGCTAAATGGAACAATTTATTTTTCAAGTTAACATTATAATAAAATGTATTTTCTATTTATATGTATTATGTATTTAACATTTCCCAATGTCTTTGTTCTATTACTTATAGAGAAGAGTTCCCAGATATTTATTTATTTATCACATTGTGAAATAGAGGACTAGTACCTTATTCATATATTCACCAAGCCCATGATTATCATTTTATGATATTATGCAGAATTTACTTTGCTATGTGCCATAATTACTATGCTTTGATGAACTATAACAGACATAAGTAAAAATGATCTAAATCAGATGAAATGAACACCTGCTGAAGGCCAACTAATAATATAATTTTCAAAGTGACCCAATGCAATTACTCTGCCTACACAAAGATTTCTATTAGTTCCCATACTATTAGCAAAGGTGTAAATAATTATGTGGTAAATATTAGCTCATCATAGTAACAATAGACTAATAAAATGCTTCAATGATTTATATGTCTTTTCAAAGTGCACCTATTATGGGAACCACTTCAGAAACTCTGAAGTACATGCTTCAACATGTCATTTAACAAATAAGTAAATTTAGGGTAATTTCATGGAATTTTTCAAAAGACCAGTTGTTTTTCTTTGAAGAATAAAACTCTTTAAAAATGTTACTTTCTTATACTTGGTGCCCCAGAAAATAGAGACTGAGGCAAAAACTTATTTGCAGACACTTTATGGATGAGTGCAAACCCAGGGCAACAAGGGTGAGGGGAAGAGGAAATCAGACAAGCAAGTGGGGACAGAAGATACACAGGGACACCTTTCCGGGCTGGCCACCTTTTGTCACAGGAGCGGCTGATGGCTCAATCTCATGGGACATCTTCACGTGGGTTGTATGAACTGCTGTTTCTTGGGAGAGTCCCTCTGGGGAAAAGACAGGAGGACAATTGATCCTTGAGTGCCCTGCGTTCCTCACCTGTCCAGGTGTTCTCTCTGAGGGTGCAAGGGCCCCTGCATCTCCTAGATGCCTGACCCCAACTCCCAGGCAGCCTCTGGGGAAGTGTGTGCCTCAGTGGGTCCAGACGTGCCAGTTTCAGGGGCACGAGGGGATTCTATGTGGTCCTCAGCCACCATGATCGGCCCTCCGCAGCAGGAACCATCCAGGGGCAGGGTGCGGGGTTGGAGGACAGGCGTCCACATGGAGACCATAACAGGGCCTGCTCACCCACCTTGCTCCTCTCTTGAATGTTGTCCACACTTACAATGTCTTTTTCTCTTTCCAATAATAAGTTATTTAATAAGGTCACCAAGAATGTTGTTTCCAAAACTTTAGGGAACTTGATGATATTTTAAAATGTGCTCTGTTGGTTAATCGTTAGTCCTCAAGACCCTCAGAAGAGAATTCCAGGGGCTTTCCCTTCCGTCAAAGCCGCTGGGAACTAATGACCAGCGGGGACCCTGTTGGTGCCAGTAACCTCATGCAAGAAGTGGACCGACGCCCCCGTGTGGGGAATGGAGCAGTGGAGAGCATGCGAAAGTTGTTGCCGGCAGGTGTTGGTGGGGCAGGTATCTCGCCAACTGTGTGAACACCACCTCCCAGGACGATTTTCTTTTGAGCAGAAGTGAATTTTATATTTTTCAGCTACTGTACAGGCTTTTTTAAAGGGTTGATGCTTAGTTTGGTTATTTTCTCTTGGAGGTGGCTACTGTTGAAGAAAAAGTTTTCCACAGGAAAGAAAAGTCTAAGTGCATCTGACAGGAAGCAGGAAGGTGGCTCCACATATGGGGGTGGGGGTGGCATGGGAGGGGCGGAACCCGGGCAGAGAGCCTGGGAACTGGTACTACTCCTTGGGGCCAAAGCACAATTTTTGTAGGATCAGATGTGTACAGTCATCACAATTCATCGTTTTCGTTTGCTTTGTGTGAATTTCCATGTGTTAATTTTGCATGAGCTTTGTTTCTCATGGGAGAGCTTGTTTCATATAAAACAAAGGAAACAGAACCAACGGGATTTTGTATGTCCTTAGTGAAAAGGGATTTAAAATGTGAAGACGTGAAAAGGAAGATAAAAAATTACCAGAAATACCTGAAAGGGTGGCTTCCCTCACTTCCCAGGAGGTGGTGGTTTTATTTGAACAAAGGAGACAGTTCTTGTACAACAAAACCTCCCGACGGCTGCAATTGAATGTGAAAATGATATTTTGAATGCACATCCCTCAGCATGTCAACTGAAAGAGACTCTGGAGAGGCAGGTGGAGAACAAGGTATCCCATTGTTGCTTAATGTGGGTGTAGACTAAGTGACCCTGAATGTGCCTTCGCACCTGAGGGGGAAGTTGTGTTCACGCAGCCACAGGTGGAGATGGAAATCTCAGACAAGCCATCTCTCAGATACTTTGATAATTTCCACTAGTGGGGCTACTCTGAGATCTCTGTAAACAAAATAAAGGAGAATGGCTTATTTAAGATGCAATGTCATAGCTTGTTTTTCTGGTTTTATTTTTTCATGGCATCGTAGCTGACCTGGAAGAAATGCACACACAGTGAAGGGAGCTGCTTGTTATAGTTGACAGAGTCTCTGTGTCCCCTGTATTAATGGTCATGTGATCCTTTATTTCACCAAATGAAATGTTGAGAAGTGCACATGCTTACGTTGTTCACAGTCTTTGGAAAGGTGGCCTTTGGGCTTCACATCTAGACTTGTGGTGAGATATGTGGAAAGGGAAAGGCCTGCAGTGACTACTCAGCAGCGTGCTGGGGTTGGTTGTCCTCCTTGCCCCTTACATATTGGCCAGCAGGTGGCCACAACCATCTGGGGAGTCAGATCAGAGGGTGACCAGGCATATGTGAAAAAACCCTCAGATATTGGCAAAGGCAGTGACAAACTGGCAGAATCTTCACTTTACACAGGACATTCCCTCTCTGGAGCCTGGGGACCTGGAGGCTACCCCTCCCTCCAGTAGCTCAGTGGGCATCTCCTGTTTTCTGTGCACATCCCCACAAGTTCCCATGTCCTTTGTTATTAAGGTTTAAATCTTCTAATAGTGTCTTTTCATGCCTTTCTGTCAATCATGTTTCTTTAAGATCCTTGATAAACATTTAGGCTTTAAGGGACATGGAATGGTTTATAAAGATCTATTTTTAAGTATGTCTACTGTTGTGAAACTAGGACTGCATCTGAAAGCAAATTATTGTATCAAAAAATGAAGGGTTTAAAGAAATGTTTTTATTGAAGTGACACACAATAGAGAATGGTGCCATTGACAGAAGAACACAGGGTCACAATTGGCTGCTTCATAGAAGGAGTGACTGTCTTGGAAAACATCAAGATGGCAGGCCAGGGAAGCCAACGTGTTTATGGAAAACAAAGGGAATGCCAGGTTTGCCAGGGTTTCAAATGTTGCTGTTGAAGGGCAAATTCAGTCACTGGGGGTTAATGTGGTTTTGTTCCTGTTGATTTTCCAAACTCTCCTTTTTCATATTTTCTTCCCTCAAATACCTTGTCAGTTATTGCCCACCAATTACACTCATTTCAGGGCCAACAGCAGGTAATGACATGCTGATTGGGAATTCTAAAATTCACTTGCTGATGATTATGTGTTATTTTAACAGGAGAATGACAATAATTTCCTGTAATGCCACTTGTTAAGGTAATTATGCTGTAATTGCCTTATCAAGGTGTCATAGAGAAGAGGGGAGAAATTCCAAGATTTCACAGCTGCTGTCACGTTCCTTGAAGTGTTCTCTTGAAATTGCATTGTCAACCATCGGGACAATCCCTTCCAATTGTGTTAAACTTGAACATTGTTGTCCTGGGTGGTTTTGTGACCTTAAAATGAGACTTTTCAAGAGTTGATTTTTTTTTCTGTGTGTGTCTTCATATAAAAGATATGTGGTGAATTAAATACACAAAACCAAAATGCTTTTCAGTTGCAATGGAATTTGAAGAGTTTGTTTGTAGAAAAATGTGGATTTAAGAATAAATTAAATGTTAATAAGTATAATAGCATGTAATAAAGGGTATGTGTACCTAAAATACATAAATAAAAATGTGTGTTTTCTAGTGAAAACCTAGTTGAAGACGATGTCCACAGTATTGGAAACAAATTGGACCATCTTTGTTTGACTTTATAGCTCCACAGTGAAGAATAATTATTTGTTCATTTATGTAAGCCCTTATATCTTTATTATAGTTATAAATGACACAAAAATATTCAGTGAACATGGGAACCTGTTCTAAAATATTAAGAAAAATGCTCCAAAATTCAGATATATTGTCTCTGCAGACATTAAGCTTGCATTCTGTTTGGAGAGGAAGACGATAAGAAAGATAAACAATTAAAAAGTCAGCATGGTAGATATTGGTGACAGGTCACAATGAAGAAAAAGTGGGGGTGGGGTGGGTAGGGAAGGCCAGGGTGAGGGGAGGTTGGTATTTCCAGAGGGTAGCATACAAATAAGGCAACCTCTGAGCCCAGACTGGAAGGCATTGGCTGTGTGATATGGGAGGAAGATTACACAGAAGATGCAGTGACCCCCATGCAGTGTAGAGATGGTATATTTGAGGAATGGTGGGGTGGGGAGGCTGTGGCTGGAGGGAAAGCACAAACAAGAGATCCCAGATGGGGTTAGGAGGAGAAAGTGGCCCAGATAATGAAGCATTTTGTAGGTTTCCATAGAGAGGTTGGCTTTACATTGAAAAGGATGGCTATCTATGGGCTGGGCAGACATGATGGAGTCTACACTTGTACAGATGGTCCTGACCTCTGTGCTGGGAGGCAGAGGTGAGGGCTCCAGTTGGTAGACTGCTGAAATAAGGCACAGGATTGATGGATTGATGGTCATGGTTCACACCACGGAAATGGAGCAAGAAGGGGCAAGAAGTGACCCTACGTGACCTTCTGATTGACTGAATGTGGGGAAGGCTAGGGAAAAAGTCAATAGACAAAGTGAAGGCTCTTAGCCTATTCTCCTAGGAAAATAAAGCTGCTGGTATCTGAGTGAGGAACTGGAAGGAGGACCTGGTTTGGGAGGGAAAGAAACTCAGGTTTAGATGTGTCATTTTGTAGAAGAAGAAGTGTTTCCTCCCCTTTAATATAAATGAATAAGATGGTGGGGGGACACAGATGGGGGAGGAGCAGGCATTTTCTGCCTAATACGTTTTTGTGGGACAGTATCTTGAAAGAGTACCCAACATATGTTTACTTCTATATATATTTGAAATCCTGCATCCTCTCCTCTATTAATTCCTCATTATGAAGCTAAACTTTATTGCCTCAGGAAAGAGAACACAAGGGACCTAACAAACATTTACCTCTTGATTTTTGAGCTGCTAATTAGACATTTTAAAAACTAAAGCTGAACAATCATCTGAAAGTCAAAGCACTTTTGATTTGTAAGAGCCAGGCTCTCTTGAGAAGGAATTTTTTAATCTTCAAGTTAAAAATAGCTCGGCTAAGAATACCAGCAGTAACATCACAGGACTCAGAGCGTAGACTATTAACCATTCTGTGATGTTCCATCATCAGTCTGATGGGGTACACTAGGGGGTGTAATAGGAACTTTGATGCACCTGGGTCTGATAAGGGGTCCAGTGTCTCAGCACGTTAGGCTGAAGCCAGATAGGGGAGGGTGATAGAAATGTCTGATGGTTTCAAGGTGAGCAAACAGGGAAGCCATATGCCTCACTTCTTATGTATATCCTAGGGACAGACGTTCTCTTAAAAAAGCCTGGCATCATGGCTGCTGAGAAGTAGTACTAGATGGGTGCCTAGAATGCCTGGAGGAAAGTAATGGCAACAGTTTCATGAAAACCTTTTCATGTCAACAGTTTGGGGAGATTGGCCAACAGTGGTCAAAGAGAACTTGAAGCCAACAAGAGATCTAGTGGCTGTGACACAAAGGTCCAGGTCCATGGACTAGTACAATGAGGGCCCCAGGAAGAGTTACCTGCACCTCAGTGGAGGCCAATGACGAGAGAAAGCACAGGCCAGATGTACTCTTCCCTGACAAAGCTTCGTTTTTTCAAAGGTTAACTCATTGCTCTCATGAACATATAAAATGAACATTTCAAAAGTTGTGTTCAATTTATTAATTAATAAGGGCTGAGGAAGGTTAACAGCCTTTAAAAGGATAATTTGAAAGGTTTATGGATAGATGAATGGATAAATGGATGGATGATGGATGGATAATGCATACATATATACATACTTACTGAATCCATACTAAGAATGCTAACTCTAATCATTTAAGATTTCATTTATTGTTTTAAATTTGTAAAACAATTTTACAAACTTTAGAGGTTTTTATGATCAGAAATCTGAAAACTGGTAGGTTTTCCCCAGCTGCCTTCCCCACATGCTTGTCTACCAGCATCCTGTTGGTCATTCCAGGTCTTTCCCCAGGTAGGACTTAGGCTGCCCTGGACGCCAGTGAGAACAGGAGTGGTGCTGACATGGCCAGGCTTCTCCAAAAGGAAAACACACTAAGACCTATTTCTTTTTTTTCTTATTTGTAATTAAAGTTTATTGGGGTGACAATTGTTAGTAAAGTTACATAGATTTCAGGTGTACAATTCTGTATTACATCATCTATAAATCACATTGTGTGTTCACCACCCAGAGTCAGTTTTACTTCCATCCCCATATATTTGATCCCCTTTACCCTCATCTCCCACCCCCCACCCCCTTGCCCTCTGGTAACCACTAAACTATTGTCTGTGTCTATGACTTTTTGTATCTCATTTGTTTATCTTGTTCTTTGGTTGTTTTCGGTTTATATACCACATATCAATGAAATCATATGGTTCTCTGCTTTTTCTGTCTGACTTATTTCACTTAGCATTATCATCTCTAGATCCATCCATGTTGTCACAAATGTTCCTATTTCATCTTTTCTAACTATCTAATAGTATTCCATTGTGTATATATACCACAACTTCTTTATCCATTCATCAATCAAAGGACATTTTGGTTGTTTCCATGTCTTGGCCACTGTAGATAAAGCTGCAATGAACATTGGGGCACACATGTCTTTATGGATACATGTTTTCAGATTTTTTTGGTAGATACCCAGGAGAGGGATTGCTGGGTCATACGGTAATTCTATTCGTAATTTTTTGAGAAATCTCCACCCTGCCTTCCATAGCGGCTGCACCAGTCTGCATTCCCACCAACAGTGTATGAGGGTTCCTTTTTCTCCACAGCCTCTCCAACACTTGTTACTATTTGTCTTGTTGATGATAGCCATTCTAACTGGGTTGAGGTGATACGTCATTGTGGTTTTTATTTGCATTTCTCTGATGATTAATGATGTTGAGCATTTTTTCATATGTCTGTTTGCCATTTGTATGTCCTCTTTGAAGAAATGTCTCTTCAGGTCATCTGCCCATTTTTCAATTGGGTTGTTTGTTGTTTTGTTGTTGAGTTGCATGGGTTCCTTGTATATTTTGGATATTAGCCCCTTATCGGAGGCACTGTTTGAAAAAAATCTTCTCCCATTCAGTTGGTTGCCTCTTTATTTTGTCGATGGTTTCTTTAGCTGTGCAGAAGATTTTAAGTTTGATATAGTCCCATTCATTTATTTTAGCTTTTACTTCCCTTGCCTTTGGAGTCAAGTTCATAAACCCAAGGTCCGTAAGTTTAGTATGTATGTTGTCTTCTATGCGGTTTATTGTTTCAGGTCTTATGCTTAAGTCTTTGATTCATTTTGAATTAATTTTGGTACATGGTGACAGACAGCAGTCCAGTTTCATTCTTTTGCACATGGCTTTCCAATTCTCCCAGTACCATTTATTGAAGAGGCTGTCTTTTCTCCATTGTATGTTTTTTGCTTCTTTGTCAAAAATTATCTGTCCACATTTATGTTGTTTTACTTCTGGGTTCTCAATTCTATTCCATTGGTCTATGTTTTTGTTTTTCTGCCAATACCACGCTGTTTTGATTATTGTTGTCCTGTAATACAAGCTAAAGTCAGGGAGTGTAATACCTCCAGCATTGTTCTTTTTTATTAAGATTACTTTGGTTATATGGGGTCTTCTGTGGTTCCAAGCAAATCTGATGACTTTTTGTTCTATTTCTTTAAAAAATGCCATTGGGATTTTGATGGGGATTGCATTAAATCTGTATATTGCTTTGGGTAATATGGCCATTTTAACTATGTTGATTCTTCCAATCCATGGGCACGGAATATCTTTCCATTGTTTTATGTGTTCTTCAATTTCTTTTTAAAATGTCTTGTAGTTTTCAGCATATAGGTCTTTCACATCCTTGGTTAAGTTTATTCCTAGGTATTTTATTCTTTTTGCTGCAATTGCAAAAGGAATTGTTTTTTTTTTAATTTCTTTTTCTGAGATTTCATTGTTAGTATATAGGAATGCAATGGACTTTTGTAAGTTGATTTTATAGCCGGCAACTTTACCGTATTCGTTGATTGTTTGTAACAGCTTTTTGGTGGAGTCTTTAGGGTGTTCTATATGTAGCATCATGTCATCTGCAAAGAGTGACAATTTAACTTCTTCATTCCTAATTTGGATGCCTTTTATTTCTTTCTCTAGCCTGATTGCTCTGGCAAGGACTTCCAACACTATGTTGAAAAGCAGAGGTGATAGGGGACAGCCCTGTCATGTTCCTGAACGTAGAGCAAAGGGCTTCAGTTTTTCACCGTTAATTATGAGATTAGCTGAGTGTTTGTCATACATGGCCTTTATTATGTTAAGGTATTTTCCTTCTATACCTATTTTATTAAGTGTTTTAATCATAAAAGGTTGTTGTATCTTGTGAAATGCTTTTTTCTACACCAGTTGATATAATCATTTGATTTTGTGCTTTATTTTGTTTATGTGATGTATCACATTGATGGATCTGTGGATGTTGAACCATCCTTGTGCCGCGGGGATGAACCCCACTTGGTCATGATGAATAATCGTTTTAATGCATTGTTGTATTTGATTTGCTAGAATTTTGTTTAGGATTTTTGCATCTGTATTCATCAGAGATACTGGTCTGTAGTTTTCTTTTTTTGTGTTGTCTTTACCAGGTTTTGGTATCAGGGTAATGTTGGCCTCATAAAATGAATTACGGAGTACTGTCTCTTCCTCAATTTTTTGGAAGACTTTGAGCAGGATTGGTATTAGATCCTCTTTGAAGGTTTGGTAGAATTCACTAGTGAAGCCATCTGTTCCCTGACTTTTGCTTTTGGGAAGGTTTTGGATGACTGATTCAATTTCATTACTGGTGATCGCTCTGTTAAGTTTTGCAGTACTTCATGGTTCAGCCTAGGAAGGCTATGTGTTTCTAAAAACTTGTCCATTTCTTCTAAGTTATTGAATTTGGTGGCATATAGTCCTTCATAGTATTCTTGGATGGTCCTTTGTATTTCTGTGGTATCCATGATAACTTCCCCTTTTTCATTTCTGATTTTGTTTGTTAGTGCCTTCTCTCTTTTTATCTTAGTGAGTCTAGCCAAGGGTTTGTCAATTTTGTTAATCTTTTCAAAGAACCAGCTCTTTGTCACATTAATTTTTTCTATTGTCTTTTTGTTCTCTATTTCATTTAGTTCTGCTCTGATTTTTGTTATTTCCTTTCTTCTGCTGACCTTGGGTTTCACTTGTTCTTCTTTTTCTAGTTCTTTAAGGTGTAACGTGAGGTTATTTATTTGGGATTTTTCTTGTTTCTTGAGATAGGCCTGTAATGATATAAATTTCCCTCTTAAAACTGCTTTCGCTGCATCCTCAAAAGTTTGGTAGGACGTATTTTCATTGTCATTTGTTTCTATGTGTCTTTTGATCGCTCCTTTAATTTCGTCTTTGACCCAGTCATTCTTTAAAAGTATGTTGTTTAATCTCCATGTATTTGTGGGTTTTCCTGCTTTCTTTTTGCAGTTGATATCCAATTTCAAAGCCTTGTCATCAGAGAATATGCTTGGTATGATTTCAATCTTCTTAAATTTGCTGAGGTTAATTTTATGTGCCAATATATGGTCTGCCCTTGAGAATGTTCCATGTACACTAGAAAAAAAATGTATAGTCTGATGTCTTAGGATGAAGTGCTCTATAAATGTCAATTATGTCCATTTCATCTAGTGTGTCATTTAGAGTTGCTATTTCATTATTATTTTTCTCTTTGGATGATCTATCCATATCTGTCAATGATGTATTTAGGTCCCCTAGTATAATTGTGTTTTGGTCAATTTCTCCCTTTATTTCTGTTAGTAGTTGCTTGGTATATTTTGGTGCTCCCTGATTAGGGACATAAATATTGATGACTGTTATGTCTTCTTGTTGTATGGTCCCCTTTACCATTATGAAATGTCCATCTTTGTCTCTTGTTACCTTTGTCACCCTGAAGTCTGTTTCATCTGATGTAAGTATAGCTACACCTGATTTTCTCTGGGTACCATTTGTTTGAGTGTCAATTTCCACCCTTTCACTTTGAGTCTATGCTTGTCCTTGTAGCTGAGATGTGTCTCTTGGAGACAGCATATGGTTGGGTTTAGTTTTTTGATCCTATCTGCTACTCTGTGCCTTTTTATTGGTGAGTTCAGTCCATTTATATTTAGGGTGATTATTGATATATGAGGATTTCCTGTCATTCTATCTTTAGTTTTCTGGTAAGACTATGTCTCCATTTTTTCTTTGCCTTTTTGTTATTGTCTATTATTTCTGTGTGGTGGTATTCTATGATGTTTCCCTCTGTTTCTTCTTTTATTACAGTATATATTTCAGTAGGGGATATTTTTTGAGTGGTTACTCTTAAGTTTATGTAAAAGAAAGTTTGATATTTAGAGTATTCCATTTTCTTCAGCATGCCTACTTTCTCCATTCCCATATTCCGGCCTTTACTCTCCCCATTTTTGAGTTTTGGTTGCCACAAATTGTCCTTGTTGATGGTGGTCAAATAGCCTCCTTTAGTATTTCTTGTAGTGCAGGTCATGTATTAGAAAATTCCCTCAGCTTCTCTATGTCTGGAAAGGTCTTTATTCCCCCTTAATATGTAAAGGATATCTTTGCTGGGTATATTATTCTTGGCTCATAATTTCTGTCTTTCAATTGTTTGAATATTTGATTCCATTCCCTCCTGGCTTGTAGAGTTTCTGCTGAGAAAGCTTATGATAATCTAATGGGCTTTCCTTTGTAGGTTACCGTCTTCTTTTCCCTGGCTGCCTTGAGGATTCTTTCTTTGTCATTGATTTTTGACATCTTCAATACAATGTGCCTTGGAGAAAGCTTGTTGGGGTTGAGGTAATTAGGTGTTCTATTTTCTTCTTGGATTCGAGGATCCAGTTCTTTCCACAAATTTGGGAAGTTCTCATCGACTATTTGTTTGAATACACTCTCTGTTCCTTTCTCTCTTTCTTCTCCTTCTGGTATGCCCATTATTGTTATATTGCTCTTTCTGATGGAGTCAGAAAGTTCTTGTAGAGTTCTTTCATTTCTTTTAAGTCTCAAGTCTCTTTCTTCTTCCATCTGTGTCATTTCCAGGTTTCTATCTTCGATGTCACTGATTCTTCCCTCCATCTGGTGAACTCTACTACCTAAGCTGGCTATTTCATTCTTCATTTCTTCTATTGAGTTCTTAATCTCCAGAAATTCTATTTGGTTCTTTTTAAAATTTTCAATCTCTTTTGTAGAATGTTCGTGTTGTTCTCTGATTGTGTTTCTGAGTTCATTAAACTGCCTGTCTGTGTTTTCTTGCATCTCATTGAGTTTTTTCAGAATTGCAATCTTGAATTCTCTGTCACATATTTTCATATCTTTAAGTTCATTTTCTGGAGACTCTTCACTTTCTTTCAGAGCTGTCTTGTTGCCTTGGTTATTCATGGCAATTAATGATTTATTATTTCTCTTCCTAGATATCTACAGAAGTGGGTTCTGCAACAGGTTGATAGGAAAACGTCTTTCTTTTGTTTTCCAGTACTTGTTGGTAGAATGTTTTATTTTCTCTCTGACTGCAGTCTTTTTTCTCTCTCACACTGTAGTGTCATGTTTTCTGTGCACTATTCAAGCTTCTCACACAATGGGGGGATTCCCTGGGAGACGGGCTTCTCCTCTGTTAACAGTTCACCTGGGTCATATGGCGCAGCATCCATGTGGGAATGCAGAGAGCTTTTGAAGTTCCAAAGCTCTTCCTGCACCAGATTCAGAACCCGTGTGTTTCAACAGTTCTGTTTAATCCTGCAGGGATCCGCCTAGATATGGGGGGACAGGGGCAGGATGAGTTGTTAGAATTGGCCCAGAGCAATGGTGGCGACCATCACCACAGCTGGTCCTGCTTCCACAGCTCCTTCCCCTTTGCCAGAACTAGTTGGACTGCGAATCTGTGTCTGCAGACCACAGTTTTCTGAACTGCAAATATTCTGTTATTTTGATCTAACACTGCTACTGTTCCACTTCTAGCACTGGGCAGGTCGGTGAGGGGCTAGCTCTGGGAGGGTAGGGAAGGGGCGGCTCATCTCAGTGCCTAAGGCTTCTATTCTCTGCTTGGCAGTGAGGGCTCAAACCACCGTTTTGAGACTTCTTACCTCAGTCTTTGCTCCGAGGTCTCTGCCGTGAGTGTTGGGTTCAGCCGTGTTAAATGCTGTCCCCTCTGCCCTGTGGGCCATAAACAGAGCCCTTACCAGTCCAAGTTCCTCCCTCTCCCGCAGCTGCGGTAGTTCCAGGATGCAGTGAGTTCGGAGAACTGAACTAAGACTGCGTCCTACGTCTGCGGGGCTCCGTCTCAGAGCTTCCCCCTTCTCTCCTTCCCTTTTTGTGCAATTTGCCCACCTTTACATGTATTCAGTGAATTCTTTGTCTTGCCTGTCTGCTGTGCAGGGAGTCCTTTGTGGAGTTATAGTTTTTCAATTTATTGTAAATTCCAGGGGAGATTTCCAGAGGCTCACCTCATGCTGCCATTTTGATGACGTATCTACTAAAGCCTATTTCAATCCCCAAACCTTTTCATCACCCACAGTTTTCAATCTCCGCCCCCCCCACCCCAAACCCTTTATCTTTCCCACAGTGATCTTCCTGAGACATCTCTCTCAGGCTACCATCCCCACCTGACTCATCCAAAAATCCCTCTCAAGTGGAGATCTTCCAGACCAGAGACGGCCAGCTACAGTCTCCCATGAGAGTGCTGACACCTGGCAATGAGCCCAAAGCTGTTGTACAGTAGGCTCATGGAATGTGAAAGCCTGCACACCCCAGCCTCAGCATCAGAACTTATATTTCACGTTGCCACCTCATGGCTAAGTGACCTAGTGCAGGTTCCTATGACTCCTCAGTTTTCTCACCTGTAAAGATGGGAAAAACTGTATTTCCCTTACAGATTTATGCAAATGGAATCTGTTCTCATCACCTGTGAGATTTTTACACAAATAAAGATTCTGAAACAATTTAGGTGCTGTCTGTGGTGCATTGAAGCTGTAAGGACAGACAGAGATGGAGACGGAGATGGAGGTAGAGACGGAGACAGATGATGAATGATAGATACGTAGATGGATAGATAGATGATAGATAGGTAGATAATAGAGATAGATAGATGATAGATAGATACATACATACATAGATACATAGATATAGATAGATGACAGATTACACAGACAGAGATACCTCCAGATGTCTTGGGTCACAGACTTATTTCCTTCGAGCCAATAACGAAAAGAATCCAGGTTTTTTCTTTCTTTCTTTCTTTCTTTCTTTCTTTCTTTCTTTCTTTCTTTCTTTCTTTCTTTCTTTCTTTTTTTTTTTTTTTGAGAATGACGTTTTTGCTATTAATGGCTTTGCATCCTCTTCTCTTCTTATCCTTTATTATGTTTAAGTTACATATAAAAATGAGTTTGAGAGAAACAGTTATTGAATCTCCCTTCATTTTTGAAATAGAATTGACTAATAATTTTACTTATTCCTGACTATTTCTTTATAATCTAGTACAGTCCAGTTTTGTAAGATAAGAATTATGAACAGAAATAATTTATTGTAAAAATTCATATTGTGATACTATCTTTCTAGTTTTATACTTATATGCGTTAGATGAAAAAATAAAGAAAAATAATTTGGCTTTAAAACATTATGATTAAAAAAACAAAACAAAAAACAAACGATGAAAAAACAGTAAGGAACATGGCCAGTAATGAAATCTTCAGTTACTACAAATCAGATAGTAATTATGCCACAGTGGGAAGACCTGATTAAAAGAAGCTGAGTCAATTTGGCCATTTCCTCCTTTTCTCTCCCAACTTCTCTACTAAATCGAAGTTGTATTTTCTCTGACTGGTTTGCTTCTTCTTGAATTTAAAAACAAACAAAAAAACAAAAACAAGCTATATATACGATATGAACAAAACTGAAATCACGGAGAGGATCAGCTCTCAATAAGCACAAGACACCATGATATTTGCCTCTCTGCCAACCCAAACACAATGCACTATGATAAAATATCGTTGAGTATAAAATTTGATAATGACTTTTGCCATAAAGTGGAATATCCCCAGGACATTTTTTTTATTATTCCATGGGCTTTGATCAGTAATTTTGTTCTTAAAAAAGGAGCAGTTTTCTGTCTAGATGCAAAATTTGCACTGAGCTGTAAAGAACGAGGTCAGGAGGGACACAACACAAAGGGTGCAATTGTGCCTTTATTCTCCCGAAAAATCTGATTTTAAATTATCCAGTGCATCTATCACTTAATACTCAGTCTCCTTCAGTTGGAAATTAATACTTCACTTTTACTCATCAAATGGGTAAAACAACAATAGTTTAGTGGTTGCCAGAGGGTAATGAAGAGAAGAGAGACAGAGTACTAAAAAAACAGTGCTTTAGAGTTCAGGTGAGCACTTTCCAGTAGTTACACACACAACTAGAGATTGCTGATGCAATGGTTATTAAGAAACAAAGGACCTTGATTGCTGCACAATTTCTCAGTGAATGAGGGAAAATTAATTTATCAGCAGGGCATTTAGTAATAAACATTTAATGGAATATTCTTTACTAACACATCCAAACTACACACATTTTAGAATGTTTCTTGTCACTTACACATCATTCACCAGCATTTCACACATCATGTTTGGGAGCTAGAGGTCATTTCTCCTTCCAATGATCTGACTGATTTGGTGAGTTTGAGCCTTGCATCATTTTTTACTTGATTTTTTAAAAAAACATTCTGAGACACACTACATTTGAAATAGTAGGGTAGAAAATTATATATCTGTATCAAAACCCAGTATCTTCTTCCCATTTTCCTGCCAAATATTTTTAGAGTTTTTTTCTTCAATTCTCTAAAACATTTCATGAATGCATGGTATTTTGAAATTACATCTTGGAAAAGTTTTTTTTTTTTTTCACATGAAACTATGGCATGAGTAGATTGAGCTATTTTCCCAAATATGAATATCTTAGAAGTAATCCTTTGAGAATAGTTCTTATTTCTTTCCTCTGAATTTCTGCCATAGCAATGGTTCATATGGGTTCTTTATATGAGGTGTGATCAAAAACTACGGTGAATGCTTAAATAAAAAAAAATTATTACAGTAAAAGACACATTGCCATTAATCCCCCTCAAAATACTCCCTCTTGCTTCAAACATACTTATCCCACCATTCTTGCCGCTTTCTGAAGCAGTTCTGGCAATCCTCTTTCATGAGTGTCTTGAGTTGTGCTGTTGTGGCTGCCTCGATGTTTTGAATCAATTTAAAATGTTTACCTTTCATGGTCATTTTGACTTTGGGGAAGAGCCAGAAGTCACACAGTGCCAGATCCAGTGAATAAAGTGGATGAGGACACACTGTAATGTCTTTATTTGACATAAATTGCCGTATCAGAAGTGATGTGTGACATGGAGCCTTTCTCTTAAGATCACTAAAGATGGAGAATGCTGCTGCTGAGTGCCATCCACTGGACAGGCAGGGATCTTCAATACAGGAAGTGGTACATAAAACCTTAGTAATAGTATATGACAAGTTTTAACTTCTTCAGGGCAGTCAGTTGAGTGTGAGCTACGGTTGAGAGAAGGTGTGTTCTAAAGTGTGCCGTAAATCATCCTCCATCACAACAATGCTCTCTGTAGTCACACATCGCTTCTGGTATGGCAATTTCTGTCAAATAAAAACATGATGGTGTATCCTCATCCATGTTATTCACCTGATCTGACACCGTGCAACTTCTAGCTCTTCCTCAAAGTCAAAATGACCATGAAAGGTAAATGTTTTGAATCGATTCAGGACATCAAGGCAGCCGTGACAGTGCAACTAAAGACACTTATGGAAAAGGACTACCCGAACTGCTTCAGAAAGTGGCAAGAAGTGTTTGAAGCGAAGGGGAGTATTTTGAGGGAGATTAATGGCAATGTGTCTTTTACTAATAATTTTTTTTATTTAAACATTTGCTATATTGTTTGATCACACCTCATATACTAAAAAAAGAGAAGAGTTAAGTTACACAGGATTTGGTCAAAGTTAGGAACAAAAGTAAACAAATACTTGCAAATTGGTGGTAATAAGGATGCAATGTGTGGGCACATGGTGAAGCAGTCAGAGCTGATTAAGTACTGAGTACTTTTATACTCAGAAACTTGTAATCAGGAGCCTGAAAGCTAGTAATTACAATAAGCACCAGGAATATCATGTACCATATCTATTTCATTTTGCTTGGTCAAGTGAATTCGATTTTTAAATAATACTTTCAGGTGGTAATTTTTCTCTCAGAATAAGCAACCATAATGCTTGATAAAGTAATGTCAGCTAGGGAAGTGTGTGTCTGTGGAACACAGACCAGCACTCAGGTTTTCTCTAGCCATATTTTATGTATATTTCATTTATTAATTCTTCATTTTTTAGATGAAGCTCAGCAAATCAGAAATGCTTGACCAAGTTCTTCTTGGAGATGAGTTATTCCTAATGTCGCCCAAGGATTGCCATAGCAATATGATAGTAATAATAGTTGGAACGTTCACAGTTTAAATTTGTTCAGATTCTGAGTGGATTCTGTTATGGGAAGAGACTCACCACACATTCTGTTCATCACAGAAGTCACTGGAAGAGTCTTCCTGAGAGTTTAGGGGCTCTGGTTACTGCCCAACCTAGTGTTCGCTTTTTCCAGAAAAGCTGATTACTACTGTCCTAGCTCCAGCTGCTCTAACAGAGTACCACTGACTAGGGGGCTTATGAACAGCACACATATGTTCTCAGTCTGGAGACTGGAAGTCCAAGATCAAGGTGTACCAGTGTCTGGTGAGAGCCTGCTACTTGGTTCATAGACAACATCTTCTCCTGTGTCCTCACATGGCGTGAGGGGTGAGGGGTCTCTTTTAAAAAGGCACTAATTCCATCATGAGGGTTCCACCCTCATGACCTCATGACCTCCCAAAGACCTCACCTCTGAATACCATCACCTTGGGGGTTAGGTGTCAGCATATGGATTTTTTGGGTACACAAACATTCAGTCCATAACAATTGCTTAACCACTTTGGCCTCAGTGTCCATTTTTGGCAGAAGTAGTGGAGTTATCTTCCAGGCTCACATATGTACAATGCACCAGCACATTCCTAGAAGTTGTCCCCTCACTGATTCAGCACAAAGTGGCATCTTTCAAAGTTCTTCACCCTATCCATATGCCTTTCCATGTCTCCATCTGCATAACTCCCCACACAACCTCACTTTTCCATTTTATAGAAAAACCCCAGAAACCATCACGTTTGCAAACCATCCGCACTGGCCCACACCCTACTCTCTGTCCTCCTCATCTTATCTGCCATCTTTCCTATGGAAGAATCTTGCTCCATTGATTATTCCTTTTTGATATTGATATATGAACCTCTCCCTCTCACCTGGATCATTTCTACTGCCTTTTAAAGAGTCTCTCGTTAAATGTAAAACAAAGATGCAGACAAACAAATCTCTCCCTCAGCTGTTAAGCCCTTCCAGTGACAACCATGTTGCAGGTACCTCAAGTGCCAAATTTAAGGAATGCTCCAAACTCCCACATCAAGGCAAATGATACTTTCATGTCATATTTGAAAATAAAAAGTAATGCATAAAATCCCATGGTAAAGAAAATATCAAAATTCTAAGTAGATTTTCAGTAGAATTACTGATTTTCCCCGTTACTTCAGCTCCAATATGGCTCTACATGACACTGTCCTGTCTGTCAGTCTCTTCTTGTTCACAGACAAGCTTCTTTAGAGGCCCTTTTGCCCTTATCAGTGTCCCACTGCCAAGTCAGGATGGCTTCTCTGATGACAGCTGATCTGAGTGGAGGTACTCCTTTTCTATATGGCCGGCTCCTCCCTCAGGAAGTTTGATGACAATTCCCACCCTTGGATCTGGGGAAGTAATCCTTTAATTTTCCTATCCCTAAATGTGGTCCTATTTGGAGGTAATTTTTGCCAAGAAATGCTGCCAGAGCACAATACCTCATTTTCTGAGTTATAAATAAATGTTGGGTGAAACGAGAAGATGTTGCTTAAAATACTGCTTCTCTCCCATCTCTACCACACTGGCCCACATGAGGTAGCTCTCATTGGACTTACCACTGTGGCGACGTCAGTATTCTAGACTGAGGGACCACAGCTGAAGCATGAGTGGCACTCACCCCAGGTTCCAATGTGTTAGAGCAAATGTGCAGTTGATAAAACTGGTGTTTGAGAAGGCCTGAGGGCTACAATGCCCATTCCTAACCTGGGTTCTCTAAGGTATACCCACAGGTGGAGATCCCTTGAAGCCATGTTGTTATACAACATTGTATGTAGGCCCATGGAACACACTGTGACTGCAGGATCCACTGCTGGATGACTTCTCTCTATAAAACTGTCAATGATTTCACTGTTCTTTCTTCCCCTCATGTTTCCTGATGCCAGGTGCATCCACACATTTCCATCTTGCATTTTTTAGTCTGCCGTGACTATCAGACTATGTGGCGCCTGCCATGTGTTAGCCATCTCGCTTCACATAGGGGAGAGAAAGATCCATAAAGCAGATTATCAAAAGAAAGTTTCTTCAGAAGAACTTGTATTTTTTTTTTAAATGAAAACGAATTGATAAATTATGTTTTCTTTTTTCTCTTGGTGGCTAGGAAGCTGATTCAATGTACTCCGAAGAAACAATTTTATTATACATTCCAGGTAAACTATCTTTTGTTTTCCATCTCTGATTTCTGATTTTTCTTAAATATTAATTTCAATGATTTCTTTGTACAGTGGTACCTTTGTTTTTGAACATAATCTGTTCCGGAAGACCGTTCGAGTTCTGAAATGTTTGAAAACCAAGGTGCAGTTTCCCCATAGAAAGTAATGCAAAATGGATTAATCCATTCCAGACCTTTAAAATCAACACCTAAAACTGCAAATTTAACATGAATTTTACTATCTGATGCATAAAATTTTAGATCCATAAAATTTACGGTGTTTGTAAACTGAAATGTTCGTCAACGGAGAAGTTCGAAAACTGATATCACTGTATATGATATTGTATAATAAATTATAGTGTTTTTGGTTTGTTTGTTTGTTTTCTGAGAACAGAGAGCATGTGAATTCCAAATAAGGAAATACCTTCCATTATGCCTAACAATTTTACTATAAAGAAATTAGTGATTTTGAAAAATTCCTATCTGATTCAAGTAACAATTTTGTGAAGCCAGGAAAATCTCTTCATGCCTGAACCCTCACAGCTTCTTGGAAAATAACTTTGATTGAAACAGGCAGTAACTGTGGATAACAAACATGAAACTTTGTTCCCTTGAGTGACTTTCTAAATTTTCTGTGTTTGCAATTTGAAGCAAATGCTGTCAAATAAGTAAATCTTCATGAAAAAATTTTGTCATCATTTGTGGTACTGAATTTTGACTACTAGAAAAAGACTATTCTTTGAAATTGAGTTTTAATTTTTTGTTTTTTGTTGTATGTTATTATTTATTTATTTAGTTATTGCATCTGTATTCATCAGAGCTGTTGGTCTGTAACTTTCTTTTTTTGTGTTATCCTTACCAGGTTTTGGTAATTAAGATTTATTGGGGTGATAACGGTTAGTAAAATTACATTGTTTTCAAGTATACAGTATAATTCTGTAATACATTATCTATATATCACATTGTGTGTTCACCACCAACACTCAGTTGTTTGATTTTTTTTACAGTGCTGCTAGCACTAATGTTCAACGGTTTCTATGAAATAAATACATTTGAAAGATTTTGCTGGATATGTCTGTATGCACTAACCTAAAACGAAGTGAAAACTATTTAGGGTCGGAGCCTAAAAAGTTGAACTTCACGCTTGCCATCTGGCCTTTCAGATTTACTACTGTTAAGTAAAGCTTTTTATTGTCATCATCCTGTCTTCATTTTTGTGTGATTCGAATTATTTTCCACATAAGCACAAGAGTAGGACCAGGGCATAGCGTACATACAGGGGAGAAAGTGCACGCAATCCTGCCATTGTATTCTCCCTCCTTTTTTTTTAGTACCAGCTGCATTTTCCTCTAAAAACCATAAATAGCTTTATTTCTCGTTAATGGAGTAATTTATATAGTCCCCAGTATCTTCATTGACAGCACTCTTTATCCTGCAGCAAATGTGCAGCAGTTACCGAATCAATCACGTGAGTTATGAAGAGCGGCACAGGGCGCCATCGTCACTCCATTCTTCTCAATAACAAAGGAGAAACCACATTAAAAACTAGCATTGATGGGTTGTTGTGAGAACCGGTCAATGCGCTCTCCCAGAGTTGAAATTAAAAGGCAGTTAGGAGAAAATTGTTTTCTCTGGTCATCAGTCACAATGTGAAGGGCCTTTTTCGCAATGATTAATTAAAAGCCAAAAAGGGAGAGCGAGAGGGAGTGACGTTTAATAAAGTATCTGGCTGGTCTTCGGTACCATCACGAGTTAATGGTCGGTGGTTTGCCTTGAGTTAAGTGTTATTGCTCTAGTCCATAATTTCATCTTGAAAATGGGCAAGGGAGTGAATCTTCCTCTTCGTAATTGAGTATTGATTTGAAAATAAATGGCAGTGAAACTCCCACAGAACTGTCAGGATATATTCTGGACAGCACTGACAATAAATGATTTCTGGTTCTGGTGAAAGCTATGGGCCAGCTTGATACGTAAACACATACAGGGCCACTGCCATCTGCCTCCCATTTTATCAACCTTCTGAGGGTCAATAGGTGACACAATACAGGACATGGCATTCATGTGTCCTGGGCCCAGCTCAGACTCCATTATGAGCCTCCTTTGTGAAATGTTTCCTCGAATTTGGGAAGCAATTTTGAAACAGCAGGTTCAGGCATTTGGCTCCTCTTCAAAATAATAGCTTGCTTCTAAATACTGCACTTACAGAATACTTTTCAATGCATTTTCAATGGAAGGGAGTTAAAATGTCATTATAAATGTCTCAACAGGTTTGATAGATTTTCTGTACAAGTGGTAAGTAGTATAATTGGGTGTGATCTAACCAGGCACAGAAATTACAAAGGACGCGTTTCATCCTGTAGTTTAGTCATTCATTGTTCATGGATTGTCCAACCTCATTGATGGGGCATTGCAGACACTAGTGGAAGGTGACTTCTGAAGAAAACACTGTCAAAGGAGGTTAGACACACATAATAGGATTTGAAAACAAAAATGTCCTCTTACAAAATGCTGCTTGATTGATAAACCCCTGGAATCACACATCAGTGCTCATTATAAGCATTAAAAGCTGTGATCTTTGTTTTTGTTGATAGTAAACTTATTTTAAAACAAAACTTCACATTTCATCCGTTGACACAGACTCCCGAATTGATATTTACCATTTTCACATCAGCAGTTTTATGCTATACTAAAGCAAGGCCAAAACACTGTCATGGATCTTCTTTCCTAACTAATTACCAAGACATGTGTATGCCCAGAGTATTTTGTTAATTGCACAGGAAGTCTATCTAATGTATCTTCTGATTGTTTGAAAAGAAAGACCAGTTTCCCAGGTTATTTTCCTTTATCAGGAGGAAAATTCTTCTCTTCATTTACCTCCAGAAAAATTCACAGGAACACAGAGCTCTAAAGCCCGGTATACGGGTCACGTGGTCTCCACCCGTCTCCCCATCTATACACAGAAGCGATGATGTCTGGTTGGCCCCAGTTAAAACAATTAACTGCAATGTCGTAACTATTTTTAAATAATGTGATCGAGCTGTGGATGGCTATTGACGAGCCTCAGTGTGGTTTCCGGACCTCCGCACAGCACCTGGCACCGCATGGTTTCCGGACCTCCGCACCACACTCGGCACAGGCAGAGCAGCAGCGGCCACTCTCCAGGGTGCGGCACCTTGATATGCTTGATGGATAGAGCCAGACATGTGGGAGTGGAGCACAGCACTGTGTTCAAGGTTATAAGCCATTGTACGTACCAGGTGTTCGTCTGCAAGGAGCTGTAGTTAATCCATAGTGAACCCTCATATTTTTACTATAAAAATGGAGTTAAACGTTTACAGAAGAATTATGAAGCATATATATGAACAGAAATAATGATATTACAACTTATTCATTGCATTTTCCAATATATTAATTTCAATTGTATTATAAGTTCACTTTTTCAAAATTGTGCATGGAAGTAAGCCTGGTACTTATAAGGGCAGTGCACAGAATACTGTGCTCTTTAATGAAGATTAGCTATGAACTATTTTTATGTTTTCTGTGACAACAGTATTTAGCCTCAAGCAGATGTAAATACATTGTTGAACACTTACGATGAGTTTGTAGGAAGTAAAGGAAATCCCGTGGCTCTAATCCTCACAAAACACTGTGAGGTACATATTATCATTATTACCTCTCGTTTATTCAGGAGGAAACGAGTGCCCAGAGTCAGACAGTGAATGTGGAGTAGATGAGAGATTTAAACCCAGACCTAATGCTGCGGTCCAACTTTCAACAGAGCACTATACTGTGAATAGAAGTCGTGTAATGGTTAATCGTGAACAGGATATCCCAGTTCCACCCTCCATGACAAGGCCAGTCTTTTTTGTCATTTCCATGTGAAATTCGTCTTAACTCAGTAGAGCTGTAATTATATTCGAACGACACGTCACCTTTCTGTCCCTCTACTGTGAGGAATTAGTGTCGCTCAGGCTGTCACTTTGGAAACAAAATTTAGGTCAGCTTCTCCATTTCCCGTCTTGTGCGATAATTTATTTGCCTAATGTGGAGACATGTGTGGCCAGGAGTGTCACTCGGCAATGATAAAGAACACGTTACTCCACACTCAAGCAGCATGTCTCCTAAGCCATACTAGGTTGGGGGAGGAGAAAAAGCATTAACGTTCTCCAACCATTTAGCCAGGGCAGTTTCATCACCAGCCAAATCTTCAGTAACCAAAATCACACATTTTTAAAAAAGTAAAATAAAATAAAAATTAACAAAAATGTAGTACAGCATGAAATGTATGCAGGTAAAATGCATGTAATAGTTAAGGATCTATTTACACCAATAACATTTTATAATGTAAAAAAAAAATCACAAAAACTGAAGAAATGGAGAAAAATGTAGTGATATGTGAAAATAGCCTGCTATTGCTTAAACATTTTTTTTTTTTTTTGAGCTGAGTTCTTCCTTTTTGGGGCACTAGAATAAAGCCTGTGGAACCCCAGTGGGCTTGCGGGCTACGTGGTCCAGTGGCTTTCTGTCTGTGGTGGCAGCAAGTGTCTCTATGCTGAGCAGGTGTGCTTGGTGAGCGGGGCGTGGACATGGGCTGAGAAAACTCTGAGGCCACTTCTTCCTGCGCAACAGGAAGCAGTGCCCCGGTAGAGCATAACGTCTCTGGTCGGCTTTGCAGGGAATACAGGCAGCGCCCTCATCCCATCCAAGGGGACCTGGGTTGGTGATGGGCACACCTACAGTCTGAGTCCAGGTCTACATGCACGGGCCCCAACCCCAATTCTTTTCAGCCAAACCAATTCATGCTGTATTTGCTCAGGACCTCAAGTGCATCCGAATGAACCACTGAGTGATTCAGTTAGAACGCTGATGTCCTTCAATTCAGGTGCTCAGATTTCTTGCTCTTGGGTAGATAGCACTCAGTTGTGTTAGAAGAGGACCCCTGAATCCACCTAATACTTACTTAAAACATTTTAAAATATGTTAGGTCAAGGTCACTTAATTTCCCAGTAGGTGGATGGCTAGTTAGTTGCACGTAGATAGGTGCAAATATAACAGTCGCAGGAGATGTTCCAAATGGTACCATGCTTCCCTGAAAATAAGACCTTGCCAGACCATCAGCTGTAATGCATCTTTTGGAGCCTCAAAAATTAATACAAGACCTGATATTATATCATATTATATTATAGTATACAGTCTTATATAAGACCCAGTCTTATATTAAAATAAGACTACGTCTCATATTAATTTTTGCTCCAAAAGATGCATTAGAGCTGATGGTCCAGCTAAGTCTTATTTTCAGGAAAACACGGTATAATATCTACTGGTTTTTGTAAAACTCCAAACAGTAAATGATTATTAACATGTACTCACCTTTGCTGATTGTAATTTTTTTCACAAATTTACTTTGTTGCATAGTTTTTAGGACTATAAGTCTGAAGAATGGTTTCTCTGCTCAAGGATTATCAATATGACTGAATAGCTTAGTAACATTCCCAAACTCCTAAACTCAGGAAGTACCTCTTTGGAGCTCATTTATAACTGCTCCTTGATCAGTTAAACTTTATTGTTTAGTTTTCACCAAGGAAAATAATGTCTTCATGGAAACAGTGATAGGTTTTAAAGGCATTGAAAAATTTTGTTCTCTCTTCATCAGGATAAATTAATCTGCTAAAATTTTTTTTGTGGCTTATTTTTAAACTAAAGGTTGTTTGAGGTAAAACTGTCTTTGTATTTAGACAAGAGAAAAAGGAAAGGGGGGGAGACAAAGAATGAAGAGAGAGAGAGAGAGAAGAGAGAGAGAGACAGAGAGAGAGAATGTAAAAAGTGGGAGAGAATGTGTGCAGGCTCACAACACACATTTGAGATTTAATAACGAAATTCCAGTATATACAGTGGAATACTTCCCTTTTTTCCCTAATAGGTGTCCTCTTCATAATTTTGCATTTTAAACAAAAATTTCCAGGAAGTTAATGGACTTAATGATGTCAAATGAAGCTGGAGAGGGTGAAAAAAAATCACGTTTTTATTTTTAACTCACCACTGATCCTAGTAGCAATAATCCCTTCGTTGATAACACATGTAGATTATGCTAGAAATGCTCTCTTGAAATCCATGGGTCGGTTCAATGTGATGTTCTCATATCGTCATCCTAGAGGAGGCCTGGGGCCGTGGGGTCCTGTTTACTCCAGTACCTGCACTGCTGATATGAGGCTGACAGCCCAACCAGACAAATGACTTTGACCAGAAGTGAAAGCCCACCTTGGAGGACACAGAAGTCTTGCTCACATCTTCCGAGTAGTCTTGCGGATCGGGTGTTGTCCACACCCAGAATGTTGGTGTCTTCATACTTCACTGGTTCTGGTTTGACTCCATTTCTCCATGTTTCTCCACGATCTGGTAGCAAGTCTCTGAGCTGGGCGGAATTGAGTCCATTTTATCAGGCTGTGGAGAGCTGGTGTACATCTGGGTGTTGGACACATGGGAGGCGGTTACCGAGAAAAGGAGTCTGCCCCCTGCGCCAAGAAACAGTGACCAAAGTGATGTTTGGAGCTCATGCTTAGGCTGTCACATTTGCAAGGGCCTGTCAGTTACCCACAAAGGTGTTTAGATGCCAATCCCTGCATTTGATATGTAGACATAGAATAGAACCCAGGACTCCTCAGTTTAAATATCAGTTCCAGTGATTCTCAGGCTGAGGGTTGGAGACAGATTTGTCCTTGTGGCAAGATCCAGATGAGGTTGCCCTACCCCAGTGTTGTAGGAAACCCAGTGTGGTCAGAGGAAGGTGGGGTCAAGAGACCCGGGATCAAGGAGGAAGCGTGGGTCTCTTCACCAGGAGCTGAGTGTCTACATTTCCAGTGGCCAACAGCTCTTCTGGGACCTTCTCATTCTTCTCAGCTTTCACACCGATTTTATGGTTTATTTTAGTGACCTTTCCCCACTAAATGTTGTACAGTGGGGACACCAATAAATGTAGTCCCCTACTACAAATCTTTCAAAGGTGGCCCCTGGGGCTGTCACAGAGGAAAGCACACGCAGCACAGGGGAATGTGTCTCTCGGCTGGAAAATGCCTCAGTGGCACTTTCTGGGAGAGTCCACTTTCTGAGTATTATAATCTTGGTTGCAATGTGCACTGCAGTTGTTACCTGCTTTACCACTTCTGTGTTCATAATTGAGATAAATTGTCATACTGTTTAAGAAAGGATTTGGCCCAAGAGTTACCCACTGGTCCTTATTGGCCAATTCATACATGTTTTTTATGGTTTTAGAAGCTATCCCAGGTTTCAAAAGTGCATTTAGAACAACTATGGGAATTTATTCATTTAACACACTCTGCTAATCTCCAGCTTTTTCGTGCACTGTGCTAAATCCATATGCAGCCACAAGGCTTGGCTGTGGTTCTCCCTAAGAAACTCACAGCCTAAGTAAGCAATCAGTTGAATAAACATACTGTTTCTAACAATGTGGGAAGTATTTGGGTAGAATTTGGAATGCAGCCGCATTTACGGGTGCAAATCTATCCGTATTTGCAATCTTATATGGTTCTCATGTGAGCCACAAACTGCGTGCATTATGGAGGGTCAGTATTTTAATCCTATTTTAAGCATGATAGGGCTAAGATTCAGCATCTAATACCTACTGCGGAGAAGTGGTGAGTCTGGGACTGCCTCTGGCCTTCTGCCTGCAAAGGAAATGTGCACCCCAGGGAATGTGACAGTGTCTATGCAGTGGGCAGCAATTTGGGGGTCTGGCCTCATCTCTACGGGGTGATAGTAAAGCACCCTGAAAACAGCGGGTGGGATCCCAAGGAGCAGCTGTCTGCTGAGGCTGGGTTTCTGTATGCCGGCAGGCCTATTTAGAGCGTCAGTGCTTATGAAAAGATAATACACAATTGCAATTACCTGTTCCTCTGTGGCCCAGCCTGATTGTCAATCACAAAGACCAGTTGGTGTCTTGTCAGTCAGAGTTCATCTACCAGAAAGGTCTGCCTTCTTCCTTCTCTGACACTGGTTCCTTTGTATCCCTTCCACAAAATGCTTAATTCTGGTTGCCGCCTTCTCCATCTCTCCCTGCACTCCCAAATTATCTTTGTCCCTTGTCTTAAAAAGTGGAAGTAGTGTGACTATTAGGCACGCAGGTGTCATAGCTGGAATGAGCAAAGCATTATTGAACCCCGGGAATAGTGACACATTGGGGGGTCTCTGATAATGGGCCTGTCCCGCATGTCTGACATACTTTCTGAAACAAGGAAATCTTATTCCTCATCTAGCTTCTCAAAGAAGCACAGTTCCCCTCCACGCATATCTAGATGTTTTTCCTGTGCAGTCTGTCTCGGTTTTGTCATTAGCAGAAAAAGACCCCTTTGCCTCTCTTACCGCTGTCTGCTTAACAAAACGAAAGCCGTGCTTTGCAGATGGGCCTTAAGGTCAATGGTTAACTTGTTCTTGCTCCAGAAGACACGTTTTCGTGGGCTGAATCACATCTGTCAGATTAGCATCATTTGTACCTGTAATAAAGATACAGGTGGGACAGGGAATGGAACCAGGGAAAAGATGCTTAAATTTTCCGTGCTCTGCCTAGAATGCACTGCTGTAAATTATCTCATTTTCATTTATTTGGAGACTTTTCTTAGCAAAATGATTGATTTGAAGACATAGAAGGAAACCTGCAGTTTGACTTGTAGGGCAGCCCTGGCCCTAGTTGGAGTTGAGTGGGACCTGAAGTCAGAGCTTGGGACTTTACCAGGTAACGTTCCCCGGGCTGCAGCCACCTCGCTTGGAAAATGAGTGCTTATCAGGCTGCCTCTGAGATACCCTACGTTTCTGAGAAAGGCTGATGTCTGTGCTGGGGCAGGACCTGCACAAGGTAAGTGTTAGCATGAAATAGCCAAGTTTAGAGAAATCTGGGGTTCCTATAAAGAGGTAGAACAAGCATTACTGCTGGAGCCACTGATCTCCAAAAGAATGACAACCAAGGAAACATTTTGGAGGAAAAATCCAAAACCAAAAATTAAAGGGGAGAGAGAGAGAGAGAGAGAGAGAAGGGAGGGAGGGAGGGAGAGAGAGAGAGAAGAGAGAAGGGAGAAGGGAGAAAGGAGAAGGGAGGAGGGAAGGAAAGAAAGAAAGAGAGAGAGAGAGAGAGAGAGAGAGAGAGAGAGAGAGAGAGAGAGAGAGAAAGAAAGAAAGAAAGAAAGAAAGAAAGAAAGAAAGAAAGAAAGAAAGAAAGAAAGAAAGAAAGAAAGGAAAGAATGTGGGAGAGGCCCCTGAGAGAGAAGGCGCTGTAAGTGGTGGCTAGGCTGCAGGAGAAGGGTCCTGGGAAATGTGTTGGCCCTGCCCCTCACCTGTGTGGACATCGCTTCTGTCCCGAGTGTCCTCAGCAATAAATCAGGGCAGCGCAGGTGGCCTGTGCTACATACAGTAACAGAAAACAGGCAGTGACCGGCCAGCTTCAGACATTCAGATGTTTTTTGTGTTTTTTTTTCCCTCTGAAATGGAAACAATTTAAAACTGAAACATTGTCGATGTGTTTTCTGACACACAACAGCACATTTTTACAAAACACCATAATCCCAGGACCTCTGCCAAATTTTTTGACAAATGCATTGCTAACTACTTTTGGCACCTTCAGCTCTTAGAATAAATAGCTGTTGTACACAACATTACTCTGGAACAGAGTGATACCAAACAGATATTGTAAGAAATGAACAGGTGAAACACCAGGCATTTTCTTTATTAGTGACAACAATGACAGGTGACCACGCCTCCTTGTTCCCATAGCTGGATTGCTGTTACAGATCAACTCCTCTACTCTATAATTGATGTAGGTGATGTTGGATCTGCCGGCAGTTTCTGGGTGCGGGCTGGGATCGTGTCTCATGAAGCAGAAGAATGGAAACACAGACCAGGGAGAGGCAAAAAGTTTTAAAAAGAGGATAGTTTATTAGAGGCAGGAGAAGAGGTTGCAGCTCCCGAGTGGGAGGGGGTCCCGAATGGTGGTGCCCAGTGACTGAGGCAAAAGCTCTTACTTTTATACCTTCCCTTGCCTGCTTGGGGAAGGGGAGCTGTTTGAAGAAGGAAACTGGCGCCTTCTAATGAAACTCGTCTACCAGGTTTGTTCTGCTTGCCCATCCTAAAGGAATTAGCAAAGTAACCCACTCTTATCTATCAGATCTGCTCCATTGTCAGGCCAAAAGGAATTTTATGATTAACCTCAGGCCTTATTACATTATGTCCTGGAGCAAAGGAGTGATTTCAAAACCTGGAGTTTTAAGATATGGCTGTGTTTTGTTTATTCCACCAGGGACCTCCCTGTCTACCTAGGGACATGCTAAGTCTCCTGTATCACAATCACCCCCACCCCATCCCACTGTCACACTCGCACCAGTAAGTAACAAATTACTGCACACTGGGTGGCTTTCAACAATAGAAATTTACTTTCTCACAGTTCTGAAAACCAAAGTCCAAAATCAAGCTGTCTCAGGGTTGACTCCTTCTGGGTGCTCAGAGGGAAAGTCTGCTCCGTGCTTGCCTCCTAGTTTCTGGTGGCTAGCCACAATCCTTGGCGTTCTTTTGTATGCCACTTCAATCGCTGCCCACGTCTTCACAGCCCCTTCCTCTCTTCCTCTCTCTCTGTGTCCCTTCTGGGTCTCTTATAAGGACACTTGTAACCAGGTTTATGGTCCAGCCTCATCCAGGGGATCTCTTCTCAAGGCCCTCACTGTAATGTCTGCAGAGACCCTTAGTCCACCTTCTGAGTAACAGGTCTCATTCTGAGGGTCGAGGTGAGCATATATTAATATTTTGGGAGATCCTTTTCAACCCACTACACTCACTAAATACAAAACCTTCTGGCCCTTCTCCCAGGTTACATGAACTTTTTTCGTCACATTTGAGTTTGTCATTGGCAAATTCAGAAGATGTTTACTAGGTTTTATACATTTTTCTCCTTTTGCTCCTATGAACAGCTTCTCAGCATGTCTCCCTCACCTTATCTCAGGCACTGGTATCTTGTGGGCTTTGTCATAATTAAAAATCTCAACATTTCCCAAATTTGAATGCACGAAAATATTAACTAGCTAACTAAAGCTATTTGAAGTGTTACCTCTCAGGCAGGAAAGACTCATTAGGTGACAGTTACCGTGGGTCTCATGTTTCAGCATAACTTGTAAGCCAGGGACTAAGCACCCTTTGTTCTGAGCTGTCTCTGCAAGGATGTCTCCGTAGTGAACAGACTTGGAGGATGGAGTCCTGTCTCACTGCGGAACCCAGGGCAGGCATGCTTACTGCCCGCTATAAAATATTTGGGTTCTCAAAGCTCGGAGTTCCCCTTTATGCAGCCCACTGTGAGCAGGTGTCCATCTAGGCTGATTCACGTTGTTCTTGTGGGATGTGCCTTGGTTAATAGTCCTTTGTCTCCAACCCAGGAGTCCCATGTCTGCTGTTGGCATCTATAAAATGGTGACGGACTGCTTTGCTACCTCAGAAGGAGAATAAAATACCAGACCTTTTGCAGACCTCAGCAACGTACTGTATTTCCTGTCCTCCTCCTCCTCCTCGTCCTCTTCCTCCTCTTCCTCCTTCTTCTTCTCTACATACCAGTTATTTGCAATGAAATAACAGAGAGAGGGAGAGTGAGAGAACATGTTAAAATCATGTAAGGACATTTTTCAAAATTCCTATTTTTATCTCTGCTTGAAGGGAATTTTTGTATCTATGTATCTGCTTGGTGATACGAGAGAGAGAGAGAGAGAGAGAGAGAGAGAGAGAGAGAGAGACTGGTCAGAACCTTTAATGAACCACTAATTGCACTTTCTTCACAATATTTATATACTCTCAGAGTCTTAAATATTGTTCTAGGCATAACTATGTTTCTGGAAGTAACCCCTCCTCAGCAGCCGAATTTCTATCTACTTTTCCTTGTGTTTATATTGTTGACCAAGGAATGTATTTAATTTCTAACACTTTGGTGTTTTATTCTTTTATTATTAGGAGTCTATGCTAGAAATCTAGATCACCAGTTTTTAAGGCTAAACTCCACTCATGAGAGAGAGTGTAAAACACATGTTGCCTATAACCTGAGTCAGGGTTCGATTCTTTTGGCATAAATGTAACTCCAGAGTTTTCTGACCTGTTTCCCAATACCCTGCATGACTAGATTTACCCTTTTTGTATGGATCTCAGCTGTATGATATCTAGACTTCCAGAGCCTCTCTTTCTTTCAGTATGCATTATCAAGAGCTTTGCAGAGCCTCACATCTTAGGGTTGAGGTCGCCATGGCTCTAGCAAACATCTGGTTGGTTGGTCTCAGCGGAATCATCTTGCTGAGGACCTGCTGTTCCAGAGAAACTCCCTTCTTGATCATCAGCAGGAGCCAGTGAGGAAGATCAGCACTGTCTCAGGGGGGATGGTCAACTGCAGTTCCTTACCTGTTGACTGAAGAGGTATGATTGACGCGTGTAGGCAGCTTTCAATGTTGTTCATGCTCAGTTGTTCAATGTCTGTTCATTTCATCAGTTTTTATCAGTGCCAGCTGGCCTTGTGACACTGTCCAGAATCTTACCTCTATCTTTTTCTCTATTTATCTCCTACCTTGGATTTATTGCTGTGGCCTTTCTGGAATACATGAAGATTGTCTGCCAGTATCTGTAAGTCCCAGTGAGTGGGACTTAACTTTGAGAACTTAAGCGGCATAACTGACTATCTCTGAGTGAAGTAGTTCTGGGTTTCCCATACATTCATGCCCTAGGATAAAACATTCTGGGGTGAACGCTGCTTCCTAACGTTATCTAAGCACGTCTGTGATCAGGTAAATGTAGCGTAATTAGCTCTCTGTTCTGGGAAATACTGCTACTGGGAGACAAGAATGTGAAGCAACTGAAATGGCTCACTTCTCAGGACTAACATCTTGCTCATCGGTACTCAGCTCAAAATTTCACCTTGCTGTGCCAGCCGACCAAAGTCGTTATCATAAATCTCGAATCCAAACGGATCCTCCATCTCAGATCATCACCTTTTAATCGTCCAGCCTGAGCCCTAGATACAAGATCTTCCCATTGTTTTCCCCTGCTGAGATAGTACATAGCTGATTAAATACTGTTTGTATTACAATAATGTGCCCCTTTGTCTCATTCTCATGCCCTCTCTGGAACCTTGGGACTTGAGAAGAAATACTTGTGTTTCAGTCATGATTCTTACGGTGTTCCAGCTCTGTGGTGCTACAAAGAAAATCAGAAAGTATTTGTTGAGTAGAAAGGGGGAGGGGATTATAAAATATAAGATTCCCCCCCCCCCCAAAGCAATTCCTTATTTCCAGTGTCTCTGACTAACTTGTAACTTTTAGTATTTACTAGTCTGGTGGTATATGATGCTTTATTGTATTTTAAAAAGTAATAATCTTTCTACTTTATAGCTTAATTCTCCCATTTCCATATTTAATAAGTATTTTAATTCTTTCTTATATTCCTGAGACTTATGCCTTCATAACTTCTTTGTTGTAAGAAACAAATCAAATCCTGAGATGTTTTCATGACTGCTTCTAAAATTAATGTTTCAAACATTTTGAAATATGAATATTCTCACTCAGGAAATACTATTTTAGAAAAGCACGGATAATTACAAGTCATTACTCAAGTGTTAAAAACTCACTAAGTTTGGTCAGTCTGGGCCTTAAAATTTCAGAAAAAAATATATTCTTTTCACCAGACATGTTTTCTTTTTTTTTTTTTAATTTATTTTTTAAATTTATTGGGGTGACAATTGTTAGTAAAATTACATAGATTTCAGGTGTACAATTCTGTATTACATCATCTATAAATCCCATTGTGTGTTCACCACCCAGAGTCAGTTCTCCTTCCATCACCATATATTTGATCCCCCTTACCCTCATCTCCCACCCCTCACCCCCTTACCCTCTGGTAACCACTAAACTATTGTCTGTGTCTATGAGTCAGAAATGTTTTCAATCAACATTATTTTATGAATCCCTGACATTTTTCAAATCTAAAGATAAATTGAAAGTAAATGTCAGTTTTGTGTTTTTGTCTTTTTAAAAGATTTTTATTAAAAATATAGCTAACATACAATATTACACTAATTTCAGGAGTACACCATAGTTATTCAACATTTATATACCTAAAGAAGTGATCACCATGATAAGTCTATCAACCATCTGACACTACTATGCTGTCACAATATTATTGACTATATTCCTCATGTTGTATATTACATCCCTACAAATCATTTATTTTATACCTGGAGATTTGGACCACTAATTCCCCTTTCCCCATCTTTTTAAATTTATCAATTACAGTTGACATTCAATGTTATTTTATATTAATTTCAGGTGTACAGCTTAGTGATCAGACATTTATATAATTTAAGCAGTGATTCCCCTGACTAGTACCCACCTGGTACTATACATAGTTTTTACCATATTATTGGCTATATTCCCTGTGCTTTACTTTACATCCCCATGACTACTTTGTAACTATTAATTTGTACTTCTTAATTCCTTCACCTTTTTCACTCTGACCCCAACCCCCTCCCATCTATCACCTCGATAGATCTAGTGCCCATCTGACACCATACATAGTTATTACAATATTATTGACTATATTCCTTATGCTATACCTTACATCCCCATGACTACTTTGTAACAACCAGTTTGTACTTCTTAACCCCTTCCTTTTTTTCTCCCACCCCCAAAATCCCCTCCCATCTGGCAATCATCAAATATTTTCTGTACCTATGGATTTGGTTTTTTTGTTTGTTTGTTTGTTTGTTTGTTTGTTTTGTTCTTTATATTCCATATGTAAGTGAAATCACATCTGTTTTACACTCCACTCAGCACAACACCCTCCAGGTCCATCCATGCTGCCACAGATGGCAAGAACCCATTCCCTTCCATGGCTGAGCAATATTCCATTGTATATTTTACCTCCTCCTCTTTATCCATTTATACATCAACGGACACCCAGGCTGCCTCCACGTTTTGGCCATTATAAACAATGCTGCAATGGACATATGGATGCACACATTCCCTAGAGGTAGCATTTTGGGTTTCTTTGGATAAATCCCCAGAAGTGGGATTACTTCGTCTCTTGTTATAGTCTTTGTTTTAAAGTCTATTTTTTCTGGTATAAGTATTGCTACCACTGCTTTTTTTTCCATTTCCATTTTCATGAAATATCTTTTTTTTTTTTTTTTTTTAATTAAAGTTTATTGGGGTGACAATGGTTAGTAAAGTTACATAGGTTGCAGGTGTACAATTCTGTAATACATCATCTATATATCATATTGTGTGTTCACCACCCAGAGTCATTTCTCCTTTAATCACTGTGTATTTGATCCCCTTTACCCTCATCTACCAGGCCCTCCCCACCTACCCTCTGGTAACCACCGAACTATTGTCTGTGTCTATGAGTTTTTGTTTCTTTATTTGTTTGCCTTTTTCTTTCGTTGCTTTCAGTTTTACATCCCACATATCAATGAAATCATATGGTTCTCGACTTTTTCCGTGTGACTTATTTCGCTTAGCATAATAATCTCAAGTCCATCCATTTGGTTGCAAATGACACTATTTCATATTTTCTTATAGCAGAGTAGTATTCCATTGTGTATATATACCACATCTTCTTTATCCAATCATCTATCGAAGGACACTTATGTTGTTTCCATGTCTTGGCCACTGTAAATAAAGCTGCAATGAACATCGGTATACATATGTATTTACGGATAAATGTTTTCAGATGTTTTGTGTAGATAGCCAGGAGAAGGATTACTGGATCATATGGTAATTCTATTCTTAAAATTTTAAGGAAACTCCACACTGCCTTGGCATCTGCATCAATCTGTATTCCCACTAGCAACTTGTAAGTGTTCCTTTTTCTCCACAGCCTCTCCAACAATTGTTATTATTTGTCTTGTTGGTGATAGCCATTCTAACCAGTGTGAGGTGATTGCTCATTGTGGTTTTTATTTGCATTTCTCTGATGATTAGTGATGTTGAGCATCTTTTCATATGTCTATCAGCCATCTGTATGTCCTCTTTGGAGAAATGTCTCTGCCCAAAAGTCCTCTGCCTATTTTTTAATTGGATTGTTTGGGTTTTTTTTTTTTTTTTTTTTTTTTGGTTGAATTGTGTGAGTTCCTTATATATTTTGGATATTAGTCCCTTATCAGAGGCATTGTTTGCAAATATCTTCTCCCATTCTGTGGTGACCTCTTTATTTTGTCGATGGTTTCTTTTACTGTGCAGAAGTTTTTTAGTTTGACATAGTCCCATTCACTTATTTTAGCTTTTACTTCCCTTTCCTTTGAGGTCGAATTCACAAAATCTCTTTGAACCCAAGTTCCACAAGTTTAGTACCTATGTTTTCTTCTAAGCAGTTTATTGTTTCAGGTTTTATGTTTAGGGGTTTGATCCATTTGAGTTAATTTTCATACATGGTGACAGATAGCAGTCTAGTTTCATTCTTTTGCATGTGGCTTTCCAATTCTCTCAACACCATTTATTGAAGGGGTTTTCTTTTCTCCATTGTATGTTTTTTCCATCCCTTTATTTCCTGTCTGTGTGTGTTTTCCAATCTGAAGTGAGTCTTCTGTAGGCAGCATATGTAAGGATTTTTTTTTTTTTTATCCATTCATCCCTCCTGTGTCTTTTGATTGGGGCATTTAATCCATTTACATTGAAAGTAATTGTTGATAGGTATGTAGCTATTGCCATTTTACTGTTCATAATTTTTATTATTATTATTATTACTATTATTATTTGCCTTATAGAAATCCCTCTAACAATCCTTGTAATACTGGTGTGGTGGTGATGAACTCCTTGAGCTTTTTCTTGTCTGGGAAAATCTTTATCTGTCCTTTGATTTTAAATGATAGCTTTGCTGAGTAGTCTTGGTTGTAGGCTCAATGTGGTATTTTTCACCACATTGAATATTTCCTGCCAATCCCTTCTGGCCTGCAAAGTTTTTGTTGAGAACTCAGCTGACAATCTTATGGGAGATCACGTATAAGTTACTAGTTGCCTTTCTCTTATTCCTTTTAGGATTCTCTCTTGTCTTTAACCCTTGCCATTTTAATTATAATGTGTCTTGGTGTGGACCTGTTTGGGTTCAAATTGTTTGGAACTCTGTGCTTCCAGGGCTTGTATGTCTGTTTCTTTCACCAGGTTAGGGAAGTTTTCAGTCATTTTTTCATATAAGTTCTCAATCCCTTGCTTTCTCTCTTCTCTTTCTGTTACCCCATATGATGTAAATGTTGGTACACTTGATGTTGTCTCAGAAGTCTCTTAAACTATCCTCATTTTTTGGATTCTTTTTGTGTTTTGATTGGATGTTTTCTGTTACCTTGTGTTCCAAATCACTGATTCGATCCCTTGCTTCATCTAGTCTGCTGGTGATTCCTTCTAGTGCATTCTTCATTTCAGTTATTGTATTCTTCACTTCTGACCTGTACTTTTTTATGGTTTCTATGTCATTTTTTATGCTTGTTATCTCTCTGTTGAAATTCTCACTAAGTTCCTTCAGCAAACTCATAACCAGTGTTTTGAACTCTGTCTCATGTCGGTTGCTTGCCTCTGTTTCATTTAGTTCTTTTACTGGATTTTTTTCCTGGTCTTTCATTTGGGACACATGTCTTAGCTCCCTCATTTTGGCTGCCACTCTGTGTTTCTATGTATTAAGTCGATCTGCTATGTCTCCCAGGCTTAGCCAGATGGCCTTATGTAGTATGTGCTGTATGGGGCCCAGTGGCACAGTCTCCCTGGTCACCTGAGCTGGGTGCTCTGAGAGTGTTCATTGTGTGGGTTGTGTGTGCTCTCCTTTTATAGTTGAGCCTTGATTGTTATTGGCACATCAGTGGGTGGGATTGACCCTTAGGCTGACTGGCTGTGGTGTTTGGCCACATCCACAGCTTACAGACTACTGTGCGGGGTGCTTACCCCACTGAGTGGGATTTGCCCCAGTGGGCTCTGGTGCCTGTTGAGACTGTCCTTTCGGTGTGCTGCTTATGGGGCTAATTGGGTGGTGCTCTGCTGTGGTCTGAGGCAACCTCCAAGTATTTTGTATCTGGGGCCTCTTAGGAGGGGCTCTGGTGTAGGCCCAGGTCAGCCACTGCCTGTGACTGGCCAGAGACTATCTGGTAGGAGCTACAAAGTGATCTATGGTTGTTCACTGCCTGTGATAAACCTGGAGGCATGTGGAGAGGCCACACTGCAAAGCAAGGATGGGATGCCAGGACACCCCAAGGCCTGTTACCACCTGTCACCTCCCATAAGGTTCAGCCACTGATAAAGCTTTGTGCAGTATACAAGTTGGGTGAGGCAGGGTCTCAAGAAGTCACTACAGTGGGAAGAGTTTTGGTCACCAGGTTAATGTAGCTTCTGGTTTGGTGCCAGTGCTGAGCCTGGAGCTACTCAGCAAAAGTCTCTGGGTCCACTGAGACCAGTTGCCTCCCCATGGGTCCTGCGGACTCTGATAGTTTTCTAAGAAAGAGTGCAATGTGGGTGTGTGGGGCTGGCTGCTCTTGAGAAAGTGCCTCTGGCATTGGGTCAGTTGGGTAGGGCTGGGTCCCAGTGAGTCAGCAGATCAGAGCAGCAAAGCTTACCAGATGAATCAGATTCAGATTTGAGCCGTGAGGGGGTGGACTCAACACAGGGAAGATGGTGCCTGCCTGCTGGCTACACAGGAGGAGGACGCCACACAGGGAAAATGCTGATTGTCCCCCAGCCTTCTCCTTGAAACCACACACCCCAGTCTGCCCCCCACATATCTCCAGGGCCCCCGAGTCACTATCCCTCAGCTGGAGGCCAAGGTGAGTGCCTGTGATTGAGTGAGTCTGTGAGTGGGCCATTCAAGAGGACTCCTGGGTTTCCCACAGCCTTCCATCCCACCCAGATTGTTGGAATGCCCACTGTGTTTCACAGCCAGATGTTGTGGGAGCTCCTCTTCCTGGCACTCACACTCCAGGATGGGGAGTCTGGTTTGGGGGGCTAGGGGGTCTCTTGCTCTTCTATGGCAAACATCTGTGGGCGATATGTCTGTCCTGATTTTCAACTGTCATACCTGGGTGTGGGCCCAGCTGGTTTTGTGTCTCTGCCTCTCCTACCAGTCTTGGTGTGGATTCTTCTTTATATTCTTAGTTATAAAACTTCTGTTCACCTAGATTTCAGATGGTTCTTTAGGTTGATTGTTCTATAATTTAGTTGTAATTTTAATGTGTTCATGGATGGACACAAGCACAGTGTTTATCTACTTCACCATCTTGGATCTCTCCTAGTAAACATCTGTTTTAATCAACTATAAGGCAAAGACATTATTTTGTGGTACTTCAAATGCAAATAAGTGATTTTTTTGGGTATATGTACTATTGCAGAAATTGGTGGGCACAAAATGAGTATATGCACTCTTGAGTGTCAATACCATTCATGCTGGCCCCACCATAGTTTTCCTCCTGCTATGAATATCAACGTTGATGTGAAAATGATATAGTTAATTAATTTACACTCTAATTATTTAAATATACATTTATTTCACTGTCTATGGTCATCAATATGTGTTACAGGAGCCTACAGTGTTACAGGAACAGACATTTTTAATAATCTCATGTCAGAACTGACTTAGGATTATGCCATTTCATTGGCGTGTAGTAGCCAGTCTCTGGTGGTTGTTTTTTTGGGGTAACAGGAGCTTGAGATGTCCTAATTTGCCTTTTTACTGGTGTCACTCTCAGGCAGGGATACTGTCATGCAGGGTGTCATGGGGGGTCTCTGGTCCCACTCCACACATAAGAACGCAGGACGTGATGAGGCCACAAAGGAACACCCACGGAGCCATAGATAGGGGGTTCATACCCCTATAGTCTCGCTGTCAGCTGGGTTGGAGACACAGGAAGTAGAAGGCACACGATCCGCAAATTGCCGTCCGCTTCTCTGCCAACCAACCAACCCCTTGCTAACTGCACTCTGCCATGCTAACTGCAATCCGCGCTTGCCAGCTCAGCCACCATCTTCTTGCTAGCCCCCATTTTTCTGCTAGCGTAGCCACAGCAGTTATATTAGTGGCCAATGGCTCACTGGTTACAGCTGACGGCCAACTAGCCACAGCTGATGGCCATCCAATCACAGTTGATGGCCATTTACTACCTGAGCCAGCACCTTTCCACATGAGGCCGAGAGCCTGGAAACTGCACTCCTGGCTCTGTCCCCACAGATGCTTTATGAAGACAGTGTTTTTTTTTTTTTTTTTAATCAGTTCTCACTGTCAACTCACCTGTATATGGTTTATCTTATTCTCATTGAGCTCCAAGCTTCTCCTTAATTGCTTACCACCGAAATCTCCATGGTTTTCAAGAGTACCCTTGGGCTTCAACTTTCCCAGACTCTGTTTCAAATATAGTCAGTACTTTTAGGGAGAGCATTAGAGCTTTCTGATCTCAAAGTGGCATCTTGCTTTGCTGGCCTCCTCTCCTGGCCTGGAAACTGCCTTGCAAGTGTCCAGGGACAAAGACTGCCAGTGCCCTACTGTTCTTGACCTGGAGTAGAGCTTCCACCCCATAGGTGGGTGGGTGGGGGAAGGAAGCCTCTACCTCTCAGCAAGAGTGAGGAGAGGAGAAATGCTGGCATCTGCCCCTCCTGGTGGGATGCCGTATCCTTTGATTGGGAGCTGATCAGAGACGGATCCCATTTTATTGTCCCTTCTTCCCACTGGGAGCAGAGCTTCTGTCAAGCTCAGCTGGAAAGGGGGCACATGGGGAGAAGTCGTGGCTGAAGGGCGACAGGCTCTCATTGACTTACTGAACTTTAGTAGATTGTTTTGTTTCCTCATTTGCTGTATGACCTTTGGACAATTTCCAGAGACTTTAAGTGTTGTTTGTTTGTTTGTTTGTTAATTTTTTTAACCAGTTATGGTTGTCTTACTGGGTCTGGACTCGCAGTGATCCCCGTGCCATCGTTGTGAAGTGGGGCTTCCTCTTACTCCTGTAACTCAATAAATGCTAAGGCCGCTGGTCTTCAGCGACATCACATGGAAGCTTGGCTAAGTCTCTCCTTCAGAGGCAGGATGAATACATCCAGTGAAGAACAGACCTTAAAGAAATATCAAATTCAGGGAATTGAGCAGAATGTATTTGTGAAGTTGGAAAGAATAAAAAAAATAAAAGAATAAAAACACATCAGTACTTTGTAGTTGGCACTGCCATACGATGTCTGACAATTAAGTTCGCAAACTTGTCTTGGAACAAGTGCTCCATACCTCATTGCTGAGTATCACTACAGTCACCTTCGAAGTACTCCCCTTGGGAAGCTATGCACCAACATCTGAGCCTAGTCCACCCTTCAAAGCAATTTTGGAACTCTTTTTCTGGAATGGCCATCAGAGCTGTTGTCGTATTACCCTTGATATCCTGAATGTCATCAAAATGTCTCCCTTTCAATATTTCCTTTATCTTTGGGTCATTGGGGGCCAGATCAGGTGAGTAGGGACGGTGTTCCAATACAGTTATTTGTTTACTGGCTAAAAACTCCCTCACAGACAGTGCTGTGTGAGCTGGTGCATTGTCGTGATGCAAGAGCCATGAATTGTTGGTGAAAAGGTCAGGTGGTCTAACTTTTTCACGCAACCTTTTCAGCACTTCCAAATAGTAAATTTGGTTAACTGTTTATACAGTTGGTACAAATTCATATTGAATAATCCCTCTGATATCAAAAAAGGTTAGCAACATCATTGCAACAAATTTGCGAACTTAATTGTCCAACCTTGTAAAGCACCTACGTCAGTCCATCAGTGTTAATGATGACACAATGTTCCCCAGGAAAGGAGAGCAGCAAAGAAAAAAATTCACTCACCACTTAGTGCCTTCGTTTGGCCTACAGTGAAAGTCATATGAAATAGGAATAGCAACATTTCTGTGCACTGTGTTCTGCGTCTTTGGCTGATTCTCAGCTTAAAACGGCTGAGAGTCACGACATGCAGATGACTTCTCTGAAACAGGTATCAGAACAGCTCCACGTGCTCAGGAGCCATCTGCCAGCATTCACATCTTTTCGCTAGTTTATATCCAATTTTTTCCAGTCTGTAAAATAGCTTACTAGAGACCAGGTAGGCTACTGCAAACGTTATGGGTGAGAGCAAGGCGTCAGGGTCCAGGAGGCAACCCAAGGGCACTGTCATAGTGAGCGCTTGGAAATGAAGGCACCAGCTTGGAGGGTCCTTCGTGATCATCCCATTTTAGAGCTGAGGGGCCAGCACGAGAGCTGGAGATATTCAGTCCATGGCGCTACCTTCAAACAGAAGTGTGATTGGAGTCCTCCCTCTGTGCCTTCTAACCTGATGCTTCCCACAGTGTCTCGTCCTCATTCCCTTACAAAGCTGCGCATCAGCATATTGTCCTGCGGATGAGAACGCTGCTCGGGGGGTGTGGACTTGACCACTGAGTGTCTTTGAGAAGTCCATCTCCCGTGTCTTTCACATCCAGGGTCCTGCACAATCTGGTGACAGGACAAGGAGCTCCCCTCTGCCACCTTCCTGCCCCACCTGGAGCACACTTATGACTATCTCGCATTTCAAAGAGGTTACTGTAAGCAAAAATGACTTAAAAGTAGGCTTTTGCACTGGCTTATGGAGACAGCCTTTATTTTGGAGTTCTCATAATGCATGCGGTTAACTTAATGGCGTTATCTGTTCATGCCCCATTCAGCGTAAGTCCAGGAGGCACATGGGAAGGGCTTCTATCCACATCGGGCTCCACGAGACTGTGTGAGAGAGACCTGGGGAAGTTGGATACAAAGGAGCAGGGAGACCTGCACTTCTAATACTGATGAAACCTCATGCTGGTAGGTAGTGTGAAGACTCCACTTTCAAATTTAGTATTCGAATTTAGTTTTCTTAACTCATGTACCCTATTTCTCTGTGGTTTAACATCTGCCAGAGACATCCCATTAGGATTCTACTACAGAGATTTGAACATACTATTCAGTTAGATAAAGAAGCATGTGCAAAGAGTATATAGCATATCAAAACTGCATGTCTCGGGAACTATGATAAGATTACTTAAAAAAAATAACTTAACAATAAATAATTAAATGCAAAATCATAAAAGTTATATACATCCTGGATGAGCATCAGGATATATCCATACACTTTCTCCTAAATGGAAAACTTTCAAATTTAGGAAAATACTAAGAATAAAATATATTTAAAATTTCCTTTACATGCAAGAAGTTGCTAACGTCCTTTTTAATTCTCAGGAAATATAAATCCCCTGGAATGAATGATCTTTCTCATCTTATTGTGTAGCCTCTGAAATAGTTCAGATTCTTCACAAGGTGAATTTCATCGAGTTGTTACAATTTCGTCAACACCCAGCTATGTGTACAGTGTGTGGAGAGACGCTACAAGGTACTGACAGGAACTCAAAGTTTAATGAGCAACAGCAGTCGTCGTCACTTTCAAGAGATGATATTTTTCAACCCAAAGAGCGAGAGATTGAAAAAAAACACTATGTTTTAAAAAATTTACATTGGTTTTATGAAGCCATTTAGGCAATGGTAGTAGGATAATAGTAACTTTCTTCTTCCCTTTCTTCCTTCTCTCTCTGTCACATTTCTGAGTGATGGTGTTACCTCTAAATCAGCAATAAAGTATCATGAACGTTGGGTTTTAAGCTAGTCACTTTTCTGAATTCTTTGCTCTTACCAATAATTGTTTCTTAATGCACAAAAAAATTCTCCATGTGTCTCCAAAAGATTACTTCCTTCTTGTTTGCTGCCCTTCAGGGGAACACATTCCTTCCATGGAATAAACTTTGCCCTCAGTAAAAATTGACAGAAGCTACCCTCAGGATTGTGACAGGAAAATAGCTAAGTGCTGCTTGTGTATAATAACTTTAGATATGTAATAGAAATTCTTTCAGGTGTTTCATTGTTATATTTGCAATAAAATCACACTATACTGATTTTAGGCATATTGAGAAATTTTTTCCATTTTCTTAAGATTATTCTGATCCCCTTTTATTTTTACATTTTAAAGGTAAAGAAAGGAAAATAAATAGTTTCAGCAAGTCGCTAAACATCCTGAACCTTAATTTCCTCATTTGTGAAATGGGATGACAATTTGCACCTCATAGAACCACATTTCAGAAATTGGGAGGAGTGCCAAGTCTTACTGTGAGCACACAGCCAGGACCCAGCTCACGCTGTCAGGTATCGTGGTCACACCTGCTGAGATATGTTTCAATGTGGACACGCTCCCTGTTTATGCAAAACGGTCTTAGAGAATGGTCATCACTGTCTCTCCAGTGACCAATCAGCTGGTGACTCCCAAGGCCCTCACTGCAAGGCAGAACCGACCCCACCCGCCGCACATCCCCAGCCATTTTCCAGAGTTCCCTGACCCCCACACCTACATCAAAACTCCGATGTGCCGGGAGCCTGTATGGGACTACCTGGTCCTGCGGGAGAAGGCTGCATCCCAGAGATGAGATGTAGAGCTGGCACTCAGCCGTTTAATGGCCAAGACAGGCAAGACCCCGAGTCTTTACAAAGATGATGTCAACTCGTTTCCATTGATTGCTGCTAGACCTTTCACCATCCCCTACCTGACAGCTAGAGACGGATTCCTCAGAGCAGGATGAACAGACTGACACGGAGAACCTCCCTCTTCATATCAGCACGGATGATTCTGGAGCCGAGAAGGAGAACACGTCTGTCCTGCAGCAGAACCCTTCCTGGCCAGGGAGCCGGAATGGAGAGGAGAACATCATCGATAATGCCTACCTGTGACCTGTGAAGAAATCCCAGATCCGCAGGAAGGAATCCCTCTCCTGAGCTGAGAAGGAAGCCTGCCTTGTACAGAGACATGGACACCACCTTTCTGGGGGGAGTTAAAGCCACTCGAAGAAGAGATGGTGGCTTCCTCGTGGTTCAGCCGAGGCTGCCTGGGTGTGACCAGGCATGATTTTAGTAGCAAACTCTATATTAAGGCTACCTTATTTTCACTGGATGTTTGGGTTGAGTAAGATACGATAATAATAACGAGGCTTTCTGAATCAAGCAGGACATCCTATGGGGTGTGGGAACAGCTGGTGACTTCATTTGTTGTCACAGGACTTGACTCCTTTGGAACTTGGAAGGCCGGGGAGGTGGCAGGAGAGAGGGGCCAGAAAGACTGTTTGCCTAGTTTCTATTTCAGAATATCCAGATCCCTTTGATTGACTCCCAGACAATCTGTGGCACTGATTTATCATCCTAGGACCTCCTTCTTGTTTCTGTCCTTATCTGGGCTCCAGGTGCCCTGTTGAGCTGAGCAAAGGTAACTGGGTCCCCCCGCACCATGTTGGAAGCAGGAGGCCCACACATCACACTCCTCGATTGGGGCCGGCAGGAATCAGGGGGCCTGAGCAGATAGGAAATGTGGAGGACAGTGATGTGTAAGGGCCGTGTCGATGCTCATGAGCATCTGATGAACTTCCTAAAGCAGGGCCACGCTGTCTCCTGAGAGATTTGTCGTTTCTATCCCTCTGTGGAATGTATGCTTGGGAACCCCCAAGTCCTGCCCGTGCTGGGAAAAGAGTTCTTTCTGCCAAGAGCCTACTTAGATCTGTGGGTCTATTATGCTGTGACTTGACAGAGGAATCACTGATTCTAATCAACAGAAAAAGGATCTGATGGGGGGTGGGAGAGTGGATGATGAGATTTGAGGGCTGGATTGGGCCTTGTGTTCTGAGAGCTGAGGAGCCTGGTCGGTCTCCTGGAAGGCTGGCACGGACAGGGCTATTCTTCCCCCTTATGGTGGAAGTGGGCTGAGAGCAGCCTGCAGCCCAGGCCAAGGTGTCCTTCCAGAAGCAGGTCTGAATTTGTTCAACCTCTGCCTCCTGGGAGCAGAAGAGTTCGTTTTTGATGTACCTAGCAAGCCAAACAAGGGTTTAAGGAAGATGTTGGGTAAGCTGATACCCTTTGGCTGGTCTCTGGAGGAAGAGATTTAAAAACCAAGTCTAAGGGGAAAAATGCCAGGGCCACCTGGAAGTTAACACAGAACACTCGAGGCGTTCCTGGGTTAGCGTCTTCCAGTCCATATTGAACTCTCCTTAGACTCGGCTTCCACAGTCGTCTCTTAACCTTCCGGCTCTTGGGACTTGAAAACTCAAAAACTTTGGTGGCTGGACAGCAGGCTCCATGTTCCTCTGGCCTCACTGTGCTCTAGGGCATTCCATCCCATCTCCTGGATGGAAAAAGCTGCTTGTCAGTAACTGAAGGGGTGGGCATGGGGAGAGGGGTTGCTAGTGAGAAATCTGGATTCCCCAGCTCTGGACCACATTAAGAGTTTTTCAGGTTTGTAGTGACCAGAAACTCTTCCCGCTGAGAGCAGTCAGGGGAGACTGTGCTGGCCCCTCAGCGTGTGTGACTCGGCTCCCGGCGGTGCTGGGCCTGTTCAGTTACTTAACTCCAGGGCCGCGTTTGAGCCATGGCAGGTGCAGGCAGAAACCTCCCCTGCTGGCTGCTGTCACGGCTCTCGGGGGCAGTCATCCCAGCCAGCATTTCCACAGGTCCTCTCTTGCTGTTAACGTCTAAAACAAACACCTATTGAGTGCCTGTCACGCTCAGGAGAAGGTAGATTTGGAAAAGAGTCGCCATTTCTGCTGCGAGACTTTCAGAGGCTGTGCTGCTGTAATTCTGTTCTGGATGAGAGACACTGGGAGATGGTGAGGCAACTTGAAACATTGACCCAACTGTTGTTATTGTGTAAAAACTGTACATACTTCTCAGTATATTTATAAATTTCTATTTTTTATAACTTTGGGGAAATTCTTAGAGGGAAAACGGCCAGATTAAGAATGTGATTTACAAGCTTTTAATAAAAGGTCATAAGAAAAACTTCAACAAAAAAAAAGAAAGAAAGAAAAGAAAGAAAGAAAGAAAGAAAGAAAGAAAGAAAGAAAGAAAGAAAGAAAGAAAGAAAGAAAGAAAGAAAGAAAGAAAGGAAAATAAGGGAAGAAAGACTATCTGGCCTCTATATATTTATATGGCTTTTAACATGGTAGGGATATGTACAATTGATGAAAAATGTTTAGAACAAAAATTGATTAGACTTATTCTTTTACTATTGATTGCTGCTTATTTCCCATAGTTACTTTTCTTCTGTTTTTTATACTACCCTCAGCGTAAGCACATAAATATTGATTCATTTATTCAACAAATGTTTATTGAACAGCTGATATATAATATATATACTGTTTAGACCCTGGCAGTCATGTAGTGCAGTGAACACAACAGAACCAAAGTTGATTTCCAGTGACTTCAATTTTGAAACTGTGGTGAGAAATCTATTGGATGTTAGTGCTTTCCATTGAAAGTTCTGTGAGCAAATGTGAGACGAGAGGTCTATCCCAAGCTGTCATGGTCAGTCAGATATTAAAAGATATCTATGGAGTAAGACTTTACTTTTCACTCATCACTTCAGAAGAAATTATTTAGTTTTTTCTCAGCAAACTAAAGGATGAAAACTTAGTAGAAATTTTGCTTGGCATGATAATCTTAAGATGCATCCAGGTTGTCACAAATGGCAGTATTTCATCTTTTCTTATGGCAGAGTAGCATTCCATTGTATATACCACATTTTCTTTATCTATTCATCTATCGAAGGACACTTTGGTTGTTTCCATGTCTTCGTCACTGTAAATAAAGCTGCAGTGAACATAGGGGTACATATATCATTACGGATCAATGTTTTCAGATTTGGGGGGTAGACACCGAGAAGAGGGATTACTGGGTCATAGGGTAATTCTATTCTTAATGTTTTGAGGAACCTCTATACTGTTTCCCACAGCAGCTGTACTAATTTACATCCCCACCAGCAGTGTATGAGGGTTCCTTTTTCTCCACAGCCTCTCCAACACTTGTTATTATATGTCTTGGTGATTCTAATGGGTGTGAGGTGATATCTCAGTGTGGTTTTGATGTGCATTTCCCTAATAACTAGTGAAGTTGAGCATTTTTTCATACATCTGTTGGACGTTTGTCTTCTTGGGAAAAGTTTCTGTTCAGGTCCTCTGTCCATTTTTAATGGGATTGTTTATTTTTTGTTGATGCTGAGTTGTATGAGTTCTTTATATATTTTGGATATTAGCCCCTTATCAGAGGCATTGTTTGCTGATATCTTCTCCCATTCAGTTTTCCTGATTGATTTGTTGAGGGTTTCTTTTGCTGTGCAGAAGCTTTTAGTTTGATATAGTCCCATTGATTTATTTTTGCTTTTACTTCTCTTGCCTTTGGGGTCAAATTCATAAAATCCTCTCTAAGACCAACGTCCATATGTTTAGTACCTATGCTTTCTTCTATGTGATTTATCGTTTCAGGTCTTATGGTTAGGTCTTTGATCCATTTTGAATTAATTTTGGTACATGGTGACAGATAGCAATCTAGTTTCACTCTTTCACATGTGGCTTTCCAATTTTCCTAGCACCTTTTATTGAAGAGGTTTTTTTCTCCATTGTATGTATTTGGCTTCTTTGTCAAAAATTATCTGCTCATATATATGTGAGTTTATTTATTGGTTCTCAATTCTATTCCACTTGTCTTTTTGTCTGCTTTTCTGCCAATACCATACTGTTTTGATTATTGTATCTTTGTTGAGATTACCATGCTAAGCGAAATATGTCAGAAAGAAAAAGTCAAGACCATATGACTTCACTCATGTGGGATATAAAACTGAAAGCAACAAACAAACAAGACAAACAAACAAACAAAAACTCATAGACACAGACAAACAGTTTAGTGGTTACCAGAGGGTAAGGGGGGGAGAGAGTTATAAAAGAGGGTCAAAGGGGTCAAATATATATTGATAGAAAGAGAACTGACTCTGGGTGGTGAACACAAAATGTGATATATAGATGATGTATTACAGAATTGTACACTTGAAATCTATATAATTTTACTAACAAATGTCACCCCAATAAATTTAATAATTAAAAAATAAATAAATTCTAAGGAAAAGTATGATGCCATAAAATACATTGTTTAGATATGTTTTATAATGGAAATATTTTTTTATGATAGTTGAGAAAAATGCATGTGACCAAACAATATAAGTATGATCACACAAGTAATAAAAATGAGAACTCTGTGTGTGTGTGTGTGTGTGTGTGTGTGTGTCTTTTTGTGTAGATATACATGTGCAGATATGATGAGGATTGCATGAAGATGAGGATTTTACTCTATAATTTTTTTTACATTTTTATTTATAGTTTCATGTATTACTGTTATAATTTATAACCAGTGAAGAAAAATTAAAAGCTAAAAAGCAAAAAAGAAATATTAGTAGATATTACCAAAAAAGCAGTAAAAAGAGAGTCCTGGATAACAGTGGAAATAGCGTCTGAAATGTAATGAATGGATGACTCAGTGAATGGATCTAAGCAGATGGCGCCCCAGCCGTGGAACGGAACTGGCGCCATGAAACAGATGCGGAATAATATCAGATGTCCTGGATGAAATCTGGTTCCTTTTCCCAGTACAAATGTAGACACCTTGAAATTATAATGTAAAAGAGAAAGAAAACTGAAAGAAAAATCTAATCTATTGAGCAGCAAACTAGAGTGGGCATGGTTTCCAGCAAGTGCTAGAAACATTTTCACTGGAGTTCATAGCATTGTTGACAAAAGATTCATGGGATATAAAACATAAAACAATACATGAACAAACAAAACAAAGTTACAGAAACAGACAATAGTGACGTAGTTACCAGAGGGGAAGGGAGTTTGGGAGAGGATGAAAAGGGTAAAAAGGGTCAGTCAAATAAATGGTGACAGGAGACTAGACTTTGGGTGGTGAGCACACAATGCAATATATAGATGATGTATTACAGAATTGTATACCTGAAACCTATATAATGTTATTAAACAATGTCATCCAATAAATTTAATTTAAAAATGCAGAGGAATAAGGATGGAATAAACAAGCCTGGACTACTTGAGGCACCTCTGTGTAATTGAAAATAACTGGTTCATTCTTTCTTTATTAATTAGATTACAAGTTCCTTAAGCCTAAGGGCGATTTATTACAATTTCTACTCTCCACCACAGTGATCTGCTCAAACCTTACAATCAAAAGTTGTTGTAAAATTTAATTTAGTCTGTGGTTGGTTTGTTAAACAAATGTTACATGTTTTAAATGTAGCAGTCATTTTCTTACTGAGAATAATAAAGAGAAGGCTTTACAGAAAGTGCCATCTCACCAAGGAAACTATGTTCAGATGTAGATTTTTTTTTCTGTAAGTGATTCAACTGCTAAAAAATTACCTCCTAATTTATTGAAGACATATTTTAAATAGTAACAGTTAAATGTGATGATGGATGCCAGCCTTGATAATTGTCATTTAAAATTGTTCCTTGTACATTCATCTTCTGAAATGTTTATGTTTTTTCTGAAAATGTAGATTACTAACGCCATCTGTGTAGGTCATATTCACTTGACTTATTCAGCTGTGATATTTTAATTCATCTCTGTACAGTTATACTGAGTCTCACTTAGTAATAGCAGATTAATGAGAAAGTGTGAAAATTATATTACAAACAGGTTAATAAGAAAGTGTGAAAATTATATAATAAACAAGTTAATGGGAAACTGTGAAAATTGTATTACAAAGTTTGGAAGGGTGAATGTTAGTGATGCGTTCTGTTTATAGTTTCATTGTTAAATTGTAGGAAATGAATTATCATGCAGTCATTGTACTTTTAATCAGTAAACAAAACCAACTACTTTTACTGCTTTTTCGTACATACTATATGGACCCTCTGTTTTTCATACATAAAGAAGTGCTTTTGGTAGTATCTTGGTTACTATGACTGTGCGTTTTAAAAATCATGCTGCATATAATTAATACTATTTTACATATATACAACAGGTAAGCTTCCTAGCATGAGGCACAATTTATCTGAAGCTATTTTAAGAGTCTTATGTACTGTGAATCATATTGTCCTCAAAATTCAAATTGTTAATACGTCACCTTTGACACTGCGAATGTTCTACCATACTTTAAGTTTTTTCTTTGTCTATCTCAGGATTTGGCTTCTGTTCTTCCTTCTTGGTTTCTTTATGAGTTCTCACCTAGCGTTTGATTCTTCTCACCTCCCCTTCCCACAGGGCTCTTCTAAGTGGTAACCACACTCCTTAAGCACCTAGATGAATTTCCTTCGTGTAACAGACAACGTCAAGTGCTCTGAATGCCCTTCCAAGACATTTGCTTGCCAGAGAATGGGGTTAGAAACAAACCAACAAACAGAAAATACTACAAATAATCAGAGATGGGTCTTCAATGAAACATCAGGCAAGTTTTAGTTTGTTACCCATGGCTGATTAGCATGAGGTCATCCACGTGGTAGAGCAGCCGGTGATGTTCTGTGGAAACCCAAAGTAAGGGTAGGGCTGATGTGAGCAAACGGGGCCAGAAGGTCTGAGAAGTAATGAGAAAGCCACCCAGGTTACCTTCCCCACGGTAGGAGGCGTACCCTTGGTCCATCAGCTATCACTGCCCAGCGTGGGGCGCTGTGCTCCAGGCATTAGCTTCCTGTGTCGTTGGCTGAGCTGTGTTGAGAAGGTTGGGAAGCAGAAAGCTCAGGTGGGATGCTCCAGGTGGGGTCATGGTAGAGCATCCTGGGATTTCTGCAGTGGTTGTAGCAGAAATCGAGTGTGGCTGAAGGGTTTGTAACCGGGGCTATTTAAAGAGATGGCTGCAGGATACGTATTGTCACACATAATGCCATCGTAAGCCAGTGTGGTGTGCTGAATAACAAAACTAGGGGAATATTTGAATGACATAATTAACCTAACCATCCACATTACTGAACATTATTTATGCTGCAGAATGAAAAAAAAATGTTTTTTTTTTTAAATGGTGACATCCATAGAAATTAATTTGTTCAAGTTTTTTTTAATATAAAGGTTTTCAAGCACTGAGCTACTTATAACTGGAGACCAATACTGTGTAATTTTAATGTTTTTAGATTTATAAATAGACTGACATTTTTGTTGGGATGCAAACGAAAATGATGATACCATCCCAAGGAATCCTTGAACAAAATATATTGATTAAAATACATTTTAAAAATTAATCTCTAACCTCTGCACTACAGATAATATTCAAATGTGATATAACTCTTCATATATTTGATGACTATTTTAAAGTGATTGCAGGATTTTTCTCCTTTGAAGCTCAATAATCTAAAATTTTCGTAATATTTATAATTCTACTTAAAAACATTTAGCCACTTTCTTATTCTGTTATCCTGACAAGTTCATGAAATAAATAATACATTTCACTGGCTTTTATTAATCTGTGATAGATGTGTACTTTACCTTGTTTTAAGTTTATTCAATAAAGTTTTATCAAACATCTTCTAGATAAACCACACTTAATGCAGCAGGCACAATAGTTATATTCTGAATAATAATTTTTATTCAACTAGTACTACCTAGAATTTTAGTATTTTAGTCTCCTTAAATAGATTATTTTAAAGTCCTAAAAATTATCCATGTAGTTTACACCTTTTTCAAACTTTTGCATAATCTAGTAAATATAAGTTGCACAGAATAGTTAAGAGTAAATATCTGTAAAAGAAGTAAGTGAATTTATGGTAGATTTTTTTTTAATGCATAATGATCAAGTTCGAAAAGCAAAGAAATGCAAATGACTGTGGGAATGTGCATTCAAGTTAAAGGTCATGTCTTACAAACTGTACAGAAATGATCAGAAAATTAGTAAAATGGAAATCACCAGGGACTGAGTTAGGCTTCTTGAATGACATAAATCAGAGAACATTTAGGGTCAGTTTGACAGAGAAAAATGGACAGTGCCATAGAGAGAAAAACGGACCCCATCATTACTTGAATTTTTTTTGGTTTGTTTGTTTGTTATAAGGAGGGTCTGTTATAAGAAGAGTGGGGCTGCTCCATCTTGGCTGGAACCAAAGTCAGCTGACTTTAGTCGATAGTTATGATTTTATATGATGATGCAGTAGACAAAAAAACTACTTTACTTCAGTCCTCCTATCAATAAGTTACAATGAAATAAAAAGTAATGTTCCATTACAGACATTGTATTGTGTATTTGATTTTGGATAGGGCTGAAAGGAGGTTCACAGGTGACCCTATATGCAACTGGGTTCCTTTCGAAATGCCATTGTGGTTTCTGCATTATTTTATCAGTCATAATTTTGAATCCTGGTATCTTAGTCTGTGTAAATCACATTTCCTTATATTTCAACACAGATTAAATTGAGGCAGCAATCTGAAACTTCAAAGACAACCATAGAACATCAAGTAAATCTAAATCGTTTAATTTATGTACATTCTCTGAGCTACCATAAGAGAGGACGGTTGATGTACATACAAAGATGTCAATAGCACGTGCTCATGGGGATATCATTTTATCCCCATGACAACATTGGGGTTATAGGAAGGTCTTGATTCTCACTGCACAGCCCACTTCTCTCCGGAGATGGCACTACTGTGGTCTTTTACCTGGAAGTCAGGTAGATCAAGTCAAATACGCGTAGATCAGCACATGCACATTAAAAAATGTGGTTAGTGTCCCTAACTCAGAGTAATCTGAGCTGTAAATCAGGTTGGAAACAACAGTTCCTATTATGATTATTCTGAATTCCTTTCAAATTGCTGTTCTTAAAGAATGAATGACATATAGCAAGAGCTTTAAATTTAAAAATACACACAGAGGCTAAATTACAAGCTTATTTTTGAAGATTGAAGAAAACAATTTATGTAAAATCCCACTTCAAACAGATAATATAGAAATAGCTTTTGGCTATTATTTTCCATTAAATGATGACAATTCTCTTTAACCTTTGAAAAAACTGGATTTAGTATTTTGATAATCCTAAAAATGACAGTATGTTATAACCAATATAATAAAAATAATGTATTTTCACTGAAATATTTCTTCTACTACATAAATAGAATTTTTCCTAATAAATTATTTTATGCCACTGAGAACTATTCTTTTTTTTTTTAGATTAACAACCTTCTCCAATTTAAAATTGAAACTCACTACTTGATAAAATATTTTTTTGTCAACCTTTAAAAAATAGCTTTTAGAGTAAACAACAACTTGACTTATTTTTCTCAAGTAATTCAATGAAAGCAAATTCTTTTCCTTTGACCACCATTTGAGTCTGGAGACTGTGTTCTGAATTAAAGAATTTTATTAATGAGAATGTGAATAATCGGTGTTTCATGTGTTTCTTTCGTCTGTTTGTCTGTGTTTGGAATTTAGCCTTTCACATTTCGGAAAACCTGTAGTTATTATCGTTATTATTCTTTGTACTCTGTCAATCCTGTCTGATTCAGTTCATCTGGGGTACTGTGCAATTCACCTCAGCAAATACACCACTGAGGGGGGTACAATACTGGATGTGCTGTCAGAGATGCTATTTCCATAGGGACATATTAGGGACAGCGCCTTTTGAAAGGATTTTAAATTGAGCTAGGCTTTGAAGGACGGGTGGGAGTGGGAGAAGTGGAGGTATCAGTGAATATATTCAAAATAGGAGGGAATGCTTGAGAAAGACCCAGAGCGTGTTCAGGTCTGGATTGAAACCTCACATGATGCCTTGTCCCTGGGATACAGATGGAGAGACAGTGGTCCCAAAACATCGGCCTGTGTTGGCTTGTAATCCTTGCATCCTTCTATTATGAGCTTTAAAATGAGCTAATGTCATTTATGTCCTCATCGTTTATTAACGATGAAGAAACATGGATCTGATAGCTCCCTTTCAGGAAATTGTTTGCTGTCTCTCTTGGTAACCTAACAGAATGGTTGAAATGTACATTTTAGAAGTATTTGGAGCTGTCTTCAAATTTATTTTCCACAGTATTTTTTAAAGAGCCACAGCTACTCTTCTCTCTATTTGATGGGTATCAGGTTGAAAGTGCAAACATCGGAGGCACAACTTAAAATGGTATTTAGAGCTCCTAGCTTGCAGCTTCATTGTGCCGACTCTTAGGAGGTTCACCCCTCATTAATTTTGTTATGATCTAAGAATCACAGAACAATCTGTCTGTCCCTTCCGACAGACATAATGCCCAAATGCCTGCTGTCTTTCCTTGTCATTAGTTTTCCACATTAGGGATGTAGACGCTGTAATTGTTTTCCACTTAACATAATCATCACCCGAGCAGACCCCGGAAGGGTCCTGTGTACGTCTGCCTGTCTACATGTAGGCGTGACCGTCACCCCTCCTCTTCTCTGGGAATTGTGGGATCTGGCTGCAGCAATGCCCAGGCGAAGGGTTGGAAGAAAATGAGAGCATGCATATTAATAGCAACATCCCTCCCTCCTATGTCAATGTTTTAGAGAAAATGTGAGCTGAACTTTAGCTCATTCTTAGGGCAGAATTCCCAGAATTACAAAAACAGTGTTGAGAGGTAATTGAATATACTTACATGTAGGTCTTAATTACCTTTTTGATTGGAGGTTTATCTTTAGCATGGTATTTTGATAATGTAACAGGACGAATTATTTTGTGTGTTCTCCCACTGTGTTTAGGAAACGCAGACTGTAATTTTGAGATAAGTAAGTTCAGTGGGAATAATGTTCTAAAAGTGTATCAATTATGGCAGGCTTTTAGTTGTATTTTTCCAGTACTTAAGCGTTCTCAGCGATTGCGTTTTAACAATATCATGATCATCTTTTACTTCTGCATCCTTTGATAGTAAGAGCCTATTATGGGATGTGGGATCATAGGGGAGGGTTCCACCCTTAAAATTATGGAAAAAGTACTTGAAAACGGTTTCTCTTAAACCGTTGGATTAATAACACCCATTTTTAGTTAGACGCACAGAGCATTAAGGTAGAAACAGAACTTCTATGGAAGATACAGCAGGTCAGGTCGCATAGGTCAAAACGCTGGTAGTATAAACGAGCTTTTAAAGCAGCGATTACACACTGTGCTCCTTGGAGGTCACATTTCACTTTCATGTCTGTTGATGAGATTGTAAACACCCTTACATCTGTCCAGTGCATCAAAATGCAGATTGTGCTAGGAGAGAAATGATATGGAAAGCACTGACTGCAGTGAGGAAGATGAGCTGTGTGGATAAGGCTAGGGGGATGCTGCAGTCATCCAGGTGAGAGAGGGTGAGGAGCTGAACTAGATGGTAAGAACAGGAATAGGAAAATGGATAAATTTTATGATCTGGAAGGCTGTGGGCTGTGAGGGTCTAAAGAGATGATGTCCCACTTATTCACTTGGGCAGCTCTTGGTTGGTGGTACTTTATACTAAAACAGAGAATGCACTCTTGCATGTCCCCCTGGGCTAGAGGCCACTTAGGGAGCTGACGTTAGGTCTTGGTCGTCTTTGCTTTTTGTGTCCCATAACCAGGGCCTGGCAAATGAGCTGCACATATTGGCAATTCAAGAAAGTAAGTTTGGTTCTACACAATGACGTGTCCTCTGACCATCAGAGCTCACCATAGACGAAGCTGTGTGTCTATTGCATCCTCTTTGTATCCCACACCCAGACCTGAGTGTATATGGTTGGGTCAATGTGTATATGGTCTATGGAGTTGAGATGAGATGGTCCTCATCACACAGAGTGAGGCGTCTACCACCGAAAATAGTGGAACCGAAGGTGCTGCTCATGATAGAGAAGAGAGGCCAACTCTAGGCAGGAATTAAACTATGTTCTGTCTAAGGTCTTCATATTCTTGACAAAAGCTAACCAATAACCTTGACATTCTTAAGATGAACCTCATCAATGAGGTTCATTTTTGAACCTTTTGGCTTATTCATTTACATGGGTACGTTTTTTAGTTTGGGAATTTTTTCTATTAGAATGTTAAATAACATGGATTTTAGCTATATGTCAGTAGAAACCCATTTTAATAATTTCGATATGTCAAATGGAGTTTCTTGGGTCTTGATGCTGCTCATGTCTAAGGTTTTATTAGTAAAAATATTTGTATCTACAGTACTTAGGGTATATACATAGACACACACACACAAACACGATATTTTCATACCTTTAAATGTTTTAAAACCTGAAGTATCTTTAGAATTCTAATTCATCATAAATGTGTACCTTTTATAGAATAGTGGTTGCATTTTAGATGAAGTCAGATAATTTCAAGTTAAATGTATTTCCCTTACATTTGTAATTGTGTAAATCAAATACAACCCAAGTTACTGTAAAATCTAAATGGATAATGGAAATGAAACCAAGTCAATATGGTTATTTTACTAGCAAAATTTGTTCCCATTTACTATTCTTGCCGTATCATTGAACTTAGAATTATTTTATGGGTTTGAGAAAAATTTTGTTCTGGGTCATTTCACATTCTTACTTATGATTTCCATTTTAATCACTGACATGCTTTTCTGTTCCTGTTTATCCACCTTGATTAATACTGTCTACGGATATAACGTTTTCTATGGTTATGAAACACTCCAGTTTAGTCTTGAATCAACTACACAGACAGTTCAACAGAATGACTCCATCCATTCACACAATAATAATAATCTCAAGATTATTTTTATCAGATAACTCATAATCCCTAGAATCTCTGTTGGGAGGGACCCATGAGGATAGGGGTCAATAGCCTTGGTTAATTGAGAAATGTCTACAGCACCCTAAGAAAACCAGCCACTTGTTGACTACAATTTTGTGAGGCAGTTTTAGCCATTCGACAGTCCTATTGCCTTGGTGACTCTTAACCATTAAATGTTATAATGAGCAAGTTACAGAGACTTGGTTTCTTCCTTAAAACTCACCAACAGCAGCATGGAATCTGTTCAACAGAACTTAAAAGTAGACCTGGCTCCTTCAACTTAAGTCCTTGCAGAATTCTGTGTATTTCCTCCTGAAATGAAGTGATTGCCAATGGGAGAAGGGGATTTTCAGAGAAATTACTTGAAAGAAACATTACTTCCAAGAACAAATGTTCTCCATCTTGACTATCCCATCTTCTCCTCTCCGGGATATACACAGCCCCTACCCCAGTGTAGAATGAGACCCAAAGTGCTTGAAATTATTTCATTGTATTTTCTCTTTGTACACTGAAGTAGTGTTAACACTGTTCACATCAGCAGTGTGTAAAGAAACAACTTGTGCTTGCAATCTGTTAAGTGCCTTCGTTTCTCGTCATCATTTAATCAAGTGAGAAAGCTATTCATTGCTTCAGACACCTCACATTCATGACCATTATCTTCTTAATTCTGTGCAGAATATGAACACCTGAAGACTAGAAGTTTTAATATGAATATAATATCCAAGAAAGTGGAAAACATAAAATATTCAATGCCGGCAGGGAGATAAAAAAAATAACAGTATTCCAAATATACTTTGTGAATTTAACAGCAAGGTTTTGAATTAAGTAAAAATCTTTTAAAAGACATTTTATTTCAAATTAAGCTTTAAAACACAGGAAAACAGGAATATATGGAAATGCTTAATTTCCCTTTTAAGGGAAAAAATACTTGCTAGTCATGTAAGAAAAAAATCTAAGAAGTAAATAATCAGCATCACTTCAAAATGATAAGTCACCAACAAAGAAATTATTAGATTCTGGGTAAAATTGTATGAAATGTGAACTTTATGCTATAAAGGAGACAACAAATTATATAATCTTTTATTTAAAAGAGTCATTTTCTCAGCTTTCTGAATGTTTTGAGAGCAAAGTGAGTAACAAAAGTCTATCTTTTGTTTTTAACAGTGAAGTGTATACATCACTTGGACAGAGTCATTTATGTCAGACGTGATCTGGGAAGAATGAAGTACATTTGCAGATTACAGCCCAGGAAAGTAATGGAAGGGGACAATACAGAAAAAGGCAACAGAAACATGAAAATAGTCTGATGCGAGGGTAAAATGTGACAAAAGATGGAGCTGCATTTCAGGAGTAATTTTTAGGGTTTGCTTTGGATATCTGTATTGGTTTCCATTTAATAACTTAGTAAAAGCTTATTTATGGTATTAAGATAAGTTAGCTTTTAAGATAAGTTAGCTTTTAAGATAACGTGTTTACTAATACCCAAAGTGTCATCAGTGTGAAAGCTCTTCCGATATTCCCACAGACTCCTGTAGAACACTTTAATTTAAATATGCAAGTTTTTCTTTAAAGAAATGTCATGCAAGAAATGCTTCACTTTTCTTGAACTTGCAGAGAGTTTTCATTTAAACGTATACCAAAATGCTATTTTGTGATTTAAAAAATCATTTTGTTCTCTTCAGTGTTAATGGAATTTGTCTAGAAAAGCTTAGGCAAGTTAAGGTGGAATTGTTTTATGAGGAAATTGCTGTATTTTCTGAATGGCCTATTTCTGAAATCTATCTTGGGCTTTATTTCATTCCTTCCTATCAGTCTTTGTGGATGAAAATGTATTTTTCCAACACTAGTCAGCTCTGTATTTCAGGTATGTTTCACAGTTTGGTGAGACAACTTGACAAATAATATCAAAAGTATATAATGAGAATGAAGTAATTCTCCTCAACACTAAAATTGCGTAGCTTGTGAAATTTCTAAATCCTCTTCTAGAAAGTATTATTTGACCATGATGTCATTGAAGATGCAATGATACTTGATTTCCTGTTATTATGGATGTGCTTAATTTTGGTGGGCTCTCAGATTTTAAAACAATGCATCATTTTAAGTCATAGATAGATAGATAGATAGATAGATAGATAGATAGATAGATACATACATACATACATACATACATACATACATACATACATACATAGATACATAGATAGATAGATAGGTAGATAGATAATAGATAATAATGCATGTAAAATCCATTTTAGATAAAACTGTAGAGTAATTCAGATTTAGGCCTTTAACATCATTTATACTTTTATAAAATAGAATCATAAAGCAACTCCACATCAATAAGTGATCACAAGATAATTATAATAAAAGTCTTTAAAATAAGAGCTTCTTTTCTTTGAATGGGAAAATTCGGGTTATGATTAAACAAAATGTTTTACTGAGTATCTATAAGCAGGTCTCAGAAGCCATCATTGGATATAGAAATACTACTAATTCTAATAGTAGCTTGTACAAGCTGATTTTTACAGAGCACATATTATGAGCTAAGCATTACAAATGTCTCCTCAAAATGAACAGCTGACTTACATTCCATCTAAGCCACCTGAGAGCCACCTGTGACCAGGGTGGTTAGAATAAGTGCTTAACCTTGAAGCTACTATATGATACCTCTGGGATTCCACACACCTTTCATGCTTAAAAAAAAAAAAGGAAACCACTAGATAAACTATGGAAGAACAAAAGCAACCCAGATATGAAAAACCTACCCTACAACAATAAGAGAATGCAAAATCATTTTTGACTTAATTCTCACTGGTTCACAGGGATAAAACTACTTCTGCACTGCCCCATCCTCACAATCCCAAATCTTTAGTCTAGATGTTTTCCTAACAAGAAATATGTCTTTAGTCTGTAGTGATCATGTTCCAATGGTCCAATGATTAGTTGTTGCTTTCTTTTCCACCCTCTTTATGAAAAGGACCAAAAGGATTCTGAGATCATTTTCAAATTTATCTGCTTGGTTGTGGTAGATTCTTCAACTTCACACTTTGGTGTTTTCCTTTCTTTATATGACTACAAAACGATTACCATAAATAGTTTTCTAATAACATCCATGATTTTTGAGTGTTAAGGGAAGAATTTGATAAATACATAAAATGCGAACCAACTAATATCCATTCTCCTTCCATCTCCTCATCTAAGTTGGGATTTAGTTTCCCTTTAATGATATATGAGTAGGGAGGGTCTGCTGTGCAGAATCTAAAGAACATCCTCGTTGGTAAAGATGAACCTAGTAGAGATAGTATCCATTATCTTACATTGTTCATTTTTATCATGTTCGCCATTTGCATAACAACATCATAAAATAAAACAACAATAACGACAGTGTATGGAATAAACAACAACAACAAAAATGTATGGAATAAACACCTGAGGTTTAGAAGTTAATCAAATAGGTTCATATAATATAAAGCTTAGAGCCACACAGCAAGGGCTCAAATCCTCGTTATGTTGCCCTTATCAAAATACGGAATAGGCAATTAAACAATTATTGGTTGTAGAAAAGAATGAATCAACTTTGTCTCATGTTCTATTAGGCCAGGCAAACTTATTGCATCCACTCATGGTATCTGTCCCCCAAAATGGAATCACTTCTTCCTTTTTCTTTTTAATGTAGCTAAAATAGCTTTAGTTTCTTTTTTTAATCGTATTTTTGCCATTATCAGTGTTTTTTTGCAAACATCAGCTCTTTTTAGGCTTTGATTTGCTATAACTCATTAGTCTTCCTGACATAACGTACAAGGTTACAACACTCCTTGAAACTGCCCTTGAGTGCATAACCTTCTCCTCCAACTTTTTAACTTATTCTTCTACAATCCAAGCTCTGTCATAATATGGTACATTGACTTTCATTGAGAAAGTGACTTGAGATTTCTTCTTATCTTTTTCATTAGAATAATTTCTGATTATAAAATCAAAACTCATTGTGAGTCGTCTAATCTTCCTTAATCATATTGCCTTTTATGTTTTAATAGTAGAATTGAACTGAAGAATAAAATAATGTTCTTTTTTCATAGGAATTTTTCTCTTGAACATTTTATTGCATTTGAAAAAAGAAAAGAGTAACAAAGCAAATGAAACAAAACTTTTAAAAAATCCTAAATATAATGAACAATTATGGATATACTATAAATCTCTTCATAAGTTATACTGTATATATACCAAATTAAATGTGGAATTTTCTCCACCAAAGCAGTGGGAAGTTAAGTACTGTATCACCTACACTCTTCTGCAATTAGAGTTCTAGATTTAAGCAGCAGCCATGTGAAACTGTGATGTTAGATCAGCAACTGGAAGTGACGTGGAAGCCACCTGCTCTTGTTGCAGGTTTGTGATCGCCAAGGACTGCAGTGGAGACAATATGACATCGTGTTTCTAACCCTGGATCTCAGGAGCATTAAGGGAATTTGCAATAAATCAATTGTGACGACCCCCAACTTCTCATTCTCCAGTTCTGCCTGTTTGTCAGTGGTCAATTCCCCTATGTTCAATCCCTTTCTGCTTGAAATCTTGGTTTCTATATCCTGCTCTGAATACTTTCATTCAATGAGTTTTTCAGTTCACCAGTTATCATATCTTTGTTGGAAACTCTTCTTTGTTTTCTTCAAATTTACACTTTTATTTTTCAAAATATTCTATTTTCAAAGGAATTCTTTTATTCTAATGTATTTGGTCATTTTAATTTATTATAATATTACAACCTAAAATAGTTTTATTTATTTTATCGGTAGCATGCCCTTTCATTCCTGCTTCCTCCCCTTTCTGCTTTTCCTTCTTTCTTGTGTTGAGTTGGAGAGTGACAAGTGTCCCTTCCTTACCTAGCTGCTACTGAAATCTCCACTGGTGGTATGCCTCGTGTGTCAGGTTTGCAAATGCTGACCCCTCTGGTCATCATGGTGAGTCCTGGAGGATCCTGGGAGCCTTCTCACTGCACAAGTCCTCAACAGGTGATCTGCCCTAGTCCAAGGTTGTCCAGTCCCCTTAGCTCCCAGCCCTGCCTCTCTTATGGCAGCCCACCCACCATGAAATGAGAAGCTCATATTTTACTACTCTGGTTTTGGCAACGTGGTTCATGTATCATGACTTATGAGGGAACACAGACACCTGTGCGTGGTTGTATGGTAAGGATGTGGATTCCTTTATGGAGGTCCCAGTTACACCTCATGATCTTGCTGCAAATCTCTTCTCTGTGGACCAGCAGGGGCACATGACCTGGGTCAGCAAACGATAAAATAAGCAGATGCTGAAAATGAAGTGAGACTCCAGGTCCCCCGTTTTGTATGTCCTAGGATTTGCTCACATGGTTTGGGGAGGAAGGACAGAACAAAGCTTGTTTTCACTCCCTCCAAAAAGAAAGTGAAAAAGAATGACACAGTGCTCTCCACTGGCCGGAGGGAGCATGCCTCTGATGACAGTCTCCCCACTGTTTTGCTCCCCTAGGCTTTGTGGTTTGGGGTGGGGGCTGATGTTCATCCTACCACTACTAAATTCTTGTATCAGGTTTTAAGACTTTTTTTGGGATGACTTTTTATCCTCTGCTTTGCATCAGGTGTACAATTCTGGGGATAAAGGAGAAGTCACGTCAACTCCTCAAGCCCCAATTTCTGATCATTGTTGCCAGGCTCACGATTTTGAGTCTAACCCAATGTCTGTGCTGATGCTGATTCTTGTATGGGGAGGATCAATGTGGACCTTGCGATCGTCTTTATAGGACTCATCTTTAGAGGGTTAGGATGGTTTTCCACCTAGATCCCATGGGAATGTTCACCCCAAGAGGGTCCCTTTTACTTAGGCCAGGGACACAACAAACTACTAATTTTTATTTTAATTTCTCAATCTGGTTTACCTCCTGTATTAGTAGGAAGATGGTTTTCTCTCACTTGCCGTTTTACTGACAGTACAACCTTCCACTCTCTTGATTAATGCAGGGTCTTGGATGTAAGTACCATTTCCCCACCTGAAATATTCAGAAATGTTTATTGAATGGCTACCCAGTGGTGGTTAGGGCTTTTCCTCTGGTCCCAAGGCCCAGCTCCTTTTCTCTCTTAGACAATTAAACACCAGCCTCTGAATTTGCATTCCTAAAAGTCTATTCTGCCCTTTCAGCCACCCCTTTACCCTTTCAGAGCACATATAGCATCAGTTCAAATGCTTAAATCTCTGGTTTAAATTTTACCTTTATTTCTGAAATGTCATGAATTTACTTTCCTCTTTTGAGCACATCTCTGCATTAAAAAGATTTTATTTGGAGTGTTTCAAAACCTCCAGGAAGATTTCAGGTTAACTCAGCATGCTGTTTTCAGGATCTTGAAACCATGCTTTCTTTGCAATTATATTTCCATAAGCATGTTGTTTAATGAAAAAATGGGCATCCGTGATGCAATTTGCAACATTATGTAACAAACTCTTATTTTTGATTTTATGTTTTAGATATGGGGTTAATCCAGAGATTAAAACATAGATGTTGTTAATATTCTATATGCGAATAAAGGGTGTGCTCTGAGAATTAATAATATAAACCAAACTATAGGAATATATTTAACTAAATTATTTTTAAAAACTATTTTTAGAAACATTTAGGAGGATGCATTTACAAAAAACATCGTGGTATGCTAATGCATAAGCATTCTCCTCTCTGTATTGGAGCCTATCTAGAGGAATTAGGAGTCAGAGGAATGTTTTATTTTATCCTGAATTCGGATTTTTTTTATATAATAACACTGCAGGTCTTTTAAGAAAATGTCTCACTTAAACTTTTCAATGATTCTGTCTTATTCTGTTCTCCAATTAATCTGAATTCATAGGTGATTATCATGAGTAAATTCAAATGCAGACTCTTTATCATATATTGAGAAACTTTTTTTCCTGTCATGGACTATATTTTAAAAGAAATATTTGAATCACAAACCACATTCTCCTTGAGGTACCCTTCCTCATGTTAACTATCTCTCTACTTCCTATCCTTTCTCATCCCCTTATCTCCCTAAATTCAGTTGGGAACATTTCAGAAAGCCATTAACTAACTTTTGAAACTTTGATGTTACATAATATTGATTGAGTTAAAAGAGACCTGCATTGGCATTTCTACAGTACTGCAGATCCCTGACCCCAGCAGTAATTTAAGTTCCTTATCATCCAGAGAGCCTGGGCATTGATATGGAAATGGCAACGCCAAGGTTCCCAAGTGCCTGTGCTTCCTGCTGTCATTCTGTAAAAAAGACTGACCACACTGCAGTTCTGCTTCACCAGCAAAGATAAAGTGGGCCCAAGGTCGCTTCAGAATATGGCCTGGGTTGCACTCAGCAACGGCAGTTTACTCATTGATGAAGTGAAGTTATTATTTGTAAAATAAACACCATGACTCCCTTTACTCCCCGTACATCAAAAGTATATGATTAAGACATTAGTTCTTATCTGTTACAAAAGATAGTTTTAATTTTCATAGTGTCGATTATTTACTCAAAAACCTCCAGTTTGTGGATTAGAAAGTTTTGTGAAGTAACTCATCGATTTATAGTGATGGACTGTGAAAAAGAAACAACAGACCCCAGGTGGAGTCACTTGGGCTAAGCCCAAAACTTGCCATCTGACCTAATTGCAGTTTTGACCTTCCCCAGAAGGAGGAAGTCTTAAGAATCTTAATCAGTCAGCCTAGAGTTCTCTGTCAGCACCAGTGAGGTCATCTGCCACAGAGACCCGTTTTACCCACCAAAGCAAACTGAGCTACTTCTTTATCCATCTCTCCTTCTGACCACAAATGCCTTCCATTTCCTACAACTCCTGAGAGCTTCTGTCTATTTGCTGGATGAGACACAGCATCCTTCAGGCATGCTCCAGTAAAGTCAATTACATCTGCAAACTTATTTGGTTGCATTTCGTTTTTTGGTGGAATTCATGGAACTGAGATAGCTGGACTCCTGGGTCAGTGCTCAATCTCATTACAATGGCTCCATGAATGAATATATGAAGACATTCACACCATTAAATATACATGCGAAACACACACACGCACGCAAGCACGTGTGCGCTATCTCCTCAAACACTTAAATTCTAGCTACAATGCATTTACATGAAATAACTCCCTCTATTTGTTACAATCTGGGGGGCCAAAGATGATTATTGACGATTTCAGCAAGACAATGGGAATTCTGATCTGCTTACACTGACCAGTGAAGGAAGGGAAAGGGGACTAGAGATTCAGGAGTTAAAAAAACTGAAATGTTAAAGATTCATCAACTGTTGTGTCACAGTCAGAGCCAGCCATTCACACCGGTGCAGATCCCACCGAGTCAGACCCCTGTTCTTGGCTGTGGAAGGATTCTCAGTTCCCCTCTACAAGCCTGTTTACCATGACTTTACACACAAGTCTGTGCCATGACTATGGAATCCAAGTGCTTTCTCATTATTAAATAATACAAATATTACTGTTATGAGACAATGAGAGCAAGAAAATTAAAATAAAATAAAAAGGCGGGGGTGGAGGGGATTTGAACCAGGACCGACCGAATTCTAGCTCTTTAAAAAAAAAAAAAAAAAAAAAAAAAAGAGGAAATGGGTTCTAAAATCATAACACCTACCCCTTCCCCACCCCACACAAATAGTCATGAGTTTCTGGTTACAAATGGCCAATTGAACTAATGCGTTTAAATATAAACCCAACACAAGGCAACAAGGTAAGTGTCAAAAGCACACCAGTCCTAAACTAGTTTCTGGTTAGGGAAGGGAAGGTTAAGGAAGGAACTTGTGATGGAAAGTGCCATCTGGGGTAATGCCTCTCCTGGCATTCATAGGACGGAACAGTTTGGGGTTTGTTATTACTATGTTTTTACTTCCAATCTCTTGCAGATCAATACTTTTGTAGGATACAATAAAAAGGAAATACTAGAAAAATAAAAAGACATAAAAATACAGGACCAACATTTTTGTTCTTATATCCAAGAGACATAAAATTACTCTGTCATCTGACTGTAAAAAGTTCGCAATTGTCACTTGCACTGCAGACGGATAAGTCATGGTCTGTGAACCCACATCCTTCTTTGTGTCTCATTTGAGTATCACTGGCTTAGGGGCCCTGTGGAAGAGGAAAAAAGACAAGAGGAGAAACCACTCACTTCCAGAAATCTGGTGGTGCTGGTGATAGGGCAATGCCATGCGGCACAGATGAAGAGTGACACAGAACTCAACAATGGGGTAGGGCTGTCAATGCCCCATGTCCTTTCCCCACCCTCACTTTCAAAATGCATTCCACACCCCCTATTCGGTGTCATGTCCCGGGCAACGAGGGTTGTGGGGAGCGAGGAGGGCGGTGCAAGTTTAAGAAAAGACAGTAGCCATGAATAGAGTTAAGCGGGGCCCAGGGACCTGTAGCCTCAAGGACTGGGCACCTAATCGGGCCTGAGCATTAGCTTTTATTAGTTAGGTGGGGAAAGTAAAGGAGATAATGCTTGTCAATCTCAAGGTCTGTGAATTCCATACATTATAATAGGAAACTGATTCAAGCCAATCGCCCTTGCCTGCAGGGGGCTGAACCTTAAGTCTCAGGATGTATGTACCTCCCCAAGGGACAAAACATTTATGCATATGAATAGATGGAGAGCACACCACTGAATCTCTTCCCCTGCAGGTTGTGGAAGGAATGCGGCCACAGAGGCAGAGGCTCTCCTTAGTCCTTAGCCGGGCGAAGGTGGAAGGCTGTGCCCACCTCTACGAATCCCAGGGGTTCTCCTGTTGGTCCCCATGCGACTGCACTTGGCTTGAGTTGTCCCCTACCCCGTGGAGAATCTTACTCGTCATTGGCTGACCAGCCATCTTTCTGGGGCCAAACAGGGAGACATAAGGTGCAAGCACAAAGGTAAAGCAAAGTCCCTGAAAGGATCCATCTTACAGACTCTCCTTTCTTTAGGGGCAGGTACGAGGGGACAGACAGGTAGGCTGCTGCGTGGCCACACTTGGCATGATGGCCACCTGGCAAACCAAGAAAAATAAATAATAGTCACAATGCATTGTTTAAGAAGGCAAGGAAACTGCTGGTACACTGATAAGGGTTAGCACGCATACTATTTATTGTAGATGGAGCCCTTAGGCTTGGGGAAATGACCCATATTCAGAATAGCCCAGGTTTTAAATAGCTGAGATTTCATAGTTTGGGGACAAGGACTTGTTTTTGTTCCCTATTTTTCTCACACATCATACACATTTAAAAAGAGTTTATTAAAATGATGAATGAAGACGTAGAGATGTGGGTCATCTTTACAGAGCTACTTTCTGCAGACCTCAGAGGATAAGAGGACAAGTAGTCTCCAGACCTTTTTAGGTCTATGCATACTTAACATTAAGGTGGTCAAAGCTAGAAGACAATTACATGTCTTGAAAATCCAATGCTAAATCCAGCAAGCAGGGTTCTTTCCATTGAAAGTTAAAGAGAACATGCCCCAAACTGAATTAAAGTAAATGGAAATTTATTGGCTGACATACGTAGAGGAAAAAGAAAGGATAAACCTGGCATTGGTCATGGATCAATCAGGGGTTGAATCCTCACAAACCATGACTGGCTTTTCTTTCTCCTTCTTTTAGCAGATAGGCTCTGTGGTCACAGCATGGCTCCTAGACAAGTCCAGACTTTACGTCCTTCAGGGCAGGATTGGAGGACTCTATTTATGTGGGTCTATGTCTGGCTCTGTTTTTCACCAATGGTGTGCTGCTGTCATTAGTATAGCATTTTGATAAGTCTTGAAGTCAGGTCGCGGGCTCTTCAACTTTCTTTTTCTTCAGTTGGCTACTTTGGGTGTTTGCCTTTTCCATCAACTTTAGTCAATTTGTCAGTATCTACAAAATGGCTTGCTTGAATTTTGATTAGAAGTGTATTGGGTCTATAGATCAAGTTGGGAAAAATTAAGACTTAATAGTATTGAGTTTTTCAATCCATGGAAGTAGAATATTATTCCATTTACTTAGATCATTTTTGATTTCTTTAAACAGAATGTTATAGTTTTCTGTATATAAATCCAGTGCACATTTTGTTAGATTTATACTGAAGTATTTTTTTTTTTTGGGGGGGGGTTATTGTAAATGATTTTTTTAAATTTCAAATTCCAATTGTTCATTGCTGATATATAGGAAAGCAATTGAATTTTACATATTAGCCATGTATCTTATAACCTTTCTATATTTCCAGGAGTTTTTTTTGGATGATCAGTGGGGTTTGTCTACATAAGAAATAACCTCATCTGTGAATAAAGAGAGTTTTATTTCTTTCTTTACACTATGCATACCTATACTTTTCTTATCTTATTACACATGCTAGAATGCCCAGCATATTGCTGAATAGGACTAGTACAAGAAGACATTTTTGCTTTGGTCCTGATATTAACGGAAAAGTGTCCAGTTTCTCCCCATTACATGTAAGATTATTTAGATAGTATTCTAGTTGAGGAAGTTACCGCCTCGAATTCCACATTGCTGAGAGATTTTTATTTTTCTTTTGCTAGATTTGAGATTAAATTTGTCTAGTTCCATAAGGTGGAAGTTTGGTTTATTGATTTTAGATCTTTCTTCTTTTCTAATTCATTCTATTAATTTACCTCTAAGCACTTCTTTTGCTGAACTCCACTAATTTTGATGCATTGTATTTTCATTTTCACCTAGTCAAAACACTTTTAAATTTCTCTTGAGACTTTTCTTTTATTGCAAGTGTTATTTAGTAATGTGTTATTTAATTTCCTAATATTTACTGGTATGATTCTATTATCAATTTCTAGGTTAATTTTACTGTGGTTTGAAAATAGACTTTGTAAGATTTATGCTCTTTAAATTTTTTTTTTTTTAATTTTTTTTATTTGTTAAGGATTTCAATTGCATGTCTCTTGGGCTTGCCTGTCTGCTGTGCAGGGAGTTTTTTGTGGAATTATAGCTGTTCAGTTTGTTGTAAATTCTAGGGGAGATTTCAAGAGGCTCACCTCACGTCACCATTTTTTTTGGACTTAAAATACAGTCTATTTTGGTCTTTAATGTGCCATGTGAGCTTAAGACTGTATATATTGCTGTTTTTGGATGGAGTATTCTACAAATGTCAGTTAAATGAAGTTAATTTATATACTGCTGTTGGTGAGGGATTCCATGATTTTTTTCCCCTCAGATATCCCATTTATCCTTCAATTTTGAAGGATAAGGTTACTGGATATAGAATTTTAGTTTGGCGAGTTTTTCTTCTAACACCTTAAATATTTAAATATTTCGCTCCACTGTCTTCTTGTTTGCAGGATTTCTGATGGGAAGTCACTATAATTCTTATTCTTTTTCTTCTTTGTCTCTCTCCACACACATACACACAAACACAAACACATACACACACACACACACACACACACACGAGATCTGACAATTAAATTCGCAAACTTGCCACTGTGAGCTTACATTGGCAGCTCTGTACAAACAGCTCAGAAAGGTTTCATAACCTTGGCATATCAGTATCTCACAGCTGTGCTCATGTCAACATGTGGCGGTGTCTTGCTGAGTGGCCTTTATTGTTGTTGCGTGTTTTTGTGTGTCATCATGAGAATGAGCTTGAATTAAAGCAATGAACAAACATTACATTTCTTGTTAAATTTGGCAAGAGTGGAAATGAAATTAGGGACATGTTAGTCCAAGTTTATGGGGATAATACCATGAAGAAAACAGCAGTGTGCAAATGGATTATACATTTTTCTGAGGGGAGAGAATACGTCACTGATGAAGAGAGGTCAGGGTGGCCAGTAATGAGCAGAACTGATTAAAACATTACAAAAATTCATTGAATTGTGCATCAAAACCATCGGCCGACTGTGAGAAGCATAACAGACTAAGGAAACATTGATAGAGAAATAGGAAAATCTGAACTGAAAATCTTGGCATGAGAAAGATGTGTGCAAAAATGGTCCTGAAGGAGCTCACCGATGAACAAAAGCAGAGAGTCAAAGTTTGCCAAGACCTTTTGGAGAGGCAAGACAATGCTTTGGGCCATATTATCATTGGTGATGAAACATGGATGTACCAATACAACTCTGAAGCAAAGTGTCAGAGTGCACAATGGAAGTCAGCCAATTGTCCACGATCAAAAATTTCCATAAGTCTAAATCAAGAGTCAAAATGATATTGCTAACCTTTGTTGATGTCAGAGGGATAATTCATTATGAATTTATACCAACTGGACAAACAGTTAACCAAGTTTACTATTTGGACATGCTGAAAATGCTGCATGAAAAAGTTAGATGAAAATGATCTGAACTTTTTGCCAACAATTCATGGCTCTTGTATCATGACAATGCACCAGCTCACACAGCACTGACTGTGAGGGAATTTTTAGCCAGTAAACAAATAACTGTATTGGAACACCCTCCGCACTCACCTAATTTGGCCCACAATGGCTCCTTTCATTACCCAAAGATAAAGGAAATATTGAAAGGAAGATATTTTGATGACATTCAGGATATCAAGGGTAATACGATGACAGCTCTGATGGCTGTTCCAGAAAAAGAGTTCCAAAATTGTTTTGAAGGATGGACTAAGCACTGGTATCAGTGCATACTTCCCAAGGGAAGTACTTCAGAGGTGACCACAGTGATATTCAGCAACGAGGTATGTAGCATTTCTTTTAGGATAAGTTTGCGAACTCAGTTGTCAGACCTCATATCTATCTGTCAATCTATCTATCTATCTATCTATCTATCTATCTATCTATCTATCTATCTATCTATCTATCCACATTTGCCAATTAAGGATGTACACTATAGATAGGTACTTTAAAACAAAAATGTATTATCACTAATTTATATATCTAAAAATTTTATCTGTAAGGCATTCTGAGATTATAAGAAAACTAATAAAATTTTAAGGCTAAGCCCCCGATTGCAGACATAAGTAGAAATAAAAGTGACTCAAGACTATGTTTTGAGTATAATTAAAAATTAAACATTTATAGAACATTAAAAATCTTCATTGTTTCATTGATTAATGTTGCAATATGGAAATGTTTTCAATTTTAACAAGTGTTTAAATGTTTTAAATAAAAAACAAAAGTTCTAAATTTCTAAATAAATATGGTTTTATATATCATGCATATTGACATTCCATATGACATTTAATTTGAAAATAACTTCATTTGGAGAAAAAATTATTTTAATATTAAATACTGGTACAGAAGAAGGTAATAAAAGGTTAGTATAAGGCATGTAAAATAAAAAATAAAGAGGCAGAACTATAAAAAAGCAGTTTAGTGTTATTTCTTACTTGTACAAAAATGGTATGCAAGAGGAAATATGATTTCAGTTTCGGAATGTTTTTTAAATAGGGTACATAAGAATGAAAATATGTTTTGGAGAGAAAATGCTAAGTTCATATTTGACCATACTAAATTTGAAATAATTCAGCTGTCAATATTCAGTAGGCTGAAAGATATGTGATTATGTTCCTCAGGAAAGCGTTGAAGAGTCGATTTCAAAATAGGACACCAGTGTAGAGTTTAAGCCATGGTGAGAAAGGACTTTTCTAAGGATGGCTTTCTATAGTTATGGTTGTTGACTAATTCTATGTGAAAAATCTCCTGTTGAATAAAAATTGGTGAGCACATTAGAAAATGTGCAAAGCAGAGCTCAGAGTATTAAAGTGTGTGTCGGCTATTCCTTTGGTATATAAATGGGATGGGCCCAAGGAAATGCTTCCATCTCTTCTATGCTTCAAATATCTCTCGAGGTTACTATACAGTAATGTCAATCAAATCAATTAAATCACACACATCAATTTTTTTTTAAATTTTCTCATTATTTTCTAACTCACCAATAGTATTAAATTTTAAAGTATTAAATTATTTATTTTCTTAATGTGAATCCCCTTATACTCAACAATATTATTAGGTTGGCGCAAAAGTAACTGTAGTTTAAAAGGTTAAAAGTAATTGCAAAAACTGCAATTACTTTTGCACCAACCTAATAAATAATAAGTTCCCTTTCAAGTAATTTCATCTTGTGTTGGGTATAACATAAATTTAAAACAAAGGCAGTATGAGGTATTTCCAACATCTGTAAATTACTCCAGACCCTGGGAAAAAGCACACACATACCCACACAGAAAAATAAATCTGAAAAATTTTGGCACAATATATCAGTGGTTATACCAGGATCTTTAGACCCTCCAACATTGGAAGGACCATAATAACTACTGAATAAAACACAGACTTGGTTATTTGGGGCTCAGAGGGTTCTACTTTTGCAAAACATGCTGGGAAGATTTAAAATAGATGACGAAGACAGATTGACACCAATTGGATTTAGCTATCAGTTATATATGACTTTATGGGCACAATAAAACGCGTTAAATTTTTCTTGACATGTTTCAAGGATTGAGGCCAGGGAGGTCCAAGGTGAAAGCTACATAAAACACACACTTACAAGCACCAAAATCACAAATAACAAAGCACATACAGGGACTCATGAAAGAAAATTACAGGCATTGGGGAATCAAATTTTTCTTTATCCTAAATATATGAATATGGAATTTCCCAAACTTATCTTCCAGAAAAATTAACATCTGACCTAAAAGAAACTTGACATCCATGTTTTCATAAAGGAAATGGCATTTATTTCACTGTCCATAGCTTTGCTTTACTGCTTAAAGCAACATGCAACGAGGAACACATTGAGTTCACAACACCAGACTTTTATATTTGGTTCTCCACTGTTACTTCCCATACATGTGAAAACAATCCTCCCATTTTATGAAAATTGCAAGGAATGGAAATAACCCATAACACGAAAGGAATACAAACATAAAGCCGCATCATTTACATTTTAGGTAACTAAGATATTTCTGAAAAAGTAATTGCATAGAATTTTGTCACCACAGTCACCATTTGTCAATTATTGGTAGACTGATAAAAAAAAAGATATTAGCAAAAATAAATATTTTCTCCATTGCTGGTTTTCATCAGGAAAAAATCCTGACATGGCAAGGCCTGCTATAGCTGGTTTATGGCTATTTTCCTTTCAAAAGAATATGAGAGAGAGAGAGAGGTTGAGAGAGAGAGAGAGAGGTTTGCTAGGGAGGGAAAAATAGCTTTCACTTGTGGTGTGAAGGTGGTTTCTCCTTCCGCTGCTTCTGCTGAACTTGGCTATTTGTGTTTTAGAAGCGTCTTCACATATGCAGTGTGTACATCCAAGTAACTTCTTTATTTTCAAACCACAACATGGCTCACGTGCACGCGTTTTTCTTTGCCTGGTAATGCATTCAGCATCTCTTCCTCTCCCATTGATCCAAAACCTTGCTCAACTTAAAATGTTGGCTTGCATGGTTGACTTCACATGGATCCTGCGAGTGGAATCTAAGGCTTTTGTTCTCAGATGCTGAGGCCACCCTCTATGGTCTGATTTCAACTCATTGGCATAGAGTGGTACAAGGCACTGAAAGCCAGAACTTTTCCCCACAGAGTCTCCATGATAGATGACAACAATGACCCCAACTTTTCACTCAGGCCCCATCTGCCCACTCTGGCTCAGCTCCAGACACATGACCATTTATCCAATGAGCTGGGAGCAGAGGTGATGGAAGCAGAGGCTTGCAAAGCACCTGCAGATTTCTCCTTGTCACGTTTAGCCTCCTGCATGCCAAGAAGAACACACCCTGGTTAGTTTGTTGGACAATGAAGCCTGTGGAATAGCGCCAAATTTCCCCACTCACCCTGGCTGCAGCCATTTGAGACCATCTCACAGCCAGCTGCCCCAGGACCGCTGGCTGGACCAGGGTGCTTGAGCAATCCCAGGTGGGTCGGCCCAGCCCAGGCCAGAGAAGTGGACATCAGAGTTCACTTACGGATGTTGTATGATGTTTGTTATGCAGAACTATTGTGGGGATGAACACTTAGTAAGCTCTGCAGGTTTGATTACCAAGCAACAGATGAATATTTTTTCAAATTATGAATAATAACCAATCTAATGTATATGTATACTTTTTGTAAAAGTAGAAAAAGAATAGGCATGAGAATAAAATAGAAAATAGCATAGTTAGTAAAGCAAAACATTGTTTCTGGAACTTTTTTGTTATGTGTGTGCGTACATGTGTGTATGCGTGTGTGTGTAATGTGTGCATGCGCTTATTTTCTGGGTTGCTAAGTAATACGTGCATTGTGTTGTGTACCACAGTCAGAAAGTTGGGGACAACGAAACTAGATGGGCTCTATTAACCTAGTTGGTCTTGACAAACCCATGTCATTTGCTGGACGACGGGGGTGACATGGCAAGATGTGGGCAGCACAGAATGAATTGATTGCCTCTGCAGCTCAGAGCACATGCTCCACCATCCCTGGGTCACGGATGTCATCTCTGAGCATGAAGGACAGCCAAATCTTCAGCAACAATAATTCTGTAAATTTAAAGCCACATAGTTTATAAGATTTTCTAATCAGAAAAGACATCTAGGAGATTGGGATGAAACTGCTTATAAAATGACCCTACTTCTTTGGACAAGTAATTCTAAGGTCAGTCTATTGATACAAAACAATTAAAAGGACAATGACAGAGGAGAATGAAGTCTGAACTTCCACCTCGTGTGTCTATCATTTGGGGACAGAATTTATTCTGGTCCCAGCACATGGGACATATGCGTAGTTGATGGAGGAGGGCCAAGTGCTTACGAATAATTTACCTAAGCTAATTCATAGATTCTAAATAAAATAGGAGATAAACAAGAGCCAGATTTTAGATGAAGAGATCAGAAGTCTGCAAGTAGATGACCACCACTCTCTGGCAGTTCTCCCAGTCACTTGCCATGCCTGGCCCTCTTCTCCCTGACAACGTGTTCTTGGGGCTGGCTGGCACACAACCAGGAGACACGGTCCCTCCCCCCACCCCCATGGAGCGTGTCTGTCAGTGGACACTTGGTCCCTGGACAGCAGTCTAAGATCTGAGGAAATGAAAAAACGCTATTAACATTTATCACATCATTGAAACAATTAAACCAATTAGAATGGAACCAAAAATAGAGGGGAAAAAATCAATGGGAGAGGCAGAAGGCAAAGGAGACTTGAAATGTGTTTGTGAATGACGTTCAATTATAATGCTTTATTTTCATATAGTGCTTTAAAGTTTACAAAAACTCATATGTATAAGGTAAATATATGCAAATACACATAAGTAAATAAAATAAGATACATGACATTTCATTTTCTTCATATGTGATTTTATCACTATTATTTTACAGATGAGGCAGGTAAGGCTGAGATTGTTTTATTAACTCTGGTGTAGGTTAGCTGTAGGGCTGGAACCCCCAATGGAGTCTCCTGACTTCCAGTCCAATTACATCCACAGCAGCCCACGTCTCCATATGCCTTGTATATCACAAAATGGTTTTCCTTTTCAAAGGAATCACAAACTGGTCGATGAACTCCCAAAGTGGTAGGCATATCTTTTTTAAACCATCCCTTATCTGCCATCCCTGTTTATTCAATAAATCCTTAAACTTTTGAATCTGGATATCATTTGGGTGATATTGATGGATAGACTTTCATTTTGAGATTGATTATAAAGACACACAAGCAACATTATTATTATTATTTTTTAATTTGTTGGGGTGACAATTGTTAGTAAAATTACATAGATTTCAGGTGTACAATTCTGTATTACATCATCTATAAATCCCATGTGTGTTCATCACCCAGAGTCAGTTCTCCTTCCATCACCATATATTTGATCCCCCTTACCCTCATCTCCCACCGCCCACCCCACTTACCCTCTGGTAACCACTAAACTACTGTCTGTGTATATGAGTTTTTGTTTCTCATTTGTTTGTCTTGTTCTTTTGTTGTTTTTGGTTTATATACCACATATCAGTGAAATCACATGGTTCTCTGCTTTTTCTGTCTGACTTATTTCGCTCAACATTACTCTCTCAAGATCCATCCATGTTGTCACAAATGTTCCTATATCATCTTTTCTTACCGCCGAACAGTATTCCATTGTGTATATATACCACGACTTCTTTATCCATTCATCTATCGAAGGACATTTTGGTTGTTTCCATGTCTTGGCCACCATATACAAAGCTGCAATGAACATTGGAACACACGTGTCTTTACATATAAATGTTTTCAGATTTTTTGAGTAGATACTCAGGAGAGGGATTGCTGGGTCAAAAAAATACTATTCGTAATTTTTTGAGGAACCTCCACACTGCCTTCCATAGTGGCTGCACCAGTCTGCATTCCCACCAACAGTGTATGAGGGTTCCTTTTTCTCCACAGTCTCTCCAACATTTGTTACTATTTGTCTTGTTGATGATAGCCATTCTGACTGGGGTGAGGTGATATCTCATTGTGGTTTTGATTTGCATTTCTCTGATGATTAGTGATGTTGAACATTTTTCATGTGTCTATTTGCCATTTGTATGTCCTCTTTGGAGAAATGTCTCTTCAAGTCCTCTGCCCATTTTTTAATTGGATTGTTTGTGTTTTTTTTGTTGTTGTTGAGTTGCATGAGTTCCTTGTATATTTTGGATATTAGCCCCTTATCAGAGGCACTGTTTGCAAAAATCTTCTCCCATTCAGTTGGTGGCCTCTTTATTTTGTCAATGGTTTCTTTTGCTGTGCAGAAGCTTTTAAGTTTCATATAGTCCCATTCGTTTATTTTAGCTTTTACTTCCATTGCCTTTGGAGTCAAATTCATAAAATGCTCTTTGAACCCAAGGTCCATAAGTTTAGTACCTATGTTTTCTTCTATGCAGTTTATTGTGTCAGGTCTTATGCTTAAGTCTTTGATCCATTTTGAATTAATTTTGGTACATGGTGACAGATAGCAGTCCAGTTTCATTCTTTTGCACGTGGCTATCCAATTCTCCCAGCACCATTTATTGAAGAGGCTGTCTTTACTCCATTATATGTTTTTAGCTTCTTTGTCAAAAATTATCTGTCCATATTTATGTGGTTTTATTTCTGGGTTCTCAATTCTATTCCATTGGTCTGTGTGTCTGGTTTTCTGCCAATAGCATGCTGTTTTGATTATTGTAGCCCTGTAGTACAAGCCAAAGTCAGGAAGTGTGATATCTTGAGTATTGTTCTTTTTTCTTAAGATTGCTTTGGCTATTCGTGGTCTTTTGTGGTTCCAAACAAATCTGATGATTTTTTGTTCTATTTCTTTAAAAAATGCCATTGGGATTTTGATGGGGATTGCATTAAATCTGTATATTGCTTTGGGTAATATGGCCATTTTAACTATGTTGATTCTTCCAATCCATGAGCACTGAATGTCTTTCCATTTCTTTGTGTCTTCTTCAATTTCTTTCAAAAATGTCTTACAGTTTTCAGCATATAGGTCCTTCACATCCTTGGTTAAGTTTATTCCTAGGTATTTTATTCTTTTTGCTGCAATTGCAAAAGGAATTGTTTTTTGTATTTCTTTCTCGGAGATTTCATTATTAGTATATAGGAATGCAATGGACTTATGTACGTTAATTTTGTAGCCAGCAACTTTACTGTATTCGTTGATTGTTTCTAATAGCTTTTTGGTGGAGTCTTTAGTGTGTTCTATATGTAGCATCATGTCATCTGGAAAAAGTGATAATTTAACTTCTTCATTCCCAATTTAGATGTTTTTTATTTCCTTCTCTTGCCTGATTGCTCTGGCAAGGACTTCCAACACTATGTTGAAAAGTAGAGGTGATAGGGGACAGCCCTGTCGTGTCCCTGAACAAAGGGCTTCAGTTTTTCACCATGAATTATGAGATTTGCTGAGGGCTTGTCATATATGGCCTTTATTATGTTAAGGTATTTTCCTTCTATACCTATTTTATTGTTTTAATCATAAATGGATGTTGTATATTGTCAAATGCTTTTTCTGCATCAATTTATATAATCATATGATTTTTGCCTTCTATTTTTGTTTATGTGATGTATCACATTGATGGATTTGCGGATGTTGAATCTTCCTTGTCCCGCGGGGATGAACCCCACTTGGTCGTGATGAATAATCTTTTTAATGCATTGTTGTATTCGATTTGCTAGAATTTTGTTTAGGATTTTTGCATCTGTATTCATCGGAGATATTGGTCTACGTAGTTCTCTTTTTTTGTGTTGTCCTTACCAGGTTTTGGTATCAGGGTAATGTTGGCCTCGTAAAATGAGTTAGGGAGTACTGTCTCTTCTTCAATTTTTTGGAAGAGTTTGAGCAGGATTGGTATTAGATCCTCTTTGAAGGTTTGGTAGAATTCACTAGTGAAGCCATCTGGTCCCGGACTTTTGCTTTTGGGAAGGTTTTGGATGACTGATTCAATTTCGTTACTGGTGATCGGTCTGTTTAGATTTTCCAGTTCTTCATGGTTCAGCCTTGGAAGGCTATATGTTTCTAAGAACTTGTCCATTTCTTCTAGGTTATTGAATTTGGTGGCATATAGTCCTTCATAGTATTCTTGGATGATCCTTTGTATTTCTGTGGTGTCCGTGATAACTTCCCCTTTTTCATTTCTGATTTTGTTAATTAGTGTCTTCTCTCTTTTTATCTTAGTAAGTCTAGCCAAGGGTTTGTCAATTTTGTTAATCTTTTCAAAGAACCAGCTCTTTGTCACATTAATTTTTCTATTGTCTTTTTGTTCTCTATTTCATTTAGTTCTGCTCTGATTTTTGTTATTTCCTTTCTTCTGCTGACCTTGGGTTTCACTTGTTCTTCTTTTTCTAGTTCTTTAAGGTGTAACATGAGGTTATTTATTTGGGATTTTTCTTGTTTCTTGAGATAGGCCTGTAATGAGATAAATTTCCCTCTTAAAACTGCTTTCGTTGCATCCCCAAAATTTTGGTAGGATGTATTTTCATTCTCATTTGTTTCTATGTATCTTTTGACCTCTCCTCTAATTTCTTCTTTGTCCCAGTCATTCTTTAAAAGTATGTTGTTTAATCTCCATGTATTTGTGGTTTTTCCTGCTTTCTTTTTGCAGTTGATATCCAATTTCAAAGCCTTGTGATCAGAGAATATACTTGGTGTGATTTCAGTCTTCTTAAATTTGCTGAGGCTGATTTTCTGTCCCAATATATGGTCTATCCTTGAGAATGTTCCCTGTACACTAGAAAAGAATGTATAGTGTGATGTTTTAGGATAAAGTGCTCTATTAATGTCAATCATGTCGATTTCATCTAATGTGTCATTTATGGCTGCTATTTCTTTATTTATTTTCTGTTTGGATGATCTATCCATAGCTGTCAATGATGTATTTAAGTCCCCTAGTATAATTGTGTTTTGGTCAATTTCTCCCTTTAGTTCTGTTAGTAGTTGCTTGGTATATTTTGGTGCTCCCTGATTGGGGGCATAAATATTGATGACTGTTATGTCTTCTTGTTGTACAGTCCCCTTCACCATTATGAAATGTCCATCTTTGTCTCTTGTTATCTTTTTCACCTTGAAGTCTGTTTCATCTGATATCATTATGGCTACACCTGATTTTCTCTGGGTACCATTTGCTTGGAATGTCAATTTCCACCCTTTCACTTTGAGTCTATGCTTGTCCTTGTAGCTGAGATGTGTCTCTTGGAGACAGCATATGGTTGGGTTTAGTTTTTGATCCAATCTGCTACTCTGTGCCTTTTTATTGGTGAGATCAGTCCATTTACATTTAGGGTGATTATTGGTATGTGAGGATTTCCTGTCATTCTCTCTTTAGTTTTATGATAACGCTATGTCTCCATTGTTTCTTTGCCTTTTTGCTGTTGTCTATTATTTCTGTGTGGTGGTATTCTATGATGTTTCCCTCTGTTTCTTCTTTTATTATAGTATATATTTCAGTTCTGGATTATTTTGAGTGGTTACCCTTACGTTTATGTAAAAGAAAGTTTGATAATTTAGAGTGTTCCATTTTATTCAGCACGCTTACTTTCTCCATTCCTGTATTCCGGTTCAGGCCTTTACTCTCCCCCTTTTTGAGTTTTGGTTGCCACAAATTGTCCCTGTTGATGGTGGTCGAATAGCCTCCTTTAGTATTTCTTGTAGTGCAGGTCATGTATTAGAAAATTCCCTCAGCTTCTGTATGTCTGGAAAGGTCTTTATTCCTCCTTCATATCTAAAGGATATTTTTGCTGGATATATTATTCTTGGCTCATAATTTCTCTCTTTCAATAGTTTGAATATTTGGTTCCACTCCCTCCTGGCTTGTAGAGTTTCTGCTGAAAAATCTGATGATAATCTAATGGGCTTTCCTTTGTAGGTTACCTTCTTCTTTTCCCTGGCTGCCTTGAGGATTCTTTCTTTGTCTTTGATTTTAGACAGCTTCAATACAATGTGCCTTGGAGAAGGCATGTTGTGTTTGAGGTAATTAGGTGTTCTATTTGCTTCTTGGATTCGAGGATTCAGTTCTGTCCTCAAGTTCTGGAAGTTCTCATCGACAATTTGTTTGAATATATTCTCTGTTCCCTTCTCTCTTTCTTCTCCTTCTGGTATGCCCATTATTCTTATATTGCTCTTTCTGATGGTGTCAGAAAGTTCTTGTAGAGTTTTTCATTTCTTTTAAGTCTCAAGTCTCTTTCTTCTTCCATCCGTGTAATTTGCAGGTTTCTATCTTCGATGTCACCGTTTCTTTCCTCCATCAGGTCAACTCTACTACCTAAGCTGGTTGTTTCATTCTTGATTTCTTCTATTGAGTTCTTACTCTCCAGAAACTTTATTTGGTTCTTTTTTAAAATTTCAATCTCTTTCATAAAATGCTCATGTTGTTCTTTGATTGTGTTTCTGAGTTCATTAAACTGCCTTTCTGTGTTTTCTTGCATCTCGTTGTGCTTTTTCAGAACTGCAACCTTGAATTCTCTGTCATTTAAGTCACATATTTTCTATCTCTAAGTTCCTTTTCTGGAGACTTTTCACTTTCTTTCTGAGCTGTCTTGTTGCCTTGGTTATTCATGGCAATTACTGATTTATTATTTCTCTTCCTAGACATCTACAAGGAGTGGCTTCTGCAACAGGTTGATAGGAAGCGGTCTTTCTTTTGTTTTCCAGTATTTGTTGGTGGAATGTTTTATTTTCTCTCTGACTTCAGCCTTTTTGTCTCTCCCGCACGGTAGTGTCATGTTTTCTCTGCACTATTCCAGCTTCTCACACAATGGGGGGATTCCCTGGGAGACGGGCTTCTCCTCTGTTAATAGTTCTCCTGGGTCACAGGGCGCAGTGTCCGTGTAGGTATGCGGAGAGCTTTTGAAGTTTCAAAGCTCTTCCTGCACCAGATTCAGAGCCGGTATGTTTTAGCAGTTCTGTTTACTCCTACAGGGATCCGCCCAGATAGGTGGGGCCAGGGGCGGGGTGAGCTGTGAGAGGTGGCCCAGAGCAATGGCGGTGACCATCACCACAGCCGGACCTGCTTCCTCAGCTCCCCCCACTTTGCTGGAACTAGTTGGGCTGTGAATTTGTGTCTGCGGTCCACAGTTCTCAGAACAGCAAATATTCTGTTCTTTTGCTCTGACACTGCTACCGTTCCGCTTCTAGCACCGGGCAGGTGGGAGCGGGACGAGCTCTGGGAGGGGTGGGAGGGGGCGGCTAGTCTCAGTGCCTAAGGCTCCGTTCTCTGTCGGCAGTGCGGGCTTAAACCACCATTTTCAGCCTTTTTCCCTCAGTCTTTTCTCCGAGGTCTCTGCCGTGAGCGTTGGGTTGAGCCGTGTTATATGCTGTCCCCTCAGCCCTGTGGGCCACAAGCGGAGCCCTAGCAGTCCGAGTTCTTCCCTCTCCCACAGCTGCGGTAGTTCCGGGAAGCAGCGAGCTCGGCGCACTGAGCTGGGTCTGCGTCCTGCGCCTGCGGCTCCGTCTCCAGGCTTCTTCCTTCCCTCCTCCCCCCCGCCCCCCCCTCGCGCGAATCTCCCACCTGTAGGTGATTTCAGTCGGTAGTGGGCCTCTTCGTCTTGCCTGTCTGCTGTGCAGGGAGTCCTTTGTGGAGTTGTTGCTCGATTCGTTGTAAATTCCACGGGAGCTTTACAGAGGCTCACCTCATGCCGCCATTTTGACGACGTCTCCAAGAGCCGTCATTATTGAAGGAACGTCACATCAAGTGAAATCTCATACTAATGTCTCAGATGTAAGTTCCCAATTTTTCTAGAAACATGTATGTATTGGCAAGTCTTGTTGAAACTTATAGGCCTGTTAAATTTTTCATTCATTATTCTAAAATCCCTTATGAGTTTCCCTTTCCTCTATGGATTTTTTAGTGTTTTGATAGCTGTTAGTTTCTGCCGCCTGTGTTGTAATTGGAAGTGCGCCAACTAAGCTGTGGGATTGAGATCTGGCTGGTTACTTGCTTGCATTATAACCAGGGACATCCCTTTTACTTCTCATTACTTGTTTTCTCAAAAATGAAGCTACTTAATTATGGAATTTTGAAGGATTTTTAAAATTCTAGTATTCTATAGTACTGCGACTCTGTTGGTTTTATTTATCTTATTTATGCTTTTATTTATTCAGGAGGAGGGACATTAAGAGGTAACATATCATAGTGGTTAAAATCATGGGCCCTGAGATGACATTCCCTGAGTTCAGATTCTGACTGTAATATTTATGAGCTGCAGAATGTTACTTTGCAAGGGCTCCCTGCCCCACGTGCAGAAAAGCCAACTCTACGGCACCGGATTTTGAGAAAACAAAGGCTTTATTGTGAAGTTGACTGGTAAGGAGGGAGGAGGCAAGGCTCACATCTGTCTCCAGGGTTCAGAACGAGTTTTTGAGGGTTGGGGGAAACAGGTATGGACTACCTGGTGCTGCCCTGCTAGTGCAGGTTTTGATTAGAGAGCTTTGGAACTCGGCCATTTATGGCAAAGGGGCTTCAGCACTGAATCTTCCTGGACAGCTGACCCTTCGCTTCTGAATGGGGTCTGGGGATCAAATTCCTGTTGTGTCCCTGTGGTAGACCAGTCCTTTAGTTCCGGGTGCCACTGGAGGTCACAATTCTCTCACCTGTTCTCACTTCGGCTGCATTGGCCTGTTGTCTGAAAAGTAAATCAACATCTCTTTAGAAACAGGTTAGAACCAGTTTGAGCTGGTTCTGCAGTTACCATAACATGGGGCAATTCTCCTTTGTGCCTCAGTTTCTTCATTTGGAAAGTGGAGATGGTAACGATAATGGGCTTTTTATGAAAATCGGATGGATTAATATATGTAAACCTCTTGGGACAATGCTGGTTGTAAATGTCATATATAAACTTCAATATAATTATAAATGAAAATATATATACAGAGGGTGCCCTCAAAAATGTATACACATTTTAAGAAAGGGAAAAAAAACTGTATTAAAATTGTAATGCAATGAATGGCACTAGCATTCATTTGATTAACACCATCTTTTGAGTGAATGTCATACTACACATTGCTACTGTAATTCAACTTCAAAAAATGTAATACATAGACAACATCTCTTAAAATGTGTATATTTTTTGGGCATGCCCGGTATATATTGAATATGATATTTTTCATACATATATTGAAACTGGTTTGCAACTTAGTATTTTATTTTCATTCTTTTGTGTATTGTGGAGTTTTATGACACAAAACAATGTTCCTGACTAAATGATAGATTGCACTTTTTATTATTTACTGGGCTACTTGGTTTAATTAAAATCCTCAGATGGTAACTTAGTTAGTCTCGGCCCTGTGGAGTGACTTGCTTTGGCCAACATCACCCAGATGAGTGAAGACGTGCCAGAACCTCAGCTGCCTCCAGAGTGTGCCCCTAGTATGTCTCTCTACTGGGAATGTGCCTGGGCGGGACTTCTGGGATAGAAGAGATGTATGGAGCAGAACTTGGCTGCCTAAGTGATTGTCATCAAGGTCAGTCTAGGTCAACCAGCAGCCAGCCAAAGCCCCAGATATGTGGGTGAGATCAACCAGGTTAGAAGGACCACCAGCCTAACTCAGGATAAACTTCTGACCCTCCCACTCATGGACTAACTGGATGCTCTTTGTTTAAAGTCACCAGATGATCAGGTGATGCAGTACAGTATCACTGATGCAAATAGAAGAATATAAACAAACGAGTAGCATGGTAAAGAGTAAGTATGTTTATATCAACCAGAGATACTAATATAATAATTGTATTACTTGATAAACCTGAGCAACAACACAGTCTGTAAGACTGTGCAGTATTTTATGCAGGTAGGTTAAAAAAATAGACACGTCTAGACAGTTTTTTAAGCATTCACAAAGTCAAACCTGACTTTCTGTGTATGATCAGCTAAGAGGTTCCACACATGATTAAGCATGAAGATGTGCATGGATGGGAACGCGTGAAGTGCACTAAATTGCTATCTTTTCTGTCCATATTTTACAGTATCATATTCTCAGGAGAAATGCTACAAGTTCCCTTTTTGGAAGGCACTTAAGATCTGCTTTGGCAAGCCTAGAGGATGAAAAAGGAGGAAACAAATATGAAGCATCATACTCTATTTTTCTGAATGTTTTCATAGTTCTCTTATTCATTCCAAGAAAGAGAGAAAAAAAAGAAAAAATGACTAATTACATTTAAAATAGCATGACTCAGAGCTGAAGGGATTAAAAAGTCCAAATTGGCAATTACAAAATAGTCACAGAGATGTAAAGTACAGCATAGGGAATATAGTCAATAATATGGTAATAACTATGTATGGTGTCAGGTGGGTACTAGACTTATCGGGGGGATCGCTTCATAAGTTATATAAATGTCTAACTACTACACTGTATACCTGAAGCTAATATACAATAATATTGAATGTTAACTGTAATGAAAAAAATGTATCTCACAGGATGTAAAGTACAGCACAGGGAATATACTCAGTGGTGTTCTAATAGCTATGTATGGCGTCAGATGGGTAGTAGACTTGTTGGGGTGATCACTTTATGAGGCGTATAAATGTCTGATCATTGTATTGTTTTGTACGCCTGCAACTAATAAAAACAATTAAAAATAAAATAGTGTGACTCAGTAAAAAGTCTTCTTAGCTCTATATCTTTCAATCAATCGATAAACTAAATTTCCTATTTGAGTTAGTTCTCCAAAATGTTACCCAAATATCATCGTGCCTGATTTAGGTGGTGAGACTTCTCATTGAGTGGAAGTCAGGTCTACTGAACATTTCTCCAGTGGGTCTCCCAGTATTTTGATTATAATCTTTTAGCAACCCTGTTTTCAAACAGAATTTCAGCTTCTTGATACCAGGCAGTCACTAAGATGGGGATTTTTTTTTTTTTTTAAGCTAGGGAAGAATTTCTCACCTATGGGAGCCATTTGCTGAGCGATAACATGTTATCAGTAACACCAGCATGAATTAAATAAAGCCAATTAAATGTTGACTGACCAGCTGCACTTCAGAGGCAACCCATGAAATACTTTATTCCTTGACTAGTAATTCAGAGTCCACATCATTGCCCCTTGATCATGGATGATTACCTTAGAGGAAATGGCAGAATGACTTTCTAGGTGTCAGGTCCCACCATGATGCTCTTTGTGGGTGGTTTCCAGGCAGGTTTGTGCATCTGTGTTCGTAACACAAGCCTGTTGGCATTCCATCGGCCTGTCTGCCCTCTGTACGCTTTCAAGGCCACATGGTAGCAAACACACTTCTTCCAATTATTAATGAAATAATTATCCCTTAATATTAATTAAATAATATCCCTCTGACCTTCACTAAGGAACTCAGATGTAGTTACATCACATAAATCTAATTTCAAATGAGGAACATTACAAAAGTTTAAGACTCTCTGGATAGAAGAAAAAAAAAATTCTTAGAATGGAATAATTACATGATTTTAATAATTGATATCTTGATTCAGAATGACTTATTCATCTATTTATGGTTAAGGAATTGAGTTTTGTCTCAGTCAGTTCAGGCTGCTGTAAAAGAACACCACAAACTGGGGGTCTTATCAACAACAGACATTCATTTCTCACAATTTGAAGGCTGGACGTCTGAGATCAAGATTCAGTGTCTGTTGAGGACCCACTTTCTGCTTCTTGCTGTGTCCTTACATGACAGAGGTGAGGCAGCTCTGTGGGGTCCCTTTTATAAGGGCGCTAAACCCATCATGGGGGCTCCACCCTCATGACCTCATCACCACCCGAAAGCTCCACCTCCTAATATTATCACACTGGAGGTTAGGTCTCAATATATGAGTTTTAGGGGAACACAGACATGGAGTCCACAAAGACAGAGGAAGTACAAAAACCCTAACAATTTATGAGGGCTCAGCTGGTCTTTCAGTGCTTGACGCTTCTCTTTCCACAGTGGTTGCTGTAGCAACAGTGCCCAACTCCTGGACTTTCGCTTTTTAGAATTTCTCAGTACATATTCTGGATTCCTGAGGATCAAATCCTTTACCTTCATGAGTGTGTCAGCAGCTCGTCAAAGTGCACAAATGTGCAACCCTGAGCCAATTTGCTGGTGCAGGCTCCTCTAGGGCTAAGTGTTCCCCAGGGTAGAAAACGTATCACAAAATATCTGACATCCAACGTTTGTGCAGTTTCTGGACTAAGATTTTCCCAGGTGGAGTCCCATTGTCACATGACTTGTGTTACCTTTCTTTCTGCAACTTATGTTTAACTAAAAACCTACCAAATATGGCTTGATGTTGTCTATCTCATTGCTTGTTAAAATAACACATTAAAATAAAACTGGATCTAAGAAGAGAAAAATTTCTGATGTAGGCAAAAATCTCTGAATGAATGTTTTATTTTTACACAAATCGTCTCATAATTAAACTCAATCCAGAAAAATATCAAAATTTTCTGTTTTGTTAACCTGGTCAAGCTACCCTTAAAGTTAATATATAAAAGTAAAATATAGAATTATCCATGAAATATTGAAAAAAAAAAAGAATCATGGAGGTATAGGAACTGATGGATAAAAATATATTATAAAGAGACTATAATTTTTTGAGGAACTGCCACACTGCCTTCCATAACGGCTGCACCAGTCTGCATTCCCACCAACAGTGTATGAGGGTTCCTTTTTCTCCACAGCCTCTCCAACATTTGTTACTATTTGTCTTGTTGATGATAGCCATTCTGACTGGGGTGAGGTGACAGCTCATTGTGGTTTTGATTTGCATTTCTCTGATGATTAGTGATGTTGAGCATTGTTTCATATGCCTATTTGCCATTTGTATGTCCTCTTTGGAGAAATGGCTATTCAGGTCCTCTGCCCATTTTTCAATTGGGTTGTTTGTCTTTTAGTTGTTGAGGTGTATGAATTCTTTATATATTTTGGATATTAGCCCCTTATCGAAGGTGTTTTTTGCAAATATCTTCTCCCATTTGGTTGGTATATGTGTATGTATCTTGTATGTGCAAGTTTTCTATCTAATTGTGTTTTATGAAGAGACATAACTTTCAATTATACATTTTTTACAATTTTAACTTTATATTTTCTAATATATTAATTTTTATTTTATTTCTCATGCTTTCTTTATGCATGCTTTTTTTTACATAAACTTTTTATTTTAGAAAAATTGTAGAAAATATGCAAAAATAGTATAGAGTTTCTTTGTACCCAACGCCTCATTTCCTCTATTATTATCTTACGTTAGTATGATACTTTTGATACAATTAATGAACCAATATTAATATACTGTTACTATTTTTTATTTAAGTATAGTTGACATTATGTCTTGTATTTCTTTGTGTAAAAAGAATGTTCATTGAACAATTGTTTAAATATTATATTTAACTTAAGAATGCAATAGCAATATGTGTGTGTGTGTGTGTGTGCACACACACGACTTTAGGAGTCACATGAGTTTGATTTCTCAACAGAAATATTTTTTAGACTTTATTTTCAGTGAAATTTTAGGTTCACAGCAAAACTCAGTAGAACATAAAGAGATTTCCCATATAACTCCTGCTTCCCTCACAGCTTCCCCCACTGTCAATGTCCCCACGAGATGGGACATTTGTTATAGTGGGTGAACCTACAGTGACACGTCACCATCACCCAGAGTCCACAGCTGACATTAGGGTCACTCTTGGTGGTGTCCATTCTGTGGGTGTGGACAAGTGTGTAATGACACGTACCCACCATTCTAGTGTCACACAGAACAGTACCACTGCCCTGAAAATCTCTGTGATCTTTCTGTTGATCCCTCCCTCTTCTCATATGTGTTTTTTCAAAAGATAGATTTTCTTTTATGTAGGTGATTGCTTTTTTCTAATCCAAGAAATATAATGTATAATATAAAAATAAGAGAATATATATACGGAGGGCCAAAATATGTATACATATTTTAAGAAAGGAAAAAAACTGTATTAAAATTATGCTGATGGTAACCACTTTGAGTACCTCTTGTAACTGCAGAAGTCAAAGGTGACTTGTATTCATCTATTGCTATCGGTATATATTGAGCATTACAATTTTAATACAGTTTTTTCCTTTCCTAAAATGTGTATACATTTTTTGCTACCCTCTGTATATTAAGACCAAAACAGACTGTTGTCCAATCTAAACAATATCTGTATCCTCTTTGATTCTATTTTCCCAAATGCATTTACTGAAATTGCAGGTAAGAAATTATGCCTATATCATTTAGCCAGGATTGTGAAAATGAACTAATAATTACTCAAGAACTTTGCTCTTTGAGATAATTATGTTGATATATGACATTAATAAGTTCTTTATTTTTAACTTAGATTAAAGTTAGGCTTTTTTTGCCATAAGGTGTTTATGATATTGATAAAAAATCGTGAGAGTCCCTGAATGTATCTGTACCTCAGTAAATTAACAAACTGACATAATTTGCTCTTTTGAGGGTAATAGTCTGTGCGGTGTGATTGGTACTGGGCTGTGAAATCCTGAAAGGCTTCCCCAAGTTCTCCCTTTCATTTAGAATATTTTCATTAGCTGTGTCTATCATCATACACATTCGTGAGGGAAGAAAGCCCACAGCATTTATAGTGTATCATTTTCCCCAACCCTTACCCAAAATCCCTGTAGGAAGAAATAACAAAAGGCATTACGTCCCACACAGTATTAGTGTGTATAAGAGGCAGACGTGGCAAACAACGTGAGCCGGTTAGGTAAGCAGAGTAAACAACCACAATTTTGTCCTTACAAAGATGTATCGAACAGCATTACCCTTTAGGGGTGATAGCATAGAACTGAGCTACTAAAAATGGAAATTTATTCCTTAACATATTGCTGCTTAAATGGGGAATATTTTGATGTCTCTAAGGCTTTTCTGGATAATTTTATCAGTTTATGACCCTAATACTTCAAGGCCATGAAATAGCTTTTCCTTCTTTTTTTCTTCTTTAGAAAAAAATTAGTGTGTTATCTGAGTGCCATTTCTCTATGTCATTCAAGGTTTCGTCCCTCGATCTAATTAAAAAATATACCACATTATTTAACAGAGGTAGTACCTGCTATATAATACATAATGAAGCAATTCAAAATTAAATCCAGTAATTATTTATGGAAGTTTCTTTACTGATATTTTTTAATGCAAGTATATTGATATGGCATTTTTGGCATTGCTCTGGTCTCTTGTGCATTAAATGGCTAACACAATGTTTCATGAAATGAGCCAAGGGCTGTGAAAACAAAATTACTATAGTAGCAACATATTCATGGTAACAAAAAGAATTTACCATCCACTGGCAGAGGCAATAATACTGAGCCCTGTTAATTTTTTTTACCCTTAGGCTGAAAAATGCATTTAGGTCACGAGAAGCATATGATTTCATGTATGAGTCAGTTAATAATTTTTAAAATTGATCATAGTTCTTTCATTTCTTTTGCACTTACATCTTTATTCAAAGTTACTTTTTTAATGGAGCCTTTCTGTTGTCAAGTTTCTGTAGTAAAGATAGTTTTGTTGAGCAAAACATTTCTAAATATTCCTTTGTATTTTTCAAGCAGTAATAAAAATATACTGTGTCTAATTTGACCTTCCCATTAACTTACAAATAATGTTAACTTATTAGTAATGTTAATTAACATACCTTTAATGACTGTGTTCCTAATTATGTGCAATAATGGTTACGGTTCTGTAGTAATATCAATTTAAAAATCTGTGTGGAGATTCTCAGAAGGAGTCATTTTAAGATGACTGGAGAAATCCTAGTCTCCATTTAACCAGACATTACTACTAGAAAACTTAAACACATGTCATGCTCTTAGCTGATCTCTGAATTCTCTTTGATTTGCATAAAGTTTAAACATTCCTGATTCACAAGATGACCCAGCAAACTCCTGAACTGGGCAAGGACAAGAAGATGTCAGCAAGCTCCTCAAAGCGTGGGCTTTCCCACTGAGGCTGGTACTCATTGGTTCTTGTCACAGACATATCCAAAACGGAATTTCTATTTGTAGTTCATGCCACCATCTCTGTCCCGCCGTCCTCCCCGCATGTCTCTCTCAGCCCAGACCACCACAATGTTCACAACAAGCAACTGCTTTGTGACCCCACTTCCTGTATCTGTTCCTTGGTGTGTCTATCAAGCGTGTCAGCAAGAAAGTCTTCAAAATCCAAAGACACAGTGGTGACAGAGGGCGAGGCCTGAGCTGGAACATGGTCTGGGGGCTGTAACCCACTTCACACTCATCTTCATCTATTGTTGAATCATAGGAAAATGCTAGTGATTATGGCATAAGTGCAAAGGAAGCCAACTGAAGGTCATTTACGTTCAGATCCATAGCCATTCTGAGCAGAAAAACGTTACTTTTTGTCACACCGTGTGTGGCCATTTCCATCATTCAAAGTTTCTTGAGCAGTCACATTTGGTTCCCCCACTGGAGAAGACTTTTCCTACCAATGAATTTATTTGTGCCAAAAAATATTCATGAGGCAACTCACCCGCACCCCCACACCCCATCCTGAGGAGATTCCACTTTTACTGTGTTCTGGGACTGAAGAAAAAGTGGGAGTAGGATCCCTGAGTATAGAAGACCCCTTCTCCTGACTTATAAAAGCTGACTCCATCTACCTTATTACTCAGGGAAAAGGTCACACCTGAGTTAAGGTGAAACTCCAATTTTGAGGGCACACATTCCACCAGAGGCTCTTTCCTTTATAGTCTAACAGTTGGAAAAATATTCCAACTACCAATGTGTTTCAGGGTTCCAGGTGAGAACCTACTTTGCCCCTGTGAAATGCCACACGGTTTTGAACGTATGTCATCTTAGTTAATTCTTGGAATTCCCTGGGATAGCTCCGGACCTTTATCACTTTGCTTATCTTGCTAGGGGATGAGGGACCTGCAATGAAAGGAACTCATCAGTACGATCCTTCGTCCTTGCCTGGACTCTGTCCTCTGTTATATTCCCGGTTGATCCCTGTTTCATTCATCTTCTATTTGCTCCAGTCGGAGTATTTGTAACACAGAATTACAGTTGTAGTTCCGTGTTTATCCCTCTTCTCCCCCACCCCTGCCCCAACATGACCCAGAGACTGGACGACTGCGTGATAGTCAGTGTGGCCTTAACATCAGTTTCATCCGTTTAAGAGACATTGTCAATTTTCTCCCAGTCTTAGATTCTCACAGGCTTTTGTGGAGGGTACAACCCGGCTACACACGACCCCTTTACAGGTGATCTCACCTGGCCTCCCCCAGCTCACCTCATAAGTTTGCAGAGTCTTTTTTGAACATTTACAATGAGAGATTTGAAGCATGAGCTCAGGGAAACTAATGTCTGGGTTTGAATCCCATCTCTATCCCCTATGGTATGAATTTGGGCAAATTACATAAATTTTCTATACCTCAGTTTCCTTATCTGTAAATCAGAGATAATCACATTATCACCTTCTAGGGTGATTTGGGGACTAAGCAAGGTGGAACATTAAAGATGCCTCACACATGTTACACACTTAGTCAATATTAGCATTTATTATCTAAAGCTATGCTTAATTCTTACATGAATCCACTCTACCCACGTTTTCTCATACAGAACTGCCACTCCCAGCTCAACAGCCCATGGATTTGAAGTCTCGCATTCTTCAGGGCCATTTACTTTTATCCACTTGGTTATTTATTTATTTTTCCAGAGCACTTCAGTCCTTGCTTTACAACCCAAACTGGATTTTGTTGACAATTTCAACATAACTTTCTGCAACTCAGAAAATATGTGCTATATTATTTCAGTGGTGTTCTGGTCAGTGTTTAACAGTTGGCCCTAGTGCAATAAAAGTACATTTCATATATATACATAAATTTGTTATAAATGCTACTGATGTAAAGGAGTGTAGCATGTATGCAATAAACATTATAAACTCCAGATAGCTAACTGATTCTCACATAGATGGCTTTCGTTGATTTTTGCCAAATTCTTGTCTCTATAGGTAATCTATGGGTGTGCTTGGTGAGCAAGCACAGATCAGACATGAATGTTGGTTTTCAAAAGTCAAGAGACAGAGAAATACGTCAAAACTTCACTATTTCATCAAAGGCGCGATTGGCTTCTTTGATGAATCGGATAAGAGTTGTCAAACACTGGAAGAAAATTTCATCAATATTATGCTTTTCACAAATTAATAGCTGCAGACACTACACACTTTTAAATTTAATTTGCATCACTAGCATTTACTATCATTTTCTTAATTCTGCATAATCTACCAAACATTTAATCAAGACCTGACTGGCAGTGTTTACCTATTCTCATGGATTTCAAGCCACCAATACAAAGTCACTTAATGTCATATGAGGAAGAAATGAACACTAACACATGATGATAAAAGTATTTCCACCACAGAGATACAATGGATATAAACAACCTCACAGAGACAGATATCGGGAAAATAATTAGGAGCAATGCATTTTGAGTGTGTTACTTTGTTTTTTAATGTAATTTATTTAATAATAAATCCATGCAATTTAGTTTTTCATAATGTCTGTGTTTGACAACTGGCTTGCAATAGTCCTGAAAATTTAGCAATCAGGCCTCACAATCTGGAATGAGCTTGTCCTATACCCCACTGCACTCGTATTTGTCACAAGATGGACCCCCTTCGCTCCGCTCTGGTGGACACGGATGGTATTTATCTGTTTCTCCAAGCTCGTGTCCTTTTCTTTTTCTCATCCTTTGATTTTCCAGTTCATCATTTGTTAAGCTTTTCCAGAGTACATCCAAGGCCTTCGGACTTTTTTTTTTTAAATACAAGAAGAAGGATTCCTTCTTTCAAAGAGATTATGGAGCTGGAACAGGATACAGACACTGGTGAACCAGTGTGCTACCCCCTGTGAAAGTTAAGAGCCTCAGGGGACTTGGAAGAACCGTGAGGATTCATGGATGACTACAGAGGAGGCAAGGCTTGCACTGAACTTGACTGAGGGATTTCTGTGCAGACATAGGAGAAGGCATCCCAGTTATTTTTATACAAGAAACAGGTAGAGCTCACACAGTGTGGAGGCTGTGTTACAAGCACTTTACAAATATTAACTCTTTCGTCCTTGTAACAACCCTGTGAGGTAAAGCTATGAATAACAGCATTTGACAGGCAAGAAAACAAAGTCACAGAGAGGCCAGTGACTTCCCCGTGTAGAGGCGGGAGGGATTTGAGCCTAGGCAGGAGGACTCCACAGCCCAGGCCCCACCCTCAATGTGGTTGCCCATCCTGGAGACTGTGCAAAGGCATCAGGGCGTGGGGACGTCAGAGGGCACGCGCCAAGCTGTGTCTGCATAGGGGCAGCTGCAGTGAGGCTGTGTGGAAGAGTCCAGGGAAATGGAGGAAGGGACCATATACTGCGGGTGTGGACATGCCATGCAATATGTTTGTGTTTTAGTCAATGGGGGTATGAAACTTTCAAATGAGTTTTGAAGAGTGGTGAGTAGATTTTGAATTACATTAACTGTGTGAGAGCTTGTTTTCAAAATATACAAAATGGAGTTAGAGGGACGTTATGAGTATGTTTAGGCAGTCCAGGTGTTTGATCACAGCAATCTAGGAGAAATAAATGGGAAGAAGGTTGGAGATAACACGGTGAGTGATTGAATATCCTAAAGTGAGAGATAGGGGATTCAACCCCAGATGTAATATATATATATATATATATATATATATATATATATATATATATATATATATATATAAAATAATGTTTAATATATACCTAATAATATACTTATCATGAACATGTCATTTCCTTTGCTGTATAAAATTGACTATTTTGTATGTAAAATCTTTATTACAACTCATTTATTTACTCTCTATTGATAAACACCGACTTTGTTTCCAGTTTTCTTTTTTCTTTATAAGCAGCACAGCTATGACCATTCATAAATATTTCCAAGGTCACATGTACAAAAAATTCCCCAAGGCACATATCTGAGAGTGTGATCGCTGGGCTGTAGGATATACAGATATTTAACTTTACCAGATAATGTGAAATTGTTTCAAAATGGTTTTACCAATTTGAATTCTTACCAACAGTGCACTAAAGCTTCATTGATCCATTTCCTCACCAGTAATTTATATTATCATATTTCTTAAGTATTGCCAATTCAGTGGGTGTGAAATGGAATTGCTTTTGAATCTCAATTTGCATATACCTGATTTCTACTTAGTTTGAGCCTCTTTCATATGTTAATAGAGTGTTTGAGCTCCTTTTTTTCCTGTAAAAAATTGGTAGTCACTTTTGTGTATTATCAGTAAAATCCTTTGTATGTCATCTCTTGGTTTGTTGTCTGTCTTTTCATTTCCTTCCTGGTATTTATTTATGTGTTAATAAACATAGGTCATTCATTCATTTATTCCTTTAATTAACAAGTATTTATTGGATGCTTGCTATCTTTTAGGCACTGTTCTGGGTGCTGGAGAAAAAGCATGGACCAAAAAACCTACAGTCCATGCTCTCATGGGATTACATTCCTACTGAGGATAAACTGAAAATAAAAAGATGGAGAAGTGAACTATATCTTATGCTGGATATCAATACATGCAATTGAGAAAAAACAGAAATGAGAATGGAAAGTTAGGGGACTGGTATAAATTTCCAAATATGGTAGACGGTGAAGGCCCCCTGAGAAGGTGGTATTTGAGAAAAGCCCCAATTTGAATGTTAGTTTAGAAATGGGGTACCCCAGACAGAGGAAATAGTAAGTTGACAGGACTCAAGAAGGAGCATTCTCAGTGTGTGACCAGAATAAAGAGAAGGTCAACATGGCTAAAGCAGAGAAGGGAGGAATGAACAGGACGTACGTTTAGATCATCAGTGGGAAAATGGCAGAACACAGATGTCTTCAAAGGCCATTGTCAGAACCTGGCTTACTCCAAGCAAGAGCTACTGAGGGGGCCGTTGAGAAGGGAGGTCTTACGGGATGTCCCTGGATTCTGTGTTGAGGTTGGACCACAGGGTGGGGTGGAGGTGTAAGAAGGAGACCCATTGGAATACTGTTGCGGTCATGCGAGGGAACGATGGCTATGGGGGCATGGCTGAGACCTGAAAAATGAAACGGTGGTGCTGAAGTTGCAGTCAGATTCTGGATGTTTCTATGGTAGACACCATAGCTTTTGTTGACAGAGAGATTGAATGTGTAAGAGAAATAGAGAAATCAAAGATGGCCCCAGGTTTTGATCCTGATTTACTCTTTGGAATTGAAAACTTAACCATCTGAAGCTCTATTGGGAAAGAGCTTAAATCAATTACTTGTTTTTAATGGCTAAATCTCTCACATGGTGGCCTTTTTTTCCCTTGCTTGTTGGAGGATTCTTGATTTTGAGCTCATGTTTGCTTACTTTTAATCTGTGAAAATCTAGCAGAGCTGAGTCGAGGGAGCCTTCCTCCAGAGATAATTTGTGATTCCTACTGCAGAAGCCCAGGGTGCCTACAAATTAAGAACACACTACTCCTTGTATGGATGCCTCTTGGTGCCCTAACATCGTTTTCCATATCCCCTACTCCAGTCTTCACTACAGCAACCAGTTTTGCTTTATGTAACCTAGCAACTTCCATTAGGCTGCATGACCTAACTGTTTATGTCTCAAGGTTTCTTTCACGTCAAGGTTTGGTTCTCATTCATGTCCAATCTGGAAATGCATGAAATTTAACATCCCATGAACATAATCTTGACCTTGGAGCCAGGATTCAGTAGATATATTCTTCCCTCTTCTGTCTTTTAGGCAGAAAATTCTAAGCCACAATTAACTTGGCTCCTCAGTGGGTCCCAGATGATGGGACCTCAATTCCTGACAGTGGTGACCATTTCAGTAACACAAATTTCCCTGGTTCCTGAGATTCTTTCTTAAATTACATGGCTGGGACACAAGCCTTTGTCTCAGGCTCTGCTCTCTGGGAGGATCGCAGGCTGAAATGTCTGTCTCCATTTTCCTTGACTTAATGCAGCAATGTCAGGCACAGCTCTCCCACTCAGGCTGAAGGGTTTAATCTATCGATCAAATTGATTATATTGGCATTCACTTTCGGTATAGGCCAACCTATTGGATTCTGTTGCCATTTTCTTCCCCCACGCTCTCATTTTCTGTCTTTCTTTTTACTTAGTTTTGTAGATGGAGGATGGTGAGGGGTTAGATAGATTGAGGTATCTTGGAGATATACCTGATCTCCTGTGAATGTAACAATGCATTTATAAACAGTTTATTATTGTTTATTGATTGAGAAGCAATTACTGTTTCGTGGGTATGTCTTCTAAATCATCTAGTATACCACACTAATTTTGTGTCTTTGGCAAGTTATTACATCTCTGTGCTTCAGTTTCCTCAATTATAACATAAGGACAACAATTATACACACTGCCTAGTATTATTCTGAGAATGAACTGTGTTTGTATATGTAAAGCCCTTAAAATAGTGCTTGACACACAGTAAGAACAAAATATCTATCATTATTATTGCTGTTTATTGTTGTTAAACACACATTTAATGAACGATGACTAGAGGGTAGGCCTTATATGTACACTGATAGCAGGTTTTCAGTGGCGTTTTTAAGAAGTTTTCTAATAGCAGGAAGAAAAAACACGGTAAAAATATTTTAAAGGGTATAAATAATGTCATACAAACTATTGCTCTTTTTAATATATGTTAATTATAGTAATTGAATCGACTATAAGCAAGACCACCTAAACATAGAAAATTTAGAAGTTGCGTTTGCAAGAAGGGCTATGCTATTTCAACATTCTTGGCAATCCTCTCTTAAAATCTCATTTTTGTATATGCTGAGTCACAAAATAATCTCTCAAATGAATAAAGAAGCGTATTAAACATTCTATATGACAATTTCCAGGAAGAAATTTCCCTGGGGATGCTCTCTAAGCTTTCTGTTGGCAGTGATGTGACAGATGTCCGTTTAGGCAAGGATCTTGGTTCTGTCCACTGCTACAACTCTAACACTAAGAATAGTGCTTGGCCCTGAGCGGGCATTCAGTAAATATGCTGAAGTAATGAATAAGCAAATGAGGAAACCCCACAGAGTCATGTGTTGCTGCCATTTATTTGTTGGTTTATTTGAACCAATGAATATTGTGCTGACTCACCAGTGCTTGGTACTTACCTCCCGAAGATGCCTCCTCTCCCTCTCTCTTTTCAATCTGGGACATGTCAGTCAACAGTCACCGACCAGAAGCCATTGCCCCCTCTGCTCTCGTTTCATTTGGTCTGTGCAGGAAGTACCGGCAGAGTTCTCAGCTGTCTGACAAAATGGTAGGGGGATAGTTGATCAAATTACCTGGACTTTCATTTAATCTTCCCTTCCACGGATTGAGGGACATTCTAAACAAAATTCTGAGTTGTCACTGGCTATTTCATTTCTCCTCACTGACTGGTCGTGATTTATAATGTTTGGTTTATTTCAAAGCAAACCAGAGATGTTATTCTATTGATCAAATCAAGAATGTTCTGATTCTCTGATCAAATATTGTTAGTGAAAAACATTTCTTTTTAAATTGTGCAGTCAAAATAATTTTCCTGATTATTTCAATTTTCAATAACTGGTTTGCTATCATCTAGTCATTTCCTCTGCTTGGGCCTAATACAAATAGATATGGCCATCAATTACAGAAGTGCCAGAAAAAGCATTATCAGCTGTAGCATTTTGCCACACACAGTGCAAACCCGAAATCAAACTCCTCTGCAGTACTAATGGGTTCATTCTTATCAAGTGTAGATAAACTTTATGACCACAACTTTCTGTTTATCTGCTCTATTGTAATTCCTCCTGCTAGATTTATGAGTGACATTTGAATAGCTGAGGATTTTCTTTGAAATTATTTTTCCATTAAGATCAGCAATCACTGGCAAACTTGTGAATTCATTAAAACCTGTTTCAAAAGAGAGTAGATATGTTAATGCAAAAACACTGAGAAGAGTAGGTTGTGATTCAACCCATCACTTCTAACCTCCTTTGGAGGATTTTCAATAAAATTTACTTCAATTAGTTGCAGATTCAAATTTTAACCTGAATTAAAATGCTAATCATTAATTTTACTTTGACAAGGGTTAAAGTAATTACTTCAAAAATATAGACAATCAATAGGAAAGGTCATTTATTCTTTTGAGACATGGCATGAAAGGGTATACAATTTTGCTTTATATAACCACTGTATTTCAAAGACTTTGTTAAGTGAATAATTACATTGTGTAAGTATTGTCAAAAATACAAATATATTTTAATTTTAGAACATTTCATCTGTCCTTTTTTATAGCTCACAAAGGTAATACAACTGCATAGCTGGAAATAAAGAAAATTATGTTTTGTTAAAATATTTACCTATTTTGTTATTTATTTGTTAAAACATGTATATTGATTGCCCAGTATTAATCAGAAAACTTTGTTGACTATTTCTTAGTATAACTTTCATATTTACAGAATTGGTATAATTTTGACTTGTCTTTTAGAATTACATTACGAATACACTGCATTTGAAAATGCATTTTTAGAGTAAATGAACATATGATAGTTTCTAAAAATATCTCAATGCAATGGATACATGTTCTAACATTTAAAACTTGCTTATCTATTTGTATAAATCATTTATCAGAGATAATCAAGTTTGTTAAAATATCCCCAGGTATACAGACGGTTAAATTCTATTATACAGTATAAGGAGAAATGTCTTGTTTTTGTAATGGGTGTCGTTCTATTTTTAGAAAACCCGAAATCTATGTTCAATAGATGCAATTAATTAAATGTCATGAAGGGGGTCATATGACCAGCAACATAAGCAAGAAATTCCTTTCACATGATCATGAGGCTGAAAGGTTAATGCTTGACAGATGCTGCATTGAAGAAAGCTATTACAAAGAGTGTTTTTCAATCAATGAGATGCTATTATGAGCAATAGATCCAATTTCTTTTAATCAATGGACCTTTTTTATTACATTTACTAAGAGATATTCTATGGAACTCATATAGGATATTCTTCACCAGACTAAAGGTTACATTTTCTTTTTCATTCAGATTCCATCATGATACCTAGTTTTACCCCTATTTGAATATACTTGTTACTTTTCCACAATTTTTTCTCTAAAGAATTATTGAACACTATATTTTAAGAAATTCACTAAGTACCCACTGTGTGCCAGGAAATGAACTAGGATTGGGCACTAAAATATCTTAAGACTATTCCAAACCTTCAAAGATATTACAATCTAATGGAGAAAACAAATATACTTACCTAAGTATAATGATATACGGATCATTTTATACCACAGTTTGATTTTCTTTCTGCAGAAATGTCTTATTTATTCTCTTAGCAAGGAGTGGCTGAGATCTATGGGGAGACAGATCACATGGGTGGTCAGAAAGGCTTCAATGGAAGCCACGATTTGTCAGAATTTCTCAGGTAAAAAATGTGGCAGAAGCATCCCCAGCCAGGCCAACACAGGAATAATATGAAGGCTTCAATCTTCTTTATCTCGGTCGTTCAGATCCACACGCTGAGACTCGGCGTCTTTTGACAACACATCAACGGCTTTTCTTCGCCTAAGCTCAAGCTGCATGAAAGAATCTGATGCTATTAATTCATTCTTCAAACTGTTATTAAGCTATTACCTTGGGCCAAGTGCTATTATGTGTTGGGGACACATCACTAAATATAAAGTAGTCTTGGCCTTGAAGACATTTAAGAATCTTGGAGCAAACAGACAACTAAAATGACAGTTGTATACAAAGTGATAAGGTGCATATTCACTCATCTCTTATTGAGATACATAAAATGTATATAAAATACACCAGTTTAAGGTTTACTGAGGATATTTACATATAATAGTAAAACAAAGCATGTCTTTATAGGCAAAATAAGAAGGATGCATCTCAGTGGTTAAAGGTATGGACTCTTAACCATGCTGCTTGGATTTGTACCATAACTCTAAAATGTACCAGCTGTTTGATCGTGGGCATGTCTTATGGACTTGTTGAATGTTTGGGGCCCCTATCTCATCCACCAAATCTGTGTGTTGAAACCTCACCTCCAGTGGGATGGTCTTAGGGGGTGGACCTCTGGGTGGGGATGAGGTCATGAGGGTGGAGCTCCCATGATGAGATCAGTGACCTTATAAAGAGGCCCAGAGGGCTCCCTTGCCCCTCCCTCCATGTGAGGGCACAGTGAGAACATGCTGTTTGTGAACCAGGACATGGGTTCTCATCAGACACTGAATCGGTAGATGTTTTGATCTCCGACTTCCAGTCTCCAGAGTTTTGAGGAATAAATGTCTGTTGTTTAAGTCAGTCTGTGACAATTTGTTATAGCAGCCCGAATGGACTGAGACAGCATGTTATGTGACATTTTCCTATTCTGAAATATGAGGGATAATAGCAGCACATACCCTTCCCTCCCTCACACCACCAAGACATTCAGCCAGAAAGGTCATTGACCTTTCTGACCAAGCACATAGGTGCTTTTGCCACCAAAATACTCCTTATCTTTTTGGTGCAATACATGAGTAATGTCACTCCATTACTCTCTTTAACTTTTGGATGGGCCCCAATGTCCTTGTAGCAACAAAACGCAGAGATTTCCTGCTACTCCAGCGTTGTAGTGAGTTACTGAGACAGGGGTGCCAACAAGGAAAGAAAGAAAACATATGTAACTATTTCCTTATGACATTTGATCATTAATTTGGAGTAGTTATCGCACAAGATCAACAGCAAACCAAGAAAGGAAGTTATGCTGCCGTCAGCATGGGAAGCTCATGCAAATGATTTTGTCATGAAATTGTAAAATGTGATTAACTTAAGTATTCTACCTTAGCAGTAGGCAGGCAGAGTTAATTATCCAACCATCTCCGGGCATTTCAAATAACTTGTGTGAAACTTTAACTCATTAAAATTCTAACTCACTGAGTTATTTATATTACACATCAATCCACATGTATGTATAATTTTGAAAATTTCTCCAACCATTATTTAAAATTCCTTTTAAAGCACCTGCTATTCCATACCTGGAAAAGGATGAACTTTAAAGAGGGAAAATGCAAAGGACAATACATATCACAGGTCTGAAACAAAACAAAACAAAACAAAACAAAACATGTCTGGCGTATCCAGCCAATTTAATATATGAACACACGAAAGAGAAGTAAGTGGGGTTTTGGTATATCAAAAAGGGCATGATAAGCATGTTCCCCAAATTATTCATTCTTAAACCCAAGTGAAGGCAAAGTGTCTGTATAAGTTAGTTCTGACATTAGGATTATAAAACAGAACATGTGGCAGCGACATATTCCTGCAGGAGCCAGATCACAGAGACTGTGCATGCCGTTCTAATAAGAATATACCTGACCAGATTTTGTACATAGGCAGTGGAAAGCCAGGGAAAGGTCTGAAATGGAAGCTTCCCCCCAGCCCCCTTCTCAGAGTCTAAGAACTAATCATTCAGGTCTGAAATAGGTAGTGGAATAAGTGAATTTTTAAATCAGGAAAATATTTTGTCCCAGAACCAGTACCCATGTTTGCTGTTTAAGTGGCTATGGCCTTATGGGTTCCTGGGGTGATTCATAAGAACCCAGAAATCAGTGGGCCAGAAGGTTTTAGAGGAGATTTCATCACACAAACATTTCCCTCCACACCATGTGGAGGACGATGGAAAATAGCACAGAGACACTAAATATCAGCAATGCAGTCTTAACTGTTACTCCCAGAGAAGGCTCCCTTTACCAAACCTCAGCAGTTCAGCTAACAAAACAGACAAACACATTTCTTATCCAGTGTCTTCAAGGATCATTATTCCTTTCTTCGCTGACCTCAGATGACCCACCACCATCCATGACTTGCCGACTGTGCCATGAAAATCTGGACTACAGAATGCTGCATGCCAGTGGGTGGGGATAGTGGAGGAATAGCTCCCGGGTCGGGAGAGAACACGGGCATGCTTGCACCTGGCTCAGGCAGGTGGCCTGCGATGGTGGGCGATCCGGCCGTCCAACCGTGTGCACAAGTCATGGGTAGTTCAGTTGTGTCTGGAGGGTAGGAGGCTGGGCTGACGTTGCTCCCGCACGGACCGTCAGCCAGTGGCAAGGTGAAGTTTGAGGCATGAGTTTTCGTCAGCTGTCAGAGAGCCCCTCTGTGACTGTGTTACCTGGTAGCTCTGTGAGATGTCTCTGACTGACGTGAAACGGGGGATCTCCCAGAGGAGATTTGCAGTCCATTCCGCACTGTGTTTATTGCCACCTGGGGTTTCTAAATGAAATCACAAGTGACGTTTGATTTTGACCACCCAGGAACTGGGAACATAGGTGGCACTCCCACGTGAGGAGCCACTATGGTCCCGAGTTCTGGGTGCGAGGTGTCTATCTTCCCCTCAACCCAATCAATGCGATGCAGACATTTCCCTTTCCTCTCTTTCCTGGGGGAGTGACAACAGCTCGTTCGCCGTTGCACTCATAGGTGTCCATTGGAGCCAAGTTTCTGCTGGTGTCTTCTCAGATTCCCCAGTTTCGGGGTCCCCCAGCTGCGTCTCCTGCTCCAACTTTCCTCAAAGCTCTGAAAAATCAGGCTAATCCTGTGGGTTTGAAAAACGCCACTTTGCCTTTCACTTATCTCTTTTCTTCCTGCTTGTACTTAATTTGGATCTCGCAGAACCTTGTGGTATGACAAGTGGCTGGTGCCATCAGTACATTCGAATACGTACCGCATCCAGCACGTGCACTGGGCCCTGCGGCTGGAAGGCACTGCCGGGCGCCTCCTGTTGGAGCTGGTTGCAGGCCTGGCTGAGCCGGACCCCTCAGGGGACCTCTTCCCCGCCCCCGTGTGGTGCCAGTGAGAGTGGGGGGAACAATCTCCATCTCCCGTCTGGAAAGGTGGCCTGCAGCTCCAGTGGCCACAGCTTTGTGAAAACCTGCTCTTTTGTAGCTAAGAGTAGCAAAGCAGAAGGTCACTTGCACTTTTGTCGTGTTTACAACCAGAGCGTCATTCTTTGTCGTCGCCCTGGTGTGCGCCCCTGGACCATTTCTGGAACAATTCCTAAGTCATGCGAGAGTGCTCAGAGCCTAACCCCGGGCTGACGCAAGTAGTTTATACAGGTACGTGTGTGTGTTTTCAATTGTTTTGCATGAATTAGGGTCTATTGAAGGCGTTCAGGACACAGCTTCTCACGAATGGTACCATCTGAGAGTCAGGGTGGTCAACTGTTTTGTCTTGAATGAACCTCCCTCGGAAGAGCTTCTGGGCTGTGCTTCCTCTGTCAGCCTCCACTGGGACGCAGGGAACAAGGTTGTTGTCTGCATGCCATCGCCATAGCCCCTGGCCGCCCATAATCTGCCACCAAAACAGCAAGTTGGCTGCAATTGCAAAGACATCAACATATGTGCTAATAATTGGGCACGATCAGCAGCAGTTTTGCAAATAATCAGATAGTATTTAGTAATCCCTCGCACGCCCCATGCTGCTCACAGGCACCTTTGTAGTATCATCCTTAATTAGGGTGATCAAATCCCTCTTTTATCTCCATTCAGCGATTACAAAGTCATTTTGTCAGGCATACATTACTCGTTCATTATTATGGGAAAATGGATTTCTTACAAACTTCAAACAACACAGACGCGTTATCTTCAATAGCACACAGTCTTTTAGGAAATAGATACCATTTTCTGCTCTGAAGAAGTCTGACTCAGAAGGACATTCCTAAATAACACCTCATATGGCTTTCTGTTCCGTCTGTGCTATTTCAATGCTTCATTGGCCTAGGATCTACAAAGCAGGGTAATTCGTCTTTACAGTTAGTATAATTTTCCTCTTTTCCCTTGGAAAGGCTTTTTGATGAATATATTCTGGTCTGAAAGTCACAGAGCACTTTTTGAAAACCTCAATGTTAGTTAGCATTTAAACATTTCAAGCCTTATGTGTGTATATATATATATATATATATATATAAAACGGTGTTAGTCATGATGAGGCACAGAAATGATTACAAAGACCAGAGGATGACACTACAGCTCCAGTCATGAGATATCTTGTCCTTGATTTTCATTTTAATTATAAAATTAATTATAAGACTTTAATATTTTACTAGAAACAACCTTATTTTCCATTGCCCACGACTGTGCAATGCCTGTTACTATGAGGAACTTGCATCAGAATGATCTGGGGTGATTTTTTTTTTTTTTTTAATGGCAATTCTCATTTCCAGACCCAATTTGACATTTTGAGGGTGTTTTTTTATTTTTTCCTATAGTTTGCATTTGACATGCTCAACACATGATTTTCTGCACATTAAGGTTTAAGGAACTGTTAATTTGGGGGTCCAGGTGTCAGGTGGCCTACAGGGGAGGTGACACTTGACATCCATTTTCTTAGGGTCTCTGATGGGGCCTGAAAATGAAGTTAACATAAGACAGGTCAGCAGGAGGAAAGCACACAGCTTCATTCCCTGGGAGTTACACAGACCCTCGAGCCTTGCAAAGGAAATGAGACCCAAAGAGGGGCCAGGTCCAAGTGTTTATACAGCGAGTGGAACAGAGGCAGCTGTGGGAAAGGAGCCAACATGTGTGGGGAGGGTGGAGGGAGAGGAGCTATTTAACAGGGTCTGCGGTACAGGTTGCTCTTCCCTGAGCCACCATCTCACCTGGTGATCAGAATGTATCTTTCCCCCAGTGCAGGAAGGCCATCTTTCACAGTTTCGTTGGTGGCCTGCGGGTGGGGGACGGGAGATCAGACTGCCATTCTTACTTCTGCTGGTTTTCAAGTGCCTGTTTCTCAAAATAACCCTCATGCCAAGCAGCACCTTTTGGGGTAGCACATTCTGCCACTCCTGAAACCCTAATTGTCACCTGCTTGCTATCTCTTTGAGAAGGAAGTTGTGTGTCCTTTCTAGCTGCATCCCTTCATCTGTGCATGAGGCTGACCTGGGACTCAACCTCACAGCCCACTTTCCGACTGTGATTCATGGCCCTGGCACTCGGCCAAGGATTTTATGCTGTGCTTACGGCTTCTTCCGCATCCACCTCCCCAGAGCTTTGGGAGCTCGGATGCCGTTTGTATCCAGCCGGTCCCACGGGCTAGAAGGCCTTCCCTGGTCTTTCAGATGGACTCCGAACACCTGGCTTATTTCTTTGTCCCTTGGCAACTGAGATGTCACCTGAGACCATATGAAACAGTAGGTGGGAAAGACCAATGCCTTAATCAGGATTTGGTTATTTTGGTCCATCTCAGGAGTCTTTCTGGATGACTGTTACTTTAAATCTTGTCTTACTATCTGGGGCCCAGGGCTTTCTGTATTTCCGATGTTTAAGGCCTGTGCATGCTGGGCTCAGTGGCTTTTGATCTCATTTGAAGCACCTGCCAGCTCTTGCCTGAGGTAATGTTTTTTGTAATATTTCACAGGAGAAACCAAATAATAGCCAGTGCACAAGAAAACTGGCCTTTTGCGGCTGCTTGGGTGGCAACCACAGACTCCACAGTCACGTGGTCCCTTTTCTTACTTTGTGCAGGTGACAGTTTTACTAAATATTTTGCATAATAGGGAACAACAACTTTCCTGACTCCAACATTGGGTGCTTTTGCAGCCCATGGCCTGGCTGGCAGGTAATTCTACATGTTTTAGGTGTGTTCCTGGGGCAACACTCATCCTGGTACAATTTTATAAGTGAGCTGGAGTGATAACAGATATTAACAGACAAGCCCCCACACTGCAGAGGTTCATAATGACAGAAATCTAACTCTTCCTCACTGAACTTGGAAATAAGTGTTCTTGCTTGTGAGTGACACTTCCCTGAGAAGTGGCTCAGGGACAAGCTGGCCCTGACTCTGTGGTCCCACCACCACTAGCAGGTAGCCTGCAGGGTCTCTGGGCTCATCTTATCAAGCCTGCCAAGGCTAGTCCCTGAGCAGAGAAGCCCCACTGCTGCAGCATTCCTGGGCTGGAAGTGGTAGGTGTCACTTCTGTTTGTGTCCACCAGTGAGAACAGCTTGTAGTGACCTCACAGATGGGCCAGTGCAGACACACATCAGTCCTGGATGCACTAGCTCATATCAGAAGGACCTCTTCACTGTGGAAGGAAAATGGAAATATTTGCTAGGCAGTTATCTCTGCCAAGAAGCGTTTGGGAGGACGCTCTCAACCAAAAGGATTTGTACAGCAGAAACTCAGAGCATTTCCTCAGTTGATTTGTTTTGTGAGTCCTAAATAGAGCAACGGAACACCAGAATAAGGTTTCAGATGCATGGTGAAAGACAGGCTTGAGACAGGAGGGTGGCACTTTAAATGTCAAGCTACGACATGTAGAAAGAAATACATAGGTAGTCGCTTTGTAAGCAGAGGTCCATAAAGCAATCTTGAAGTTAAATTTTATTTTTGAAGATGTGCATTTCCCCTTCCCCCCCTAGTTTTCGTTAGACTCTAAAAATCTGAATTAATGCTGTTAGGCGTTTAGAATGGGAGCAGGTGAAAAAGCCTGGGTGCTGAGTGCTGCCCTGATGGCATGTAAGTCCCAGCCCTTTGTGTCCAGTTGTGTAACTGTGGACCAGGTCCTTTCTCTCTGAATACCCCACTTCTTATTCGCACAGAGCAGCTAGTGGTGCTGTCGCCTGGACATGGATGTTGCAGAAGTAATTGTGCCCATGTGCTCGTACGTTAAGTACTCGTATGGCACCCATCACGTGGTGTGCACTCCGTGACCGCGGCTGTTATGGTCAGGGTTTTGCAGCTGTTTGTTATACGGATGAAGAAAGAAACTCGAGGTAGGAGGAGCTACTACCACGGAGAGAGGATAGAACAGAAAGGACAGATGCAAGAGACATGTTAAGCTGGTCTGCAATTCTGTAGACGTCCTTAGTTGAAATACGCAGGCAGCGTTATGAAGTGAGTCTTTTTATAGCACCAGTTTTCCAGCAATTTGCATAACATTAAGTATAATTATCACCTCTATTACTATTACAATTGCTATTATTGTTTGGCTCTCATCCTCAGCTAAATGAGTGTCTGTTAGGGGAGGGGCGGGTAGTTCTGCTCTCAGAGCTAACAGCAGGACCACAGTTTGGAGTTCCAAGGTACGTGAGTGAGACACGTCTCTAGGTGATTTTTAACCTCCATTGCCTAGAGCCTATACGTGTAGTCTGCTTGAGCCCAATTTGCTTTGCTACGTCAGAGACTGCTCATGCATAGTGTAACAGAGAAAGCTGTCATGAAATGCTGTCCAACAAAACTTCCTTCAGTAATGGAAACATGCTCTCCTGCCCTGTCCGATAACATGGCCACTAGGAACATATGGCAACTCAACACTTGAAATGGAGCTAGTGTGACTAAGAACTCAATTTAAGTTTTATTTTAGCTGATTAATTTAGATTTAAACGGCCATATGAGCCTGGGCACAGTATTTGACAATGCAGCTCAGTCATATGAAATAGATGATAGGATGATTTTAACTGGTACCAAGCGAACCTGAGTCAGGAGCCCAGAGTTGAGGTTCAGTGCAAGGAAACAGACACGGAGTGGTCAGCTTGCAACGTCAAACGTGGTCACAGGAAATACGTCTTCTTACAAACACGCATAGACTCCACTGCATTTCTCCAGTCACATTTGATATGTCTGAGGGTCCGGTTTGTGTTTATATTGATGGAATGGATTTTACAAATGCCAGTTACCAAAAAAGAGACATCATTATTGACATTTTGACACAATTTTATTATATACTTTTTGAAGGCCCGAGCTTTTAATACCAACATGAGAGATTTAAAACATCTGCGTAACCTAACTCAGCAATCAGTTCACTCTCACCTAAAAAGTGCTATTTTCCAAATATTGCCAATAAGTTCCATTAGTGCATGTATGGCTTCCCTGTCTTTATCAGACCACCTTTCACACATCTGGGAACAAAGACCTTCATCTGTAGCCTGCGTTGAAGACAAAGCCAAATCCTGGATCTACTTTCCCAGGCACTGGTGGCCCAGCCGTCTGTCACCCCAGTCCGGTGGCCCCTGCACTCCATCACTGGTCCTCTGTATTCTGGGAGCATGGCAGAGGGACATCCCCACCACCTGACCAAAGGCACACTGTCTGCACTCCTTTCTCCCAGGCCCGCTTGTTGGTTTGTCAGCACTTACCATTACGGCAAAATTATTTCATCAGTGCTTTTGCTTATCCTCATTTTTGGAACCCTTGCCATCATGTAAGCTCCTTCAAAACCTCAGCAGGGGCTCTCCCATTTACCTTTGTTCTCCCCTGTTAGCATAGTTCCAGTTTTCAGCAAATGAGTGATTCAATGAATGACTCAATCATTTTCCTTTACCGGGACAGGGTTGAAAAATCCAAGATTTATGAGAAGTCTCCAGAAAACAAATACAAGATTGTGGTTAGATTTTATGAAAATGAGAGAATAGGAATAAAACGAGGGGCAAAGTGTTTATCATCATGCAGTAATGGTGGCAGCTTAGCTCCTGGTAGGTCCTTGATGGTCACGGGGCCACCTCGCCATTTGACTCAAAAAGCCGTCTCCCTCTGGCAGAACTTTGCAACATTCATGTGAGTATATTACATGTAAATATATACATGCTCATGAAAGTGACTGAAAATAAAGGATTTGAGATGCTTCTTTTGAAATTCAGAGAGAAGGGGAGAAAAACTTGTAAATATATATATTTTTATATATTTTTCAGTTATAATTGACATTCAATGTTATATTATTTTCAGGTGTACAGCATAGCAGTTAGACATTTATATAATTTACAAAATGATCCCCCCAATTAGTCTAGTACCCACCTGGCACCATACATAGTCATTACAATATTATTGACTATATTCCCTGTGCTATACTTTTATATCCCCGTGACTATTTTGTAACTACTGATCTATACTTCTTAATATTTTCATAATACTTTTTTGAAGATTTGGCTATCAACAATAAAAATGCTCTCTCTAGAAGAGATCGATGTGGCAGACTTCACTAGACATAGAATTATAACCAACGACCCAAACTTCCCCATAAAGCTGTTTGCAGGCATTTATTTTTTATGGAAAAATATGTTAACTCTCTTCTCTAGTTCATGTGTTTGAGTTCAACTGATACAGAAACATTTGATAAAAGTGAATGCATTTTCTTTTAGTTCCCTTCTTTGATTCTGAACACAGACTCTCATTGTATGTGGACATTAGCATAAACCAATGTTTTGAATTCACTGAATGAACATGCTTTGTAGTAGGTAGAAGGGGGTTTAATGTTATGTCTGCTAACTGAATTGTCTTAGTTTTTCATTAACGGGTTCTTAGGAAGAATGTATGAAAAGAGACACTCAAGATTGTATATACTGTGTTTTCCCAAAAATAAGACCTAGCTGGACCATCAGCTCTAATGCGTCTTTTGGAGCAAAAATTAATAAGACCCGGTCTTATTTTAATATAATACTGGGTAGAATAGAATAGAATAGAATAGAATAGAATAGAATAGAATACTGGGTCTTATATTAATAGTTGCTCCAAGAGACACATTAGAGCTGATGGTCTGGCTAAGTCTTATTTTTGGAGAAACATGGTACTGAAACTCATCTCATCCTAGAAACCTACAGTCACCTACTACCTCTTCCCAAAACATACAGTCCAACTTTTTCACCCAGCATTAGTGGTAATGAATTGCTAATGCCAACAATGTTTCAATATTCAGATATTTGCAATACTATGAAATGATACTTGAAAGTTCACCAATTTATTAGGTGGTTTGAAAGCAGGGGTTTTGATGTGAAAATATCAAAGGAAAATTGACATTTTTCAGTGCTATATAATTAAATATATGATTCATAATGAAGGAAAATGCAAAAAAAGTCTAATTCTTATTCATGTGAATTACCAAAAAAATAACAAAAAAGAAAAAAAGAATGATTCACAGAGCATTCACATTAATTTGCATATTATGTCAGAATTACTGAAACTATACAGCTGATTCAAAAGGATGCATCTCAAGGGAACTAAATTAATAGCGTGTATGAGGAAGCATCAGCATTAAAGAAATAGTCACAGTTCTGCATTAACAAAGTCTTCACAGTGATGTTGAAAAAGTTTCTATTAAAATAATGAAAAAGCAGCATTGAGGGAAGAACAAAAATGCCAGTAGGAAGATGTCTACTCACGGAATCTGCTATTGAGCAGCCCACAGAGAAGTTTTAAGGCATGGTGAAATAGCCAGTGAGTTATCTACGGGGTCTGAAGCATTAAGGACACCTGCCCATAGAAGCAGACAAGCCTGGAAGACAACTGGAAGGGACTGACCTCAGGGAATTGCCTGGGGAAACAGATTTCCTTAGTTTCCGAACCAGAGAAGATGTGTTTAGAATTTTAGATGGCTGTGTTGACTTTGGCCTTTAACCAGCTTAAAATCTCATGGATTTCCGTACAATGCCAAGAGGAGCAAGAAAGTTGAAGTGTTTTTAGCCAAGTTCAGGGCACAGACAAGGATTAGGATGTGATTCCTGGAGGCGCTTCCACATGCAAGTTGAGTCCAGGTGTGAATTGGGCATAGGAGTGTGTAGATAAGACCCAGTGAGGGTAGATATGCAGTCTGGAAGTTTATTTAGGATTTTGACACCCATTCTAGGAGCAAGGGGGAGCCCGTGACATGTGTCCAGTGTGGGCATCATATGAGCTCCTTGAGCATGAATTCACAGGGGAGCCCATCGGCAGCATGGGCTTCTCCCCATGGTGTGTGGTGTTTGAGTGCAATCAAGAAGGGAGAAAACCCATGATTCACTTTGGTGGCTGGTGCCATGCTACTCAATGGGGAGGGGGGTGATCAGCAAGGAAGACCCGCTGTTGAGATGGTGGGTCACAAATGCTGAGCTGGATGAGAAGGAAATGAAGACAGAAACACCTGAGGTTCTGAGCTAGACGTCTTAAAACCACTGAAAGAGGGTTCAAATACTTGAGTAAAACATGTTAATAAACGGTCTTCTCTCTGTGTGTGCCTTGTGAAATACTATTTTGGTATTAGGAAGTCATGTCCTTATGTAGTAAGCACCATTAGAAGTAAGTGGGCATTTTTTTTGAGGGGGAGGGTGCTGTAAAAACATAGAAATTCATTATAAATGTTAGGTGCAAGAATTGTTTTCTCCAGTGGAAAGATCCAGGCCTGCTACTCCAAGTTCCTCCTGTTCAAACTTTTTCAGTTGCCTTTGTCTTTCTCATGCCCTTGAGATAATCGGTAATGACACGCGGCAGCACCTTATTCCTTTCGGAAATTGATTACTCTTTGATTTCACACTCTCTTAGCTTCCTCTCCACTTAGTGTGATATTGGTTGAGTTTTCCCTGCCTTCCTGCCTTTCTGTTTTGTACCGAGTTAGGAGCGTGAGGCCGCCTCAGCAAGTCTTCTGCAACAAGCTCCTTTGACAGTAGCAACGCAATGATGATGAACACACTGAAATGTCCTTATTCCAGGTGGGTATTTACACTTTTGTTCTTTGGTACCAGGGGTTGATGCCTGAATGGGAACAATAAAATTACATGGAAAATTGTTATTATGAATCATTGAATATTTAATGAGTTATAGCAATGAAACAATCAAACACTGCAGCTGGGATGAAAAGCTGTGAGGGGGAAAATGATAAAACTGGAAAGCCGAGACATTGCAATTCTGCTGAACCCCATAAGAGCACCCGTGTGGCCCTGGGTCTCAGAGCGTTCTCACCCTATTTGAATGACATCGGAGTGCATAGGATTTGGTGCTTGTGTTGGAAAGAGCCCCATAGAAAAGAGCAATTGGACATCTCTTAAGGTTTCTCTTCGTCCTTCTCCTGGATCGGGTTTGGGGTTCAAGCTGGGTAGCAGAAGATTATTTTTTTCATTAACTTTTCTTGCATTCTGTGCATGCGTAGTTACATAAAGGGTTACTAGCATACTAAAGTACGTGAACACCTTCCCAAAGCACTTCCTATTTGCATATTGCAGAAAGGGTATTTCAAATTCTTTGCTTCTGCTAAGTCAGCACTCTTTCTTTTGTTTAACTGTATAACTAGTGTTTAAGTGACTTCCAGTTTTCTCAGGATGTTAGCTAAGTCACCAAGGTTGAAGACAAGGTGTAATTAGTACCCTCCCAGTTTAAAGAGAGGCAGACGTTCCTGACTAAGAACTGGCCCTGAAGGCCCTGCGGCCATCACCATCCATCTCCAGCCTCTGTCACAAGATGGTGAGGATTCGAGGGGGTAGAGTGGGTGTCAGCTTGCTGCTGTAACAAAACACCACACATTGGGAGACTTAAACAACAAGTATTTGTTTCTCTCAGTTCTGGAGGCTGGATGTTGGGGATCAAGAAATGGTATGTCAATAGCAGGGCTGTGCTCGTTTGCTGCAGAGCACAGGTTTGCTTTTCTGCATGAAAATACAATTGAATCTATGACCCACTACTTACATGGGATCATCAAGTTCATTGCTTTTCAAATATATTTTTGGCAATGGAATCACTTCTTCAAAGAAAACTTTCCACAGCAAAAAGCAGAATTCTCAATAAAGAACTCTTGTGCGTGGGGTGGAGGTGGGAGGAGGTGCTGTTCGTTCTCCCCAGGGATCCTTCTGCCTCCTAGGCCCTAAGAGGTTCCCCACGGCTCTCGCAGTGAGTGCTGTCAAGCTCAGTTTGAAAATCACGGGACACTTTATTTTTTAAAAGACTTTGTTTTTTTATAGCAGTTTCAAGTTGACAGAAAAATTAGGGAGAAACAGCCATGTTCACCACTCTAATCATTGACCATTAAGATCTTCCTCACCATCACCATCATTGTCTTCTTCATGACATCGCTTGAGTTCAAAGTGGCTCCTAGCAGTTCTTTTAGGTGACAGTGGTGGTCTTCTTCAGATGAGAGTGTCATCCTGGACCCTAACTTCATGTTCACTAAGCCACTTGAAGGGGCCTGAGGAAATTCTCCTATTCACGACTTTAATTCTGCCCAAAGTGTGAGAGCTGAAAGACTCATAGAAGAAGACACAGAGCTGAAGATCAGGAAAAAAGATACTGTTGTCTAGGCCCAAAGTTATATTTCCATAAGGTTCCCATGACATCCTTTATAAACTCTCCAGTACCACTGGCAAAATCAATTCACGGATGGTCAATTGAATAATTGCATCTCAAGCAAAGCAAAGTTAAAAAAAATTTGTACAGAAAACTTCTTTTGAGGAAGATCAATAACAATGGCAGTTGTAAATGTCTCAAAGTTACCAGGACAGCAGTGTTCTTTTCTAAAGAGAACAAAGCTGTCAGTCGGACCCTGGAAAGGTTAAAGAATGATGGTCTGCAGAATAATGGATCACGGGACTGCACTCACTAAGAAATTGTGGGAATGCATGAAGCGTGAGGCCTCATGGAGAGAAGCTGAGGACCTAGGTCAGGAAGGTCTCACATAATGAAAATGAATGAGGGGAGTACAAAAACCTTTGCTGAGTGATTCAATTGATGGGGGTGAGACAAGTGGGGAGCCCACGTGACTGGAGCACCAGAATGTACTAGAAAGCTGGTAGGGAAGAATTCTCTGACTGTCGGAAAATGCGCTAAGTCACTCTCGCTCCATGACCATGTCATCAAAGGAGCAGATAGCAAAAAGCTAATGAGGCCAGAAAACATCAATATCTCCTCAAAAGAATTGTTAGTGAATTTCAAGAAGCTGCTGTAGATACCGACAATTGTCCCCAAGATTTAATGTCTGGAAGTAAATTATTAGTTATGTAACGATATTAGAGGGGCAGAGGGAAACAGTGGTTTTCTTTTTCTTTTTTTTTGCTTAAGTACAATAATAATATGAAAGTAAAGAGCAATTCCTCTGTTTGTTATTAATATTTGATTAGGAAAAAAAATCTCTGGGCTGGAAATCAATAGTCCAAGATTAGCCACTAATTATCTGTTTGGCCTTGGGCAAAATACTTAGTATTCTTGGCATCAGCTTTTTTTCCCTGATAAAATAAGGTGGGGGAGAATAAGCAGAGGGAGCACAGAGGGTTTCAGGGCAGTGAGACTGCTCTGTGTGACACTAGAATGGTGGGTACGTGTCATTCCACATTTGCCCACACCCACAGACTAGACAACACCAAGAGTGACCCTAATGTCAGCTGTGGACTCTGGGTGATGACACATCTGTGTAGGTTCATCCATTATAACAAACATATCATCTGGTGGGGACATTAACAGTGGGGGAGGTTGTGGGTGTCTCAGGGTGGGGCAGGGAGGACACGGGAAATCTCTGTACTTTCCCCTCAATTTTACTCTGAACCTAAAACTGATCTAAAAAAAATGAAGTTTTTAAAAATAAATTAAAGCCATGAGGAGAGGTGAGAAGTAAGACAGGAGAAATAATGAAAGGTTTGAAGAGATAAGAAAAGGATATAATGAATTAATGTTAGCAGAAATTCACATTGCACTGTTTAAAAAAAAAAAAAAAGAGAGAGAGAGAGAAGAAAACGAAACAAAACAAAAAACCAGGAAGAGTTAAAGAAAAACTGTTACCTGAGAAAAATCGAGAAAATAAATTAAACCCAAGGACAAGTTGGGTCATGAAAAGAACTCATAATGCTTTCCACAGCTATCAAAGTTGAACTTCAAAACAACTGAGTTTTCTAGCGATTGAAACCAAGAAAATACTCTCACACTCAAGGCCGATATTATCCATAAGATAAAAAGACACCATTTGCTGAGGATAAGTAATTATTTTCCAAGCACTAAGGCCCTATTAAATATATGCAATAATTAAAATAATGGCCATATATCATTCTTTGCATAGTTTTGTAAAGAAAACTAACCCAAGCTTTAAAATATGTTGTCATTTTAATTATTCCTGAGTAGGTGTCTGTAGGCTTCCCTTCTCTTTCTATTTCTTAACTGTAATATTGAGTTAACTGAAAAATAATATTAATCAAAAGTTCAACTGACAGTAATGTTATAAAATTCATATTTTAAACCTTATCTAATTGCAAACAATTTCTAAAAACGATTTAAAAATTGCTGTCCTATTTATATCATAAGACTACCATATACTGAATCATATCTATATATATATATATAGATAGATAGATAGATAGATATAGATATAGATATAGATATAGATATATATTTCACATACTAGGAAACCCAAAATCAATTTGAAACTCAACTTCAGTAGTCATGGAGGATTTTAAGACACATCTCTCTTTCTGTGACTAAAAAGTAGGATTTTTCTTCTTTAGCTGGTTGACATGGTGGATTACATTGCTTGATTTTCAAATTCTGAAACTGCCTCACATGGCTGCAATGAATCCTACTTGGTTAAGATGTGTAATTATTTTTATACATTGTTGAATTCATTTTGATAAAACATTTTTGAAGAATTTGTTTCAGGAGTGATATTGGTTTGTATTTTTCTTTTCTTACAATATCTTTATCTAGTTTTGATATTAGGGTAATTCTGGCCTCAGAGAATGAGTTAGGAAGTGTTTCTTCTGCTTTAGTTTTCTGGAAGAAATTGTGGGAAATTGGTATCATTTCCATCTTAAATGTCTGGTAGCATTCACCAACAAGAACATATGGCTTGGCAATGTCTGTTGTGAAGGATATTAATTATCAATTCCATGTTAATAAATATAAGCCCCTTGATATTATGTAGTTCTTCTTTTGGAGTTTTGATAGTTTGTGTTATTCAAGGAGTTAGTCTATTTAATATGTTATTAAAATTGTGGCATAATGCTGTTTATAGTCTACCTTTATTATGTTTTGATGTCCATGGGGTCAATAGTGATAACCCCTGTTTATTTTATGTTAGTAATGTGTATCTTTTCTCCCTTGTTTCTTGGGTAGCCTAGTTAGAGTTTCATTCATTTCACTGAGCTTTTCAAACAACCAGCTTTTGTTTTCATTGATTTTCTTTATGGTTTTCCTATTTTCAATTTTTATTGATTTCAGCTCTCATTTTTATTACTTTTTGTTCTGATTGCTTTGGGCTTAAATTGCTCTTGTCTCCCAAGGTGGAAGCTTAGGTTATTAATTTTAGATTTTAATATTTTTCTAATATATGCATTCAGTGCTATAAATGTCCTTCCAAGCACTGTTTTTACTACACACCACACACTTAGATAACTTGTATTTTTGTTCTTATTTAGATTAAAATATACCTTAATTTCTTTTGAGACTTCTTCTTTGACTCATGCGTAATTAAGAAATCTTTTTTTCCCCTTAATTTCCAAGTATTTGGGAATCTTCCAGCTTCTTTCTAGTATTGATTTAATTTCTACTTTAATTTCACTGTGGTCTGAAAAAATACTTTGAATGACTTTTTTTTCTTTCAAAAAAAAATTAAGTTTGTTTTATGCCCCGGATGTGGTTTACTTTGATGAATGTCCCACATGAGCTTGGGAAGGAGGTGTATTCTGCTGTTGCTGGATGGAGCATTCTATAAACAGCATGTTAGATCCAGTTCTGGGTAGTACCATTCATGTCATCTGTACTCTTCCTGATTGTCCAACTGCTTAGTTCATCAACTAAAAGTGGAAGTCTCCAGCTCTAACAGTTGGATGATGCAGAAGAGAGATGAGTTTAAAGGACTAGTACAAGAGCAAAGGCAGAGAGCAAAGCAGAGATTGGAAGTGGAGAAACTGCTCCTAGTCCCATGAGAGGGACAAGCTCATGAGAAGGCTGCTGAGGCAGGGCTGCTTGGATTTAATCTACGGCACTAAGCAGTCTTGGAAAGAGAAGTGCGTGTCATTCCCCTAGTTCTTTCCTTTTGACCTCTTTAGCATTTTCAGTGACAAATCTTTGCTTCTCATCTCTTAATTCATGGATCTGGTGTTGGAAATTATGATTGTGAAACACTTAGAGGACTCTATCTTCTAACGTCTGTCACAGTTTTATGCTCTGTAAACTAAATATTTCTAATTTAACTGTTGCAATATCTCCAATAAAAAGAACAGGGAAGATCTTCTTGAAATCTCTATCTAAAAAAATGTTGTGCTCGTGTGTGTGTGTGTATGTGTATGTGTGTGTGTGTGCGTGCTTCATCTCTTCATACAACAAGCACGAAAAGAGGAAGCGTTATGTAGATGTGTTTATTTTACAACATGAAACCAATCTTTCTTCAATGACAAAAATATTTTTTCTTGTGTTACATAAGTAAGAAGGCCTCACTCTTCCAGCAGGAATATTAGGTACTATGTACTGATTAAAATTCATACATATTTGAAAGGCATATACATTAAACCATTCTCTGATATTTCCTTTCTAAAATATCAGATAACAAGTTATCTTTGTAAAAGAGCTCCTGAAGCGGAGCTTCTTCGGGGTAGGTTAACCTATATTCAAAACTATAAATCCAATATTTACTGTGTGCCCTTAGCCAAGTTAATTATCAGAGCCTTAATCTCTTAAAATAAATAACATAGGAGAAATAGTTTTCAACTTGAAGTTTTTGTGTGGATTAGAGGTAATACATATAAATGATTTTAGCACTTATCCCAGCAAATGTTATGTACCTAATCGATGGTAGTTATGACTGGTGATACTAATAGCATTATTGATAAAATACTTCAAGTCAATAGACTTAAAAGGCTATTGAATGGTGATTTAAGAGAGTGTCATCATGTCTGACTGATGTTATAGACTGCCTCAGAGACCCTCAGTTTTGCTATTGTAATTGTTTTAATAGTGTCCAAAAATCAATCTGAAGACATTGACCATGGTTTTAAAATCATTCGATGTTCATATCAGATTATCCGTGCCTCGTGATATATGCCCACAAACTCATGGTGACTAAAAGTACTAAACTACATATACATTAAAACATAAAATACTAAAATAATACTATAACATAAAAATCCTTTTTTGCATAGTTTCCTGTCTTCCTCTGCCTAAACATCTATCTTTCTCTAATAATTTTTTGTTTTTAACATATTATGCATTTTATTGTATAAAATTTGAAAACTAATACAATAATTTAAAATCAATAATCTCATATTTGGAATATATAGCTCCCAAGCTTTATATGTTGTTTCCTAGGATCTCCCTTGAATTCTCTCTCTCTCTCTCTCTCTCTCTCTCTCTCTCTCTCTCTCTCTCTCTCTCTCAGTGTGATTTTTCATGTATTTCTTCATGGAGTAATTTATTTCATTGACTATTACAGGGAAGCATCCTCCCTTGTTAACTCTTCTTGGATAATACGAACGATTCATTCTGCTGACAAAACAACAAAATCTCTATCATGAAAAGTTTTAGTTATGGGATGTTTTGATTGGCACATTCAGCATGCAGGTAACGTGAGCTATTGATATTATAAGTATGCTTATCCTCAGGAGAAAAGGAAAGAATACGGATTTTTTGTGCTGATCTGTTTTATAGCATCCCGGCTTCTTTGTTGCCTTGGAATAACACTGGGTGTGCTATGCTTTTATTAACTCCAAAATTCTAGGTAAGCATATTTTTATCATGATATCTCCAGAGGTGGCCTTACCCTTGAGTGCCTGAGCCCCAAACCTTGGGGTTTGCTGAATCCTCTGCTGTGGGCCATGACACTGGACTGTTAGGTCCCAAGCACTTCTCAGAAGCCTCTGGGCAGCGCCAATGGCATCACTGACAAATAAACTGCCTTGGTCTTCCAAGTCACAGATCCACCTTAGGGAACCACCGTCACACTCTCCCAGGAGAAGAGAAGGCGGTTTGGATGCTGGCAATTGCCTGCATCCCCACTTTTGTCATACACACCTTTCCCACCCTAAGGCAGTCATGTCTCCTTCCATGAGACCTGTTGTTTCCACTTTGTCCTCCAGGATCTCTCTGCATATGCAGACTCCCAAGCCATTTGTTGTTATTTAGATAGTACACATCTGTGTTTCAGTTTCATAAGGAAACACTTCCAAAACGATAGCCTTACGTTTTCTTTTACGATGTTTTTATTCTCTAAGCTCTTCCTTACCTTACAACTGCCCTCAGGGGGACCTCACCGTCATACACCATGTGCCTGATTGAGCGTGGAGAGGAGCTGTGATTCTGTCCTCCCAGCATGTCACTCACAATTGCAAAACGAACCTCTACCAAATGCTAAAGTTTGTTTATGTAGAAAAAGTATGGCAGGTCCCAGTCCCTAAATCAACATGGCTATTGATTCCTGATTCTGTATTGATGAAGAAATCCTTGCAGCTGCATTTCTGCTCACTGTGACACAATCTTGCTGCAGTATTTCTCACAAGCTTTTCAAAAGGCAAGACACATTGGTTTCTTTCTTATGTCAGGAAGCAGCAAGTTAACAGAATTTGTAAACCCTTTCTACCTTAAGGTCGGATGGTGGGCTGTGTTAGCTCACATGCAGGAAGCCATTTCACGTTGCCTCCTGGAAGAGCTGATGGAACGGAACCCCTGGCTTCCCCAGGTGGCTTCCTGCTCATTTCCAGGTTCTCTTGTGGCTTCTTTTCCCTCTCTGGTTCATTTCCACCCACCACTGCTCTCAGGATGGACATCTGGGATAACCTACCCAAGATAATGCTGGACTGTGAGAATGCAGGGGTTATATTTTCAGGTTGATATTCGCAACACGTACAGTGATGCCCGGCACAATGCACCACCCAGTAAACATTTCTTTATGGAATACATGCATGACTGAACGCCCCTCATTATGCGTGCATACACACTCCAGCTCAGAAACACTTGGCACCTACCACGCCATGGCTCACTGCGCAGATCTGTAAATGTGAACAGGAAGTCATCTGACTGGAAACTATCTAGACGTTACTGTCTAGAAAGAGGGCATACAAGTGCTCGGGGGAATTTCCCTCCCAATTAGCCCACCGTTTCTGTCTGCAGGGCCTGAGCAATGTCCTCTGAGGAACGGGTCTGTGGTCTCTTTGCTTCTGTTGGGTGTTCAGAAGGGGTTAATGATTGTTCTCCATACTTCCGTGGGAACCACCAAAGACACCCTGCTGAGGTGATGAGGCGACAGCTACACACTGGCCTGCTGCGACTGGAGTGAGAAATAGTGAGGTCATTTCAAAGCAACTAGGAAGATGCCTGGGGAATGGGTAAGGGGATCATGGAGACCACAGGGCCAAAACAAGACAGAAAGACTAGTGATGCTTGGAAATCTCTTGAGAAAAAGTGGGATTTTGAAAAAGAATGTAAAGTACCCATCATCTAGGCCCAATAATGATCAATATTTGGCAAATATTTTTTTCTTCTTTCACACCACATCTATGTTTATTCATTTATTTGGATCTTTTAAATCAAATTCCAACCATTGTGCCATTTCTCCTGTAAGAATCTGGCATGCATTTCTAAATAATAAGGACTTTTAAAAACATAACCACAATAATATTGTCACATCTAAAAGTAAATAATCCCTTAATGTTATGTAATATCCAAGAGAAATTTATGTAGTTGGTGTTTCTAAAGCTCAGTGTTTCTATAAACTTCATTTTCCTATTAAAAAATAACAGTAATGCCAGTTGTCTCACTCTCAGTGATGACCAGTGGTCTAGGGTGGTCAGTCTGACCCATTCATGATAAAATTCCTCATCAACGTTTCATTGAATGGTTCTAGCAATGCTAGATATTCACAAATATGTATAATGTGTATATATATTTACTTGTAAATTATATGTATGTATATTTACTTACAGCAGATTTCAAATTATGAGTCTCTTTATTCCTGTCCTTGTTGATACACACCTGTTCTGAAATCCCAAGTAAAGTGCTCATAAAATGGAAAAAGCCTTCACCATCTTGATTACCATGATATTCTGTGTGTGGGAGACTTTGCATATTACCTTGGAATTGTCAGTGGGGTTCAAAATTAGGTGATAAAACTCATAGCATTCTAAAGATAGCTACTAAAGCCTGGGACCAGATAGACCCTCAACAGTTATGAAGACTGGAGAAAGTTGGACCTGACTATGGCCAATTCCAAACCCATAGTCAGTCTCAATAGCAGAGGACAGTGGGGGAGGAAGAGAGGCCCAGAGTAGTCGTGGGGAGTGTAGGATGGCTGGGCAGGGACTTGTCCTGTTGTGCAGTGGGATCACAGAGGTGAGGGAGATCGTCCGGTGTCCTCGAGACATGGGACGGCTCCTGGAGCCTGCTCAGGAAAGGGGGGGACCCCTTTCCTCCCGGCTGGATGATCACTGTGCAGAAACCCCCAGGCCAGTTCTCAGTAACCAACATTACACAGGAAGTATTGCAATTTAAGGTAGTATTATAGGATGTTCAGTAACGGGGATTTACTTCACACTGTGAGGATCATCTTTAGAGAAAAAGCTCAGAGCTGTCATGTGTATAACCTACCCATTCAGGACAGTTCAGCAAACCCCTCCTACTGAGGTGATTTATTTTGAAATGGGGAGACATGGCTCAGATTAACTCATGCTTGTGCCCCTGAAAAATAACCAGGGCTCTCAGAACAGAGTTTAACTGGTACAAGAAGTATCTGCGTGCTTATCATACACATCTAATCTTAAAATTCAGTCGAAGGCATTAAAGTTGATCTGTGATAGCACAGAAGAAACAATCTGGCCTAATTCTCCAAAAATAAAAAATGTAAAAATCCCCCCACAAAAACCCACACAAACAAACACCCCCCACCCCCCACCCACCCCCTGTAAAACGGGGATTAAGTGTGGAGGACATAAATTCTAACAGCTTTTTTAAAAAGTCATTTAAATGTACTGTAAGGAAATTTCTATGTGTGTGTATTTTAAGTCTTACTGCAGAATAGCACACATAGGATGACTTTTATTACCCCAAAGCTAAAGAGCTATGCCAGCATTCAAGTATCCTTGTTGAGCAATGAAAGAGTCTATCTGAGTGGTTAGAAATCATTCTAAAATAGTCAAGTTACATTTCCATCACAAGTAAGTACAGACTAATAACCATAATTGAATCTTTTTAATGACTAGAGATCTTGAGGTTTGTCAGGGTAATTATTAAGAAGCTCCATTTCATTATGTAGAGAAAGCATAGGTGTTTGAGTTGATTTTTTGAGCCCGGGGTATTAGTCACTTTTGTCAAATTTCCTGATCGAGCTTCCTTTCTTACCGTTGTGGTTTTTTTGTTTGTTTGTTTGTTTGTTTTTTATTCATCTATTCCTCCAGGGAGAATTCTTGTTGATTATGTGGCTTCTGGTTAATTACCCTTTTACAGGATGAGAACCCTGTACCCAAGGCAGGGAGCTCATGGACAGATTGCATATCCAGCATCTTGCTTGGAAGGAAAGATCCCTTTACTGATGATGATGGGGTGACGCCATGACGACAGAGAGGCAGCGCTAACAGATGTCTACAAATTGAAAAAATTACTTCTCAGCCCTCCTACCAGTTCACTTTTTTGGGTGCTTTGTTCAGCATAAAATGAAAGGCCCACTGCCAGAGATAGTATGAGACACTGACAACGTTTCCAATATTTTTAGGGGAGAACATAGAGGCTGGTGGTGGTGAGTTATTTGTGGTCTCTTCTCCGTAGTCCCTGTCTAGATATGAAATAAAATTAGAGTAATGGACATAATTAAGTCTGAGTCTCCTCTCAGAAGGGTAATTTATTCCCCGGTTAAAACCCCTTGAACCAGAACTCGAAGGGATTTGTAGCGATTATTATACAACACTTTCACATCTTTGCTGACCTAGTTTACTTTTTCAAAAAAGAAGAACTGAATGACGGAGGAAAAATGAGTCTTGTCCATCTCACTGACTGCAGTGATGTTGTCTGGCTATTTTTTAAAACCACCCGATAGCCATTACATTCTCGACTCATTGGCTATGTCAGGCTAACTGACATTTGAGTTCTCTTGGTCCTTCAAACGGTGTTGAGGATACTGCTGAAGAAATGGGTCAACCAGTTAGAGTATGTGTGACCCCGCTACCCACTCATTCAGCAGTGTAAATTGTAATCTTCGTTCTCTAAGGGTTTGGACTCAGGTTGGGAGGTGAAAAGCCGGAACACAAATGGGAATTCAGAAAATAGCATCCACAGATGACAATATCTATGCTGAGATACAATTAAATCAAAAGCCTTTTAGGCCTGTGGCCTTCAAAGCATTGTGCTACGTGCAGGAGCCAGGCCAACATAAGGACATGTTCACTGCCCAGTGACAGAGTGGAGACCAGACCGAGGTCAGAAAATTGAAGTAACACAAATGTTTAAATGGCAGTAGAAACACACTGCAGGAGCCATCACATAGATGGCGAGCTTGTGAGCGAGCAAGCGAGTTCAGTGAAAACATGCCAAATGGGGGTGACATGGGACAGCATCATGAAGTGTTATTCTAACCCCTCCGTCCATCCCTGCACCGTGGTTTGGCCTGGAAAGGTGTCACGAAAACGGAGGCACTTGGTGTAGCGTTTGGCTTGCAGGTGGGCCTTCACCTAAGACGAGGGCATGACACACGATTTTGGATGTGCTGCTCCTGCCGCCTCTGTCCCTGTTGGGAAACATGAGGGTGCTCATGCTGCTTCCCGGGGTCCGGGTGGTTTGTGTCCCGTGTCAGCCCTTATTTGGAGAACTCTAGAGTCAAAAGCTGCAAATTGAAGTCCCTCTTTCCCCTTTCACATAATTAACTGTAATTATGTAAGTAATTTGAAGTTTATCACAAACTTTTGCATGTAACTGTTCAGAGGGGATGACTGCCAGCTAAGACAGAAAAGGACAACAATAATAAACACAAATTTGTCAGGGCGTGTTGCAGTAGGTTTTTTGCAAGCTTTGGTGGTTTTCTGCTCTTTTGTGAAAAAAAAAAAAGGGAAATAATTCATCTAATATAACTTCTGTTTATTGCTTTTTGCAGAAAGTAAATGTTCTAACAGAAGTGGGAGGAGAAATGAGAAGATTGATGTAGTTGCTTTTCTGACTGTGCTCATGTTCCTACTTCTGGGCAGCGTCGCCCCTGTTTCAGAGGTAGCACAACTGTGTCCCCCACTCCCTTTCTGTGAAGATCAGTAATAAACTGATAAGCAGACCCCGGACAGGCACTAATATGCTAACAGTGCTGACAAACCAGGACCCCCAGTTTAATTACCTGCTGGATTAAATAATGCTAAGACTGCTATCTCCTGGCACATGGGGTCTTTGAAGTCAAAGTGAGAGACTGATTTTGAAGCACCTGGGAAACAGGGGAACACACAGCTGATGGGATATACCAATAAACCATCTCTGGACGTGGACTACTTTGTTCAAACCTTTTGCAGACAGAGATCCCCAGCCCCAACACACACACACACACACACACACACACACACACACACACACACACACTCTTTCTCTTTCTTTGGGACACAGGAGCGATGTGTCATAGGCTGACGGTATGTTAGGACCATGGCACTCATAGCTCGTATCTTGAGCTGCATGATCTGTAGAGGGGCTGTCAGTAGATCTGGAGGGCATCTCGCCTGGTGCGTTGTACTCATACTGAGCACCACTAAGGCTGCTACTTTTCTCTGTGGCGAGGTTTCCTATTTTTTCATATATTCCTTCAGTAGTGAGCATGTAACCTGCCTTTCATGGAATGGATTTGTTAACGAACACCTACCAAAATGTATTTCTGCTTACCTGCTTTGATTACTATTGTTATCTTCAGTTGAAATATGTATTTTGCCAAAAGATGAAATACTGCTTTATTCTTATCTTATAAGCCCTGCCATTTTCAATAGAGAAAGACCCATTTTTTTTTCTGTTTTGTAACCAAATGTATTCTCATCCCTGACAAATTCATGAAAAGACTAACATGTATTTATTTTATAGATTGGCCTACGAATATTTTGGGCATGTACATATTATTTGACATGCGTCTCAGGCTTACTTGTTTTTCCTTTGTTTCCCAGCTGTATAAAAAATATTTGGATGGAGTGATTCTAGTTACCTCTCTTAACAACTGAATTAGTGCGCTGCAGAGAGTGTTCACCTAGGTCTCACGTTTCTACTTCTAAGTGTTCATTACAAGTGCTCATGTGTCTTGATCCTACGTGAGACATAAAGCAAAACAGAATTAGAAGGCAGGGTGTGACGACTGAGATGTTCTGGAGTTGGAAAAAACACAACTAACAAAAACACACAAAATACAAATACACAAAAATACGACAGCATTTGAGACACTGCTGAATCATGAAACCCTTCATTTTCTGTGCCCAGTTCTAATTGTGTGACTGTTAAGATAAAGTGTGTCTGCTTGTCTGTGAATACACAAGCACATGCAGGCAATGCGTGTGTCAGAAATTACTGGGAAGCTTTATTTTGATGTGTGTGTGTGCTCTGAAAGCTCGCTTCACACTACGGAAGTAGGATCTGTGGATGAGTGTCCCGTTGGAACCCATATAGATTTTATTCTTATATTCTCTTGTACATTAATGGAAAGCAAAACGTGCAATTTCTCAGACTTTAAAATGAGCCTTCTGAGTCGAGGCCGTGGTTTTCCATTCACACATGTATGCGGTACAGCAGGGACACCTGCTAAAACCTGGCTCCACACCTGGGGCAGCGTCCCGCTGGGACACGTGGCTTCTGACCTCTGAGTCATAGATTCCTTATTGGGAAAAGGCTCATAACATTTTTCCTCTCTCAGAATAATTGACCAATTAAAGGTAATGTAATACTCTGTCTATCACACAGAAGATACCCAATCCAGCTGCCTCTTTTATAATCATCACTTTAACATGTATTGATGACCCCCTGACTATAAGTCTGTCTCCTGGGATCACATGAACAAAATTCACCTAGAAGGAGGCTCCATGCTTAACAGAAGCAGCCATCTGGATAACTCAGGTATTGTGACGAGTGAGCTGGACTGGGTGAATTAATCTCCCCATGTAAGAGGTGATATAATAAAATCTTTGTCACATAAAAATGTAATATTCAATAAAGTAACATAAAACTTATTGAAGAAACTGATTTAAAGTTTCACCTCCATGGCTGTGACACCTGAAAAGGGTGCAATTGTGAGAAAATTGTCCTTCCTTTGTGACATGGTCTCCATCTTCAGGGACTTAGACTTTTTTTCTGATAATCGAGAATCTTCATAGGGCTTGTGAAGGGTGGACTATGGCACTTTATCGCATTTTCACTATTTTCAGAGGAAGAAAGTGATTTTCCTCATTTGAAATAAGTAGATATTTTATTTTCTTTAAGAGAACACGACCTCCCAAAGCACTGAGTTTGGTGGTTAGAATTGTGATCATGCCCTGAACCTCACGTTTGGTTAAATAATGTAGATCCAGTTTGAGTATGTGCCTGTGTACATGTGTGAGTGTGTACGAGTGTGCTTGTGTGTGCATGTGCGTGTGTGCCTGTGTGTGTGTTAATGTGAATGTGTGCATGTGCGTGTGTGCCTGTGTGTGTGTTAATGTGAATGTGTGCATGTGTGTATGTTGGGGGTCATTGTCTGGCTCTGCTTATACTGTTATACAAAGAAACATTATTATTTTACTTGTCTTGTTTCTTAAATTCAACTGTGTAGAATGTTCTGCTTTGGCTGTCAGTTACCTGTTGGGGCTGTGCTGTCTGTCACACGGCAGGTGCACCAGCTGAACAAGGGGGCTAAGAAAAAACACGACCACCCCAGGGTGGGTGCTGCTTCCCTGCCCCGGTTTTTCTCCCATGCCGGCTGGTTCTCCCCTCTGTGCCATCTGGTTCTCTTCTCTGTGGCACCTTGTGCTTGCTCAACAAATGTGTCTGGAGTGAATAAGGAATACTTGTAACACATTCCACTCTCAAGGATTTTTATATGCTTGTCATGATGAAGGTCAAGATAATATCATGTAACAGAGAGCTGATCTGACAAAATATTGCTATTTACAAGTTGTTTTGGGGAGGAGAAGAATGTTTAAAAAGGGACATGTGGGATCTTCTTTGGCTTGGCCCTATCTGCAGAAAAATTTGAATTTCCTTTCCCGGAACCGCTGTTCTGAGGCATCAACGCGAAACGCCTGTGGCCTGTGTGGGAACCTACAACATCTCCATGTATCCAACAGAGGCATCTGCCGAGAAGTATAATTTATTTTCTCAATAAAGTGCGACCCGCACTTACTTAATGCTGCAAAGTAAAGAATTTCAGCAACTTTGTATGGGCTGTTTTAAATAAAAAACTAAGCAAGAAAGTGCTTGAGAGCAGAGCCCCCACCTAGCATGCATACATGTAGCAATGTGCTTCATTAAGTTGTGACTATTACAACTAAAGTATCGTGGAACTTGATGATTTTGGAGACCTGAAAATAAATATTCTTCCCAGACTTTACCCAGGGTCCTGGAGCTCATGGAATGAGTTGTGGGCCTCGACACAGGCAGTTTGTGCTTCTGAGTATGCAGACTTCAGAAAGCTTGGGTTTGAGTCTCAGCTCTAAGATAACTAGGCTTTTAACCCTCTGATTGTCTTTTCCTTTAACTGTAGACAAAGTTACTACAGCTTAAGTCACAGAATCCGATAAGATGTGCAGAGGGACTACGCAATGTGACACACGGTCAGTTCTCTTTTTACTCTGCACTGATCCTTAAATCAATTCATGCTGAGTTCATTTGTGTTGCTTTTCCATGGTCACATCGTTCCATAAACCGGAAAACGCTGTCATTGCCAATCAGGCCTGTCATTGACAAATATGCCCGTCACTGCAGAACATAGATGGGAGTGAAGTAATGTTTTATAGGCTGTTTCTCTTTCCTGAAGCTGCTGGTCATTTTGCTAAAAATAATTGGAAATCAGCAAGTGAGAGACATATGCATAGCACCACAGGCTTACGTTAAAACAACCAAACAAACACTGTAATTCCATTGATCCCAAGCCGATGATTTAGATAAGCATATATTAATTCTATTTCAAATTAACAGTGATTGAATTGTACTGAATTAAAGCAAAGGAAAATTTTCACAAAATTTTAGGAACCCATTTCCTGCCTGTTTCAGTGATTTTAGTCTTTATTGACTCAGCAGAAAATAGACTGCACCATTATGGTGCCTGGACCTTCAGGTACTTAACAGAAGTTAAAAAAGAAAAGCACCAGGGTAACGTGAGATCAATGTGTTGTGCACTGTTTAATTGTAACATCTAGGTGAGTATTTAATACTCTGTCTTCTACTTATGACTCAACATGTATAAATTAGATTATTCACATTTTTTTCAGTTAATGGAAATGTCAAAAGACTCTTCAAACATGAATGAAATTACTCTCCCTTCCAGTTCTAAGAGAATTTCACTCACAGTTCTGGAATTGACTCTTCTCAGAAGACTCTGCTTTTTATGCCTTTGACCTTTCAGATCACCCACTACTGTCCTTTTAACTCATAATTCTCCAGGCTACTATTTTTCTTATTTTTTTTTTTCCTTACTAGCCTCTGGCATTTCTGTTCTGTGAAGCACACTTGTGAGATTGCATGTCTAGTGGTGGCCTGGAGAAGAGACATTTCTTTTTTGGCAACCTCTCCTCCTTCAAATTTTAAGAAATGACTAGTTTTCCATGTTAATATTTTAGACACTTAATACAGACTCTGGGTGATGAACACACAATGGGATTTATAGATGATGTAATACAGAACTGTACACCTGAAATCTATGTAATTTCACTAACAATTGTCACCCCAATAAATTTAATAAAAGAAAGAAAAAAAAAAAAAGAATTTTAAAATTCTGATGTTATTTTTATTTTTGTCATCATGCATCTGTAGTTAATAAAAATAAGTAATCTTTGTGTTATAGTAATCTTTTGGAGGAGATCGGGACAATTGCATGTGAAGTAAATGAGTAAAACAATTAAGCCCAGAGCCCTCTCCCTAGTCTCTCACCATGGAAAACAGTAAAGAATGTTTTAAGTGAATTAGCCCTTGAACTCTCCCTCCTCCTCCATTCTCTCCTAATGGGCTTTGGAGAGAGGAAAAATTTCCAGGACAAAAATGCTCACGCTGTGAACTGTCTCAATACAAAACTTCACCAACTACAGATGGTGTCCTGTCTTATCACTGCTGAACAGACCTCGGGGTTTGAAAGGGTTTGGAAATTTGCTTAAGTTGCCACTTCCTGACATAATGAGGAAATCAATGTGTCTTGCCTTTCAAAATGCTTGTGAGTTCAGAATAAAGCAGCAAGACTGTGCCACAGTGAGCGGAAATGTGGCTGCAAGGGTTTGCTCATCAACCCAGAATCAGTGATCACCTCAGATAAAACCATGTTCATTTAATGGACTGGGACCCTCCATCTTCTATATCCTTAAAAACAAACTTCAGCATTTTGTGAAAGGTTCCTTTTGTAATTGTGAGTGATATTCTAGGCAGTACAGATCAGCTGCCCCCATTCAACTAAGACCTTGAGACTGAGAGAAGAAACCGATTCTTTCCAACAAAACATCTGCTCCTTTCCGTAGTCAAGTTATCTTTTACTTATTCAAATACTTATTTGAAGGAGGCAGGCTATCTGCCTATGGGAGATAAAGGAACCAGGAAGTGTATATCATATCTGTGGTGGTAAAACAAATGGGTCCACGAGGGGAAAAGGGACATGCCTTCACAGGTGCACGCGTGCATGCACACACACAGAGTCACCTCTTGGGCTCTCTGAGCCCAGGGTGTCATCAGTTCCCAGACAATTCCTGCATCTCGACAGTGGGATCAGTGCATGGATGCAGGAATGCAGCCTGTGGAATGTTCTCTGCTGTATTTGGGAAAAATGACACCTCTGCATTTCCCAACACCTCTCCCAAAATTTAACCTGGCCTGTGACACCCTGTTCACTTGGTCACCCAGGGAGTAAGCACATGGGAGAAACAGCCTGGAAAATCTACATTGGGTTTCCTAATTCTCAAAACATTGTTTCAATGCAAATATCTGAGGCAGAATGAACACAAAGAAATCCACTGCATTCATCACTGTGAAAGAGTTGCTGATGTTTCCGGCTCGGTTCTCCTGCTGGCTGGTAGCTTTTCCCCATGGCTTCTGCGTCTGTCATTTCTAAGCCCACAGCTCAGACACTGTCTTTTTTTTAATACACTGGCAAATTTAGAACAGTTTTAGATTCACCAAAAATTTGGAAAGTACAGAGTTTGCATGAACGTCACATTCAATTTCCCCTATTTTAAGCATCTTACACTGGTATGGTAATACATTTCTTATAATTGGTGACCATTATTTTGTTCTATAATGAACAGTAAATTATTCTTGCTTTAGTATTGACTCAAGTTCTTACTTTGCTCAGATTTCCTTAGCTTTTAGCTAATGTCCTCTTCCCGTCCCAGATTAGAGTCTTCATGTCCCCTTTGCCTCCTGTTGCAGTGACAATTCCTTTGACTTTTCTCACTTTTGATGACCTTGGCAGTTTTGAGGACTGCTCAGGTGTTTTGTAGAATGTCCCTCATTTGGAATGTGTCCTGTGTTTTCCTTGCAATTAGACTAGGATTAGCTATTTTGAGAAGAATATGAGAGAGAAAACACCGTAACATGGACACACACTCCCAAAATGTCCATTCAGGCAGGTGTGAGTCCCGATGGTGTGAATGCGGGAGTGTGTCAGGTTTCTCCTGGAACATTATTCTAATTGCCCCCTTTGTACACTATTCTTTTTGGGAGGAAGTCACTCTGTGCACTCCACAGAGAGGGGTGGGGAGTTACGCTCCATGTCCCTGAGGGCAAAGTGTCTTCACAAATTAGCTGGGGCCCTTCTGTGTGAACGAACTCTGTTTTCTCCACATTTATTTATTCCATGATTAACTGACCTCAGTGTGACACATGTATATTTAGTTTGTATGCTGAGTTGCAATCTGATAGTAAGTTCTACATTTTGTTGCTCATATTGTTCCAACTCTGGGCCTTGGGGCTTCGTTGGATCTCACGTCCCTCTTGGACATTCCTTCTCTAGTTTTTCTTTTTAAGAACATCCTTACTTCCTGGCACTCTAAGATGATCCAGGCTTGTCTTGAATACTTCCTCCTGTAGTTCTAGAAATCACCATTTCTCCAAGGAGCCCTGGTTCCTTTTATTAGAGAACAGAATTAAAACCCAAGACTTAGACACTTGGTAAGCTTGTTGCTACTGGGGAGACCTTATTTCTCATCTTGCCAGCTGATGGAGCAAGAAAATGGATGAAAATGTAAGTGTATGTGCTAACCCATGTACATATCCACATCTATAAATACACCCATCTCTAACTATCTGTATCTATATTAAATTAAACATGGATTCATACAGAGGTCTCCAAGTCTACTACATTAATTCCCTCACTGGTCACTCTTGCCATTTACTCATTTGTCGCTCCCTCCAACAGTGATACCCTGGCTCCCACACTCCTGTCTATGTATTTCTATAATTGTGCAGTCCCAGCTCATATGTGTATAGTGGTATCAAAATTGGTCACCGGTATTCACTTCCGTGTGGAGCAACTTTCTCAACTGGACTGCAGGTCTTGCATAGTGTTTCTTTAGCCCTTGTCTTACAGACCCCACTCATTTCCAAAGCTACTTAGGTCAGCATCTGACACCCATTCCCTTTAGTCCGGGTCTCTCATATATCCATAATACAGTTAGATTGTTTTCTTACATTATGTGTTCCATCCTGAGATCCCCCACTTCCTGAGTAAATTTTTTTTTTTAGTTTTGCATACATTAAGGTTCACTCTGTGTTGTGAAGTTCTATGGATTTTCACAAATCCATGTCATTATCCACAATTATAGTATCCTACAATGGAGTTTTGTTCTCCAAAAAAATACCCTACACCTCAATTTTCTTGAGTGCATTCAATTCATCAACCATAAAAATGAATTTTATTTTATGTATCTGCTAAGTATAATCAGAGTTGTTTGGTTTTAAGGTTTGGAAACTAAGGAAAACAGACATCCTTTATCTAGAATGCTCAGTGGAGGAACCCTTGCAAATCTGTGGGGATTGTGTGGAAAGAACACTCCTTACTTACCGCCTTTAAGAGGTTGTCAGAAAAGACACCTCCTATCCATACACCAATGTCTTATTGTCTTAAAGCTCTTCTCCTGAAGCCTTTTGACATTTGCATTGACTTAACCAATTAAGTCTGTCAAAATATTTTAAGTATAGAAACACAATCTTATTCTACATTTTAGTATATCTACACATTCTCCTATGTCTCTCGTGGAAAAGAGTGACTGACCAGCTGAGTAAATTATTCTGGTTTCTTTTATTCTTATGAAATTGAGATATTAAGAATTTATTAAAGAATAAGGAGTAGAATTGAAGGCATCCAAGGGAAGGTGGGGTAGGAGGTCAGTGGGTATCTGCCTTATAAGAGCGCATTGGAGGGCAGGGCTATAGCACACTTCTGTGGAAGGCCATTCTGAGGCATCAGTATGAAGATTGATGGCTTACTTAATATAGTCACATGCTTGCCAAAGTCTCAGAAAATTAAAGTTACTCATCCAGCACTTTGCTGAGAAAGTAGTAATTTTACAATTTTAAGTTACTTGGTAAGTTTCCGACTCTATGCTACTTCAGAAGGGTCATTTACATGATCACAAAGGAAAGTGTAATTTGCAAAACCCCTCTGAAAATAGAAGCACTTTCACTGAAAGAGTCAGGGGTCATTTTTTAACATGTTCAGTAAATATACAAGCATTTTGACAAAAAAATATACCTTTGAATTTTCTTGTATAGATGTGACCTGTGTGGGCATTTCCAAGCTTGTAATCAGAAATATTTGTCAAAACATAGATTGCAGGACCTAATGCTGGGTTGGTTCCATATTTAATTGTAACTTTATGAGTGTCTTGCTACTTATTCTAGGAAGTAAAAATAGAACATATTTTCCAAATGCAACAGGCATAATTGCAGATATACTCTTGAAATCACTAAATTGTGAAAATAGATTATTAAGGTTCAGAGACTTGAGAAAACCAATTATAATAATTTTCAGTAGCTTTCTGAACTATTTAGTATTTGTGAGCAATGTAACATAACAGATACATCAATCAGACAGTTAGAATGTCTACTGAATGTCTTAGCTGGCTGTGTTTGCCATACTGGAAATGGGAGGCAGAAATGATTATTTCTGACTTACGCACAATGTTCAGTTTACACTAAAATAGAAAACAATCTCATGAGAAAAAGATGAAGTACTATGAAAATAAAATAGTTTGATTTCCATCAACATTATTGTCTGTACAAGTAGTAGAGCCTTGATCTGTCCATTACTCCGGGCTTCACCTAAAGGATAAGAACGAAAAAAGCACTTGCTCCACCTTTGGCTTGGGTCTTCTAAGAGGACTTCCCAAAAGCACACTGTGGCCCATGACAAGGGGTTGACAAATTAGGTCATGGCGTGACTACCTGAAATGGAAAATCCACATGTGACAGCTAATTATAAATTTCTGATAATACACGCACACAGAGATGGAAAATAATTGCATCATGAGTATGTTTGTCTCTCTGGGGTCACATCTGTTTTCTGCTACCTGGTATTGTATAAGAATTATTAATAGCCAGAGGTAACATTAGCCATGAATAAAAGCAACTGCTGGGCAGGGTGTGGCCATGGGCTGAATCTGGTGTTCCTACATCTCACTGATGCCCTCAGATGAGCTACTGACACAGACATCGCATCCTGGTCCTTGGAGACCCAGGAGACTGCAAGAGGGAACCCAAGGAAGACCCTCCCTGTCAATACGAAAGGGATCATCAGTATTCCAATACTGAAATCAGAGCCAATCATGACCATACAGACCACTTCAGCACCTTTGAAAGCACGGAATAGCAGGAAGCTCACTTCTTACCTTAATGTACAATTGTGGTGTGACTGCCACACTACACAAAGCACTGCGGTTATAGATTTGTGGAAGAACCAAGTTCTTGCTACATGGAACCCACTGTTCTCACTGAAAATCTGACCTCGATTACAAAACAGACTCTATTTGATCTCCTTTGAAAAGCCTTCTTCCCATAAACGTCTACTTTGTTCTCATTGAAAATCTAATCTTTGTGTGATTCCCCTATTATCTTCCAAATCTGTCTGAGGCTTTTTCATTTTCCCTCTTTGTACAGCAAATATATGAATCCTAAGTATTCTAAATGCATAAAAAATAAGGTAAAAGGAAGGACATATTTGTTATAAACTCATTTTTATAGACTCTTTTCTGATGATCAGGTCCAGGAAAGAATACCTTGTTTAGACATATAAAAAGATATGAAATTAAGTCTCAACACATCTTACATAAAAATCAATTCCAGGTAAGCTAGAGACTTAACTATGAATGACAAACCTTTAAATCTTTTAGAAAGTACTATAGATGAATAGGATTTATCTAAGTGAAAGTGTCCTACTTCTTAAACAAGACACATGCCCTTTCTTTGTGCTTTTGATAAATAAGGTTTCCTGATTTGAATGCCATTGAGTGTACTAACCTTTTTCTTTATGGTATATGCTTAGTTTACAGTCTGCATCTCTTAATTCCCATGTCTTTTATGTGTCTGATTTTTCTGGGTGTTACTTTTTCTAGTTCTTGGTCACATTGCCATGTTTCCTGAGTGTGTGCATGTCTGTGTGTTTTTACTAAGTTCATGTCCAATTATGTTTTATTGCTGGAAACATTTTGACCATTGATTGAAAGCATATTTTTCTAAAGTATGTGCTTTTGCTTCTGTCCAGTGCAAACCCAGGGCCATTTAAAAATGAGTTCATCAGGAAGAAACTTGGAGCTACCCAGGCACCCCGGCCACCTCTCTCCGCTGCTCCTGTGCCCTGTGGCCCGGGCAGCGCCGAGCTGTCGGAAGCCCTGGCCATGGGGCAGCCCTGGCCTTGCTCCGTGTGAGGTGCAGGGCCATCCGCGAGCTCCCCTGATAGGCCGAGGGTGGGCAGGCGGGAGGCGTCGTTCCTGCAGCGGTGGGGGCTGCAGCCGCCGGCCTGGGCTCCTGGCACCACGAACATAGACGTGGAGCTCCACCTTCGGCACAACTACCCCTGGAGCAAGTTGCCGGCCAACGTGAAACAGAGTCTTGGAAATTCAGCGAGAATGTGAAAAGCAGGTTGTCCTCTACAGCATCCGCAATCATTTAGGATACAGAAATAACTCAGTTAAACATGTCAAGAAAGGTGAACGTAAATCCTGTGAGGAACTACTGAAATACAGTCGAGATCACCTCATGCTGTACCCTTAGCACTTATCGGATATTATGGTAAAGGGTCTGAGGATAACACCATTTTCATATTATACTGGGATTATGGAGGACATTATGAACAGTGAGAAAAGTTATGATTCTTTGCCCACTTTTACTGCTGCTGACTGTCTAAGGCTTCTTGGCATAGGAAGAAACCAGTACATTGATCTGATGAATCAGTGTAGATCATCAAAAAAATTTTTCAGAAGGAAAACGGCCTGTGATCTTCTGCCAATAAAGCCTGTGGAAATTGCCATAGAGTCATGGTGGGTGGTCCAGGCTGCGTATATCACAGAAGATGACATAAAAATATGCACTTTGCCTGAGAGATGTGCTATTGATAAGATCATCGATGCAGGCCCTCAGCTGGCTGGATCACTAGATTACACATTGAACCACTTGGATTTAATCTATATTTTCAGAGCATTTCACCCCAAAGCTGCAGAATACACGTTCTTCTCAAGCACACATGGAACATTTTCCAAGATAGACCATATGTTAGGCCACAAAATAAGTCTTGATAAATTTAAGAAAATTGAAATCATACCAATTGTCTTCTCTGACCACAGTGCTATGAAATTAGAAATGAACTACAGAAAAACAAAAAACAAAAAACTGGAAGACACACCAATTCATGGAGGCTGAATAAATGTTACTAAATAATGAATGGGTCAACCATGGGATCAAGGAAGAAATCAAAAGATATCTCGAGACAAACAAAAATGAAAACACGACGACCCAAAATCTATGGGATGCTGCGAAAGCAGACCTAAGAGGGAAGTTCATAGCATTGCAGGCCTACCTAAAGAAACAAGAAACATCACTAATCAACAGTTTATCTTCACACTTAAGGGATCTGGAAAAAGAACAGCAAAATAAGCCCAAAGGGAGTACAGTGAAGGAGATAATAAAGATCAGAGCAGAAATAAATGAAATAGAAACCAGAAAAACAATACAAAAGATCAATGAATCCAAGAGTTGGTTCTTAGAGAAGATAAACAAAATTGACAAACCTTTAGCCAGACTCATTAAAGAGAGAGAGAGAGAGAGAGAGAGAGAGAGAGAGAGAGCTGAGCTCCCAGATGGCTCAGTTGGTTGGAGTGCATCCTCTCAACGACAAGGTTGCCGGTTCGACTTCCACAAGGGATGGTGGACTGCGCCCCCTGCAACTAGTAATGGCAACTGGACCTGGAGCTGAGCTGCGCCCTCCACAACTAAGATTGAAAGGACAACAACTTGACTTGAAAAAAAAAAAAAAAAAAAGGCCTGGAAGTACACACTGTTCCCCAATAAAGTCCTGTTCCCCTTCCCCAATAATAAAATAAAATAATAAAATAAAATAAAATAAAAAGGAGAGAGAGACAGAGGACCCAAATTAATAAAATCAGAAATGAAAGAGGAGAAGTGACAACAGACACCACAGAAATACAAAAAAAATTTAAGAAATTACTATGAGCAACTATATGCCAACAAATTTGACAATCTGGAAGAAATGGACAATTTTCTAGAGGCATGCAACCTTCCAAGGCTAACTCAAGAAGAAACAGAAAACCTGAATAGACTGATTACCACCAGGGAAATTGAATCAGTAATCAACAATCTCCCAACAAACAAAAGCCCTGGACCAGATGGCTTTACAGGTGAATTTTACAAAACGTTCAAAAAAGAATTATCACCTATTCTCCTCACTCTCTTCCAAAAAATCCAGAAGGAAGGAAGACTCCCAAACACTTTTGACGAAGCCACTATCACCCTGATCCCAAAATCAGACAAAGACACCACAAAAAAAGAAAACTACAGGCCGATATCTCTAATGAATATAGATGCAAAAATCCTCAACAAAATATTAGCAAACAGAATTCAGCAATACATTAAAAAGATCATACACCATGATCAAGTGGGATTCATCCCTGGTATATAAGGGTGGTTCAACATCCGCAAATCAATTAATGTGATACACCACATTAACAAAATGAAAAATAAAAATCACATGATCATATCAATAGATGCAGAAAAAGCATTTGATAAAATCCAGCAGCCATTTATGATAAAAATCCTTAAGAAAGTGGGAATAGAGGGATCATATCTCAACATAATAAAGGCCATATATGATAAACCCACAGCTAACATCACACTCAATGGGGAAAAGCTAAAACCATTCCCCTTAAGATCAGGAACGAGGCAAGGTTGCCCACTTTCTCCACTTCTATTCAACGTAGTGCTGGAAGTTCTAGCCACAGCAATCAGACAAGAAAAAGAAATAAAAGGCATCCAAATCGGTAAGGAGGAAGTAAAACTGTCATTATATGCAGATGATATGATACTATATAGAGAGAACCCTAAAGACTCCACCAAGAAACTATTAGAGCTGACAGATGAATTTAGTAAAGTAGCAGGATACAAAATTAATATTCAGAAATCAGTTGCATTTGTATATACCAATAATAAAAAATCAGAAGGAGAAATTAAAAAACAAAATACCATTTACAATTGCTCCAAAGACTACAAAATACATGGGAATAAATTTAACCAAAGAAGTAAAAGATCTGTACTCAGAAAATTATAAGACACTGAAGAAAGAAATGAAAGAAGATACAAATAGATGGAAACACATACCATGTTTATGGATAGGAAGAATTAATATAGATAAAATGTCCCTACTGCCTAAGGCAATATACGTATTCAACGCAATTCCAATCAAACTACCAACGACGTTTTTCACAGAAATAGAACATACAATCCTAAAATTTATGTGGGACCATAAAAGACCCTGGATAGCCTCAGTAATCTTGAGAAATAAGAACAAAGTGGGAGGTATAACAATACCTGACATCAAATTATACTACATGGCTACAATAATCAAAACAGCATGGTACTGGCATAAAAACAGACCCATAGATCAATGGAACAGAATAGAGAGCCCAGAAATAAATCCATGCCTATATGGCCATTTAATCTATGACAATGGAAGCAAGAATGTACGGTGGCGTAAAGACAGTCTATTCAATAAATGGTTCTGGGAAACCTGGACAGACACATGCAAAAAAATGAAGTTGGACAACCTCCTTACATCATATACAAAAATAAATTCAAAATGGCTTAAAGACTTAAATGTAAGATCTGAAACCATAAAATTCCTAGAAGAAAATATAGGAAGAAACTTCACAGACATTACCTGGAGTAGGATTTTTACTGATATAACCCCTCGCATAAGGGAAGTAAGAGAAAAAAGAAACATGTGGGATTACATCAAACTAAAAAGTTTTTTCACAGCAAAGGAAACCATCAGTAAAACAAAAAGGGATCCTACTGAATGGGAGAAGATATTTGCCAATGATATACCTCATAAGGGGTTAATATCACAAATTTATAAAAAACTCACTCAACTCCAAAAAAAACAAACCACCCAATTATAAAATGGGCAGAGAACATGAAGAGACATTTTTCTAAAAAAGGACATACAGATGGCAAACAGACATATGAAGAAATGCTCAACCTAACTAACCATCAGAGAAATGCAAATAAAAACCACAATGAGATACCACCTCAACCCAGTCAAAATGGCTATCACCAATAAATCAACAAACAACAAGTGCTGGCGTGGATGTGGAGAAAAGGGAACGCTTGTGCACTGTTGGTGGGATTGCAGATTGGTGCAGCCACTATGGAAAACAGTATGGAGGTATCTCAAAAATCTGAAAATGGAACTACCTTATTATGATCCAGCAATTCCACTCCTAGGTATCTATCCGGAGAAATCCAAAACTCTAATTCAAAAATCTTTATGCACTCCTGTATTTATTGCAGCACTACACACAATAGCCAAGACATGGAAACAATTGAAATGACCATTGATAGATGACTTTATTAAGAAACTGTGGTACATTTATACAATGGAGTATTACGCAGCCATAAAGAAGAAAGAAATCATACCATTTGCAACAACATGGATGGAACTAGAGAACATTATGTTAAGTGAAATAAGTCACACAAGAAAGACAAATATCATATGATCTCACTTATATGTGGAATCTAAAGAAAAGAATAAGTGAATGAACTAATCAGAAACAGTTTTGGAGACATAGAGGAAAAACTGAGGGTTGCTAGATGGGAGGGGGGTGGGATAAGGGGAAAGGTGAGGGGATTAGAAAACAGTCGGTAACCACAAGATGGCCACAGGGTTCTGAAAATTAATTTGGGGAATGTAATCAATAATGTTGTAAAGATTTTGTAGGGTATCCGATGGACACGTGTCCCGTTTGGGAGACCACCTCAGGGCTGATGTAGATGCCTGATCACTGCACTGTACACCTGAAGCTGAACAATAATGAATGCCAACTATAAAAAAAAAGTGAACCTTATGTAAATTATAGACTTTAGTTAATAATAATAATAGTGTCAATATTTGTTCATCAACTGTAACAAATGTGGCACAGTAATGAAACATGTTAATGATATTGGAAACTAGAGGAGTGGATGTTCATACAGAAACTCTCGTGTTTTTGCTCAATTTTTCTATAAACCTAAAACTGTTTTTTTTTTTTAAAAAGTATGTTGTTTCATTTCTAAATATTTGTAAATATTTTTATACATCTTTTTACTAGCAATTTCTACTTAATTCCACCATAATCAAAGAACATGATGTGTACAATATAATCCTTTTAAATCTGTTAAAAAAGAAAAGAAAAAGAAAAATGAGTTCATAATTTAAGGCTCTTCATAACACACAGGCTGTGTATTTTTAGGTCCCTGTTTGGTGTGAGACTGACCATGGGTAGTCTTTAAGCATGAGAGGTGCAGCGTTTTGGGTTCCAGGTGATGTGCTCCTGTCTGCTGTGGAGGCCACACCTGAGAAGAGGTAACCTGGGGCGTCTTTCATCCATGCAAATGGCAGTCACATCACACACGAAGGGTACCCTGGGGGAAGCTTCTACCTTTATTACTTTTTAATCTCCGGTTTTCCACCTTTCTTTCCCCTAATTTATGAGTACCTCAATTAAGCATTTAACAAATATCTTTTAATATATATATCCCATTCAGAATTATAGATTTTTTGTTTGTTTGTTAGTTTGTTTTTGCTGCATTAGGATTGTTTAGGGTATTTTTCTCCATTATACTATCAGAAAACCGTCAGTCATTAGTTTTTCTTGTCTTTCTTTTACCAGTATCTTTCCCTTCTCTCTGCTTTTAAATTCCCATTTATTCTCTGAGTTCTCTAAAAATTCTATTATCTGATTTCTTCATTCCCTTGTATCGATAGCAATACAATTCAGAGTTTAAAAAATGCAATTCAATAAATATTTTCCAGGAGTTTGAAAGATGATACATGGAAATGAGAGTTTGTCTCCTAAAAGCACTGTCACTTTTCCCTCTGCAAACGAGTAACTAAACACCCATGAGAATATTTGTTTGCAATACCAAATTGCCAATGCATTAATGCAAGAACTGAAATACATTGCCACAGACTTTAGTCTGGCATTTTCTCTAGTAAAATATGTACCTTTAGTGTTTGATAATCTACAAGTGCATACTTTTTGCAGAAAGAACATAACTGTTTTCTTTAAGGCTGTAGAGTTTATATGCTTCATACGATGGCATGTTGTTTGACAATTGTGAAAAAAAATGGTAGCTGTAAACAGTGATGTTGTGTGAATGACAGGAAAATAAGACCCACTTCGAGACGTTCGTGACTATGGGGAACTTAAACAGTGAAGATTAAAGTGCCATGGCCACTGGAGGACAGTGGGTTCTGAATGCCGTGCCACATGGGGCATAAGCCATCTTGGAAACTGGGGAGGATCATGGTAAATGCTGGTTGCACATCTCATCTCCAAATTAGACATAGAGACTCTGGTGCTTGGGCAATTTCCTAGGCAAAGAGCTCCTCTGGGACTTGTTCTGAGAGCATCTTCTCCGTTCAGATGCAATATTGAAAAGTAAGGCATTGCCCCTGCTAGTCTAAATTTAGTGAAAAAGCACTTTTGGAAAATAATCTAATTACTTCTCCCCTCCAGTTTAACTGACGTAAGGTTACCTGGAAGTGTACTGTTTGTGTTAAACATTCATTCTAGACCAGGAGGTAAAAGATTTCGTATTGATACACAAGAGAAGGACTCAAAGTATAGTTCATGGCAGTTGAATGTTCATGCCTCTTTGCCCTGGATCTTGAAGTTGTTTAGATAATGGGTAAATGATATGGAAGACTGTGGCAATTATCACAGTCTTAGAACGCCAGGAGAAACTGTGGAATTACTTACTTTGGTGGGAGATGGTTCTCTGATGCCCTAACTCTGATTTCCCACTTTTCCACTTCCACCATGTAGACAGCACATGTGTTTTTAAATTAGCAATTATCATTTTAATCTCCATTATGGGTTTAAAACCTTTGCTTGCACTAAATCTGTGTGACTTTAAGCAAAAGTCCATTTATTAAATCTTTTATTAGGCTTTTCATTATGCATGCTTGTAAAGATCTTAATAGAGATGTTAAGTAATGAAATTTTGCAAGTCCCTAAAATCTTCATAAATCTCCATAAATTGACTCTCTATGAGAAACCTGCTTTCATTGTGTCTGATTTTTATTCATATGCAACCAAAATGTTAATATACTTTAATTAGAGCTAATATGATTTATCTCTTCACTCATTATATAAGTTAATTTTCTTCTAAAGAAGTCCTGTTTTCAAATTCTCTCCAGCAGTGTAGAATTAAAGTAATTATAGTTTGGCTCAGGAAATTAGTCATGAAGCTTCATGAATGCTAAAATAAATTGGAGTTTTCACAGGATAGATTAGGCCATATGCTTTACAGAAGTAAAAAGAGAGAGGAAATGATCTCTGTTACTGAGTTTCCTGCTAGGGATCAATTGAAGGTATAAACGAGAAGTCTGGACATTGGAAAACCCAGGACAGAAAGAATGGTCATCATTTTCATGGCCTCCAGTCTATCAAAGTGGTTCAGAACGCAGGCGTTTAGAGTCTAGGCATGATTCCAGCACTGAACAAGAAAATGCTCTTTGTTCAACATCTGATTTCATAACAATTTGGCTTCATTTGAGTGATGAGCTCAAAAAATGTTCTAAAATTGACCATAAATATTTTTATGATCTGTGTCTGTTGTTTCAGGTAGAAAATCTGTTTTCCTTTTCTAAACATCCTACAATGTCCCTCTTTAACCCCTCTTTACTATCATCGCAATGTCCCCAAACCTTCACAATTAAATTTGCAATACTTTTATTTTGTGTCTTTCTCACACACAAAAGACATCACTCATAAATTGCTTTGTAGGTACTAAAATTCATCTGTAAACAGTGCATTTCTTTGTTCTGAAATTAATGGTGAACACATTTATTTTAATTGAATAATAACTCCACAGAAATATTCCTTGTAAATTAAAGGAGAAACAAGTATTTCTGAAAAATACTTCCATTCCAGAAAATACTTCTATTCTGGGTATGCAAACATTGTGGGGAAACAGAAAGAGTTCACATTAGAGGTAAACTGACGACCATCACATAACGCAAAAAAAAAAAAAAAAAAAAGGGAAATATACTGCAAAATTAATTTCTGCTGTTCTAGCATTGTGGTTCCATAAAGGAGGCTGTTTGGTTCTTGTACATACTTGTAAATTCCAGTACATAGTATTTAATTCCTATAGATAAAGGTGACTGAAAAGAACCTGATTATTTGTTATGCTTCCTGCATAAATTGCAGCCTATTGTGATTCCTGAAACAGTATCAGTGAACACAATGTGTAGTGAGCTCTCCCCAGGATCTGTGCCATGTGCCATTTAATTGTCTCTTGTGGTGGACAAATCAGCAACTAGAGTCACAAGGTTACCTGTGTTTGTGAGCATGTATGTGTGCAAGTCTCTGTTACCTGCAAGATGGATATTCCTCATGGGCTGCGATACTCAGTGATTGATGATCAGCTCGATGTTTCCATGGTGCTGTTCATCATGTAGATTTCCTTATTAACATCTCTTAATCTACCAGTTCATGGATGAGAGATTCTGCATCGTGCTCGTCATGCCCCATTACAGAATAAGTTATTAAGTGTCTTTCCAATTTAGCTTGCTGAGTCTACTCAGAAACATATTCTCTATTTTTGTGTTTGAAATTTCAACATGTTTACACTTTGTTTTTGAAAACACTCGTACCAGAAAGGTCCTACGATGTTGTGACCAAGACCATGGACGTCAGAATCTGTCTTGGATTCACATTTTGGTTACCTATTTACTGGCTTTGTAGTCAAGAGTATGTTACATTGAAATTAGATTTTTTAAAAATCTAACAAATGGGTGTAATAATACCTACCATGCACAGTTGTTTGGAGCAAGATATATTAGGTTGGTGCAAAAGTAATTACAGTTTAAAAGGTTAAAAATAATTGCAATAACTTTTGCACCAATTTAATGTAACATACCTAGTGCAGTGCCTGGTAGGATCTTGAGATGGTGAGTTTTATTCTCAATCCCTTGTTTAGTACTAGCATAGACATGTGATCACATGGCACAGTGATTTAGTCATGACCTTTTGGGGGAGAACATCTAGGCTTAAATCCAGCTTCCACCGCTGGATGTCATTGTACAGCACTCACAGAAGTCCTTTGCAATGGGAATGGGATGCAAGCCACAAATATGTATTTAATTTTAAATTTTTGAATAACCACATTAAGAAGGCAGAAAGAAACAGGTGAAACGAGTTTGAATCATTCATTTTACTTTACAAAACATGTACCAAATGTAATCACTATGAAAAGTAATGAGGTAATTCACTTTTTTTTTTTCATAGCCTTTGGAACCCACTGTGTGTCTCACACTCTGAATATATCTTGATGTGGATTAGGCCTCAGATAAGTGTTCAACAGCCACATGTGGCTTGCGGCCAACATATTGGGGAGTGTAGACCAGGAGAAATGTCTGGCATAGAGCAACGTTTGGTGTGAGTATCGTATTTAAATTGTTCTCATACATTAAAAGGTACTATAGTACCTATTTATAGAGTATTATTAGGGACAATGAAGATAATGTGCAATAGATAATAGAACCTGGCTCGTAATAAGGATTCTATTAATATTATCAACATTATTATTACGTGTCAGACATTGTGTTGAAAACTGTGGTTACAAATATGATTACAGTTCTATCCCTGCCCTGGAGGACATCAGTGGCAAATATGGGCCAGTGAGGTTTTATTTCTATGCATTTTGAGTAAATGAATGCACATGTGGCAGCTAGTGATTCTGTTTGCTATTTCTAGTCCATTCTCCTTCCTTCTCTGCCATGTTCTGTAACAAGGGAGGCTGAATCCTGCAGACTATATAGTCAGGATTGATGGAATCATGATCGTTGAGCCAATGGGAGGGACCAACAGAAGACTGAGAGTATTTACTCCTACTTCTTTACTGATTAGACTCCATTTCTTTGGGGGGGGGGTGATACCATTATAGCACCCCCTGGGCCGTCACTCTCCCTCACTTCTAGCCTTTCCAGGGCTCCAGAACATTCCATCCCAACCTTGGCCTTTAAGCCCTAACTTCTCGCCTGTGACTTCTCACTTTTGCCAGGCTCTGGGCACACCATTATTCCTGTCTGTTCCCTTAACCTCACCCTCTTCTCCACATGGCCTCTTAATTTGTACCATCAGTGGTGAATTCAGCTTCCTCTATGCACTTTAATTGATTCAATGGCCAACTCCGTGATTCATTCTAATTCCCAGATTCTAGAAACTGTGTTCTTTCTCATTTGGGAGGCTCCAAGTTTTTCATTTAATTTTTTGGTCCACATTCTCATCTCACCCTTAGAACACAAGGAAATTGTCTGTGGACATTGAATTGTGTAAATTACCTATTTTAGGCAGCTTGTTATTATGCAACACAAACATTTGGAATAAGCCAGCGTGATTCTTGGACAAGCACATGAATGTTGTGAAAATAATATTTCTTTAGGGTAGGATAAGGAATATGGATTAAGTGACCTGTTCATCTCTAAGATTCTAGAAACCTATGATTGCCCTACTTCCACAGTACAGAATTGTGGGACTAGGACCCATTCCCCAGTTTTCTCAATTTGCCTCAAGACGGTTCTCTAGAGACATCCACTTTCCCCAAAACTTGATGTTTGACATTGGAGGGAGTGGTCCATGAATTCCACCTAATCCATGAAACTCTGGATGAACTCAAGACAGGGAAACATACCCTAGAATCAGAGACCTTCACATATGACGTACATCCATCCCTCTATCACATCCCAGATATTTTTCAGTAACCATTTACCTATTTGGGTGTATTTTCATTCTCTCTCTATATTTTATTCCAATGAGTTATAGAGTAATTTGGGAACACAACTACTGGATGAATTTCCTATGGCTGCTGTAACAAGTTAGCACAAACTTGATGGATTAAAATAGGGAAATGTATGCTCCTAGAATTCTGCAAGCTAGAAGACTAAAGTCAAGGTGTCAGCAGGGCCGGGCTCCCTTCGTTCCAGGGAAGCATCTGGCTTGGCCTCTTCGAGCTTCTGGTGGTTGCTGGACACCCTTAATGGTCTATGTCTCAGACGAGCATCCCTCCAATCTCCTCCGCCTCTGTCATCACATGGCGTTCTCCCTGTGTCTGTCTCTGTCCAACTCCATTTTCTTATGAGGAAACTAGTCATTGGATTAGGGTCTGCTCAAATCCAGTACAAACTTATCTTAACGTGATTACTTCTGCAAAGGTCCTATTTCCAAACAAGGCCACAGTGACAGGTACTGAGTCGGTATTTGAAGGACACTATTCAATTCAGTACAGTCATAAAAACGTTTTTATTGTAACACCCAGATTTCTTCTCAGCCTTTCACTTTACACAATCTGATATTTGAATCTGTCTGCATTACTCACATTTGAGTTCAATTCATACAAATTTTAGTATGTATCTTCTTCATTTTTGGCAATCTTATATTCATTTTTTTCCTGCACACTCAGTGTGCACTGCAGTGTTGGATAGTATTTTAAAAAATATCTTTATTCTTCTTAAGTCTATCACATCAAAGATAAGATTTTCTTTTTAGGCTTGTCAGTTAATATCTGTTTTCCATAGTTTATTTATAGTTACCAGCTAATGTAAGAAATAGGTTCAGTATTTCGCAATGATACATGAAAACAGTTTATGAAATAAGACATACACCATGGAAGCATAATGTGTTATTTTTCAATGACTCCTTTAATCAATTGAATCAGACAGTAATCTGCTTGAAGATTCAACTCACAGTTGAGAAATAAAAAAAATTAAATGAGCTGAGTTCTAAGAGAAAGGGTTTAATTGAAAAATGGGCTACGGTCAGGGGAAAAAAGTATAAGAACTCTAATGACCAGCTTGATAATAGGTAGAGTAGACAAATTTGAGATTTGAGAAGACCTATTTCTACAAATTAGTACCTCATCAGAGTGGAAAAATTTTAAATAATACCTTTTTTTTCAGTAATAAAAGGACTGGGAGATAGGTATTTTGCTCTCATGATAGAGAAGAAAGTTAAAATAATATATGGAGAAAAATTTGGACATCTCTAACAAATATATTAAACATTCATGTTTACAGTCTTATCCCCAGATAAAAATGACCAATACAGCCGCTCTGTGTCCAACGCACTTTAGTTCCCATGCTTCATACGCGGGTTGAAAGAAATATAGAGATAATAAGGAAGCCATAGCAAAAATGACAAAACAAAAATATGAGGTGCACAGGCTAAAACTATGGAAGCACTGTTTTTATGAGTACAGCAAATGGATCCAATGCACTCACTAAGTCATTGCTTTGGGGCCTTTCTTTATTGGTCCTTCACTCTGTGCCTGGCACTGTCCTGGGTGGCGGGTACTTCGCAATGGAAGGGAAGAAGCACCAGTCTACCCAATGCCGACCTCCTCAGGTGTCATCAACATGTTTTATAATTCACCTTTGTTACCTGGGTCCCTTTGAACTGTGAAGAGAATGGCAAAAATGGGCAAGTTATTGTTAAACAAGATAAATTGTTATAAATTATAATTTTCTCTTAAAACATTTTTAACAGCACGTTAACTGATAAGACACAATGGAGGGGGAGAAGAAAAGAGAGGTTGCCAAGGAAACAGTAGGCTTTAAATGAGCACCAGAAGGAACAGGCAGGTAAAATGCATGAAAACTGGCTCTGTAATTAAGCTCTCTCACCGGTTCAAAATTGATAGAACTGGGTGCTGCAAAAAATGACCGACCTATTTTCTTATCTGGCTCAGCCCACAATGAAATAATGAGTGACATCGGATATACTCTGTCCTCCTTGGCCAAACTCCATCATTTCCCTGCCGTAACTTTGCTCAAGCCCTCGTGGTAAATTCTATATTTCACATATTTAAGTCTCACTTGTTCTCTTAGTGTCCAGCTTTTTCCTGAGAAGAAAAACACTGTGAAGAATAGACAGCATACAGGGCCCTCTTCATTTATGTCCTGACTCGTGGGCCTAAAGGAAGTAACTTACATTCTGAACAAACACATTTTCTGTCCATCTGCAAGCTGCCTGGTCTTACGTAAGTTACTAAAAAATCTCAGCTTTCTGTCTGAAGATGGAAATATGAAAAACTTTCAGTAAGGTTTATTTTCAGACGATGAGAATGTAAATGAGACATTTCTGTGACAATTGTCTCACATTTCCTGACTTATAATACATTTTCCCCTTCTGTGAGTTTTTTGGTGTTTTAATATTAAAAGTAACAAAACAAACACAGTTGTAGTTGGATAAGTAGAAGTCATGTTCACACGGTGATTGACGGTCAGTTAAAGAGTGGGGTTGAGGAATTGAGAGAGAGAGAGAGACAGGACAAGAGAGAAACAATGAAGTGAAGGTAAGGAGGGCATTTGTGATGAGGGAGAGCAGAAAAGGTGAACAAGGAAAGATGGGAAATAGAAGTGAGCCTGGAGTTCAGCATGAATGGAGAAGCTTCAAAAGGGAGGGGCACTGCGGGTCTGTCATGTTCCAGGAAATGTATTTGCCGGTTGAGAACTCGCAGCAACCTAGAAAACTAGGTAATAAAGCCTTACAGATGAGCCGTGTGCCTGGGTCTCATTTCATTGTGCTCCGGTTGTGCTTTTTGTTAGTCTGGGTCTCATTTGCTACAGAAGAGTCTGGTGCAGTGTCTCCCGAGATCGGTTCCTGTATCTCCCAGCTTCCTAGCCCAACCCTACGTCTTTGATAAACTCAAACAGGGCTCCATGTCCCCGAATCTATAATCCATCGCTTTGCCCCTCTTCTACTCACACTCATGGACTGGGTTGTGGAGTCCAAACTGTGTCCCTGTGACATTTCAGGGTAGTGCATGGATATGCATGTGAAATTAGGAATGACAAAGAAACTCTTCAGCATTGTCCAAATCCTTACAGAAAGGGAGGAGAGCGTGCTTTGTTTTGTAAGTTAACAAGATGGCTTTGAGAATGTGAAAATTGCTACTCATGATGTATTTCTAAATTTGTTCCCAGATCTATTGGAACAATAGGACAAGAAGTTTTAGAATTGCCTCTAATCTGAGTTGGCAGAAGATGGAGAAACATAATGATGTAGGACAGCGATCAACTGCCTTTCCAGGAATGTGGATGGAATCAGAGAGAGGGTTTTACTGAGCAGAATTCGAGTCTGTGGTAATTTCCAGGCAGATGGCATGGGATATTTTCATCCTAAAGTTTTACGATAGGATCTCGAAGGACCCCATTCAGCATGATAAAAGATTTCATCCATGTGTGTCTGCCCTCAGAAGCCCCTCTGCTCTGAATGACAACTCATTATTTTTAAGTACATCAATTTTCCTGCTCTTGAACTATTACACTATGGTTATAAATGGGCTTAAATAACTTTCATGACCAGGTCTTCCTGGGCAGGAAAGGCAAACAGGCACAAGAGTTGATGTGAGGATCTTCCTCGTTATACAACCTTCTTCACAATCCATTCTTGGGATTTCCAGGAGGACATAAGCTCCTTTTGGGCATGGGCATCTGCCTGGGTCGCACAACACCACGTCCCCACGACTGGGCAAGGGTGTAAGTGACAGCAGCTTATCCTTGTATCGTCTGCTCAACAAACTGCTTTGTGCTTTCTGGAAGCTCCTGGTTCAAATGCAAACCTGCCATTTAGGAGGGATGGTTTCTCAAACACTATTAGCTTATTAACCTGTCAGCACCCTCCTGATCGAGGGGCAAGAGACTGAGAGGGGAGTGGCTGTAAGGACACGAGTGGCTGTGTCGTCCTAAAAAAGACGAACAGAGAAATAGTTTTAAATGTGCATGTGTTATCATATAACATGAAGCTTGATCTGACCTTAATAGTCCATCTTATTCTATTTCATACGGTGTTCATTTCATTTTCCCCAATTCACTTCCCAAAGTTATGTGGTTCAAACATTTACGAGTCATATATAACGCTCCTTCATTAGCCCGAACTTAGAGCACTGCCTTCTAAAAATGATGAGTATGTAGGTCAGCCACCACTCATTTTAGCCCACGTGGAAAATTTCCAATCTTAATACTGTTCTCTGAACAAGCTTTTGATGTGATTATTACATGAGACTCTCAGCTCCTTCCGCAGGAACACTCTGGCCCTTGCCTATATAGTTTTTATGTTCCTTACTACATGGATTTTATTTTCAGCTCAACTTCTAGAAAGAATTGTCTCTTCGAAAAAGAGATTTAGTACTGCCTTCCGGTTGCAATAGTACATGTAAACGTAATGGCTCTGAGAAAAACAGAAAAGATCAGGCAACATTTACTCATGTTGGAAGACAAGGCTTGAATGTTCAACACCCAGTTTCCTGGATAACAAGAAAGACACAGAGAGTTCTGAAGCCAGGAGCAGATGTCACTGCACAGAAGAGGGAGGCTAAGGTGAGGTTAGATGAGCTGCTAGATGGCGAGGCCCTGGGCTCCCTTAGGACGACGCGATCCAGCCTGAGGTCAGCTGGGAGCAGGCACCACCTCCCTCTGTACCAGCGTCAGGGACCACGTGTGCAAAGCGATGATGACATGCTTTCCCTACAGTCTGGTGATGGAAATAGTGTGTAGAACAATTACCGAATAAGTGGTGCTATTATTTGAAAATTTGAAGGCTATAGGTTGTTGGTAAAAACTGAATTCAAATATGATCTGCTATCTATTAGCTGATTGTAGGACTTCATTTCTGCTACTCAACTCATCTTCACTATTTGTCCTCAGGTTCCTAAAAAACAAAATGGAAAAGAGTAATATTATCTGTCTAACCATGTTGCATGGGAATATGTTTGTAACGATAGGTGCAGCTATGGATATATCTATACATTTCTGTCTTCCCATCTAGCAACTATCTATCTATCATCTATCTATCTATCATCTATCTATCTATCTATCTATCTATCTATCTATCTATCTATCTATCATCTATCTATCTATCTCTATCTTACCCTGTCTTCATTATTTAGAACATAAATATATACCACAATGAGTGGCTTCACTTGAAATTGGCATCTTCCTGAAGATTTTTCTGAATTATAATTTTATTTGAACATGATACTTTCTGTGTGTAGTGATGTTTTTTAACCGGTTTCTCACTTATAAGAACGTTTCACTCTGACTCTCTCACATATGACTTGTACAGATAGAAAGTTACAGTGTTTTGGTAAGAAAATGATAAACACCACCCACCCAGGGCACTTACCCAGCTCAAATAATACCACAGTGCCCTGCAGTCCTGTGTGCGTGTGTGCGGGGCGCCGGGCTGGCCAGCAGCATCCCTGCCATCCAGACCGACCATGTCCAGAACAGAGGACGACCTGACAGATTGCCCGAGTCTAACTGCTCGCTAAGAGAGTGTGTTCCTTCAGCTCTCAGCCTGACCGGAGGGACCTGTTGAGGTAGAAAGAGCAGCAGTTTGGAATTCAAGGCAGAACCTAGAAGGTTCTACTAGCTCCAGCTGGGAATGTAAAATGAGACAGAAGTGGTCAGAAAACAACAAATAAAAAAATAAAAATGGTAACACTATTCACCATATACTTGCCTTTATAAAAAAACAAAATCACAGCAGGAGGGAAAATAAACTACAGACAAGTTATCAGAAGGAGAAAAGGAAGCATTGCTGTGCTAAATGCACCATTACAACAAATTAAGAACATGTGAGTGACATTTCTTAAAACTGGGACTATAATTGTAAAACGTAAAAGCAACACATAAGTAATACACACCTTGGTTTCACAAGGGTGGGAAGGAGAGATAGGACAATTATGCTGGAAACTTCAATGCATTCTTACAAAGCTAACTCATGCCCTATGTGCACCAATGAACTTTTTAGGAATTTACTCATCTGATTTGGAAATTGATGTTCAAGCAAACACCTGCACACAAACGCTCAGCACATATTGTTTACAGTCACCAGAATCTGGAACCAACAAGATGCCCCTCCATAGGATAATGGAAACAACTATGGATGAACTGAAAAGGATAAGCAAACTGTGTTAAATGATGGGGTACTATTCAGCAATGGAAAAAAAAGAGCTATCAAGTGATGCAAAGATACAAATGAGCTTTTAATGCAAAATGCTAAGTAAAAAAAGCCAGTCTAAAAAGGCTGCTTGCTACATGAGTCTATTAGTAAGACATTCTAATAAGGGACCACTATAGAGACAGTACAAAAGTCCTCGGCTGCCAGGTGTTCAGTGGGATGATGGATAAATGGATAAAGCACAGGGGATTGTTTTCTGGGTGGTAAACTATTCTGTATTATACTGTAATGATGGAGAAATGACATGATGTATTGGACAAAACCTATAGAAGTTTACAGCATAAAGAGTAAACCTCAACACAGTAAGCAATGTTTAATATGAAATTAAATACACACACATATATATATATATATATATATATATATATATATATATATATATATATTTAAGCTGTGGTGTGATCCCAGGATGGACTGCAGAACGTAATAAAAGAATCTACGTGTATTACAAACAGGTTGAAAAATAACTAAGAAGTGGAGGTGTGGGAAAATGCTGACCTAAGTCTTTGGAATATGAATGGAGTCTAAGGTTGAATGCAAGATAAACTGTGTACAGTCACTGTGCTCTAGCTGATAAAGTTGTTTTCCACAGGGGTACAGATGAACAACTCTGAAACCACTACACATGTGTTCTGGAATTGAACAACTAAGTCAGTGGATGGTGGATGGTTGAATCCAGTTTTCTCACTGTTGGAGTGGGAAGTTACAGATAAACAAGGGTGGAGCAGGAATGATCCATGTGGCGATGGAGTAGAGCTAGAGACATTACTGTCAAGCCATGTTTAGCTTATTATAGATACAGATAATTACATCTAGAAATATTTGTGCATACATGGGTGAATGCACACGCATATATTATCTTGTGGTATCAGCAGAGAGAACCTAGAAGCAAATGACGTACCAGTACCAATGAGGACACTCAACATTAAATCTTGGCTTCTTACCATTCTTTAATAACATGGCTCCTTACAAAAATGGCTGGTTCTAGGACCAGAGTAGGAAATACACAAGATGAGCCTGGAACATCTGATAATGCCAGAAAGCAAGAAAGTGTCACACACACACACACACACACACACACACACACACACACACACACACACATGATGGGTTTGGTCAAAGGGACACAGGAGCCAACTAGATGTTCTCAGTGTCCAAAGCTGAAACAATTTGTACAACAAAATAGATATAGTAGTACCCATAAATCCACACTGATATAAAAAAATCCTGAATAAATAAATTGGGAGGAAGAGGCGAATCTCTTGTGCAGAATTTCTAATATTTCTGTGATACTCCGCCCCTGAGTGGGGGCCTGAGTCCCCCCTCCTTACCTGTGTTGTCAATAGAGTGATTTCCTTCCAAAGGGCACAGTATTGAGAGAGTAAAATAATAACTTTATGGTGGCTGAACTTGACAAACAATACTGAAGTCGGGTGTTCAAGCTTCAACATTAACAGAAATTTCAGTGCTCCCCCTGCATATGATGTGATGAGATGAGCACTTTGCCCTGTGGGTTCCTCCAATTTACATATAATCCCAATCTAATCCTGAGAGAAACATTCTCTAATATACTAACTGCTACTCAACAGAACTGTCAAGATCACCCCAAACAAAGAAGTCTGAGAAAATGTCACAGCCAAGAGGAGCCTGGGAGATACATGTGGTGGCTAAATGTCATGTGGTGTCCTTCATGGGATTCTGGAACAAAAAAGGGACATTAAGGTAAAAAAAAAATCTAAGAAAGTATGAATAATGTATGGACTTTAATTAATGATAATGCATTAATACTGGTTCATTAATTTGTGACAAATATAGCATATTAATCTACTCTACTGAGATGTCCATAACAGGGGACACTGGCTGTGGGTTACATGGGTAATTTCTATGTCATCTTTACAGATATTTCTGTAAATTAAAATAAAGAAGAAGAAAAAAACTTTATTAAAAAACAAAAATGATAGGGCATCATAATTTTATTCAGTCAATATAAAATATTTTTAATTCTATTTATCAATGATGTGAGCAGTTTAGAACCAGTCAGAAAATAAACTGACCTGATCCTAAGATTGCTTCAACTCACAGATAATTTGATAATTCCATAATGGCAATTAGAAACAACGACCCTATCTGAGGGATAAAGTAAGTTTCTCCAACATAAAGAAGAAGAAGAGGACGTGTGATGGCCAGATATCACAGGCTCTGCCTGGATGAGGTTTGACTTGAACGTTAGAGAAATAGCCATCCTGTCATAGGTGAAAAAGAGCATTTTCCAGGCCAGTAGGGAAGCAAGTCTGAGATGTGGACTGGGGATTCACGTGACATGCAGGACAGTGGTTCCTCTGGAGTCTCAGTTTACCTGTGTCCATAGAAGCAGTGTGCACATCTGGATGATGAGACAGGGGCTCTGACACATTTCAGAGGCAGCATGAGGGAAAATCTTCCCATAATACAATGAATCATTCAAAGAGAAAGAGAGAGATGGAAAATTAATGAGAGCAATTTTAGAAGAAGGCCATTCATTATAGGACCACGTGTGTGCTTTGACTTAGAATGGGAGCCAACAGGAGAACAAAAGCTCTGACGACTATTCTTCTGCTTCTAATTTTTCCCCAGCTCTCCCCTCTGGATGGCACAGGCTTGAGCAGCCTTTAAATGTTACTACCTGAGTCGCTTAAAATGCAGACTCAGAGAGTGAGATGATGACGTCATTCAGCTAAGTTGCTGGGAGTGAACCTCATGTTCCTTTCGACATGACAGCTCCCATAGCCTGTGAAAATGCAGAATCAGTCACTCACAGGCATATAAAGAGCAAAAGAGTGTCTTGCATTAAAGCATTGGGGGACAATGTACATTTTAAGAGCATTGCTGTGGAAGAATTACGTAAGTGATGATAACAATGAAAAACAACAACTGGTGTTTTAAGTACTAGGAAATTTTTGAGAAATTGGGAAAAACAAGTGAGACTGACAGACAAAACAATAGCTAGGAGACAACCGTAATATTTTGAAATCCATGCCATGATTTTGCATAAAATATCCCATCAGGCCACTGATTATGTTGGAATCAGAAAAGCTAGCTGTCTTAATTAATCTGATAACTCATATCCTTAAAAATAGAGTTTGTACAACATTTTAAGATTTGTACTATTTGTACATCTATCAGATTTTTATAGAGTACCAGATATTAATTTCAAACAAGAGAACCAAGATCAATTTTTCCAGTTTCAGTTTTTGAAACAGTAATTTCAGTTGTGTAAATCACCATGAAGGCATTATGTTTAGTTACTTCTTTGGTAAAATTTTAGATTTATAAACCTTGATTTTATGGTAGTACATACCTTGAAGTTTTATCAAATTAAAAAAAACATTATCTTTGCTGCACCTTCAAGTGAAATTTTAATTAGAAACAAGTGGTGTTTAGAGATATTCTGTACTAAAAAAAAGTTATCAATTTTGTTGTTGTTGTTGATCAGTAACCTCAAATTCATGAATCAGATTGTTTGTAATAAATTCCTTTGCAATTTGTCCAAGTTAAATACATTAGGAAATTTATTATAAAACATGAATGCTTAGAACAATGCACATTTTATTAAAATGAAAATATTTTCCATGAATAAAAATGGAAGAATATATGGAAGCCTAACTTTGTATATATGTGGATATGAGTCTATATAATGATTAACGTGATCAGTTTTAATTCAGTTCCAAATATTGCCCATCTTTATTTCCTGTGATTAGTACATATTTTTGTACTAATCACAGGAAATAATGTACTAATCACAGGAAATAAAATGGGCAATATTTGGAACTGAATTAAAACTGATCACGTTAATCAATTACCAACTGTTCTTTTTTTTTTTTTTAAGCAATTAGTTATCTTGTAAGGGTGAGAAAGAAAGAAACAGGAAACACATAAGCCGTGTAAATTCATTGAGAACAGAGGGCAACAAAAATTACGACAATCTGAATTACCCTCATAATATAAAAGAGCTAGAGCAAAAGATGCCGGCCATTTACTTAATTTTCTCTTTACTTCATATCCATCATTAGCCATGCTTTGAATCTGTTGGTCCTTCTCGGTTATGTTATTTGACTGACTGCTAAGTTCGGTGGATTTAAAAGGTGTCACCAATAGTGATCTGCTCAGTATTGCAGCTGCCGTAGCCGTGACCTCAGGTCAGGCATGTAATAGCCTGGCTGGGAATTTAGAAGGAAATCCTGGAGATCTACTAGATGACTATAGGGAACTTTGAAAAGCTGAGACATATATATGTTTTTTAATTTTATTAAATGTATTGGGGTGACATTGGTTAATAAAATTATATAGTTTTCAAATATACATTTCTATAATACATCATCTATAAATCCCATGTGTATTCACCACCCAGAGTCAGTCCTCCTTGCATCACCATATATTTGACCCTCTTCACCTTCTTCTACCACTCCCCATGTAAAACCTGAAAGCAACAAATGGACAAGACAAACAAACAAATAGACACTCAGAGACACTGAGACATATTTGTAGAGATCTAAAAGGCTGCTTTACTGGGGAAGTTCGTCCTATGCCCAGGAAAGAGGTAGGGAAGGAGACGCCTATCGACATAACCTTGAAGCTGTGCCCATGTGGAAATAGAAAATTGGAGCTGTCTATAATCTTTCCAAAGTCCAGAGACATAGATCCTCTTGGCCAAGGGTGGGAGACAAACAGGCAAGGCATGTAAAATAATGTAGTAAAGATTATGTGGCATGCCAGATGGACACCGGCCTTATCAGGGGGATCACTTCTTGGACAGTGTAGATGCCTAACCACTGTGCTGAACACCTGAAGCTGAAGTAGAATAATACTGAATGTCAAATATATCTATATATCTATACATATATAGCTATAGATATATATAGATATACATGCACACACAGGTTGCCAAAAAATGTGTACACATTTTAAGAACGGAAAACTACTATTAACACATTGTAATACTCAATATATATTGATAGCAATAGATGAGTACAAGTCACATTTGATTTCTGCAATTACAAGAGGAGCTCAAAGTGGTTACCATCAGTGTAATTTTAATACAGTTTTTCCTTTCTTAAAATGTATATACATTTTTTTAGCACCCTCTGTATATCGTCACGGGATGTGGAGTTCAGCAGAGGGAAGAGAGTCAATGGTATTGTAACAGCTGTATAAGATGTCAGAGGGGTAGTAGATTGGGGTGTTATCACTTTGTGAGGGCTGTAATGTTTAACTATTACATTGCTTTGTACACCTGAAACTAATAATAATAATAAAAAAAGAAATTATTACCCAAAAACAAAAAAGGAAGAACATTGTGCATGCATGGGCTGCACCCACAGGATTCACAGTGAATTCAACCAAGGTCTTCCCTGGGGACAGACTGCTGGAAAATACATCTACATGACATTCAAAACAATAAATTAACCAATGACTGGCCCCCATGAGGAAAAAAGAAAAGAAAAAAGAAAAAATCTTCAGGCCTATCATTGGTGGACCACTGAATTATGCTAACTCTGGGTTAATGTAAGCCAGACTTAAAAATAAAAACAACTTAAAAAACAAAAAGCTAGCAGCAAACTAAGTAGCAACAAAGTGCAGTAATAACACTGTGGTCATTATAAAAAAGTGATAAATAAGAATATCCAGGAACACCGGCAACGTAGTAGACACTCATATAACATGAGATGTATTCCCTTTCTCCCTGTTAATTATATATGCTCATTTAGATATGCAAACTTACACATTATCCAAAATGTATCTTATCCTATGTCTTCTCAGTCTATTCAGACCACAGTTATCTCAACCTTCTGTAAAACCACAGAACTTTTAATCTGTAAAACCATTTGCAATTCAATGGGTTTTGTCATTTAGTGCCTGTGTGATCTTGAGCAAATTACCTCATTTCACTAAGCTTCTTCCTTCCTTCCTTCCTTCCTTCCTTCCTTCCTTCCTTCCTTCCTTCCTTCCTTCCTTCCTTCCTTCCTTCCTCTTTCCTTCTTTCTTTGCAAAATGAGGCTGAGGATAGTGTGACTAAGGATGGTTCTGAGATGGAGTGGAATAACACATGTAAGACACTAGCACTGTGCCTGGTAAGAGCTCTAGAAACGGTGTATCATATATTGATACTATATATTTTACCGATCTGCCATATTGCATTTTCTCTGATCCAAACTCTTGCAATATGATTCTGTTTTCCACGTAACTCAGCATTATTTTCCAATCACTGTGGAAGCTCTTCAGGAGAGAGATCTGGTTTCCTCTGTCAACTAATGAATTAATCATTTAAATAACGTATAATCAAAGGAGGGAAGGCAGAGTCCAGATCCTGGACATAGAGGCATAGGTGGGAGTGGCGCCCTAGGGCCAGCTCATATACCTTGCACAAGGCTGTGAACACATTGTGCAACACTAACAACTTCAAGCCAACTGATGTCAAGTTGGTAGCCTGAAATTGTCCATGGAAGGGTATTTATTCCATAGAAATAAGCAAAAGCTACAAACTATCCCCCTGCCATTGTAACACACTTTCTGTATTAGTCAGGGTTCTCCAGAGAAACAAAACCAATAGGAAACAGTAGATATAGATAGAATTAGATATAGATGTAGCTATAGAGATAGAGACAGAGACAGAGGTAGATACAGATATACCTATAGATACAAAAAGGAGATTTATTATAGGAATTGGTTCACACAGTTCTAGAGGCTGAGAAGTCTCACAGTCTGCTGTCTGCAAACTGGAGACCTAGGAGAGCTGACAGTGTAATTCGGTGAAGACTGAAAGCCTGAGAACCAGGGATCCCATATCAGTGGGCAGAAGACAGTGTCCCAGCTCAAGCAGAGAGCAAGTTCCCCCTCCCTGCACCTTTTGTTCTGTTGGGGCCCTCAGCAGGTTGGAGGAGCCCACTCCCCCTCCCCAATTGGGGAGCACAGATCTACTTTTCTCAGTCCACCAATAAATGCCTTCCCCCCCAAAAAAACAACAAAAAACAACACCCTCCACACACACCCAGAAATGTTTTACCAGCTCTCTGGGCATCCCTGAGCTAGTCAGGTCAGCACATAAATTTACTCTTACACTTCTCAAATACACTATAATTACATACTGAATGACTGAAATGTAACAAAAATGGGCCTACATAAGCAGAAAATTAAAATCTACCTTTTAAAAGATTATCCTGATATTTGAAGTGAATATATATTTACTATCACCAAATGATTGTATCTGAAAGAGCTGCTTGCAGAGGTTTATAGAAAAGACACACACTAAATAGTAGTTGAATTTAGTATTCTGAAAAACCTCAATTGTTTTTCTCCTTTTGCCCAATTTTCCCATCGAATACTCCTTTGAATGGCTTACTAAATTGACAAGAAAGTAAATGCATGTTATGTGGTGAACGTGGCTCCCTTTTCTGGCCTCCCACTGAACATACTATTTTTGTTATTGGGTTACAGTTGAGGAAGGTTGTTCTTGGCAGATCTTTTATGTCTTCCGCTTACCGGAAATCACGAAGAGACATGCAATGGCAGTGTGAGAACTCCCATACAAGATGCTGGTGATTAAATAAAACAAACAAAACAAAATCATTGTCTCTGTTCTCAGAGGGCATGAGTGATGTGTCCTCCCTAACCACCCGCTTGCCGTGCCCCCTAAGTCACTCTAGATAGCTCCCTGCACCACCCAGGACAAGCCTTCAAAATATGTTTCCTTTTGATTATATCAATGTTTTATTGAACCATTGTGCTCTAAGTATGTATCAGTATGACCCATAGAGGTGAGATAACCAGAAAGGTCCTCTTTCACATCACAACTCACCACACAGGAAATAAAAATAGAGTCGTCATCATTCATGGATTCAGCATACTACTGCCATCAACAGTCACAAATGTCCCACTCTAGGACATGCGGAGGAGCAGACAGAACCCCCAACAGAGCTGGCAGTCGGCGCCAGCCGTCTTCCACCACAGACAGACCCTGAATTTTAAAAGTGTTCCAGCGGTCCTGCACGGCGGGTCGTCTTGCATAAAACCTCCTGAGGTCCACACTAGCGAGAAAGAATGCATAGGGATTTTATTTGCTGATGATCAAAACTTAGCAAGTATTAGAAGTATCAAAATCAGGTTGGTGTGCATTCAAGTCCCAAGAAACAGTTTAGATTATACTGATAGTAGCGATCAAGAGTGGTGTTCGCGTAAGTTGTTCTGTGTTTATATACATTGAAAATCACTAGGCTGAGCTTTTAGTGTGGGGCACTTTTTGAAATTGTGTCATAATAAAAGTCTAAACAAGAAAGAAGTCAATAAGGATAAGCTCCAAAAAATAATACAAAACTATCAAACGCTGTAGAGTGATCAAGCAGAGTCAACACTATAGGACTTCTCATAGCCTCCTTAAGGGAACGTAAGTCAGCTCATCAGTTAAGGGGGCAACTGGCAATTGTATCAAGAGCATAAAAATTACTGTTTGAGTTAGATCACAAATCACATTCCTGTGAAGTGACTTTATAGAAATAACTCTGATATTTATTTACAAAATGTTCATCAGAGCCTTTATTGAAAACACTTTAAAATTCCAACAGTAGAAAACCATAACATAACGCATGTTATAGCGTCACCACCAAAAACCCTACCTTAGCCAAGCTATCAGTTAACAAGTAGTAGTATTTGGGTCTACAGTTTTATAGATTATATTTCCAAAATTTTGGAAAACAAATGAAACCATAAATACTTTAAAGAGTGCTTTAAATGACTGATTTATTCATAATTTTAATAATTTAATGAAGAATTTTACTTATATAATGTCTGAATTTTATATATGTATACACATACATGCATACATATATACATATATATGTAAATATATATAATTATATTCAGCAACTTGATTCTAGTCAATACTTAACTACAATATTCAGTAGGATTATTGTAGTTAATAACACAATAATTAACTACAAAGTAGTTATTAATTATTAAGTAGTTTTACTTACTACGCAGTAAAACCGTAAAATGAGAAATAGTGATGGATGGACGGGACTAGGTACTTGAAATAGACTCTGGGATTGCAGCCTCTTTTCGGAGTTTGGCTTTAGTCCAATGAAAGCTTTACTTCTAATGCCTTACTTATATGCTTTCAAACACTATCATAGATCTTATGTTAGATTGCAAGGAAAGGTCCACAGTTATATACAAGTCCTCAATTATGGCCATCATTTCACCAGGCAATTCTTGTACAAACCACTTGAGGCCCCAAATGGTCAACAGATAGTAATAACTACATGATGAGTAAGTGGACAGGATTCTAACTAACTGACCAACGAAGGGAAGGTTGAGAGCTTGCTCTTGACCATTACATGGCAAAGAAGATCCTAGATGAAAGCATAAAAAATAATTATTCTTGCTTGCCTTTTCACAATTTTCCCTGGACTTCCTACACCACTCACTTTCTTCCTTTCTAGAAACATGGCTATGTGTGAGTATGAATGTGTGTATGTGTGATTGTGTGTGTGCATGAGATTGTCTGTTAGTGTGATTGTGTATGTAGAAGTGTGAGTGTGCTTGTGTGTGTATGTGTGTGTTGGTTGTTACTGTTTTCATAGAAATTTATCTGAAAGAAATTCGAGGAGGGAGAAGAGACAGGTTGTTGGATCGCTTAAGACCAGAGGTGAAATGGAAAAGAATCCATATAAAAAACAAAACAAAACAATAAAGGCGGAGGCAGTGAGACTTATTCTTCCTTGAGAACGCATCCTTCGTTTACTTTTAGCTAGTGCACTGTTCAGCCATATAAGACGCCTGAGACATACAAATGTTTATTACCTTGGATGTTAAGGACTCAGTGGAAAAATTCCTATTGACACCAATCAGACACCACATTATACAACCACACCGGGTCCCCAGGTGAAAAACTCAGAATGTAAGCCTTGATTTTGTTGTTGTTTCTTAGCTATCTTTATAGAGATATTCACTGGGTTATCTCAAAATCTTCATTAAAATAAGATAAATGGGGGAGCAAATCTCCACCATCTGACTGGGACTTAGGGATAATCAGGCTGATGGAACAGGCCTGGAGAGGGACATCAGTCAAAGCTTTTCAGGCCCTGGTACCAACCAGGCTTTGCTGTCTCATGGAGATCGCTTTATCATGATGATTAAAAGTGCCATGACGGCGTAAACATTCTCACCCTGTAAAGATAAATAATAACAACCACAAGTCATCCTGTGTGTTGTACATACATCACATTTCTATTTTTATCATTTCATTTCATCCTCGTGTCAAAAGTGCAGACAGTTACATTTCAGCCATTCTTATAACGCCCTGGGCCAGTCCTGCTGCCAGGACCCTCTTTGTTGCCAGAGCATCAGGCTCCGGGAGGCATGGGGTTTTCTGACTCCTCCTGCTCCTCTGTGCCTCCCCAGACTTGGCGCGCTGAGTTCTTGCAAGGGTGCAGGGCGGCCCCTGAGCTCTGCTCTGGCCTCTCTCACTTCTCGCCTTCTGATCTCCTTCCAACCTGGGGGAAATGCTTCCAGCTTCACGTTCTTTCTAAAATCCTCCACTCTCTCTTTTCCTTTTGGGGTTTGGGAGTATAGAAATACAGATCAGGACACCTTTCAGGTAAACACTGCTTCTCAAAACCCCCTTGTTTAAAAGCAGGACCTAGTACACTACGTGCTGGAATTGGGGAAAACGGCATAAAAATGGGTAAATACAGGCGACACACTGGCATCTATGAATGTGTATAGGAATGAAAGAAGGAGGATTTTTGGAGAATATTTTAATGATGTTTGTCTAACATGTAATACGTAAGCTCACAGAGAATAAGTTTATTATCTCAAGCTTTTCTTTTTTGGGGGAGGGGGTCAAAATATTTGAATGACTGTCTGGTGCTATACAGCTCATGTCAATATTCTGGAATGACAATTTTGTAATTTTATGGGCAAGATAAGCAAAGGCGTAGTATACAGCCTTTGCCAACAGGTAATGGGATATCATCTTGGACCACAGATTCAGAAAACACAACCCCTGTAATTGTACAGGAGGAAAACTGAGGCAGAAGTTGTCTTTCCCTCGTCCCCGCCCGCTTGGCGTAGCTTCCTCGTCTTCTTCGTGGGCGCAGCATAAAGGGCCTTACTGTGAAGCCCTTGGCACTGTTCGGCCTTTCGGTGGCCAAACACAATTGAGTTGGTTTAATAAGCCTCTCATTTTGGCTCTTACTGATTCCCATGTGGAAATAAAAAGGGAGTGGGGGAGAAGGTTAAAGGTAAGTATGACAGAAATGGCACGTTCTGCAAAGGTCTGCGTTGTCTGCGTTAGAGGACAGACTCTGCAGGTGGCTAGCAGCCACTTTCCTTAGTAGTGTTTCTCCAACACAAACATCCAACTGGAAATTTTATGTCTGCTTTCTCAGTGCATTAAACTCATTTAAATCATAGCCATCTTCAAATCTGAAATAACCTCCCATTCCCATATTATTGTGTCCGTTTTAGATAAAGCATTTAATATAAAGAATAGGGTTTTCTCAACAGTGCAAACTGATTAATGCCAATTACGTGTTACAGAATTAGCACATTCTGTATCCTGTTTTTGTCTATGTGTAAATTTCAAAATCATTTAAAGCTATATCCCTCATAGATAACTCTAATGAGCACATTTCAAAGACGTATGTAACAAGTAGGATGGGTAAGCCAGTCAGCAGGATGAAGAGCTGGTTTGAAGAAGATCCGAAGAAATGGATGTGAATATAATCAACGGAAAAAGAATGATGAACGACAATCACTAAGTTAGGAAGAAAGGCATCAATGAAGCCACAACTTTTGCGATTGTATTCTCTACTTGAAATTATTTAATACCTATCAAAACATCATTTTCATTTTCTGAAAGTTACCAAAAAAGTTTTGACCTTAACCAAAAGTAAGTAGAACAAAGATTTTTTTTTACTTAAAAATTGTTTAAAAATAATAATGTAAATTACAACTATTTTAAAATGTAAAAGAATTTAAAATGTGATAAAAAATAAAATTTAAATTTAATATTAAACAAATCTTTAATAAAAAATATTTTTTGTGATCAAGAAATTCAGATGACTTTGGGACAGGCTTAATGTTCCAGCTTAATGTGACATGGAAAATATACACAGTCTTTTTTTTTTTTTTTTTGTATTCTTTCTTCCCTTAATTCCAAATTCTGGATAACTTTCTTGACATTTTCAACTGTGTAAGCAGTATGTTTACCTTGAGTATATTTTCTAAATTTAAAATCACAATAGTCCCTAAGGTCTGATTAGTGCAATGTAATAAGGACAACAGGCCACATGCCAGGAAGTGAAAACTGTCCTTGGAAAGCTGATTGTTGTGAGTCTCAGGCCAGGGCACAGGCAGGGTCATGTGTCCGATCTCTCCTGGGACATGCTTACAGACTTGTTTCTTCTGCATCGGGATATATTCAAACAGAACATGTGATGTACAACATTTCCCCAAAGGGACTGAAGATCTAGTTTGCAAAAACGTTATGCATCAAATTACGGGGTGAGAGAACACTGGGTGGCATGGCAGATATCTCTTAATCTTTCTCTCCTTCTATGTTGTTTTCTACCAGCCATATTTGTCTCACTGCTTGTAAAAGAAGAGGATCACAGTTTCTTCCCTGCAGGATGCATGGTGCTGTTAACTGAACTTCCAGGACAGTTTAGTCCCAATTTGCTAGGCTGGAGTGAAGGGAGGGGGATGGGTGGTTTTCAGTCAGCCTGGCCGTGTCCATCATCGTCTTGCCTGCACTCAAGTTGAAGACTTGTACAGAAGCAGCTCATGAGCGGAGAAGTTCACTGCCACCAGGTACTGTGCCTTTAGTAAATAAAATAGGATTTCTTCTAAACCGAAACTATTACTCCAATTTCTTTTCTACTAACTAAACTTACGAGGTTAGGCAATTAAGTTTGCGAACTCATCCTAGAAAAAGTGCTATATGCCTCATTGGTGAATATCACTATGGTCACCTTTAAAGTACTCCCGTTGGGAAGCTATGCACCAACACCAGCACCTAGTCCACCCTTCAAAGCAGTTTTGGAACTCCTTTTCTGGAATGGCCATCAGAGCTGTGGTCGTATTACCTTTGATGTCCTGAATGTCATCAAAATGTCTTCCTTTCAATATTTCCTTTATTTCTGGGTAAAGAAAGAAGTCATTGGGGAACAGATCAGGGGAGTAGGGAGGGTGATCCAATGCAGTTATTTGTTTACTGGCTAAAAACTCCCTCACAGACCGTGCCGTGTGAGCTGGTGCATTGTCGTGATGCAAGAGCCATGAATTGTTGGTGAAAAGTTCAGGTCGTTTTTGTGTAACTTTTTCACACAGCCTTTTCAGCACTTCCAAATAGTAAACATGGTTAACTGTTTGTCCAGTTGGTACAAATTCATAATGAATAATCCTTCTGATATCGAAAAAGATTAGCAACATCGTTGCAACAAGTTCACAAATTTAATTGTCGGACCTCTGATACAAGAGAAAACAAGGCTTTCAGTGCAAATAAATCCAAGAGAAATGACCCATTAATTTAAACCCATTGATGTCATTGAGGCATCAATGACTTACCTACAGCCCTATTTTAGAGAAGATGGTCGTGATGACAGTGAACTACCCGCAAGGGTGGGTGGGGGTGAGATTGCTACTCAGGGAGTTTCTGCTTCTAATAAGTCAGTCCCAGGTTATTTCAAGTTGAAGGTAGCGTCTCCTTTCTTGCCCTAGAACATGGCAGAGGTTGGGCAGGTTCAAGAAATCTCACTGAGGCAGAACCAACAAGGGTTGGCAAATGAATAGGAGTGAAGAAAGGAGGTGACAAGTTGAATTCGGAAGAGTTGGAAACACTGTTTTCATTAAATGAAGATAAGCTGTACAATAGACTGAGGTTTGACACTTGCCACAGTCATCTATGCATCCTCTGCTTCAGAAAACAGTCGTGTGATCTCTTTGATAATGTTTTTCCAAACTATCAAGGTCAGCTTCCCTCCAACAGGAGAACCAGAGCAGTGACTGACACACTGGTGGGGGAAGGCGTGTCGGACCCGGACCCATTAACACAGCCCCAGGAGGGTAACTCAGTGCTGCCCCCTGCTTTATACTCCCTTGAGCAGCCGCTTGACTCATACTACTCAATTCCTCATTTTACCACATTTGTTCCATTACCCTCGCATATCTCTGTCTTCATCTCTGTCACACACACGCACACACACACACACACACACGAAACAATCATGCATTACCAATATATAAACCCCCAAATCAGGAAATCCACATTCTACAAAGCTTCATACTAACCCACACTTCCCACTTCTGTTTCACCAAATTTCCACCAATGTCACTTATTTTTTTTCCTGTCTCAGGATCAAGAATTGCATCCTGCATTTCATTGTTCTGTGGTTTCAGTCTCCTTTACTTTCAAAGAGTTCCTTAGTCTTTCCCCCTTTTTCTGCCCTTGATAAATTAAGGGGAACAGTGTCTCCAAATACAACCCTTATTCCTCTTCTAAGGACACCACTCACATTGGATCAGGGCCCAGTACGACCTCATATTAATTTGACTGCCTCTGCAAAGACCTCACTTCTAACTAAGGTGACACAGGTGCTGAGGTGTTAGGACTTGAACACATTTGGGGGGCACAATTCAACCCACTACACATTGATTGTGAGATCACTGCATCGTCACCCCTGGCCCACTGAGGCTCCACGTCATAATATTATCTCTTCTGGGCATCAGGTTATCCCGCGCCTCTTACCCTACAGTTTGCCTAAGTCAGTGCTTGTTTCATAAAGTAGGAACAAAACATTGATGGCAAACCAGTGTGCTCTGTGATCTATGTTTTTTGTTTCCCCTTCTGGAGCAGAACACTTCCAGCTAAGCATTCAGTTGGTGCAGCCTGACCCATCTCTCCACTGCGTCTTCTCAACCCAGACTCTCTACGACTCTACGGTAACAGACTTCACTGGTAGTTTCCGTGCTGGGTCTCTCCAAATTTAGTGTCTTCATTTCCCACATTCATCTATCGTACTCAAATGACCTGTTATTTGGAAGACAAAGATGCACAAAGAAGTTTAGTAACTGCCAAAATAACTTTAAAACATGCTGCTTATGAAGTGCTGCTGTCTAAAATACTTTTCCCCTTACTCAGCTTCAACGGCTAAAATTCATTGAAGTGTGGAGGCAACTGTTAAGTTCAACGTGATGCCAGATCTCACCACCGGTTTTTCAGAGAGTGGGCTGTTACACAGCTGGTCGCTGGACGCGAAGCTGTCGATAATGGAAAGGACGCATAACGGGACACTGCAGTGTGGGAACCTGGGCAACTATTTTCTAAAACCGTGAAAACGTCTTCTGGAAACGGAGGGCGTAATATGAGGCATGGAGAAGCAGGAATGAAGTTCAGAGCCATTGTACTCCGGCTCACCCTGTACCCAAGACCAGTCTCTGCTTTTCTGTCTACTGTACGATGGCTCGATGAGGCCAGTTCTCCTCTGTGATCCTGTCCACCACCGTCCCTCTCTAACAGAGAAAGCAGTTAAGATCCCAAAGAAAGGCTCTTAGTAGTTTATTTCATTGCCATTGACAGACTCACGGGCAATTGAGACGCACGTGCTAGTCTGGCAAAGTGCATGAATGTGCTGCCAAGAATTAATGAGCGGCTTCATGCACTAGTAGTAAGACACGGCTGCAAGTGTGCCTACAGGTAACATACAGAGTATGGGGGATGCAGGTAAGCCAGGTTAACATGAGATGAAAATGAGCATGTATGTACTGCAGAGAGGCTCATAGAGCTGAAATTGGAGAATTGCTATGTCTAAATATGCCTTCACTCCTTAAGCTAGAGATCATGACATCACCGCCCAGTTTAATGCAGATTTAAAGGATGAAAAACCTGGCAAAACAACCAGGAAAAAAAATTGGATGGAAGGTGGTGTAAAATAACCAAAATTTTCAAAAGAGATTTTTGGTTGCCTGCTATCGGATACTATCATGATAATTTTCCAGAGAATGAGATATATGCTAGAAAGAGAAGCATATTCTTAAAATTATTTTTATTAATTGATGCAGTGATTCATTTTTTAAAGGTAAACTCAGTAGAGAAAATTTAAAATTGCTGCATATTTCAAAATTGAATTTTTATAATATAATTTTATTTGACATAATTTATAAGAAACATTTTAAAAAGTTTGTTGTTAAACACAATGCAATGTGAGGCTGCAGAAGAAGTGACAGGTGAAAAGAGCTGTTGTGCTGTTAATTTGCTACAATTGGTGTGTTATGCTCAGGTCAAGGTTATTTCCAGACCATGGTTGGTGAGATCTTGGTGCCATTGAGACCACATTTGGACTTGTGTTTTATGTGGATGCTTGGGTGTAAGAAAAGTCCCCATGAATGGATCCAGAGATGGTGCCAAGGCCAGAGATCAGAGCTGTCAGAGTTTGGGACAAAATTCCATGTAGGAAAATTGAAGAAACTCAGGATATTGGATCTGAAGGACAAAATAATAGAGAAAAGGATGATGGTTTTCTAATGGCATTCGTCATCTGAAGGGGCCTACATGGAAGCATGCAGCACACATTGGGCGTCCTTTGGAAAACAACGGACCATGGTTCCATAAAAGGAAGAATTGACAATGGAAAGTGTTTGGAAAGGGATAGTCTAAAAGAGGACGTCATCCAGTGAACGTCTGTCTGGGGACCAGTGGGCGCTAAGTGGCCTCGAGCTCTTATCCAACTCTAGGATTCTGAAAAAGGACTCTCCCAGACACTGCATCATGACTGTATTCTGCAGCATATTTTCTAGGACAAAGGAAAGAAGTTTACATTTGGGAAATACTTATAAGCACTCTGTAAGTCAAGAGCTATTTTCACGATCTGCAAAAAATGCCTTAACATTCAAACTTTGGAGATTTCTGCCCGTAAATAAGAACTTCAGATGTCCCACAGAGCTGCCCGGCGGTGCGTGCCTGAAAGCCATTCCTGGCTGAACAGGCCACATGGGGACATTCAAATCTGTCAGATGGCAACGGAAGGAAGAGTGCTCAGAGCCATGCTTCCTCATTTATGACAAGGCTGATGGCTCGGCTTTTAGCATAATTGTGCTATGAACACACTTGCAACCGAGTGTACTAGTCACTGATGTGAGCCCTGCCCATAGGGAAATATTTGAGTGGTGTTTATTTCTGTCAATTGGAAAATTATGTTAGTTGCAAAACCATTAAAAATGCTTCTTAAAATATTCAAGTGCTGTTTACTTGTAATACTCAGGGAAAACTTGAATAACTTACATTTATTCGACTCTAAATGATCCAAGGACTGTGGTATGGAAAACATATCCTTGGCCTCGGACAGATCTGGGTTCCCAGGGTGGACTTGCTGTGTCCTAGTTCTGTGACCCTGGAAAACTAAAGTTTCCACCTGCTTCCTAATCAGTAAAATGGGAGGACACCTAGCTCACTGGTGCACTGCAGGAATAAGTGGTACCGGGCGCGAAAAGTGAACACGGGATACAGGCTCTCAGTGTTTCCTCCTCCGGTGCCCTTGACATCAGTCTCCCCTAACATCCGACAGTGCTGAACTCCTGTTGGACTCGTAAATAAGACTTGCTGCATGTGCGGGGAGACTGTGGGGAGTCCCTCGGGTAGAGAATGATGGGATAAGTGATATTCCCCAGCAACCCCCCAAGAAAACAACCATTCTCAGATCCATGATTGTTGGTAAGAGCCTTGGGTCTGCTGCTTTAGCTTGGGTATCTGACTCATGTGGAAAATGCGGGATTCCTTCCTGAAAGGAAGTAGATCAAAGTAGATTTAAAAGGCATAGCTTTAGGTCCTAGGTAAGGCTTGTTCCAGATTGATGAAGTTCTGTCCTTATTCTTTTTTTGCACATAAAAGAAGATAGATGTGTGTGCACAGGTGTGGTAGCGTGCGCTTGTGCGCACACATGCATACAAACACACACGCACACATACACACCACACCAGGGACTGTCTTGAAGCTAAATGTGCTATTGTGGCTCCTGGGGTCTCTTATCCATAAATACCCGTGCTAACAATATAGAATCAAATCTCTGGAAATGTTTAAAAGCAGAAGAAATATAAACAAAGCTTTTACTTACCCCTGTTTGGTTCCTGGTCACCCAGCACTACTCTATAGTCTGTGGTTATTATCTGCGTGTATTTCCATTTAAAACATGCCAGCTGGGGCCAGTCCTCATGTGAGAATTGTAACAGGCATCCCAGTGGAAAATAAAAGCATGTCACTTTAAATTTTATTCCAGGGCCAAAGAAGGGTCAGAGTCCTGCCTCAGCTGTGTAATGACACACATTAGCCTTGACCTGAGCAAGTCCCATCAATTCTGTTCATGAGAAAATTACACTTTGGGTTTACTTGATTCCTGTTCTTTATCCAATTTCTTACATAAAAAGGCAATTTGATCTTCTCTTCAATGCCCCCTGTATAAATATCACATTCAACACTGACATGCTAATGTTTTGAAAGTTTTGTATTTTTTGAAATGTTGGCCACAATATTCCCTTCTCTCTTCCTGTACTACTGAATAATTGCAATCTAATCAATTTTAATGAGCTCTACTGGGTCTCTGCTAAAATGCATTGCATTTCTCTGTTGATAAATCTTGGATGCAATTAGTTCTGTTTTCTTTATGATTTTTTCTTTTTTTTAGTGATGATTTTTTTTAATTGAAGTTTATTGGGGTGACAATGGTTAGTAAAGTTACATAGGTTTCAGGTATACAATTCTGTAATACATCATTTATATATCACATTGTGTGTTCACCACCCAGAGTCAGTTCTCCTTCCAAAACCCAGGTACACATCTGCTGTATGAACTTTCTTTCTATCCCATTGACTTTCTAAGCATAATAAATATGTTCTCTACTGCATATTTCTGTAACTAAGTGGGGGTATTTTGACTTCTAACAATCTTTTGCAGGATGTGTTACAGGCTTGAAAATTCTGAATTGATCAGATGCTAAGAGCTGTATTTATTCTGGGCTTGGTTTTCATGCCTTGTCTCTGTAAGATGCAGTTTTATCCCGCAGACCCTAAAATGAGGAGACAAGAATGGTTTGTTTGGGTTCTCATGTCGCATGTAGCTGGGTTGAAATTTACACTTTCAGAGGGAATCTCCGATGTATATTTACCATGTGTTCTATAAGACAGTCTGTTATGATCAAAGAAAACAAATAATTTAAAATGACTGGGATAGCATACATGAGACATTGATTATAATAGCAGTTTGGGAATGGCTACAGATAGGAGATGTCTGGGCTTGGTCTAGAAGGATGAGTATTATTTGATGTCTGCAGCAGTAGTAATTGAAATTTAATCAGAGGAAAAGTGGTATCATTGGAGAAAAGAATGTCATAAGCAAAGACATGCAGACATGCTTAGGAAACAAAGTTTTATAGAACGTATTTATGCCCGCCCATTGCTTTACCTAATGTTTAAGGTTGCCTTAGATATCAATGATTGATTGACAGACATCATATTGATGAGATAAATGTCATTTTGATTATATATAATTAACATGAATTGTTGCTGATGGTTTCATGTTGATCACTTGGTTAAAGCAGTGTCTGCTAGATTTCTCCACTGTGAAGTTACTATTAATGTTTCTCTTTCCCTACTCTAGTTTTTGAAAAGAAGAAAAATTCAGATACATCATGGAGGAGGAAGAATCTATATATACAATTTTTTTCTGACATTTTTCTGAAAGGAGGATTTGTCCCTCTTTCTTTTTTACTTCCATATTCAATAATTGACTTACATCTGTAACACTGAGGGATATTTAGTCCCAATCCCAAACATTAGTATTATTATTTGCTTACACTGTAGCAGCTTTGGCCACTGGGGGCGCTGTCAGCTTCTGCACGCGCACCCCTCTGCCCCCGCCCAACCCTTTCTGAGCCCTTTGTTACTTTCTGCTACTACAAGGGTCTCCAGACTCATCTTTCGTTTTCCTGCCCCAAACCTAGAATCAGCAATTTCTCCAAGTGCTGCTGGTCCCTAATGAGAAGTGGCATTTCAGAGCAGAGAGCTGGGTGCTGAGTATGTGCCCTGTGGTGTCCTGGCCTCGGGGCCTTGGGGCCCCGGGGCTGAGCTAGGAAGTGTGTTTTTCATGGACCCACATATACTCCCATCGCAATATTTATGTTTGAATTGATCTACTCAGACATATTAAAATAAACATGTATTTGTGCTCTAATATAGCCCTGCAGGATGGTTAAAGTGCTGCGAGAAAAAAAAAATGGAAACTTAGAGATTCAATAGCCTCTAACCTGCACAAAGTTGAAAAGGAGCTTTAAAAAAACACACACAGTTCACCACCAGCTGCTCACTGCTCAACAAGTTCTGCACAGGAAAAGGATCCAGTGACAGAGGGTGTGGGATTCAACCTGTGTGTGGGATTCAACCTGTGTGTGGGATTCAATCTGTGAGTAGCCCATAGAAATGGTCCAAACTGATGCACCAGAGGGAAAAGAGAGAAACGGGGAAAGGAAGGGAGGGAGGGAGGAAGGAGAACAGAGGAGAGGGGAGCAGAGGGCTGGGAGCGATAAAGGGGAGAGGGAGGGAGGGAGGGAGGGAGGGAGGGAGGGAGGGAGGGGAGGCGAGGGGAGGGGAGGCGAGGGGAGGGGAGAGGAGAGGCGAAAGACAGGAAGGAAGAAAAAGGAAAACACAGAACAGAGTGCCTGAGACTTTAGGACAGTATCACTCTACATGCAATTAGATGTGTTATCTCAATTTGAAACAAAGTAGATTTCAAGACAAGAAAATTACCATAGATGATATACAGTATGTCTTAATTATAAAAGTGTCAGTTCACTGACTACACACAACGTTCTTAATTGTATATGCACACAAAACACAGATTCCTTCAGAAATGTGATGCAAAATTGGACAGAAGTGAAAGTAATCAGAGAAGCACAATTGTAATCGGAGATTTTAAACAGTTGTCCCTTAGGCAAAATTCAGTAGGCATTAGCTGGTTAAGCTAAACATTTTCTTTATATATATAAATGTTTATAATGACATCTTTTGCACCTAATTTTTTCAATGTTTTCTTGTTGTGGTTAGAGTTGCTGTTGTTAATTTGTATTTTATAAGACCTTATACAAAATGGCTTAAAGTAATTTTTAGTAGAATTTGAAATGCCCCTTATTTTAAAATGTATCTGCATATTTATATGTGATTTTTATATGTAGAAGTGTTTTTTGTATCAATTTTCTTCTTTTAAGGCTTTTGGCATTTGAAACAATTTTTACCTCATTCAAAAATATTACAACTATTTAAGTATACTATGAGAATATTTGCACTTTTTTATATTTAAATATTTAGCCCATTTATAATTTATGCTTGTGTATTGCATGAAAAAATCATATAGTGGAGTTTTGCCATGTATAAAGCAATTATCACAAAGTCATTCATCAAGCATACTACTAAATTATTGGAAATTTCACTCATCATATGTCAAGTATCTTTTTAAATGGGTCTATTTTTAGGATTTCTGTTCTCCATTGATACGGCTGTTCTTGAATAAATAGTACTTTAGAACTTATTATAGCTTACGAAATATCTGGCAGTGAAATTCCTCTCTCATTATCTTCGTTCTATATTTCCTTGATTATTGTGCCTTTTTATTGCCGAAGAAATGTGTAATTATATTGTCAAGTTTCAAAAAATAAAAGCCATTTGGGATTTTGACTGAAACATAATTACATATATACTGTGTACTTTGTCTTATTTCTGATTTTAATAAAAATGTCCCGTTATTTTCATTGTTGTGTGTGCTGTTGGAATTTGACTTGAAACTGAAACTGAGCTCCACATTAATAAAATGGATTTATGTTTTTATAATAACATTAATAATCAAAATGTATCGAGTGCTTGCCATATGTCTGTTCCAGCCTCTATATTGTAAATCATGACAAAAATAATAACTTATAATGTAATCATAATAATTATTACTTCATACATACTGTGTTGCAGACCCTAGATTAGGTGCCTTAAATGCGTCATTTCACTTAGTACTCACAAAACAATATATTTCTGGGGGAGAGTTTTGAGCTTATAGGATAGATTAGCTCGTGCAAGGTTTCAGGTATAACCCAGTTTTTAGCTGGCAAGAGGAAGTCAGGATGGGTCAAAACCAGACACTTGTGTTCAGGTTTTGATTTTTCACAAGAAGTGAACAGAGGATTTATGTTTTTAAGCACTGACTTTGAGAAGAGTGTGAAGATATTGAAAAGTAACAAAGTGTGTAAGTATTGCTTTTGGGTTGAAATGAGACCTAAAAGCAAATTTAACATACGGGTGCAAAGCTCCCTTTTGACTCGCTCCTGTCTCTCCCCCTTTCCTCCTTCTCTGCCTCTCCCATCTTCCCCCGCCCCTTCCTCCCCGCTCCTCCTCCCCTTCCTCTCCCCCTCCTCTTCCCTGCCTCTCTCCCTCCCCTGCCTCCCCCTCTTCCTCCTCACTGTGACTTTCTCCCTCTTCCTCCTCCCTCTGATTTTGGACTCCTCTTCTTTCTCCTTCACTTCCCTTCCTTTTCCCCTTCCCTCCCTCCCTCCCTCCCTCCCTCCCTCCCTCCTCCCTCCCTCCCTCTCCCTCCCTCCTTCCCTCTTCCCTGCCTCCCTCCCTCCCTCCCTCCCTCCCTCCCTCCCTCCCTCCTTTCCTCCCTCCCTCCCTCCCTCCCTCCCTCCCTCCCTCCCTCCCTCCCTCCCTCTTCCTCTCCTGCCTCCCTCCCTCCCTCCCTCCCTCCCTCTTCCTCTCCTGCCTCCCTCCCTCCCTCCCTCCCTCCCTCCCTCCCTCTTCCTCCTCCTCCCTCCCTCCTCCTCCCTCCCTCCCTCCCTCCCTCTTCCTCTCCTCCTCCCTCCCTCCCTCCCTCCCTCCCTCCCTCCCTCTTCCCTCTCCTGCCTCCCTCCTCCTCCCTCCCTCCCTCCCTCTTCCTCTCCTCCCTCCTCCCTCCCTCCCTCCCTCCTCCTCCCTCTTCCTCTCCTGCCTCCCTCCCTCCCTCCCTCCCTCCCTCCCTCTTCCTCTCCTGCCTCCCTCCCTCCCTCCCTCCCTCCCTCCCTCCCTCTTCCTCTCCTGCCTCCCTCCCTCCCTCCCTCCCTCCCCTCTTCCTCTCCTGCCTCCCTCCCTCCCTCCCTCCCTCCCTCCCCTCTTCCTCTCCTGCCTCCCTCCCTCCCTCCCTCCCTCCCTCCTCCCTCCCTCCCTCTCCCTCCCTCCCTCCCTCCCTCCCTCCCTCCCTCCCTCCCTCCCCTCTTCCTCTCCTGCCTCCCTCCCTCCCTCCCTCCCTCCCTCCCTCCCTCCCCTCTTCCTCTCCTGCCCAGTCTCTCCGCCATGGCCATTGCCCTTCCTCTCTCTCAATATTTCCCTTTTTTAAATATTTCTTCAAGGTTTTTACACACTTTATGTCTTGAGTTTACTCGCTTTGCCATGAATAGCATTACATTTATGCCATGTTAATTTTGTTTCCATTTCAGCATCATAGCTGAGATTTATTTAAAAGCCCTTGAAGCTGGGTGCAAGTGAAACCCTTGAGGGCCCGCAGGCTGAACGCCCCAGCTCGGGGCTCTCTGCTTATCTTCACCACCTTTCTAGCCACGTCTGCACCTTGTTAGCACAGCCTGACTTGCAGATGATGGATTTCATCTTCCTCTCAATTCACCTAAAACGTGTATGTAAGACTCACCTAACAGCTACATCTTCTAGTTGTCACAAAGGCAACCTATGTTTGTTCATGGAGGCAGAGTCAATTGGTGATAATAATGATCTAGTTATATTTTTGTAATAATATAACACAATGGGGATCATTAAGCTCTGTAAAACACCATAAAGTATAGAAAAATATGGTGCAGCCTTGTAAATATACATATAAATTACTTACCAAGCCATAATTTTAAAGCACCTACAAAGGAGTATATATATAAAACTACATATAACATTATATATGTGTGTATATGTATGCATATATAGCATTAAAAAATTCATGACTAGCTCCCTATATATGTAACTATGTATAGCATCACACACACACACACACACACACACACACACACACACACTGTGGGTGCCAAAAAAATGTATACAGTGGACGCTTTGGTCAACGTTGCTCAAGCAGTAGTTCACCATAATCAGAAGTGTCTGGACGCTGATGGTAACCACTTTGAGCATTTCTTATAATTGCAGAAGTTAAAAGTGACTTGTATTAATCTTTTGTTATCAATATATATTGAGTATTACAATTTTAATACAGTTTTCCTTTCTTAAAATATGTATACATATTTTTGGTACCCTCTATATGTGTATATAAAATAAAATTCAGGACTATCTCCAGGGTAAAACAATAATGTGGACTTAATTTTTCCAACAAATGTTTTCGCCATACCCACTGTGAGGAAAGGACAGTCTTTCTATGGCAAGACCATCTCACACAGGCTTGCAAAATGCTGCAGATTTTACACACTTCCCTAATGAGTTTGGCCTCTGAAGTTTATTAATATTCAACTCCTATGTTTTGAGGGTGCTTACCAGTTCTGTATAAGCACTTTCATCCTCAGGCACAATACACTCTTACTGCACAATTTATTTTGGGCATACCGAAGATGAATTTGGGGCCCAAAGGTATAGTTTGAAGAGGTATCTCTTGAAATAAGATGCCAAGAAGCTTGTGACTCAGAGAGAAGTCTTAAAATCCTCACAAGCATGTTGTCATACTGATAGCACCATCCTCCATGGACTATAGAACGAGCTGGGCAATGCAGGAGGAGCTGCGCCCCAGGGGACTGTGGCAGGTGTTGTCTTGTGGGGAGAAATGTGATTGCCACAAACTTTGACTCATTTTCTATTGACGGCTGGAAATACACCACTGCAGGGTCCCTAAACTTGAGGAAATGACCATCTAGGGGGGAGGCAGACCGAGAAACAAACCAGGTCTGCGGACATATCTGCATCCCCAAATTCAATGCAGCATTGTCCACAATAGCAAAGATATAGAGTGTCATGCATGGTGTCCTACGGGGTCTCAGCTCCTGTTCCCCACATAAGAGAGCAGGATATGGTGAGGCTAAAAAGGAACACCCACGGAGCCATAAGTAGGGGAGTCATACCACTATATTCTCGCTGGCAGCTGGGCGAGACACACGAAGTAGGATCCACACAATCCGCAGTCTGCCATTCACTTTTCTGCCTGCCAACCAACCAACCAATCAACGCAGTCACAGCAGTTACATCAGCAGCCAATTGGCCAATGGGCTACAGCCAATGGCCAACCACAACCCAAGCCAGCACTCCCCACACACCAGGCCGAGAGCCTGGAAACTGCTCTCTGTGGGACTCTGTCCCCACATGGAGGCAAGCTGAGTGTCCTCACAAAGGAATGGATAAAGAAATGTGGTCTATGCACACAATGAAATATTACTCAGCCTTAGAAATTAAGGAGATTCTGCCACCTGCCACGACATGGATGGACCTGGGGAACAAAATGCTGAGTGACATAAGCCATTCACAGGACAAGTACTGCATCTTTCACTATGCAGTATTCACAGCAGTCAAAATCATAGGAACAAAGTTGAAAGGGGGTTGCCAAGGTCTTGCGAGAGGGGAAGGGATACTACTTCAGTGGTACAGAGTAGCCATTGTACGTCATGGTTTCTATGAGGTTGCATGTTCTATCGTCTCATCTATGTTCCCACAAATCTTACAAGGTACACAAGATAGGCCCCCAAAGAGAGCTGTTGAATGAACAAATTAGCTGAATTAGTGAAGAAATGGTGAACGGAGGACAATGGGAACGTGAGGTTTGCTTTAGGTGTTAAAGCCTGATGGTCATTCTGACTGCTTTATGGCAATATAATGTCCACTCTCAAATATACTTTTCAATGACCGTTTGACCCCAGGATAAAATTTCAGCTCATCCCCTTACCATTTTAACACTTCATGTGTCTGTGTTGACCATACTGTGATGATTCCTCATTGCTCAGGAAAAACTTTAATCTCTCCACCCAAATTCCTCCTTTCCTTTACCTGTTCTCTCCCTCTGGTCTCAATATTGCATTTTGAAGGCACTTGTCACACAATCTTTCCTGAAATTAACTCATTCTTGATTGTCACTTCAGGCAGAAGCTCAGAGAACTCTAAATTTGAAGTGATCTTTTTGGTCCATCACAGGTCTCAGGACAAAGCTCTTTTTAGATATATTATATAATGTATACTATATATATATATATATATAGATAGATAGATAGATAGATAGATAGATACATACATACATACATATGTATGTATCTATATATGTATGTGTGTGTGTGTGCGCGCATTTGTGTGTGTGTGTGTAATGAATATATGAGTGTATACATAGCATATATAAAATTCACTGAGGAGTTAAAGTCTTGTTATGTGGGCAACAGGTTGACCTTACCCAACAAATAAGCACGTGAAGGGAAGAGAGTATGGATGTCATCAAAATGATGGCGTGAGGTGAGCCTCTGGAAATCGCCCCTGGAATTTAAAACAAATCTAACAACTGTAACTCCACAACGGACTCCCTGCACAGCAGACAGGCAAGACGAAGAGGCCCACTACTGACTGAAATCACCTACAGGTGGGAGATTCGCGTGAGTGGGGGGAGGAGGAAAGGGAGACGTGTGCGGAGACGGAGCCGCGCAGGCGCAGGACACAGACCTAGCTCAGTGCTCCGAGCTTGCTGCTTCCCAGAACTACCACAGCTGCGGGAGAGGGAAGAACTCAGACTGCTAGGGCTCCGCTTATGGCCCACAGGGCTGAGGGGGCAGCATATACCACGGCTGAACCCAACGCTCACGGCAGAGACCTCGGAGCAAAGACTGAGGGAAGAAGGCTGAAAACCGTGGTTTAAGCCCTCACTGCCGAGCAGAGAACGGAGCCTTAGGCACTGAGACTAGCCGCCCCCTCCCACCCCTCCCAGAGCTCACCCAGCCCCCACCTGCCCAGTGCTAGAAGCGGAACAGTTGCAGTGTCAGATCAAAAGAACAGCATATTTGGAGTTCTGAGAAGTGTGGTCTGCAGACACAAATTCACAGCCCAACTAGTTCCAGCAAAGGGGAGGGAGCTGTGGAAGCAGGACCGGCTGTGGTGGTGGTCGCCGCCATTGTTCTGTACCACCTCTCACAACCCACCCCTCCCCTGTCCCCACCTATCTGGGCGGAACCCTGCAGGAGTAAACAGAGCTGCTGAAACACAGGGGCTCTGAATCTGGTGCAGTAAGAGCTTTGGAACTTCAAAAGCTCTCCACATACACACACAGACGTGGCACCCTATGACCCAGGAGAACTGTTAACAGAGGAGAAGCCCACCTTCCAGGGAATCCTCCCATTGTGTGAGAAGCTGGAACAGTGCAGAGAAAACATGACACTACAGTGTGAGAGAGAAACAAAGGCTGCAGTCAGAGAGGAAATAAAACATTCTACAAATGCATACTGGAAAACAAAAGAAAGACCTCTTCCAATCAACCTGTTGCAGAACCCACTCTTGTAGATGTCTAGGAAGAGAAATAATAAATCATTAATTGCCATGAATAAACAAGGCAACAGGACAGCTCAGAAAGAAAATGAAAAGTCTCCAGAAAATGAAGTTAAAGATATGGAAATATGTGACTTAAATGACAGAGAATTCAAGATTGCTGTTCTGAAAAAACTCAATGAGATGCAAGAAAACACAGAAAGGCAGTTTGATGAACTCAGACACACAATCAAAGAAAAACATGAACATTTTACCAAAGAGATTGAAATTTTGAAGAGGAACCAATAGAATTTCTGGAGATTAAGAACTCAATAGAAGAAATGAAAAATGAAATAGCCAGCTTAGGTAGTAGAGTTGACAAAATGGAGGAAATAATCAGTGACATCGAAGATAGAAACCTGGAAATGACATGAATAGAAGAAGAAAGAGACATGAGACTTCAAAGAAATGGAAGAAATCTACAAGAACTTTCTGACTCCACCAGAAAGAGCAATATAAGAATAATGGGCATACCAGAAGGGGAAGAAAGGGAGAAGGGAACAGAGAGTGTATTCAAACAAATAATCGAAGAGAACTTCCCAAACTTGTGGAAAGAACTGGATCCTCAAATCCAAGAAGCAAATAGAACACCTAATTACCTCAAACACAACAGGCCTTCTCCAAGGCACATTGTATTGAAGCTGTCAAAAATCAATGACAAAGAAAGAATCCTCAAGGCAGCCAGGGAAAAGAAGACGGTAACCTACAAAGGAAAGCCCATTAGATTATCATTAGAATTTTTAGCAGAAACTCTACAAGCCAGGAGGGAGTAGAAGCAAATATTCAAACAATTGAAAGACAGAAATTATGAGCCAAGAATAATATACCCAGCAAAGATATCCTTTAGCTATGAAGAAGGAATAATGACCTTTCCCGACATAGAGAAACTGAGGGAATTTTCTAATACATGACCTGCACTACGAGAAATACTAAAGAAGGATATTCAACCACCATCAACAGGGGCAATTTGTGGCAGCCAAAACATAAAAAGGGAGAAAGTAAAGGCCTGAACAAGAATATGGGAATGGAGAAAGTAAGCATGCTGAAGAAAATGGAATACTCTAAATATCAAACTTTGTTTTACATAAACTTAATGGCAACTGCTCAAAAATATTCCAGAACTGAAATATATACTGTAATAAAAGAAGAAACAGAGGGAAAAATCACAGAATACCACCAAACAGAAATAATAGACAAAAACAAAAAGACAAAGAAACAAAGGAGACACAGTCTTACCAGAAAACTAAAGATAGAATGATAGGAAATCCTCACATATCAATAATCATCCTAAATGTAAATGGACTGAACTCACCAATAAAAAGACACAGAGTAGCAGATTGGATCAAAAAACTCAACCTAACCATATGCTGTCTCCAAGAGACACATCTCAGCTGCAAGGACAAGCATAGACTCAAAGTGAAAGGGTGGAAATTAACACTTCAAGCAAATGGTATCCCGAGAAATCAGGGGTATGCATACTGATATCAGATGAAACAGACTTCAGGGTGAAAAACACAACAAGAGACAAAGATGGACGTTTCATAATGGTAAAGGGGATTATACAACAGAAGACATAACAATCATCAATATTTATGCCCCCAATCAGGGAGCACCGAAATACACCAAGCAACTACTAATAGAACTAAAGGGAGAAATTGACCAAAAAACAATTATACTAGGGGAATTAAATACATCATTGACAGCTATGGATAGATCATCCAAACAGAAAATAAATAACGAAATAGCAGCCCTAAATGACACATTAGATGAAATGGATATAATTGACATTTATAGAGCACTTCATCCTAAAACATCAGACTATACATTCTTTTCTAGTGTACATGGAACATTCTCAAGGATAGACCATATATTGGGACATAAAATCAGCCTCAGCAAATTTAAGAAGATTGAAATCATACGAAGCATATTCTCTGATCACAAGGCTTTGAAATTGGATATCAACTGCAAAAAGAAAGCAGGAAAAAACACAAATACATGGAGATTAAACAGCATACTCTTAAAGAAAGACCGGGTCAAAGAAGAAATTAAAGGAGAGACCAAAGGATACATAGAAACAAATGAGAATGAAAATGCATCCTACCAAAATTTTTTGGGTGCAGTGCAAGCAGTTTTAAGAGGGAAATTTATATCCTTACAGGCCTATCTCAAGAAACAAGAAAAATCCCAAATAAATAACCTCATGTTACACCTTAAAGAACTAGAAAAAGAAGAACAAATGAAACACAAGGTTAACAGAAGAAAGGAAATAATAAAAATTAGAGCAGAACTAAATTAAATCAAGAACAAAAAGACAATGGAAAAAATTAATGTGATAAAGAGCTGGTTCTGTGAAAAGATTAACAAAATTGACAAACCCTTGGCTAGACTCACTAAGATAAAAAGAGAGAAGTCACTAATGAACAAAATCAGAAATGAAAAAGGGGAAGTTATCACGAATGCCACAGAAATACAAAGGATCATCCAAGAATACTATGAAGGACTATATGCAACAAAATTCAATAACCTAGAAGAAATGGACAAGTTCTTAGAAACATATAGCCTTCCAAGGCTGAACCATGAAGAACTGGAAAATCTAAACAGACCAATCACCAGTAATGAAATTGAATCAGTCATCCAAAACCTTCCCAAAAGCAAAAGTCTGGGACCAGATGGCATCACTAGTGAATTCTAGCAAACCTTCAAAGATTATCTAATACCTGTCTTACTCAAATTCTTGCAAAAAATTGAAGAAGAGACAGTACTCCCTAACTCATTTTATGAGGCCAACATTACCCTGACACAAAACCTGGTAAGGATAACACACACAACAAAAAACTACAGAGCAATATCTCTGATGAATACAGATGCAAAAATCCTAAACAAAATTCTAACAAATCTCATGCAACAATGCATTAAAAAGATTATTCATCACGACCAAGTGGGGTTCATCCCAGGGGCACAAGTTTGGTTCAACATATGCAAATCCATCAATGTGATACATCACATAAACAAAATAAAGGACGAAAATCATATGATTATATCAACTGAAGCAGAAAAAGCATTTGACAATATACAACATCCTTTTATGATTAAAAAATTAATAAAATAGGTATAGAAGGAAAATACCTTAACATAATAAAGGCCATGTATGACAAAACCTCAGCTAATCTCATAATTAACGGTGAAAAACTGAAGCCCTTTGCTCTATGTTTAGTAACACGACAGGACTGTCCCCTATCACCTCTGCTCTTCAACATAGTGTTGGAAGTCCTTGCCAGAGCAATGAGGCAAGAGGAAGAAATAAAAGGCATCCACATTGGAAATGAAGAAGTTAAATTGTCACTCTTTGCAGATGACGTGATGCTATATGTAGAAAACCCTAAAGACTCCACCAAAAAGCTATTAGAAACAATCAACGAGTACAGTAAAGTTGCTGGCTACTTTAAATGAAGAGACATTTCTCCAAAGAGGACATACAAATGGCTACAAAATCAACATACAAAAGTCCATTTATATACTATATACTAACAATGAAATCTCAGAAAACAAAACAAAACAATTCCTTTTGGAATTGCAGCAAAAAGAATAAAATACCTAGGAATAAACTTCACCAAGGAAAGACCTATATGCTGAAAACTATAAGACATTTTTAAAAGAAATTGAAGAAGACACAAAGAAATGGAAAGACATTCCGTGCTCATGGATTGGAAGAATCAACATAGTTAAAATGGCCATACTACAGAAAGCAATATACAGATTTAATACAATCCCCATCAAAATCCCAATGGCATTTTTTAAAGAAATAGAACAAAAAATCATCAGATTTGTTTGGAACCACAAAAAACCCCGAATAGCCAAAGCAAACTTAAGAAAAAAAGAACAATACTGGAGGTATCACACTCCCTGACTTTAGCTTGTACTACAGGGCAACAATAATCAAAACAGCATGGTATTGGCAGAAAAACAGACACAAGACCAATAGAATAGAATTGAGAACCCAGAAATAAAACCACATAAATACAGTCAGACAATTTTTGATGAAGAAGCAAAAAACATGCAATGGAGAAAAGACAGCCTCTTCAATAAATGGTGCTGGCAGAATTGGAAAGCCACGTGCAAAAGAATGAAACTGGACTGCTATTTATCACCATGTACCAAAATTAATTCAAAATAGATCAAAGACTTAATTATAAGACCTGAAACAATAAACTGCATGGAAGAAAACATAGGTACTAAACTTATGGACTTTGGGTTCAAAGAGCATTTCATGAATTTGACTCCAAAGGCAAGGGAAGTAAAAGCTAAAATAAATGAATGGGACTATATCAAACTTAAAAGCTTCTGCACAGCAAAAGAAACCATTGACAAAATAAAGAAGCAACCAACCGAATGGGAAAATATTTTTTCAAACAGTGCCTCCGATAAAGGGCTAATATCCAAAATATACAAGGAACTCATGCAACTCAACAACAAAAAAAGAAACAACCCAATTGAGAAATGGACAGAGTACCTGAAGAGACATTTCTCCAAAGAGGACATACAAATTGCAAATAGACATATGAAGAAATGCTCAACATCACTAATCATCAGAGAAATGCAAATAAAAACCACAATGAGATATCACCTCACCCCAGTCAGAATGGCTATCATCAACAAGACAAATAGTAACAAGTGTTGGAGAGGCTGTGGAGAAAAAGGAACCCTCATACACTGTTGGTGGGAATGCAGACTGGTGCAGCTGCTTTGGAAGGCAGTATGGAGGGTCCTCAAAAAATTACGAATAGAATTACCATATGACCTAGCAATCCCTCTCCTGGGTATCTACCCAAAAATCTGAAAACGTTTATACATAAAGACATGTGTGCTCCAATGTTTACTGCAGCTTTATTTACGGTGGCAAGACATGGAAACAACCGAAATGTCCTTCGATAGATGATGAATGGATAAAGAAGTTGTCCAATGGTATATATACATAATGGAATACTATTCGACGGTAATAAAAGATGAAATGGTACCATTTCTGACAACATGGATGGATCTTGAGATTATAATGCTAAGCAAAATAAGTCAGACAGAAAAAGCAGAGAACCATGTGATTTCACTGATATGTGGTATATAAACCAAAAACAACAAAAGAACAAGACAAACAAATGAGAAACAGAAACTCATAGACACAGACAATAGTTTAGTGGTTACCAGAGGGTAAGGGGGGAGGGGGGTGGTAGATGAGGGTAAAGGGGATCAAATATATGGTGATGGAAGGAGAACTGACTCTGGGTGGTGAACACACAATGTGATTTACAGATGATGTAATACAGAATTGTACACCTGAAATCTATGTAACTTTACTAACAATTGTCACCCCAATAAACTTTAATTTAAAAAATTAAAAAAAAAAAAAAGCACGTGAAATTAACCCCCTTTGTTCACTTTAACACAAAGCTTTTTACTGTCTCCTTTGCTACTGCATGACCTCTGCTCCTTTCATGTATACTGGATGCCACATTTTCGGTTTTCCCTTCTCTGACAGTGACAACTCGGGACTAGCTCTAGGGTATACTCTGCAATTCTTCTGTTTTCATACAGATGACTGAATATTTTAATGGCAGTCCAATGTAAGGATCTGGGACACCGCTCATAAAAAACAACACACACATTATTTTCTGAATCCCTGTGGGTTGAGAAAGACTAAAATGATGGAGAACTTCCTTTGTATTACTGAGCCCTTTGTATAATGATTGCCTCCAGAGCTGTGAGGTGAACGCGTCTTTTAATGTGTTGTGTTTATTTCAAGATGGTGCGGGATCCTACTGTTAATTACAAACGCAGGCCTCTCTTGTTTATCTGTGGCATATGCTCTACGGTGGCAGCACATGCCACACACTGGATGTCACTCCCATAAAATAGACGCTTCAAGGAAGAAAAGGGGTAGAGACTTATCTTTAATGATGGAAAAGTCCAACTCTTTCAAGAAAGACATTCTAAGAGCTGAATCAAATATTTGATTTTTCACTCAACTGCAAAATGAAAGCTGTTTTTAACAAATGCTGTCATTAGAGCCAACTGAACAAGGACCTTGTATTATTGTCTAAAGTCCAATTCAAAATCACTTAACTGGTCACCTTAGCTACATTATCTATTGATTCGGCATCAATATTTAATCCTCTGTTTCTGAAGAAATTGCACCATAATAGGCCATCTTTGGTGCTTTTTAAAAAATCCACTCTGGCTTCTATATTTAGAATATAACTTTTAAGATTTTGCCTTTTAGAGAAAACACTTTTTCTGAGATATATATTCTGTCAGAGGGTATTTTGGAACTGTATATTGGTTTAACTTCTTTTGGGATTCTTATTCTAACCTCTGAGTTCATAAGATATCAAAATGCAATTTATTTTGCCCTTCTCAAAAATTACTGTGTATCTGTCTCTTGTGTTTGAGTGCCCTTCCATGTCAGCTGGTTGGGTGGTGGTCATTCTGCTGACTGCTGACAATCTGATGTCGCCTATTTTTCAGCTGGATGGAAAGTAAGTGACCATATCTCATTGCTGTCACGTCCTGGGTGCTCGTACATATACAAACCTGTCAGATGTGAAAGACAGTTTTCATACTTACTTGAATTAACAGGCTTAAGGTAATCTAAATTCTTGCCATTTTTATGGGGCCCATGATATTTGTAGCGAAAGTAAGTATATAGAAATGCATTTATTAGGAGCTATATGACTTTTCCCCGTCATTATGTACGTTATGTATGGGTTCATTGTTGCACCATTTCTTGGGATTACACTAATGTTTTCTAATTCACCTTTATTTTGAGGCTGGAAGCTGACTTTATTTATGGGATCGATTGTAAAATTGGCCTTGATTTTTACTCTTTCCGGCACCCTCAGCCTTTGTCAAGAAGCGTTTCTCCTAATCTGATTCTGAGCTTGACATCTAACTTGTTCTTGCTAAGGGGATGTCAGCAAAGTGATGCCCGCCGCATCTCGCAGAGGACGTGTATGATTAGATTCACACTTTCCGGTCTTGCCCTCTGTCATGGCCATGAGCAGGACGTGCCCAGGCTGGCCCACAGCTCCCAGTGAAGGAAGAGTCAAACTAAAGAGAAGGGTTGAGTGGTCGCTGTCAACCCACCGAGCCCATCAGACCATCAGCAGTAACCAGCAGGCACGTGAGTGAGCCAGCCCAGACCTAAGTGCCATCCACCGACCCTGGCCGAGGCTGTCAGCCTGCGTATTTGGGAGCTAAATAAAAGCTTATTATCCATGTCCCGGAGGCGCTGTGGCTGTTTCTCATAGAGAACTGCTGTAGCCGATAATACAGAATACAGCAATAGTACTACCATGCCCAAGTGCTAGCCTAACAAAACGTGGTACTTTGGAACTAGTTGGCTGCTGGAAGTTAAATATGATGAGGAAATGATAGAACTAGGGGAAGTGATGTAATAGGGACCTGAGAGGATAGAACCCATGATAGACAGTCCAGAAGTTTTGGAAAAACGCTGCACCGGACAGCTTAGAAAATAAATATCTATCAATATATGTACATTATGGTCTTTTAGGTTTGTGGGGGTCTTGCAAACAGATTGCTAAAAGCATCTTTGTCTCTTACTAACTGCATACGATAAGGTACTTCAGGACAAAGATTAGCGCAGTAACAAACTGGCCAATATTGGGGCATAATTGGAAGGGACTACTACTTAGATTCCAGAAATTCCAGGATTTGCGGTGTTGAAAAACAAACAAAAAAGTGTTTCTTCTTTTTGTCCTATCCAGTAAAGAAAGCAGTTTCAAGATGTATGTATCAATGTATGCAAGTTTTTGTATATCAGTTACACCTCAATAAAGCTAAGAACGTAAATAGAACCCTAATAAGTACAATTTCAGCCTAGCCTGGATTGTGTGCTCTGAATGAGTATGTTTTGGCGTGTGAGTGAGACTATAGGAAAATAATGCATTTTTGGGAAATCTAGGCCATTTTGTTTGGATTTCCAATCTGGAAGGAGAAACATTCTCTGACTACTTTCCAAAGAGAACCTGAATTAATGCATTGTCATTTACTAATCTAGCCCATCTCTGTGCCCCTGTGCCTAACCATTGATTGAAAATGTCACCGAAAAAAATTATGTATGTGGGGAAAAATAGGAGTTTGTGTCTGCTATGTTGGAAGATTCTGGTGAAAACCAATTTATTTGAGGACTAAGTAGGATATCACTTAATTTGAGTGGAACAGAAAACACAATCTAGCAATTTTTCTGACTACAACTTCCATCTTCTAAAATCTAAAAATAAGAATTACATTTTCATCAGCAAAAGGCATTCAAATGGAGGGAGTGAGGATTTTCAATTTGTATGCATGCTAAGTATTCACTTCATCCTAAAGCCGTAATTGAAAGTCTTTTATATGGTAAATTCCGAATAATTACTGAGCCAGAATATAGTAAATACAGCAGCCAAAGAAATTCTTTGAAAACAAAAACTTAATTTTCAGTTTTTATCACGTATCTAATATTTGGCCTTTTATGAATACGCCTTTCAATGTCTCTTGTGAGTGGCATGAACTGTATTCCAGCTGCAGGGTTTTTTGTGTTTTTTTTTTTTCTTGGTAAAGTGTACTTCCTCTTTCAAAGTAGGAAATGTACAAAGAGAGCGTATTTGGCTTAATGTGTGATTATTTTTTCTCTTGATAACAAGGACTGAATAATTTTAGAGAAAGATGTTTCTGGCCATTTATCAGCTCTCCCTCGGCAGCAGCCTTACATTTTTATTTCCTTATTTTGTCACATGGAACTGAATTCCTTCCAAATGACTTTATCTGAAGGTCAGCTACCTTTTCTATCCAATTTAATTTTATCTACAAAATTCTGCGACTTCGGATTTGGATTAGTGATGGGTGCAGATAAGAGTCATGCTGGAGCCGTTTGCACCTGTGGTCAGAAAAGGCAGCTGGCTGAGCACAGGAGTTTAGGGCCAAGTGCCTGCCAGAACTGGGCAAGAAGGGGGGAAAGGCCTCTGAAAGGCAACCTCGCAAATTAACTTTTAATGGACCAGAACAGAAAAAAATGGAAAGCCCCTTTAAGACGCTGAGCAGCCTGCCAGACTACTAACACTTGTCAGGGGCCTGATTAAGGTAATCACATCAGAAGAATGGATGTGTCCACAGAAAAGAGTTGTGGCTTGCATCTGGGGGATTAAAAAACAAGGAAAAGTAAATAAAAAACACCCAGAAACAGATATTTCTAGTGACAGAAGCCTTACAAACAAAAACAAAACAAAAAACAGTTTTAGTACTCCAATCTTATTGGCAATAAAATCTTTATAGTGGAATACACGTTTGGGGCTATTTAGCTTGGCAGTCATTAAATAATAAGATTTGCTAATGAATCACCTTTGCTCAGAGTTCACCCCTGTTGGGGCAGAGCCCCAGAAAGTAGTTTCCAGGCTCTCGGCCTCACATAGACAGGTGCTGGCTCAGGTAGTAAATGGCCAACTGTGATTGCATGGCCATCAGCTGTGACTAGTTGGCCGTCAGCTGTAACCAGTGAGCCATTGGCCACTAATATAACTGCTGTGGCTACGCTAGGAGAGAGGAGGAGGGAGAGAGAGAAAGAATGGGGGCTAGCAAGAAGATGGCGGCTGGGCTGGCAAGTGTGGATGGCGGTTTGCGGACAGTGTGGATCCAGCCTCCAGTGAGAGTATAGTGCCGCCAGAGAGAGAATATAGTGGTATGACTCCCCTACCTATGGCTCCGTGGGTGTTCCTTTTTGGCCTCACCATATCCTGCGTTCTTGTATGGGGAGCGGGAGCAGAGACCCCGCAGGCCTCCCTGCACGACAAATGGCGCAGCGAGCAGGGTACGGTGCCGGCCAAAGCTCTCCAAAGGACGGTGGAGCAGTTTGTGCGTATGAACACCCAGTCTGAGGAAGACCAGGAGGAGCAGCTGCCGGAGAGCTGGACCCCCGTGGAGGGGTGGGAGGACGTGGACGGTTCCCCAACCAGCACAGGCCGGAGAAAGTGAAGGTCGTTGCAGTCCTGTGGGCCGGAGAAGTTCCTGCTCGGGCAGCCCGGATGCAGGACTTGTAGTCCCAGGAGGTAACGCTTGCTGAGTCCTCCATGGGAGATGAGGGTGAGGTCAAGGTCGTCCCTCACCCCCAGGACAGCCCTGGTGAATGACTATGGACTATGGGGAATTGCCTTCCATCCCTAATTTAATGGACCGCTTGACTGTTTGTTTGGGAATTGTTGTTAGTGGAACTGGGGGATATTTGCTTTTGTCTCTTGACTGGCCGCCATTGAGAATATGTAAGCACCTTGATTGTGACTCGCTGTTGTTCCAGCAGGGTACCCTGAGAGGCCCAGAGAGAGTGGCAGTGCCCTGAGAGCCCTGGCTGAGTCCAGGAAGTCTGGCTGAGCCCTGAAGATACCCTGGCTGTGCCCAGGAAGTCGGGCTGTTCCCAGAGAGAGTAGCAGTGCCCTGAGAGCCCTGGCTGTGTCCAGGAAGTGTGGCTGTGCCCACAGAGAGTGGCAGTGCCCTGAAAGCCCTGGCTGAGTCCAGGAAGTGTGGCTGTGCCCACAGAGAGTGGCAGTGCCCTGAGAGCCCTGGCTGTGTCCAGGAAGTGTGGCTGTGCCCACAGAGAGTGGCAGTGCCCTGAGAAATCCTAGCTGTGCCCGGGGAAACTAGTGGTACCCTAAGAAGTCCAGGAAGTCTGGCCGTGCCCAGAAGCACTGGTGGTGCCCTGAGAAACCCTGGCTGTGCCCAGAGAGCCTGGCTATGTCCAGGATATTGCATTCACCCCCAGGCTCCTCGCACAGGTCCCCTCGCGGAAGACGCTTGTCGCGTGGGTGTGAGGCGAGAGCCTGTAGGGGTGGAGTGTGGGGGCAGAGCCCCAGAAAGTAGTTTCCAGGCTCTCGGCCTCACATAGACAGGTGCTGGCTCAGGTAGTAAATGGCCAACTGTGATTGCATGGCCATCAGCTGTGGCTAGTTGGCCGTCAGCTGTAACCAGTGAGCCATTGGCCACTAATATAACTGCTGTGGCTACGCTAGCAGAAGGAAGAGAGAAAGATGGGGGCTAGCAAGAAGATGGCGGCTGGGCTGGCAAGTGTGGATGGCGGTTTGCGGACAGTGTGGATCCAGCCTCCAGTGAGAGTATAGTGCCGCCAGAGAGAATATAGTGGTATGACTCCCCTACCTATGGCTCCGTGGGTGTTCCTTTTTGGCCTCACCATATCCTGCGTTCTTGTATGGGGAGCGGGAGCAGAGACCCCGCAGGCCTCCCTGCATGACAAATGGCGCAGCGAGCAGGGTCTCCCGCATGACACCCCTAACAAGCGACTGTTGGTCTTCATTTGGCTCCTCACACAGGGGTTCCGGTGGGAGGAGGGTACTTGGATTTTGCTGGTATGAGCATAATCTTCTAAGTGACAATATTCTATTTCTTTCATGTAATAACAGTTTTCTACATTTGCTGGTCAGTCTCGTTAAAATGCATCCTCGTAATTAAATCTCCCAGTGGTACAGGCAAAATCAAGTTGCTTGTGTTTTGTCAGTGAGACCCACACACCTGAAGATTGCAGGGAATTCAAGAAAATGCAAGCCCATTTGGGAAGCCTCTTCCTAGCTCTTCAGAGGCTCCTTTCTCACTGGGCATTCCAACTTATGGCCACCACTTCTTGTGTTAGTGTCCCGAGGCTGCCGTAACAAACAACCACGAACGGTGTGGCTTGGATTTAACAGTTTTATTCTCTCACAGATCTGGAAGCCAAGAGTCCAAAATCAAGTGTGCTTAGGGCTGCACACCTGGAAGCTCTCAACGGGAGTCGTTTTCTGCCTCTGCCCGTCTTGGCGGTCATGGCTTCCTTGGCTTTTGGGTGCATCTCTCCAGTCTCTGACTCCATGGTCACATTTCCTCCCCCTCTTGTGTGTTCACATCTGCTCCTCTTCAGTCTCTTATTAAGACATTTGTCATAGAACTCAGGGCCACCTGGGATGGTCTCATCTTAAGCGCCTCAACTTAATAACACCTGCAAAGATCTTTTTCCAGAAGAGGTCACATTCCCAGAGTTTGGGTATTAGGACCTGGACATATCCTTCTGGAGGCCACTGTGGAGCACACTGTAGTCACCAATTTTATAATAATCATGTCACCGTTGTAAATGTACTTCAATTATTAGTATTTCCAGTAAAGAAATCTTTGCAACCTCCCTCAGCAGGTAATGGCCCTTTTGTAAATCTCATGCCTAATTTCAAACCATTCCCTAGGTGGTGCTCAGGGTGGGCTGCTTACCCAGGAGCTGGCAGGGGAAACAGGTGAAGACCCAGGGGGTGCAGCTGAAGGCACCAAGTGTCCTTCATTAAGGGGACTTTCTAGTATTGAAGGAACATGTGTATTTGGATTGTAATTGGAAAATCAATAATGCTCATTATGTTGCTCATTATACAAATCAATAATAAGCATAGTAATATCATTAATTCTACACTGAAGGTGTCATCAATGTGTTTTTTTGGATGTAATTACAAAATAGAGCCTACAGAAAAGTGTCTCTCTATAAAGCTTTTATATTAAAAGTCAGCATGATGTTAACACAGAGAATTGAACCTTTATTTCCTGGCTTGTTGGAATGTCAATTAATACAGAACTTAAAACAATTATTAGAAGAAGATTGGCTTCAATAACGAATGTCTTTATGAGAGCATAAGGCTCTTTTCCCCCAAAGTTATTCTGAAGCACTGAATAGAATATCTGGGCAATGACAATTTTCAAAAGCAAACTGAACCCGTAAGCTGGATCAATATGTTAATGAGACCAGAACTGTCATAAAGTCCTGCTCAGAATTTCACAAAGATGGACTTAAGCTTTCTTTATTAAGAAACCAAGTTAGGGGTAAAGGGAGAGGGGGTGGTAGATGAGGGTAAAAATGATCCAATATACGGTGATGGAAGGAGAACTGACTCCGGGTGGTGAGCACACAATGTGATACATAGATGATGTATTACAGAATTGTACACCTGAAATCTATGTAACTTTATTAACCATTGTCACCCCAATCAACTTTAATTAAAAAAAAAGAAAAGAAGCCAAGTGTCGTGCGGGGCGGCCTACGGGGTCTCTGGTCCCACTCCTAGCTGCAATCCGCCTCTCTGCAATCCGCAATCCACACTCCACCACTTGCTAGCTCAGTCACCATCTTCTTGCTAGCCCCCCATTTTCTGCTAGCGTAGCCACGACAGTTATATTAGTGGCCAATGGCTCACTGGTTACAGCTGACAGCCAACTAGCCACAGCTGATGGTCATCCAATCACAGTTGATGGTCGTTTACTACCTGAACCAGCACCTTTCCACGTGAGGCCGAGAGCCTGGAAACTGCTCTCTGGGACACTGTCCCCACACCAAGCTAGAAGCGATGACCTGGCAGGAATGCGGTCCCCCTGTGTCATGCCCGAGCCACTGTGCTTGTGCAGCAGGGACGCTGAACTGCAGCCCCCGGCCAGGCACTGGTCCGGCGTCGCTCATGTCCACAATACTGCTCAGTCGGCCTGTGGAGTGGGCCAACTGGACAGGAGATGAAAACACAGACGTCACAGATACCTGGAACGCCGTGGTAATGTGCCTTTATAATTATTTCATTCGTGGAATCAATAGCACCTTCATAATAACTTCTTTAGTTCACAGGTACTTATGCATTCTGACTAAGAAGTGCTTCAGAGATTATGAACTGTTTTCAGGGAGAAAGAGAAAAGAAACGACAAACAAGTCATCAGAAGCAATTTTGGGGAGAGGAAATATAATTAGAAAGGTAGGGAAACTCGATTCCCATATGCACAGAGAGAAAAATCTTGTAAAAGTAAAGAATTCATGTATAGGATGCACTCGGCAGAGGCCATTGCTGGTTTTATTTTCTTCAATAATAGAACTTCAAATAGATTAGAGGGATATGAAGAAAATAGCCTGTACTGTAGAAAAATGTTTACATTTGGTGATAATTCTTCTAGTCTGAGTGTGGGAGTATTTAGCCAAACTATAGCTTCCACAGTTAAGAAAAGCACGGCGGGGAAAGGGAGAAAATGAGAAAAGTGAAAACTCCTCTAGTTACAGATCAAGGTCACTTAGGAAGCAATATGATGGATGAAGAAACAAGAAACTGACCTCATCAGAATATTTTCGTGGATAGGTGTACAATGTAATGTATGTCAAGAAGGTATGTATTTATACAAATATTTACAGAAAATGTATTATGATATTTTAATAACCTTTCAATCTACAACACCTAACAGATTATATAGTGTATTATATATTTCCTATAAATATGTTGAATTAATTAATTTTTAATAAGGATTGGAGCTTGATTTGCCAGAGATAATCAAACTTTTTGCCAGGTCGGATCTAGGCCAAATCTCTTAGCGGATGTGTTGTGCTTGATCCAATAAGATATAAGCTGCTGGAGTCTGAAAATCACACAGAAGAGCAAAGTGGCCTGGGGATAGATACAGCTGTCCAGAAATTTGTTGAAAAATGCTGGCCTGATAAAACACTAGAGAGTGAGTCACAATAACAACACTCAGGGCAGAATGACAGTGATTTTAAACTTAGCTGCAGATATAAAGTCTACAGTCAAACAGGAAATTTACATTCTACCCTCAATGCATTCATTTCTCTTTGTCTAGACAAATTTTCATGCAGAGAAAAAGCATAATTTGAGAATGGATGCTTAGTTTCTCCATATCCTAGTATGAGAACATTAATGCCCATATGGGCTAAATATTGAGCAATCAAGTGAACTTTTGCTTCTTCACACTTGGGAAATTAGGAGAACAATCCCTATTTGTGTAGCTACTAAAGACACTAAGATTCCCTTAATTAATATGGTAGAAAATATTGTTTTATTCACCACTAGCCTACATATTCAGCACTGTCCTAGGATTAACAGATAAAACTTAAAACTTGGTAATTTCCTCAATAAATTTACCAACTGGTAGTTCAGGTCATTTTGTGACAAATGGGTGTTTTTCATTGGAATAACACACATGATTTAATTTGTTTATTATATAGATGGGCGAACCCCTTCTTCATTGCTTTTTCTTCCAAAATTTTCTCTGTCCACACAGATACCTGTTTCTGGATGGGTATAATTTGGCGGTAGTGATCCTTTAAGCAGAGCCCCTCACAGCAGCCCTTTCCATTACCGAGTTGGAACGGGAACGTTGCAGAGGGCACCTGTCAACCTGCTGAGTGGGGCTGCGGATGGCAAACTGAAGCAAGTGAGAGAATATGTTGCGTGATCACAGTGTGGCAGAACTGTGGGGCACAAGCTGGAGAGGAGCACTGTGAGGGAGAAAAGAGAAATGGGTTTCACATTGCCTCGTTATCTTTTCCTCTGCCGGACACCCGTAGTGAAACTAACTCTTCACCAAGGAAAATGCACAGCTGGCTGGGCAGCTTCTTTGCTCCACTCCTTTGGCAGGACTGGAAGTGGTTGAGTCGGGCTGGACTCTTGATTTCCCAGGGTATTGACCTGCTGCAACGTTTCATCATCCCCACTATTTTAAGAGAGTCCAGATAATTGAAACTGCTGAAATCATAGACTTATCATTAGATCATATGCACTAGAACTGTTGACAGGCACTGATGTGAAATGAGAATAGAGACACAAAATTGTGGGGCTGTTTAAATATCCCCCCAGACAGGCATTAATGCCCAACATCAAAATCACTCCAGTGGACCATCCTTATGTTTCCAGAAAACTGTAGCTAACATACGAGTTACCTAGGAAGAGTCTCGTTCCACAGATTGATCTATTGGTTTCCAGCCAAAAATTAGAGAACTTTTGGAATCAGATTCAGAGAGAAATTTAGTCTAAGCCATGGAACCTTTTCCCCAGTGTGAACAAAATAATTCACTTCTGGTCAAGCAGAGCCATCTCTCTACCCCACTGTCACCTGGCACCCAATTACTTCTGTATAGGTTTTGTATTATTCCCTGGGCCACAATGTCCGTCGCTTCCTTCCCAATTGTCCAAAGGGAGTCCCTCCCAGCAGCCATCCCCTTTGGATCTGGGCCTTCCCAGCCCTGCCTACTCCCTTCCCTGTTCTTCCTGGATGGGGAGCACGAGTACAGCATGACGAGCCAGGAAAGCTTGGAAAGGGTTTAGCACATTCCATCATGTAACTCTCACAAAAATCCTATGAGTTAATGTCATTATCTCCTGTCTAGAGAGCAGGAAACAGCACAGAGAGATGATGTGAGTCACCCAAAGTCACTTGGTCATTGAGTGATCAAATGAGGACCATGGCAGCGTGCTTCCAGAAGGGCGGCTACGGGCTTCTGTCGTGTAGGATGATATGGTTCGTATGGCAAGGAGTCTACCTAGACCCAGGTCTAGCTCTGTTTCTGTAGAAATCACTACCTCTACAGACAGATGTGACTATATTCTATTTACACATATATACACACATGTATGTGTATATATTTATATAGATAGACAGGTAGGTCGACTTAGACATCCTTAAACACTAGTAATTTCCCTCAGAGCCAGAACTGTATAACATTTTATACACATCCTACTATCAAGAAGGTATCAAACTCAGGTTCTATTTGTCCAGCAATATTTCATAATTGCTAAAAGACCAAATTTGGGAACAGATAGCTGAGCTTGAATCCAGGTTACACCATTTACTAGAGGATGATCTTGAGAGAGTTTTTAAAACTTTCAAATAAGTAGTTTAGAATGACAGTCCCTTCCTCTTGGAGGTATGGAATACCATTAAATCAAATTTAATGCGTTTGGCTGCTTAGAATGGTGCCTGGTACGTTATGGGCACTCAGCATTAGCCACTAAATATGGAATGTGTTGAGCTGTGATGAGACCATAGGTTTATCACTCAGGTCTGAAATGCCCTAAAAGTTCTCTCAGATGTGTTAACAGCGTCCAACCTGATTATGTCGACATGAGCAGACTTCTGTACTTAAGACCTGTAGATTTCACTAATATTACACTTTATCCCCAGGTAAGTTTTGCCAGTAGAAAATTAGCCTAAATTTTATACAAAGGCAGCACACTCCCTTCCTGAACACCAGCCAGATGGAGTCCCTGTGGCTGTGACATCTCCCCATCACCCTGTGACTTGTTAGTTTGCTTTGCTTTCATGCTTGTTATTTATTTATTTATTTATTTATTTATTTATTTATTTATTTATTTATTTATTTATTTATTTTTGCTTGTTTATATACAAAGAAGCTGGCAACAAGGATTAAATTGTTTGAGGTAGCACATGTGACTCAGCTGACATGTGAGTCCAAACTGAGGAAGGCTTTACATTAACTTTCCATTAAAACTGAGAAGGATCTGGGTGTAGACCTTGCCTCAGGAGGTGAAAGTTTAGTGAGGGAAGCACCACCCCAGCCCAAAGTCTGTAATTGCCCCCAAACTGCAGTATGTTTGTCTCAGTGACCCCTTATTGCAGTGGCATTGACATATCCCCCACGGCTACCTCAGTGAAGATCTTAAGCACGTTTCGTTTGTTCTAGACTCCCATTCCATTCATCTCACCCCCTTCCATGTGTTGTAGTAATTGGGCAGGGTGATAAGAAAGAAACTGTGAATATTTATTAGGTATTATAAAATTCTCAAGATATGTTTCCTGCTTTTCTGTAATTTCTTAGTATTTTTTTCCCTGTTACTATTTTCATGCGTCTATGAAGCTGGAATTTCAGACCCTCTTGCTCAGGGCCCCTGTCATGTCATTGCCTGCTTGGCAAAGACTAACAGGACTGTCGTGGGTTGGTTTCTGGAGACGAATAGCAGGAGTGGCTCTCTGAGGCATGTGATAAGCAGGAGCCCGGAGTGTCCCCTCTTGAGCTAAATCACACCTAGACTTTTATTCAGCCCTTGTTCACTTGTCTTGTTGCATTAAAAGTGCTGGAATCCAGAACTGCTGCTTCTGCATCAGTGTTTATAATAACAAGTAACGGGCATGAGTGAGGAGCAAGCACTCAAATGAGGCCATCCTCTAATGCCAATGACTTTGAGAAAATTCTAGCGTATGAAGGGGCAAGACAGCATGACGGTTTCCATCTTTTTAAAAAGCAAAGCACTTGGGACCCTGTTGAGAGAATGTCATTCCCACGGTCATCTCTATAGACTCTATGACAGAGACCGATGAAAAGTGAATTCTGTGAAGTGTAAGTGCATACATTTCAGACAATTTAGACAGTCTATCAGTGATACTGGTGTTTACAAGCCTGATGTCTTTTGCTGAAACAGGAAGCCGTTGCTCTACTGTTCGGATGATCCGATAACTCACTATTGGAGGGAGCACAAGGCTCCATCTGCTTCAACCATGGTTGGCCAGGAGCCAAGCAGCATGGCAGGCTCAGACACGGCCTCCTGCTCTCACAGAACCAGAGGCGAGGACACACACTAAAACTGCCACTCAGCATTTGCTGACCCCCCCTGACCTCCCCCACTTACCCTGGTGTCCCACTCCTGGCTACCATGTTTCCCAAAAAATAAGACCAGGTTTTACACTGTATTTCCCTGAAAATAAGACCGGGTCTTATATTAATTTTTACTCCAAAAGACACATTAGGGCATATTTTCAAGGGATGTCTTATTTTTTCATGTACAACAATCTACATTTATCCAAATATAGTCATGTCATCTTCTGGACATCATCATAAGGTACTAAATGCATCCGTCTGGCTGACGATCTTAACTGGGGCTTATTTTGGGGGTAAGTCTTATTTTCAGGGAAACACAGTATTGCTTACTAGGGAGATGCCCTGCTTGTGTCCTTCCAAGTCCCCGTGAATTCCCTGTGCTCAGACACGTTCCCAGAGCAGCTGCAGGTATTGCCCAATGCAGGTGACTCCTGAACAGCTTCCTCATCCCTGCTCATCTCCTCTATTGATGATGGATGGTGCTGCTGGGGTGGCTGAAGGTCCCGTGGTTATTACTGAGGTGCTGAATCTCCTGAGTTCCCCTTCTTCCTACCACAGCCACCCCTTTCTTCTGTGGATATGCTCCTTTTCATTCTTTGTGTCAGCACTTAGTCATGGACTTGTTAAAATTTCTATTTCCATTTGTTTTTTGCATTGTCTTTCTTCCCACTTGTATTGAGATATACTTAATATACTCATAGAGAATGTTGCACATATTTAATGTATACATTTTGAGGAGTTTGGGCATCCACATACATACCTGATACTATTGCCACAAACAAGGTAATGAATATACCCATAACCTCCAAAGGTTTACGTATCTCCTTGCTTTGGAATAAGGATTCAGCCGAGATCTGCCCTCTTAACAAGTCTTTAAATGCACAGCGCCCTATGGTTGATTCTAGGCTCTGCTGTACGGTGGAAATGTAGAACTAACTCACCTTATACAGCTTTAATTTTATTTCCATTGGACCACATCTACTCATCCCCCCTCTTCCTATCCCCTTGGTTCAGCATTCTATTCTCTGCTTCCACTGAGTTTGATTATATTCGATGTCTCATTTAAGTGAGGGATTCATCCTCCTGTGACTGCCTTATTTTACTGAGCATAATGTCCTCCAGGTTCATTCACATTGTCTCAAATGGTAGGATTTCTTTCTTTTTAAGAGTGAATTCTTTTCCATTATATGAATACACCACCTTTTCTTTAGCCATTCACCGGTCACTGAGTTGTTTCCATATTTTTGGCTATTGTGAATAATGCTGTAATTTGGAAAGGATGGGCGGAAAGGACTGGACTTGGGAGAGCCTAGTAACAGGGTGAACAATTGACAGACATAAGTGCCATTGTCGTGGTGTGCAGAACCTCTACCACAGTCCTGACTATTATGGAATCTTCGAAGCTTAGCATCCCAGGCTTTGATTACGCTTGTCTATTGTTAGATAAGATATTCATCTAGGTAAGGCTGACATTATTAGGCACGTTCTGTTGTACAAACAGCAATAACAACCATGGTTTTTTTTTGGGGGAGGAGGGAGGGTGTGAGCAGAATTTCAAGATTTTTTATTTTATTTTTTAGGCTTATGGTAAATTTTAAGCATTGAAAGTTGTCCTATAATTTTCACTGCAGAGATCTCCCTGAATGTTTGCTTTTAAAGCTATACATTAAGTATTATGACAATACTTAGGTCTTTTTCTTAAGCAGAGGTTAAGAATGATGTTCACATATTTATAACAGTGTAATATGTGTTGATTACATATTTTACTACTGTTGTGGTCTCAGTTCACACAACCCAGTGCAACTAAGATGTGGGTGTGCCTCAGAAGTGCAATAACTCACTACCAATCTCTGCATGTGACTGCGGTTCCACAGTAAACTTAAATTTCCTATAAAACATTTGCACATTACATCCAAGAAGGCTCAATTTTTCTACCTCATTTCTCTATTAAAATTAATTTCATATTTGATTTAACATTATTAAATTATTCACAGTCAATTATATGAAGATATAAGTCCTTAATTTCTCTTTCTCCATGGTTTGACCTAAAACAATAACGAAAGAACAGACACAAATATAACAACAAAACTTCCAGAGTGATACAAGAAAAATGTTTGCAGTAGCATAAAAAGGAAACCATGTTGCTTAGGGAAAATCCGAAACCCTGTGTTTTTATATGTCTTGCACAAACGGGTTACGTGGAAGTTTTTTTGTTCTAAGTAAAGTCAAAGCAACAAATTAAAAATGACTCTCTTCAACGTATAGCACCTAGAAAATGTTAAATATATAGTACAGTGTCACTCTTAAAAACAGTTAAATGATGAGCTCCTGGGATGCACTAGAGTTATGAGCTCTTCTTCACCATCTAAGCCTGTTGGTCTAAAACCTACTCCTACCGCTTTGCCCTTTCTTTCACCTCCATGGCACTTCTATTTCAGTAGCACCTCACACCTAAGACACCTTAAAAATTATGATCGACTGAAAGATTAAGTGAGCAAGTGCAGTTTCAAGAGGATTCAACATTCTCTGGGTCAGTGACCATGAAAGCTTTATTCTTTAGAAATTCAGGAAAGAGAAAAAACAAACAAACAAACAGACAAAAGCTGGATCTTCGAGTTGCACAGGCCGTGGGCCTGGTGATTGGAACCCAGTATAGCTAATGTGAAAAAGATGAGGGGTTCCAGCTAGTCTCAGGGCTATTTTACTCAATGATGAACTTGCCCTACTCACTGCTGTCTCTCTGCCTAACTTCCTGCTTTTTACACATGAGACATGACCCTATGGAATTCTTGTGAGGTCATGACACTACATGAATCTTACCAGAAATTTACTGTTGGGCTGACTCTGCAAGTTTAAACTGAGGACCGTGAACTTGGGCTATACATCTTGAAGGGAGAGTAGCCATTAGCTGTTTTTCTTCTCTTGGCCCAAAATGTAATCTGATCTATGAAATGTTCCAAGCTGTCCTCAGACACATGTATCTGGTCCAAACCATGCATGGAGAGTTTCATTTCAGCTCTGCAGGCAAGAACAGGGTAGGAACATCCACGTGACCCAGAAGGCTTCTTGTTTCAGCACTTCTAAAGCTTGGAGAGACAGATGCATGTTTATCTGCCATTCTGCTTTCTCCTGGACAATCTTTCTGGCTTGCCCACATCCTCATGTCCTGTGAAGTCCAGCCCAAACTCCTCTCAATGCACACTTATGTCACTCTAAATTTCTGCGCCCTGACGTGCGCCAAGTACTCTCTGATCATCAACAAAATATGCTGACGCTTCATGTGTTTCAGCCTTGTCCAGTGAGCTACATTTGCACAGGGGTTTGCTTCTAACATCACCATAATGTGCTTACTGGACTCAACTGTTCTCCATAATATATAGCGTGGAGCATGACGGTGTTGCAGCAAACGGCTCTTAATGGCACACATCACACAATGGAGTCCTCGCTCCACCCAGGCACGAGGCTAATGACGTCAGGAGCAGAACGTCATTGTTGTCAGCATTTTACAGTTGAGTTAGTGGAAGTGCATAGAGGTTATGGAATCCTGGGCTACAGTGATACAGCCACGAGCTTAAATCCGGAGACCCCGTTCTTACCAAGGTGTGTTGCCAGTGTTCCCTCCCTGCAGTGAACGTGCTGGCTGCAGGAGAACGTTTTGTTCAGTGACCCTGGGGCAAAACCAGTCATGGGAGCGCCATGTGCTGTGTTAATCCTAAGGAGGGTTGAGGCTGTTACCTATATAGGAACCCTGACATTTCCTTGCTATTAAATATTTTGAAAACTGCACATGTATTATGATGCAGGCCAGCCTCTTTCATCTTGCATCAAAAGATGTCTATTACCGAGTTTAATAAATACACCCCGCCAGTGCGCCCAGAGCTCCAGGCACTGCAGGTGCTCCATATAACACTGTCCTATGGGGACTACGGCAACGCTATGTGCACAACTTGAAAAATAGTGCTGTGCTCAAGAAAAACAAATCAGCTGCTTTTTAAAAATAAATTTTAATGAAATACATGATATATACAAAAACTGTGAAATCTGGACACATAATTTAAAGAACAGTAATGTACAAGTATTCACACATACGTTCCAGTTTAAGGGTGCATGTCTTTATTTTGAAACATTTGCTAAGAGAAACAGAACAAAAGAAAGAAGTAAAGTCTCCTTTAGCCATGGTCCTCAAGAATTAGACCCTCAGTAATCCTGGATGAAAAATAAGAGCATAAAGGGTAACTCATCATGATTTTAGTCCCAGACATAAGCTTGTTACTGATTCAAAACTATTTGAAGCCAAATAGTATAGAGTCCTGTAAACTGACTCTCCATTTTCAGGGAGAAGGAGGGAATTCTGAGAGAGTGAGTTCCTTTTAGGGGAGCTCAGTAACTCTTGAACAGGATGAGGAGGAAGCAATGCTGTGTTTTATTTTCCCAGGGATCCAAGCACAATCTGAATGTCAAATGAACTCATGGAGTCGGAAAGCAGCCCAGGAAAGGCGCATTCTAAGCAAAGTCATCCAGGAAGTTAGAAGGGCTGGTCAGCACACAGCAGACATCGCCCCCGAGTGAATCACCAGAGGCACCATGTATATATGATTTGCCATCACCAGGGCTTGGCTCTTACTTAGCCTGACAAACCCAGGCCGCTCCTTCTAAGCACATCGAGAGTCATTTCATTTTCTCAGTTATGGTCTGGCATCCACCATCCTTGCCAGACCAATCTATAAGGCCAGAATGACAAATTATTAACACAATGTTCAATGTGATTGTCTGTATAGAAAGGCATACGAATGGTACCATTTTCTTAATTTGCATAACAGTTTCCTGACAACTACCTATATTAAAAAAAATAAAACAGTTAAAAACCAAAGTGACACATTAATTTTTCATCAAAAATATAACTCCCACAGGAACCAAAAATTTCACATTACAATGATCCACCCACTCTCGTGTAAGTACTCCAAATTACACTGGCGTCACTATCATAATAGCAAATACATTTTCTTGAGGGAAAAGCCACCAGAATATGGAGAATTTGGTGTATCAAGTTATCTCAACCCACGTAAATCAGAGTAGAAACAAACATTGTTATCCAGCCTGGAATATTCCTGATTCTAGCCACTCCTCTTTTCATTGCCCTTCACCCTTCATTGAAACCACGCATTTATTCGTATCTGTACAAATTGCCTGAATTTTGTTCTAGTACTCATAATCCATAATGAGATTCCTGAACACTCTGGGCTGCTAATTTTGGGCTAAGCATTGGGTCACTGGAGAGGCACTGAGTGGCAGCAGAGGACAGACAGAGCACAGAATTGGGAGTTGGGTGTCCTGGATTTTAGTCCCAGTTGGGTTTCAGGTTGAGTACGCATGCTTGGGAAGATGAACTGATCTCCCAGAATCCATCTCCTCCTACTGCAAAATAAGAGAACTGGATTTCGTTAGGCATCAGTGTGTGTTGTAGCTTGGGGTCTCTGCTCCCTGTCAGGAATATTATCTTATTTATCTTGCAGGAACACTATCTGATTGAACAGATCCACCTCGCTAAGCATCATGATGCATTCTCGGCGTACTTCGACCTCCATGTTTGGTACACAGTGAAAGAAACTTGTCCACTTAAGTGTTTGTTTCTCTCGGATAGTAAAAAAGACTATTAAAGATTCCCCCAATGCATATCTAGTGCCAGGAACATGGCCTGACATGTTCTTTACTCCTTTTAATCATGCTGGGAACTAAGACTGGTTTATGAGGAATGGGGAGGTCCTTGTCTTTACCTTGGCTGGTTTTCAAGAATTTTTAGATTGCATCACCAAGAACACTGGTATGCCATGAAATGCTCTCTACAACAGGCTCAGGGGGGACCATATCACTTTGTCATGAGTACATGGCTGTCCTTTGATTCAGTCACAACATCCAAGATGCCTGTTCTCAATAGCTGGATTTATCTCCTCCTCTTTTTCCCATCATCATTGTAAAAACATGCATCTCTACCTCCTTATTCGAGCTCAAATCATAAGAAACAGTATAACCAATTTTAGAAACTAAGGGATTGTACCTCTGGCCAATTTAAATAGTCTCTGAAATTACAAACTGGAACACTTTGACACATAAAAACCTATTTGTAAACTCTAAATATGTTTTTCAACATCAGTTATAATTTTGACAGCCATTATAATCTCCAGAGATATATGGTATTGATAAGTCCAGGCACTCCATAGTCTCCAGAGATATTCCTAGGTTAACCTGCCCCACTAGGTCTTCACCGCAAATGCAAACACACATGCCCCATCATTAGCATTTATCATTCTGCATATTTAGTAAAATCTTTTATGGTATTTAGCAGCCTTCCACATCAGGCATATATACACTGGAAAATCCTTGAGAAGAGGGACTACCTTTTATTCTTACATAGCACATAATACAATGACCTGTTCAATAAATATTTTAGCTTACTTTAAAGAATTTGCTCATTATTAACACATGAGATATTCAAAATCAGATTCAAATGTTAGTCATAATTAGATGTTGGACCCCCTTGCCCAAGGTCACAGCTGAGAAAATATCTCCCAGGTGGCCAGAAGGCTCAGTTGGTTAAAGCGTGAGCTCTCAACAACAAGGTCGCTGGTTCAATTCCTGCAAGGGATGGTGGGCTGTGCCCTCTGCAACTAAGATTGAAAGCAGCTACTGGACTTGGAGCTGAGCTGTGCCCTCCACAAGTAGATTGCAGGACAACAACTTGGAGCTGATGGGCCCTGGAGAAACCCACCGTTCTCCAATATTAGTCCATAATTTTTTTATTTTTATTTTTTTTTAAAGAAAGAAAGAAAAGAAAAGAAAATATCTCCCAATACACTTGCAAGTGAAAGACAAAAATTAAATGACCTAAATGACCAAAAATATGCCTGGCTACTTAAAAACATTGCTATAAATGATTCAAATAAATTTTCACATTCTTAATGTATATGAACTACTGATTACATAGAATGGTATTGTTACAAAGTATATACAATTCATAACTTAGATGGTGATTGTAAGGGAGAACACTGTTCTTTTACATTGGTATTCAAATCAAGGACAAAATTCAGAATAAAGGTTAGAAACAGATAAGGAACTTTCCATTTTTAATTTGTAATTAAAAATACAGTAATAAGAATTGAATTAAAAATATACACAGCAAATACTATATTACTGCTAGAATGTATTTGAAATACATCTGGTCTAATTCATTTTAATTTTCTTTGAACTTCTCTTCCTTCCTTTTTTCTTTCTTTCCTTAATACTTGAATCCATACTGTGTACAAGGCATTGTAATAAGTGAACAGTTGTGAGCAGGATGGAAAAATGATTTGTTATATTCTAATGAGTGACAACAATCTTGATTTAAAAGAAGTCATATTCAATTAATACTCTTCCTTTCTCCTTTCTTTATTGTTAAAATCCTTCCTTCCGTCCTTTTTCTTTTTCTTTGAGTTCATCTTTTTTTCCAGTATTCCCACACCAACCTGTAATCTAGTCATAAAACAACAGAAAACGCTTCACTGCCACCCAAGGGAGAGAACCGAAGACAGCAGAGGCACCCACGCCCAGGGACGTCTGTTTTTTGGGACTGTTCTGTGTAGACTGTTGGCGATCACTTTTCGGAATCTACATTTTGTGTGACATTTCGCCACCATTAGGCAAACATTCTTCTTTCTATTGGTATTTGTTTAGTAAGCTTTATACTTAGTAGTATATGATTTATACAAGTCATCATCACTTCCTGGTGGCTTAGGCTAAATTATTATCTGGGCATTTCCTTTTAGATACACAGTAAGGGACAGATTACTAACCCCCGTGTCATATCTCCACTAAACAAAGTCTTATTCTTTATTCATCCCATCCTGCACAGGATTCATGTTTCTAAGGAAAATGTGGGCTGATCCGTCAGCCGATGTAGCCTTAGGGCTTTTTGTTATTTCCAATTTTATTCTCAGAGAATGCATACACACGCACACACACACACACACGAAGGTGTGACAATTAAGTTCATGAACACATCCTAGAAAAAATGCTACATACCTCATTACTGAATATCACTATGGTCACCTTCAAAATACTCCCCTTGGAAAGCTATGCACCGACACCAGTGCCTAGTCCACCTTTCAAAGCAATTTTGGAACTTTTTTCTGGAATGGCCACCAGAGCTGTTGTCGTATTACCCTTGATGTCCTGAATGTCATAAAAATGTCTTCCTTTCCGTATTTCCTTTATCTCCTTATGAAGAAAGAAGTCATCGGGGGCCAGATCAGGGGAGTAAGGAGGGTATTCCAATACAGTTATTTGTTTACTGGCTAAAAACTCCCTCACATGTGAGGTGTGAGCTGGGGCATTGTTGTGATGCAAGAACCATGAATTGTTGTTGAAAAGTTTAGGTTGTCTAACTTTTTCACGCAGTCTTTTCAGCACTTCCAAGTAATAATTATGGCTAACTGTTTGTGCAATTGGTACAAATTCATAATGAATAATCCCTCTGATATCAAAAAAGGTTATCGTTGCAATAAGTTAGCAAATTTAATTGTCAGACCTCGTGTGTGTGTGTGTGTGTGTGTGTGTGTGTGTGTGTGTGTGTGTGTGTGTATTTAACTTAGGGACTGATGTGAGTAGGAACATTTTGATATCACAGCTTAAAAATAAGCATATTGCTGCTTTCATGCTTTTAGACTGGGTGACCATAGTCATAGGTTGGCCTAGGTGGTCCCAGTTTCCTCCTGTTGTTCCAGCATAATTATCAGCTGCACTTCCTTTCACTCTGACATGCATCTTGGTTTAGAAAATGAATTACATGGACACCCTGACTTTGAGGGGTAAGAGTGAACTAGTTCCATGTGACAGACCTCCGTGAAGCTTTAGAAGATTCTGGGTGGGGCCATGGGTTGGGGGCTGGAAGAAGCTCTGAGCATATACTCATCCCCTTCACATCTCCTCAACAGCAGGAGTTTCCATAGAGATGACCTATGTTGAGGCCTTTTAATTCTGAGCTATATCAATCCATGTTATAAAGAAAAGAGTTCAGAGGTTAAATTCATTTTTAAAAGCGTGAATAGAAGGTTTAAGAATTGGTGTGGGGGGAGGGGTAAAATTCTCAGAGCTTTTATAAAACTTCCCTCTAAGGTCATTTCCCAGGGTTCAAAGAAACATACTTAGGGAATGTCGCACGATGGAATTCCGGGTTCCCTGTTCCGAAGGAAGACTGTGGCCATATAATTCTCCCTGTTAAATTCAAATGCAAAGGAAAGGGGAGCAGAGTAGCTGATAATCAGCTAGCACCACACCTTGGCAGGCCTTCAGGAGACCATAAGGCTCCTGGTTCAGAAGAAGAAGCTGGAGTGGGATGGAGGATGAAGGTTGGAGCTCAATAACAAGCAAAGGAAAGTGAAATGCTAGGGACATGGCTCTAAAAACACAGAGAGCATCTCTAGGGAGAAATATACTCAGAGGTTTGGGACAGTACAGGAGGGCTTTCTAAAGGTCTCCTAGAATTGAGAACTGAGATGACACCTGTGGTTGACATTGTCACTTCCTACATAGTATGACCAGAAAAGCAGAACTCAGAGGTGGTAAACACTAAGAGGTTTATTGAGAGACATTGACTTATAGGGCGGCTGGTGAGGCCAGTCCAGGTGCCAGGAAAGCGTGGCTGTACCTGCTATCCACAGGTGGATGGTTTTCTCCTACAGGGAGACTTTTGAGAAGTGAAGCCCCAAAGCTTATCTTTCAGATTCTTTTGCTGAATCGGTCTTTTTCTTAGGGATATATTATTGTTTTACTTTGGTTGAAAAGCATAAACAACAAGGAACTCCAAGGACCATGAATAATAGATAAGCACTGCATATTTACACAAACTAGTTTGTATGGCAATCATCAAACCAGCAATTTGTGAATTTTCTACAAAGCTTAGGCAGATAGAGCAAGTAGAAGAGGGAAGATTTTAGGACAAATGGGAAACCAGTTCTGGAAGCAGTGACACCTGTCACCCGATTCGTCCACCCGGTTTCAACACACACACACACACACACACACACACACACACACACACACACGATGGTCCATTTGCTGTGCAATGGATTTAAACACAATCTCCTTTCTCCATTAGCTGCTGGGTGATTCTAATCACCACTGCAGTGGAAACGAAATTGTCCCCTATAATTCCCTCTGGAAACCAAAAATAGTAAGTCTGGAAGTTTGCAAGATTACATGTTGTCTTTGCCTCATACATAAATGTCCATGCAGCATGTGAGTGGGGGCAGAAAATTCTTATTTGAGATCTAAGCATATTTGATTCTACCTAAAGTCCCTCAGAATAACCAAGTCCAACATAGGCCTACAGCAATCCGATGAAGGATGGCTATGCTCTGAGTGTACGTGAGCTTAGTGATCTGAGAAGGGATTTGGGTCAAGCACCGGCTACTCCATGGGTCCCCCTTAATTGGTTCCAGCTGCCCATTTCACCTGCCCCATGCTCGAATGCTGATGTCAGCATGAGTCCAGCCTCATTTTGAATCTTCCAGTGAAAGGGAGTGAAACCACAGGGTGACTCAACTAAATCCTGGCCCTTCATTAATTGCTTCCAAGGTGGGGGAGGGATTTTTAAAAGAGCATTTTGGCAGAAGGGCCACTTGTAAGAGAAAAAAAATGAAGGATCTTAACTGTTTGAGAAACTAAGACTAGATTAGTTGTTCTTTGTGTTGATACTGGTAAAGCCAGAACCAGCTTAATAGCAAGTCTTCATAAACTGCAGACTTAAGCTTCTGCTAATTTGTCCCCAGGGTCCCACCTGGAACTGATTATAGGGATTCTTGATAATGACCCAGAGACTTCCTTCACACACTTCTTGTGTGCTTTACTTCCCAAAGACAGTGGATACCAAGCTGTAACTATCGAGAAAGCAAATAAATCAAGCCATGAAGACCTAGAGTGGGTTGGGGGTGAGGCTATGGGGCTGGAGACCAGCACGTGGCGTCCAGCACGTGGCGTCCAGCACGTGGCGTCCAGCACGTGGCGTCCAGCACGTGGCGTCCAGCACGTGGCGTCCAGCACGTGGCGTCCAGCACGTGGCATTACCGAGGCAGGTCCGTCTCCCTGGCTGAGCAGCGCATCTCTGAGAAGACCAGATAAACAAACAGACAAAGAAGAGAACACACCAGACTTGCTTACACGATTAATCCAGAAGCTTCTTTATTTTTCATTCTGTTGGGAAAAAAAATCATTTTCATTTATGTGGAATACAGGGAAATTCAGATAATAGCTATTATATTTAAGAAGTAATATGCCCACTCTTTTCTAAATACGGAATAGAAATGTTTACTTTCCGCTGGTGTTAAGTACTTTAGATGTGAGTTAAATTTCACTTTATCTCTTAGGTAGATGCCTTTTTCCTATTGTTGAAAATATAAATATCTGAGTTCAGAAAAGCCTAAACATAAAAAAAATATCTATCAAGTTTTGGTATCACTTTTAGAAGTGACTTCAAATATTGAAAAATAACTTATTTCTGGGGTTATTGAGAAAAGTTAAGAGGAAAAAATTTCCATGATAGCTTTTAAGGATTTACAGAAGGAAAGACACTAGTGTTTAAAAAGCATATTCCATAAAAATGCTGACTCCGTTCCCAGACCGTCTGCTATGCTTATCCACTCAGGTTCCTCTTGCTGTGCCAGAAATTGTATAGTGAGCTTCCGCTGAACTGTGAAAATGAATCTGGGGATTTTTAAGGAAACAAGTCTTAGCCACAAAAGCAATTTCTACTTAACAAAAACATCGGGAGAAAAAGGAAGTGCTTACACTGACACTCTGTCCCGCAGAATCACCACTTAGGAATGAATATAATTATTGTTCACGTATTTGAAGCAATACACAGCTGACTTACATTTCTGGGAACTTCTTTATGTAATGATGAGTGTTTAACTTCTGTACAAATGATGTAATTAGTGTTTGTCTTACACTGAACAATATATGTCACTTTCATTCAATATGTAAAACTGCTAAAAGTGTCAGATGCTGTGTTAGTATTGCGTGAAGTATTTGGGGCCTGACCTGGAATCCAGGAAAAATGTAAGGAAAGGGGTCTTATAAATGATCGTGTGCAAAGGAGAAAACAGACAGCAAAGTGAGAACAGTGCATTAATTTGGGGATTTATCTTTTAAACTTCCTCAGAGATGATTATAGCCTACAACAAAGAAATTATAAATAACTTATTTATAATTGGAAGTAGTGAGACCTCTATCTTAGAGATTGGAAACTGTCTGAAATGAGCTTAGATCAGTGGTTCCTATACTTACAGATTTACAGATGAGAGTAAATTTTTAAAATAAAAATATATGCAGGAAACTGACATTAAGTTTCCATCTTTTAACTTTAAGTGAAGGCACTAAATAAAACAATTACTGTTAAACATCATTCTTATTTCATCTCCAGATGGAAGGGTGTGTGTGTGTGTGTGTGTGTGTGTGTGTGTGTGTGTGTATGTATGACTTTTGAAAATCAACTCCATTCATACCGAGTGGTTTTGGACATGACTCTTTTTAAAGACCTCCCCCAAAGAATCCTAGAAGTTATGAAGACAGTCTAGCCCCACTTGCTTTGTCACCCTAGGATTCAGATTCTATGTATTCTCCATCACCACATGCAAACCAACTTTCTTTATGGAATCTTTTCTTATGTTGCTCTTTATTGTGACGACCTTCTGGGCTACAGCTAAAGATCTCTCTTGCTTTTTTCTTGAATTTTTTTTCATACACGGAAGTCTTGCCATGTCAGGTAGACTGCAATCACTCCAGTGCTTATTGAAGCGCCCACACTCCTTACTGAAGCCATCAGCATCACACTGTGCAATTGCTGTCTAATGGGTGCTACTGTGGTCCATGAGTCATCAGACGCCTAGAGAGCTAACGCCAGTACCCATTGGTGGGAAGCTTCAGTTAAATCCTCTGTCACTGTCACCTGAGCTTCTGGATCAGGACTTCTTGCTGTTTAAAACTGGGGTTTTTTACTGTTTTCCAGTCTTACTAAAGCATTCTTAATGGCATGACTGGTATTTATTGTGACTGATTATTCTTTGGAAACACTGTTTCTTTGTAATGTGGCATTACTGTCTAACCTTCATTGTTCTGTGAAACACGTTTACTAACTCAGACTTACTGAGTGGTCCTAGTGCAACTAGTCAGATGAGTGGGCTGCACAACTATTTTATAAGCTAGACGCTCGAAGAACTGGTTCTTTCGTGTTTGTGGCGAAGCCATGCCAATTGGCTGCATTCATTTCTCTGTAGCTAATTTGCTCTTCCTTGCAAGTTCTCTCCTACCAAGCACTGGGTATGGGTTCATGCTCCTAGAGTCCAATAGAGTAACATAAGTCTGCTTTCATATAAACTGAGCTTTCAGATAAAATGTATGTCTCTTAGATGTCATGCCAGTCGAATCCTTAAAGAAAAAGTTTGCATGTGGGATGCGAAGGAGCAGCTTGAAGGCAGGGGAGGAGAGAGCCTCACGCCTGTGGTGGCGGCCCTTCTGCAGCAGCCATGCTTTGTGGTTTGTCTAAGACCCTCATCACCTCCATGAAATCCCTGCCAACCTCTGCTGCTCAGGTAGAGTACTTTCCATTCACTCTTTTGGATTGCTCGGTGTGGGGACAGAGCCCCAGAGAGTAGTTTACAGGCTCTTGGCCTCACGTGAAGGGGTACTGGCTCGGGTGGTAAATGGCCGTCGGCTGTGGCTGATTGGCTGTCGGCTGTGGCTGGTTAGCCGATTGGCCGCTGGTATAACTGCTGGGACTACGGAGGAGAGCCGAGGATTGCCCAGGAGCCGAGCAGAGCTGAGCAGAGCCGAGGAGAGTGGAAGACAGAGCAGAGGAGAGCGGAAGAGGAGAGCCGAGAGAGAGGAACAGAGTCGAGAGAGTGGAGGAGAGTCGTTGGTCGGTCGGTTCGCGGAAAGGTGGACGGCAGGTCGGCGTCCGGTGGGCCCAGCCTCCAGTGAGACCGTGGTGGTATGGCTCCCCTACCTATGGCTCCGTGGGTGTTCCTTTTCGGCCTCACCATATCCTGCGTTCTTGTGTGGGGAGCGGGAGCAGAGACCCCGCAGGCCGCCCCGCCTGAAAGATGGCGCAGCGAGCAGGGTCTCCCGCACGACACTCGGGCTTGGTGTTCTTCCAAACTCTGTTCCATATCTCTCGAGACTCACATGTGACTCTGAATTCGTTTTGGCCCCATCTATCTACCTGATAACTCTTGACTGCAAAGCCATGTCCACCCGATTCAGCAACCTCTTCTGCGGGGTACCTAGCTAGCTTGTCAGCAGCTTCCTTGGGCACAAATGGTCCTTTCTGTGTCCCTTTCTGAGCTACACCCCTACACAGGAGTGTAGCTGTGGAGAGCTGTTTTCAGGAACTTTTCTGCCTGCACATGACATGGTCGAACCTAAAGTGATAAAGTTCAGCTGACTGAGTGATCTCAGAGTCCTACTGGAAAAAGGAGCAGAAGCCCCTCTGCTATTACTCTCAGGTTATTTCATCCAGAGAGGATAGATCAGGACAGACAGTGGCCTGAATTTGAATCTATTGACATCTGCCCTCCTCCAATTGTCCACATTTTGCACAGAAACCCAGAGGCAGGTCTTCTCCTGGAATCTTATGTCTTGGGCAGGGCAGCAGTGGGTCTATACTACCAGCCCCTGGGGCCTCCAGTTGCACCCTATACAAAGGAACACTTCTGAAGATACCTACTACCCACTTGAGACCAGGGTGTGGAATGAGGACTTTGGCCCTGATCTAATCACACCCCCCTTCTTCCTTCTTCATCCTATCACCCTGGCAACCCAAAGGAATAGATGTAGGCATTTTCAAAATTCTTAACCACATCCTTTCATGCTTAAAGCTAAACCACCTGATGTAGCAGTAATGGACAGAAGTAGTATCTTCTCTGCATTATTTCATAAAATCTATGATGTTTCCTCTAACCTTGAATTTTGACATGTTAACCCTATTTAGAAAACCTGCCTCCCAGGACAAATTCTGCCTTTAATCCCATTTTTCCAGGCTGAAAAAAACATGATTTTGAGTTTCAGAAGTTAATTATTTTTTTTCAATTACAGTTGACATTCAATATTATTTTATATTAGTTTCAGGTGTACAACATAGTGATTAGACATTTATATGATTCACCAAGTGGTCTGCTGATTAGTTTAGTACCCGCCCCCACCATATATAGTTATTACAATATTATTGACTATATTCCCTATGCTTTACTTTATATCCCCATGACTATTTTGCAACTACCAATTTGTAGTTCTTAATCCCTTCACCTTTCTCACCCAGCTCCCCAACTCCCCTCCCATCTGACAACCATCAGTTTGTTCTCTGAATCTATGAGTCTGATTGTGTTTTGTTCATTTTGTTCTTTAGATTCCACATATAAGTGAAATCATATGGCATTTGTCTTTCTCAAGACTGAGACTTACCTGACTTAGCATAATACCCTCTAGGTTCATCTGAGTTGTCGCAAATAGCAAGATTTCATTTCTTTTTATGGCTGAGTAATACTCCACTGTATAAATGTACCACATCTTTCTTATCCAATCTTCTATCAATGGGCACTTAGATTGCTTTCAAAAACTTAAAAGTAGAACTAGCATCTGACTGAGCAATTTACTTCTGGGTATTTATCCAAAGAAACCCAAAACACGAATTCAAAAAGATACATGTTCCCCTATGTTCACTGCAGTGTTGTTTGCAATAGCCAAGGAGTTGATTATTTATTATGTGTTTTTTTTTCTCTCTAAGGATTAGGGGTATGTTTTTGCTTGCCTGATATAGGCACAAACCTTCTATATTTCTTCCTCCTGCCTTACATATGAACACGATGTTGGGTACAGAATGACATCTTAAAGTCTTGAGGCAGCACACATGAGAGCAAAAGCCACATCATAAAATGGTGGGGAGAAGACAGTAGGAAACTGGGATACTATGAATGTTATGAGCAGGCAAAGCTGGGAAACATGGTTATTACAGATACTCCTGTACAGACATCAGAGCCTAGAATACACTCGGAACTCAGCAAGTATTTGATGAGTAAGGGACATACAAATAAATAATTAAAATTTTTAATTATTGGTTGATTTTTTTTCTCTACTTTTAACGTTATTTTTACCCTGGAACATTTAGTGATTAATATTAAGGAAGAATTTGCTGTGTATGAATATTCTCAAATTTTAATTTAGAGTTAGTATGATAATTTTAATATGAATTTTCTTTGTCTTCAAAACATATAATGCTTCTCAAGTCTATTGAGAAATTGACTTAACAGTGAGGTGCTTTGCAATATTTATTTTGATATTAGTTAAGAATAAATAGACTAACCTCCAAAATCTCCATCCAAAATACCAATTACAGTTTTTAATTCAAATCTTCTCAAAGTAGGTAACTAATTTAATAGATTGAAATAAAATCTATGCCCCTAACAAAGTTAGCCCACCAATTAAAATTATGTTAAAATATTTATGGCTATGCAAACACAAAAACATTGAAATGACTTGTAGAATTACATGCTATTCATAATCACAGTTAAAGCAGGCACCTATTTCCATGAAAGATGATAGATCACCCTCCAAAAACAATACTAAGCTATTTATGGAATTATTGTATATGATTTCCAGCTTGGTTATCAGGTCTAAGACTTCAATATATCTTCCAGACTTTATTCATGATTATCTTTATATTATTTTCAAATAGTTTCATATCAGTGCAAGTTTATGTTGAACTTGTTGAATCACAGTAATTATTTTGAACAATATTAGAATCATCCTCATTATATTCTCTCAGCATGAGTAATCAGTAGGATATGTTCAGATCATTCTGGGTTATGCAAACTTAAAACTAATTCAGAAAATTGTCATTGGAAGATTTCTGAAGAAATATTTCATTTCATCTGAGTGTATGATTTTGAGAATTCTAATCATCTCTAATTACTCTTTTTATTTTATTCTCTGCAATTGTTATGAATTGCTATCATGAATAAAAGGAGCATTGATGAATATTTATCAGGATCATACTTATTCTAAAGGATGTAGCTTTATATCCCTATCAAATTTACCATCTTACACTCAATCTCTTGTTTTCCCTTATGCTAGAGAAATCTTAGCATGATTGCTTAAATTCTAGATTACTAATGGTCCTGTACTTGCTAATGGTAACATTAAAGGATGTGTTGATTGAAATGACTCTATGGCCCAATGTCCTATGTTTTACAGGAACCACAAGAAAGGTGGCCTATGTCCATATTTTGGGAACAATTTCATTTTGTTCTCACCCAACTTACCAGTCTCCTCCACAAAAGCTGATAAGGTGAAAAACCACAGCTACTGATCACACAACACTTTGATTCATCTTACCATCCCACTTTGTTCATGTAACACCATCAGGTTACTTAGTGAGACACATGGCTGAGGGTTAAGATACAAGTGGGTATTTCAAAGTTTCATGGCCCCATTCTCTAAATTTTATCAGTTTCTGTTTATTTCATGCCGTGAAAAATGTCCACACTCTAATTTCAGAAGCTAGCAACATTTTTTGTTTATCCATATTAAGCTCATCTATTTCTTATTTTTTGTCGTATTAAACATGCCATTAGGCAAAATATTTTTTTGTACATGTATGAAAAAGAAAGAATGGTGTGGATTCAAAGATAATAGAAGTGAGTTTTGATCTTGTCATTTTAAATGCTTCTGAGCATCATCTATCAAGTATAAACGTGGCTTGGAAGGCATGGGTTATACTTCCGGTTCTGTCATCCACATGTGACATGATCTTGATTATGTCACCTTCATGCTCTGACAATTGAACTCCTCATCTACAAAGAAGATTAGACTATATGTTCTTCAAGACCCTAACCAACTCTAGCATAGCTTGATTAGTGATGTCTAGGTCTAACATTAGTACATAACGAGATGGATGTGTAGTGTAGAATAAGTACTATTTTTATTTATTTATTTATTATGTTTTTATTTTATTTTTTTAAAATTTACTTTTTAAATGTATTGGGGTAACAATTGTTAGTAAAATTACATAGATTTCAGGTGTACAATTCTGTAATACATCATCTATAAATTCCATTGTGTGTTCACCACCCAGAGTCAGTTCTCCTTCCATCACCATATATTTGATCCCCCTTACCCTCATCTCCCACTCCCCATCCCCCTTACATACAAATGGCAAATAGACATATGAAAAAATGCTCAACATCACTAATCATCAGAGAAATGCAAATAAAAACCACAATGAGATATCACCTCACCCCAGTCAGAATGGCTATCATCAACAAGACAAATAGTAACAAGTATTGGAGAGACTGTGGAGAAAAAGGAACCTTCATACACTGTTGGTGGGAATGCAGACTGGTGCAGCCATTATGGAAGGCAGTGTGGAGGTTCCTCAAAAATTTACGGATAGAATTACCATATGACCCAGCAATCCCTCTCCTGGGTATCTACCCAAAAAATCTGAAAACATTTATACATAAAGACACGTGTGCTCCAATGTTCATTGCAGCTTTGTTTATAGTGGCCAAGACGTGGAAACAACCAAAATGTCCTTTGATAGATGAATGGATAAAGAAGTTGTGGTATAGATACACAATGGAATACTATTTGGCGGTAAGAAAAGATGATATAGGAACATTTGTGACAACATGGATGGACCTTGAGAGTGTAACGCTGAGCAAAATAAGTCAGACAGAAAAAGCAGAGAACCATGTGATTTCACTGATATGTGGTATATAAACCAAAAACAACAAAAGAACAAGACAAACAAATGAGAAACAGAAACTCATAGACACAGACAATAGTCTAGTGGTTGCCAGGAGGGTGGGGAATAAGTACTATTTTTAATACATGGTTGAGAATCCCTCAATGTAAAAAGCCAACTGTAGTTACGTGTAGATTTTCAACTGCAGGGGGGTCAGCGCCCCTAGCCCACAAGTTTTTCAAGGGTTAACTGTAATGAATGTAAAAATTCATGGATACAATAAAAATGTACATGTGAAACAGTAAAATATGAATACCTTTAATCTACAATTGATTTTTTTCTAATTCAGCATTTTTTTAATTATCCAGCTCCATCTGGTAAGGGATCACTGTATCCTGTTTGGTTTTCATAAAATTCACATAGATTTTGGACCACAGTTCTTCATTTTATTAGACCTAATAATTTTCTTAAATTTTGCAAACAGTCAAAAATCTCAGATAAAAATCCTCAGTCCAAACACAGAAATGATTTGATGTAACCGAAAGGGTAAAGTTTTATTGAAAAGTACATGTTAATATTCTGAACATAATTTTTAAAATAATAGTATATAAACAGCATTTTTATCAATTCAAGTTGTGTCAATTCAAGAGCAGCTAATCAAATCGCTTACCCAAGCAAAATTCTTAATACAATTTCCTATAAAGTCAGTTATGAGGTAGTTAACCAGGAGGACAAATTATCATGAGGTTAGAACCTTGGTAAAGACTCTTTCTGTAAAGGAAAAGAACATACATATTCGTCCATATATTTTTAAAAAAATAGAAATAGAGGTACATGGGAAGAGGTATTCTTTAATTCGTAAAGTAGTTAATTCATTCATCAAATGTTTATCGAAGGCCTGTGACATGTCCAGCATTGTACATCCAACAACTATTCATCAGTCCCCTAATATCCGCTGGTCATTGCTTTATTTTTGGATGCATGAGTAGACAAATAGACAATATTTTGTCCTTATAGAGTGAGGGGAGAGGGCAAAGACAATATTAGCAAGTGATCTGAAATACTAGTTCTGGAGAAAACCAGAAAAACAGAGCAGGTTAAGTGGTATAGGGCAGGGGTTGCAGTGTGGGATAGAGGGCGTTAGACACTTTGCAGAAATGAATTGGGTCACCCGGGAGTCTCATAGAGATGGTAACTTTTGAGAAAAGACTGACAGGTGAAGATGTTTGCTAAGCAGGTATCTGAAAGACCCTGCTGAGACAAAGGCCCAACGCAGGAGTGTGGCTGCGTGTTAGAGAAGAACCAAGTTGGTCCTCATGGCGGGAGTAGACCTCTAAGAATTTAGGTTCTTGCAATCGTGCAGAGAAGACAAACATTAAGCAAGTAAAAACTTCAAGTACAGTCAATTCTCTAGAGAAATGCAGCAGCAAAGATGGCATAGACAATGGCCTACTACAGTATGAGGTAAGGAAGGGCTCTCCCGATTTCAGTGGGGTTTAATCTGAGATTTACAAGAGGAACAGATAAGCAGGAGAAAAAGATGGTGGGAGGAATAAGGCCCCCACGGTGGTGAGAATCCACCAATGATATAAAGGAAATAGTGGGAGAAAGGTCCAGATGGAAAGTAGCTTGTCATACCAAGGACACCGAAATGTGTTCAGTGTAAGAAGGAGAGGGAGTAGAGGGAAGATTTCTAAAATGACCTTCTAGGGTGGCCAGTTAGCTCAGTTGGTTAGGGCATGTTGTTAATAACCAAGGTTGCCAGTTTGATCCTCTCGTGGGCCACATTGAGCTGTGGTCTCCTTAAAAAAAAAAAAAAAAAAAAAAAAAAAAAAAAAATATATATATATATATATATATATATATATAAAATAAATAAATAAATAAATAAATAAATAAATAAAGGTGAAGCCATTTCTAAACACCACATACACTTGCCCCCAAGAAAAACCCTCCTCCAGCCAAACATGACCCAAGTCAATTTTCTCCCTCCTCACACAACAGAGAAACATGGAAGAGGAGGTGGGGACTTTGTTTGTTGATGATTCCGTGTATCCCGGTAGGCTGGAGAAACTTGCTGGTTGAGCTCATCCTTTGTGAAGACCAAGAATCTGCTTCTTTGGAGAATCTGGTTTCGGGTGGTGAACTGTGAATCTACTCTCCTCCTTACTGCTTCCGTGTCAACATTCTCTTTATCTTCCTCCATATTTTCTAAATAATTCATAATGCATTTTATCTGTTGATGTATTAATTTCCTTTTGACTTTTTAACTGTGATAATTGTAGACAATTTGAAAACTAAAGGAAAATAGAATAAAAAAGTAAAATGCAAAAGAGAAATACAGAATGTATTTGTAAAATATTATAATGGGTTATAACCTTAATGTGTTAATTATACAAATTGATTAAAAAAAAGATAATAGAATTGGTTAAACATGTAAATAAGAGATTAAAAAAAGAAAAAAATGCACTTATGATAGTATATTTTATTTTAGTAATGTAAAAACTAAACATCGTTTTTCTTAGAGACTTTTTATTAAGAATAAGAAAGCTAAGGATTGTTATTTCTGATAAATAATTGTGGGAGTACAAATATATTCAAATGTTACCTAAATCATTTTAGTGAGATAAGTTGAAAATTAAATGAGATAAATTGAATCAGAAATGTCACTTTAGGAAATGTTTCCCAAAGGAATTATCAGACATTTGCACAAAGGTGCATTTACAATATTTTTATCACAGTGTTTTTAGTACAGACAAGATCAGAAATGTCCTAAGTGTCCAAAAAGTGACAGGTCTTCATTGGTTAAAAACAATGTAAAATCTGAGATGAAATGTTCAGAAGACATTTAAAGGTATAGTCTCAAAAGGTAGGTAAGGATCTTGTAAACTGTTGACTATGTTGTGAAAAATGAAGCTAAATAATTTTTTTAATTGTAGTTTCAATGTATGTCTTAATAGATATCACATTATATGTGAAATCGTATTTCAAATATTCTTAAGTAAAACATGAAGAATTTCACTTAATGTATATTTACTTACATTATGAAATGCTAGTGTTATAGTATTTTTCTGAAATATATCAGAAATATAGCCTCCAGTTTGTCATCTTTTGACATTCTATACAATTTATTGTGTGTGATTTTTTGTTGTTGCTGTTTTTTATGGAACACCTTAGAAATTTCTTCCACACCTTGATATTATAGATTCACTTTTATTAAATGATAAAAACTGAATGCAGTAATTTAATTTGTATATGAATTAAATCATAGTCTAGGATTGTTTTTTCAGGTGGTGAGCCTATCACACCACACTTGCTGAGTAATCTGCTCCTTTCCAGAGTAATTAGAAATGTCACTGTTATCAGACTCTAACCTTGCAGATTCTTGTGTCTGCTGATTTTCCACTCAGCTTTGTACACTTGTTTCTAATGGTTGCTAAAACAAGTTTAATACATGTTACAGGGGGTGGGAACGTTCCACATTTTTCTCTTTTTTCTTTTGGTTCTTCTATGGCATTCATTCTTTCAGTTGTGCTTCAGAATGTTTTTTTTTTTTGTTGTTGTTGTTGTTTTTAATATAAAAAGCATTCTGAGAAAGTGACATCGACAAAATGTCAAAATAGGAAGCTCCAACCACCTGTTCCCCCCAAAAAAGCATTGAAAACAAGCAGAAACTGTCAAAACCAAGGTTGTCAGAACTCTAGAAAACAGTCAAAGGTTTACAGCTAGCAAGCAAAAGCTAAATCAGGGAGAAGTCAAATTAAAAATGGTAGGAGAATGTTTGGTGTTCTTACTTGTGCTAGTCACTTCCTCCCAGCTCAACATCAGTCCGAAGAGAGCCCCTCAGGTCATCAGCGAGGGACCCTGGTCTTGTCTCCAGAGAGAGCAGAGAGCAGACCTTATCTGCAATTACTGTGTGTCTGTTCTAACGTGTCTGGGCTTCTGAAGGACTCAAGAATGGAGCTTGTCTCTTTTCCTTCTAACTTGGACCTCACCTAGGCCCAAAAGTAGTGGGTAGTGCTTAAAAACACTGTAAGATGCCCAGAATAAAAGCTTGTAAAAATGGTCACATCATTTCAACAAAATACCTCAAGACCATTTGATGTAGAAATGGACAGTTTTTCAACCAATAGTTAGTGGTGGGAACACTGGATGTCCACATGCACGTTAATGACCTTGTACCCTTTATTTCACCATATACAAAAATTTACTCAAAATAGACCAAAGAGTGAAATATAAGAGTGAAAATTATAAAACTCTTAGAGGAAAACAGGTAAATCTTCATAATCTTGGCTTTGGCAATGAATTCTTCTATGTGACACCAAAAGCATGAGAAGCAACAATATAAAAATGCATAAACTGGACTTGACTTATCAGCTGACTTGGTAGTGTGGGCTACTTGAGAACATTTATCTTCGGAGAGTTCCCTGGACCAGTGGCAGATGTTATGTGAGGAAGAAATAAGCAAGAGGTTAAACCATTGAGATTTGGGGATTTTTTTTAACACATATAACCTTTTCATCCTACCTAATACACTACTCCAAATTCATAATGAGATTGACCTATAATTATCTATAGCAGTTTAAAATTCTCCCTTTTACATTTAGGGGTTTAATATATCAAAATTAAAAAAAAATAATTTTCCCCGATAGAAAGCCAATTGTCTCTCTTCTTTATTGAGTGGCTGGTCCTCTCTTCCCAATCAATCTACCACACCCCATCTGTCATATTTCAAATTATTCTTCTACATCAGGAGTGTCTTCACTCAATATGAGCCATTGTCATTCCATATACACTTATGAATTTACTTATAAATAGTCTCAGAAAAACTACAACCCACTCTGTTGTTGGGAGATTGGTATTTTGTTGAATTTTAGAACAATCTCGAGATGTTTAAGATCTTTTACAGTGTTCAGTATTTCATCCATGATTTATTTTTCTAGTATTATGGCCCAACAAGGAAATCTAATGTAATGTCAAGGAAGTGGTAATAGCTGCTATTCTTGTCATATGTCTCGTGTTTAAACATTCCAATTTTTATCATTTCTCCTTTGAGGATGATTTCTGCTGAGATTTGATTTTCTTTTTTTGGACATATATCTTATAAAGTTAAAGGAAATTTATTGTATTACTTGTTTAAAATAGACCTAAAATTGGAATGAATAGTAAATGTATCAATTTATGTTTTCTGCATCTATTGAGATAAAAATAGGGTTTGTAAGTAATTTAATCAGCTTAAGTGATAAATTGTATTATATATTTTCCAGTGTTGAATTAACCATATATTGGTGGGGTAAGCCTCTTTGGTCAGGTCTTATATTCTAAGAGAGGCATTTGTGATTTGAATGAAAGAGAATATAATTGATGAGTTTCTACAGGACTTAAATCAGAATACTTCTCAATCATGTCTCATAGACACATATGTATTTTTTTCATAAGTCTTTTCAAATATGAAAATCAAGGTGTTTGTGTAGCATGTGATGTTCAAATAGACAGAGTAACCCAACTGGCACTAAACTTGGGCGAGATGGATGTTAGTTGGATTCATGGGATGGTGTCCACAGACAGATTACCCTCATGTTAAATGGTACCACTGACTGAGTTCAGAGATCACTGAAGAGAAGCCTTTTCATCCACTAGTTCTTACCCTGCCTTGTACTTGGTTGTGGGTGACACTGTCCTGTATCCTAACTGGAGCTTTCCACACAAATAGCTTTTGTCCCAAGACACTGTCAGCCTCTGCTCATACTTGCATTCCATCCATGGTCCACACTACTTGACATGTCACTGTGAGCTACACTTTTCCCACCCCTCTGGTATTCTCCCTTCCACCTCGTTTCGCTAACTTGTAGCATGTCCTGAGTGCATACACTCATCACCTCCTTAACTCCCAGCTGTCAGGGTAATGCCAGGAGAAGGGGTGCTTACTAATAAGGATGTTGGGGTTACTGGAGCTCCCCAAGACTGATGATTGGCACAGGCAGAAGGTTAGAACCACCATTTTCTCAGGTGACCACCCCGTAGTTTGCCCAGGACTGGTTCTAGAATTCCCCTATGGTGGAAAAATATCAGAAGGGTGGTGGGACTGTGACCAAGGGTGGTGGAAGGACCCTAGAGCCAAATATCACTGTATTAACTCAAATTATGCAGTTAATACTATAGTAATTTTATAACATTAATAAAAGTTCATAGTGTTGAAAAATGCATCTAATACATGGAACTTTGTTATGGTATCCAGAGATAATGTTGAATAATAATAAAGTCAAGTAGGGCATATTCTCAGTTCAATAATGTTCTAGTTATAATGATTTATGGAAGTCATTATTTTGAGTAAAACAGCTTATTGAGTAGTACATTTTTATTTCCAAATAGACTGGCTGGTATCTATATGTTTAACTAGCTCCATGGCCCCATGGCTGGTGCTGTGTCAGGGTTTCTGTGTAAAGCAGTTTGTCTGACTAATTAAAATGTGATTTCAAAGCCTATTTGTTATTACTTCTATTATCTTCTTGTAGGACTCTGGAATAACATGTTTATGGCTTCTGCAAACTCATCTAATTTAATATTTGCCTAGTAACCCAAATGTCCCCATTTAACAACAGCTGCCCTTGGAATACAGATTATTTTTTTCCACAAGACCAGCTAAATTTTAACTAATTGTCACTGTGATATTCTACTCTGACTGTGTCCATGAGCCTTTCTGATGGCAAAATTGGAATTGTTAAATGCAAGTGGTTATTAATTTGTTCTCAGTACAAAGGATGCAATTATTCGTCTAAAAATAAAGCTCTTAGGGTTGGGAGGAAAGCAATGAATGGAACAAGTCCTCATAATTTAATGTTCTTCATTTTGATTTTCTTAGCAGATCTTCTGAATGACAGTTAGAGGCCAGAACTGAAATTATTAGCCAGCATGACCAAGCAATTCAAAAGGCCGTAATGACTTTTACAAAAACTATGAAACAAAACACAGTGATTACATCGTTTTCCTAGTATAATAATTGTCCTGTCCATCTCAGAAAGGCAGAGGAAGTGCTGGGGAGCAGAGCTTCTCAGAGGCTGGCATGCGCCCCCACCCAGGGCCTTGCAGCAGGTTACACCCTGATCCAAAGCAGTGGCCAGGAGCCTGCATTTCTAATTATGTGTGTGTTGGGGTGGGGTGGGGGGTGGACGAAGCCCTGTCCTGAGCTCCACACTTTGAGAAACAAGGATGCAAACGATCATTGAGTTTCTAGGCTCAGGAGTTGAACATAGATTAGGCTGAAAAATTCAAGGTGATGCAAGCCATTTTCTTATACAACAAGTTGTTTAATTAATTCAACTGTTTACTCATTAAATAAACAGAAGGAAGCAGAGACATTATTAAACCTCAAAACACACAAAGCAAACTATTTATATATGTACATGTAAAATACATCGAAAGTACTCGCTGAAACTGAATTACATTGCCGTGCGTGGGTTCGGGTCTCAGCTGACCCTTTGCACACTGCTCCCAGAGCTGGCGTATCGCTTCACAGACTAGACAAGGTGTGTGGTTCACCAAGGCTTATTTTCTAAGTGAAAGCTTTCATGTCTGTGACCATGCTTTATATCGACACATAGAATGCCATATCCTGAGTTCCCTTTAAAGGCTTTCTAAAGAATATTTCCCAATTTATGTCATATTGTGTACTGTTGAAAATTTTGCACCTGACGGTGGAATCAGAGAGAGGGACAGCACAATGGGCACTGGCCTCCCAGCACAAAATCAGGACTCACCCAGATTCAGAGCAGTGGGGAGGCCGAGAATCCATGGGGAGGCCGAGAATCCATGGGGAGGCCGAGAATCCATGGGGAGGCCGAGAATCCATGGGGAGGCCGAGAATCCATGGGGAGGCCGAGAATCCATGGGGAGGCCAAGAATCCATGGGGAGGCCGAGAATGCATGGGGAGGCTGAGAATGCATGAGGAAGCTAAGAATACACTCAGAGGCCAGTTTCCTGCCTTGCCCCAACCTCTCTTGTACTGCCTGTTTCTGGTTGGCTGGAGGAAGACACTCAACCCCACTGGCTGGTTTCTTGTTGGACATACAGGTGGCAGGATTGCTTATCCAGTGTTTCGAGGGAGGAACACCTAGATAAATGGTTAAATCTGTTGTACTGGGAATAAAATGAGTGACTGCCATGTGAAGCATCTTCAGGAAAAATGCTGTGTGAAGAATTACCAATTAACCCACAACCTTTAATTAATGGAACACCCATACCCATTGTAATTACAAGTGTGGTTTAAGAGTCCAGTGTTACAAGGAAGTGAAATTCCCTAATGAGCTTGGATTAAAGAGCAGACAGAAAAAAAAACACAAAACAAAACAAAAAAAAACAAAACAAAAAACCACCAAGACAGACAGGAAAAAATGAACTACACTCAGGAAATGTTGAAAATGGTTGACTTTAGGTCATAAATATCTTTCTCAAGATTTTAAGGTGGTTTGCTCACGTATACCACATATTATCATACAGGATACTCATTAAAAAGTCACTATGCTAGTCCTTTAATATTTCATATCTGGTGTCATACGATATCAGGATGGACACAGAGACTGAGCCATCTCCAGCTGAGGTTGTGAACAAATGTGTTCTCTAAGCCACGTTAGTGATATGGGTGAATAGCTATCTGTTGGTTTTATACAGAATATGCACATTTGGTGCAAAAGAGAATTTTCATACATATTGCTTCAGATTTTCACATCATTTCAGGTGTGTGAGGGTTGGAGGATTCAAGGTGCTTAACATCCAGAGATTCTGGTGTTAATGATATTTTTATCTAGTCCAATTTCATGTAGCTGAACTTAATCTCCAAATACTGAGGGGATAAAAGAGTAATCCCATTTACTATTACAATACATGAAGAAGGTTTATTTGAGAGTCATACATGTTATAACTAAAGGCATTCATATTTAGCATTGACTTAGTAATAATTAAATACAGATGTTTCTGTGTATTATGGTCTTCCTACATCGTAAGTATTTCCCAATTGATTTCAAACAAGAATGCAGAATTTGGATGTTTGCTAGCTAAATTGAGGGCTGGGGGTTCTCTCTGTAATCTCATATTCAGGGTCTTTCTTTTCTGAAGGAGGAGAGACTGATTAAGTAGGCTTGTGGATGAGGAAGTCTTGTGAGATCCTTGTAAGAAGTGGGGGAAGGACCTCAGTCTTGCTATGTGCAGAGCCAAGGAGAAGACCTTCTCTCCAGCACCAGCAGTCTTAGGGGGATGGTGAAGTGGCCCCAACTTCAACATGTATTTTCACAGTGGGTAGTAGCAAGGGGCAGGCCGTGTTGCCATGACAGCATAGAACTTTCAGAAATTACTGATGATGTGTTGAATGGAATCTGAGTTCTTAGAATTATACGGCTGCACTATAGGAACACTGGACATTTATATCAATGAAATTTAATTTCACTTAAATGCAGCTGAACCCTCAGGTATTTAGTGTACAAAGTTTACATAAGGATGACATGGCCTAAATACAGAGGATGCCAAAAAAAATGCATACACATTTTAAGAAAGAAAAACTGTATTAAAATGGTAATACTTAATATATACCAATAACAAAAGACGAATATAAGTCACGTTTGACTTCTGCAATGACAAGAGGTGCTCAAAGTGGTTACCATCAGTGTTCAGATACTTCTGATTATGGCGAACTACTGCTTGAGCAACATTGACCAAAGTGTCCGCTTGTAGACATTTTTTGGCACCCCTGGTACATTTTGTTAATGTCTGACATCCTTCCCCCAAAACATAATGCATTTATTAAGTTGGTGCAAAAGTAATTGCGGTTTTTGCAATTAATTTTAACCTTTTAAATCACAATTATTTTGCACCAACCTAATATATTTTAAGCATTTTCTAGATGGATGTGAATTATTCGTGTAAACCCCAAATCCAAAAGTGGTATGAGACAACATTCTTCTAAGACTGAATTATAATAATAATTATTATTAAATTGTCATTATTAGTACTTGGTTGTATCTATAAAATAGATTTCTGGAATTTGATTGGGATTTCACTAAATCCATAGACCATGGGAAGCTTCAAACATGCCTAGCCACTGGTGAAATTAAATTTCATTGATATAAATGTCCAGTGTTCCTATAGTGCAGCCGTATAATTCTAAGAACTCAGATTCCATTCAACACATCATCAGTAATTCCCGAAAGTTCTATGCTGTCATGGCAACACCGCCTGCCCCCTGCTACTACCCACTGTGAAAGGTAAGACTTGCATCCCCAAAGACCTGGCCTCCACTTTTGGGACGGTGGTTACAAGTTGTGTTCTAAGTTTTAAAGACTAAACTTGATGACAGCAGAGAGCATACAGTGTAACAATAATAATGAAAATGACATTGCCTGTGAAACTTTTATGATCTAACATGAGTTACCTCATTGAAGTTAACAAATGCCCTTAAGGGTAAGTCTACTTACTCCTTCCATATTATACACAGAAAGTGGGGTTTCAAGGAGGTAACGTTTCACATTGACAGATGTAAGATCTAAACCTACTTCTCTTTTGATACCCCGAGTTCTTCACCAACACAGAACTCTACCTGAGGAAAACACCTTAACATCTTCTCTGACAATTATACTTCTCACAAAACCTATGATTTGTTTCCCCTAACACTATGATGGCAAAGACTTTTCAGTGAATACCAATTCCTGTCTCATCCCTTCTATCTTGTTTTTATTATTATTAGTTTCCAGTGCACAAAACAATATAATAGTCAGACATTTATCATTTATATCCCTCACACTGTATCAATGCCCCTCCCCCATCCACTATCCCTCTGACTTCACACACAGCCATTACATTTCCACTGTCTCTATTCCTAATGCTTCTTGTAAATATATATATATATATATATATAAACTTGTAGTTGACGTTCATTATTGTTCAGCTTCAGCTTCAGGTGTACAGTGCAGTGATCAGGCATCTACATCATTCCTGAGGTGGTCTCCCTAATGAGACAAGTGTCCATCGGATACCCTACAAAATCTTTACAACATTATTGATTACATTCCCCAAACTAACTTTAGTATTCCCGTGGCCATCATGTGGTTATCGACTGTTTTCTAATCCCCTCACCTTCCCCTTATCCCCACCCTGCCTCCCATCTAGCAACCCTCAGTATTTCCTCTATGTCTCCAAAACTGTTTCTGATTAGTTCATTCATTTATTCTTTTCTTTAGATTCCACATATAAGTGAGATCATATGGTATTTGTCTTTCTCTGTCTAACTTATTTCACTTAACATAATGTTCTCTAGGTCCATCCATATTGTTGCAAATGGTAAGATTTCTTTCTTCTTTATGGCTGCATAATATTCCGTTGTATAAATGTACCACAGTTTCTTAATCCAGTCATCTACCGATGGGCATTTCGGTTGTTTCCATGTCTTGGTTATTGTGTATAGTGCTGCAATAAACATAGGAGTGCATAAAGTTTTTTGAATTAGAGTTTTGGATTTCTCTGGATAAACACCTAGGAGTAGAATTGCTGGATCATAAGGTAGTTCCATTTTCAGATTTTTGAGATACCTCCATACTGTTTTCCATAGTGGCTGCACCCACCAACAGTGCACAAGGGTTCCCTTTTCTCCACATCTCGCCAGCACTTGTTGCTTGTTGATTTATTGATGATAGCCATTTGGACTGGGGTGAGGTGGTATCTCATTGTGGTTTTTATTTGCATTTCTCTAATGATTAGTGAGGTTGAGCATTTTTTCATATGTCTGTTTGCCATCTGTATGTCCTCTTAAGAAAAATGTCTCTTCATGTCCGCTGTCCATGTTTTAATTGGGTTGTTTGTTTTTTTGGAGTTGAGTTGAGGTTTTTACAAATTTGTGATATTAACCCCTTATTAGATATATCATTGGCAAATATCTTTTCCCATTCAGTAGGATCCTTTTTTGTTTTATTGATGATTTCCTTTGCTGTGAAAAAACTTTTTAGTTTGATGTAATCCCACATGTTTATTTTTTTCTCTTACTATATATCAGTAAAAATCTTACCGCAGGTAATGAATCAAAGGGCTGGTCTTTAGAGAAAGTAAACAAAATCGACAAACCTTTAGCCAGACTCATTAAAAAAAGAGAGAGAGAGGACCCAAATTAATAAAATCAGAAATGAAAGAGAAGTGACAACAGATACCACAGAAATACAAAAAAAAAATTAAGAAATTACTATGACCAACTATATGCCAACAAATTTGATAATCTGGAAGAAATGGACAATTTTCTAGAAGCATACAACCTTCCAAGTTTAACTCAAGAAGAAACAGAAAACCTGAATAGACTGATTACCACCAGGGAAATTGAATAAGTAATCAACAATCTCCCAACAAACAAAACCCTGGACCAGATGGCTTTACAGGTAAATTTTACAAAACATTCAAAAAAGAATTACCACCTATTCTCCTCAAGCTCTTCCAAAAAATCCAGAAGGAGGGAAGTCTCCCAAACACTTTTTACAAGGCCACTATCACCCTGATCCCAAAATCAGACAGACACTTCAAAAAAGAAAACTACAGGCGGATATCTCTAATGAACATAGATGCAAAAATCCTCAACAAAATATTAGCGAACAGAATTCAGCAATATATTAAAAAGATCATACACCATGATCAAGTGGGATTCACCCCTGGTAAGCAAGGGTGGTTCAACATCCGCAAATCAATTAATGTGATACACCACATTAACAAAATGATAAATAAAAATCATATGATCTCATCCCTCCTATCTTGAACGATGTGGCTTCTTTCTTTTCTTTCATCTTCATTAGTTTTTGCTCACCTTTAAAGTGGACTTAATAAAATTAAGCATATTCAGGGTCTATTTCTTTTGTAATGAAAATAAATACATAGTCTCAGAAGCGACAAGTATCAGAAGGTGAAAAGAGCTCATTGCACAATACACTATTCATCAATCACAATCTTCCCAAATATGAAAGCAAGAAGAGGCAAACAGACATCTGAAACTGTTATTGTAACTTGTAACCAAGTCTTGTGTATCAACGAGGAGGAAGAATGCTCTGTTTGATAACTATGAGATCCAGAGACCTCAATATTCAGACTTCATTTGGATTCTAATTCATAGAAAACAAATATTTACCCCAGAGCATTTATTTGAGGCAATTAACACATTGAAATTGATCAAGTTATTACGAGTTTATTTTTCAAATTCCATCAGGTGTGACAATGATATGGTTGTTATACTAACCTAACATATATACATCTTCTTTTAAATCAGAAATGTAAAGAAAAGTATCTGTGGGTTCAATGACATGTTATCAAAAATTTGTTTTAAATACTCCAGAAATAGGAAAAAATGGAAAGAAAGGAAGAACGAAAGAAGGAAAGAAAGAAAGGGAGAGAGAAGAGAGAGGGAGAAAGAGAGGGGGAGGGAGGGAGGGAGAGAGAGAGAGAGAGAGAGAGAGAGAGAGAGAGAGAGAGAGAAATGGGAGTGGGGATGATGATTTGGTAATGCTTTTTTTTTTTTTTTTTTTTTTTTCCCAAAAAAGGAAAGCAGTTTTCCAAGTCTGGTCAGGGTCTGTCCAATGGTGTGGACATCCTTATATGATGGAAGAGATGCCTAAACATCTGTCGAGTTCAGTTAAAAAAAGTGCTAAATTTTGTTCTCCAAGGTGAGTAGGTGAGTACACTCAATGCTAAATAAGATTCAGGAGGTTCTGAGTTCTACTTTTACATTGAAATGATCTAGATTTAAAGCAGAGATGAATATTTTATAATTTATTGATAAAATGTTCCAAGAACATAACGATGATAGCCTGAATATATAAACTGTCTACATCAAGACTCTGAAGCTGCCTTATTTCATTGTCTGCCTGGAAAAGAAGAGGACAAAAAGAAGCTATAAATCAATAGAGCCAAGAACGTTCTGGTTAGGGAAGACATTTTGTTTCTAGTCTAGCTCTGCCCTGGCAGTATAGCCAACATGTTGTTTTAGGACTGCCTGGTAAGAGTTGTGTCGGGGAGAGACAAGCGGTGATAAACTATTGTGTGTCCCCGAGGTTGTGCTGCACAGTTCATCTCAGTGAGGTGTCCGTCCTTGGGATTTCAAGTGACATGGTGATATTGCCCGAGAGTATGAAGCCATTCCCCTTGGGAGGTTCTGGGCTGGTGCGGTGGGCAGGCATCTCCATGATGCAAACAGACTTCTTGTTCTGGAAAAAGGATGAATGCAATTCATTCTTAAGTAGATCACCCCACACCTCACCCATAATTAAAATATAAATATGGTCTCGTTTCATTTGCTGACCCAGATACCCTGCCACTACGGTCCTACATGTCCCGATTTCCTCTCTTTGTTCTTTTTGTGTTTTTTAAAATACTTAAAAGAACATCTTAAAGTATACTTTCTATTTCAGAATAGGTACAGATTTACAGAAAGGTTGAGATAATATTACAGAGACTTGCCACAAGCCACACAGTTTATCTCCTATTCCTAACATCTTACATCAGTACAGTACATGTCTCAAAATTCATGAACCATTATTAATAGATTATTTCTAACTAAATCCACATTTCATCAAATTTCCTTTCTGTCACTTTAAAACATTAACTGCATCACTTTGGCAACCTACTTGTACATTATTTTATGGTTTACTACTGCTTTAAATGTATTGTCGTGTTCCATACTAGGAGAAAGCAGCATCCACATTATTAATGCCATATTTTTGGAAAGAAGAAACAGATTCAGAATTGAAGGGACATACAGAGAACAATAAAATAAAATTAATTAATTTAAATTAAGAATTTCTAACTTTTCCCGTTGATGAGATTCATTCCTCACTTACAAAGAAAATATAGTTTAGCTGGAAGCATGACATACTTATAGTAAAGTCATTTTTGACATAAAAGATCCATCCATTTATAGCCGCAAGTCATTTTTTTTAAAACATTGTAAAAATTAAATAAATCGGAAGTTCAGAAATACTTCTGTGCTGTCAGAGGTCAGAGACATGGGAAATATCATATTAAAAACAAATTGCTTGCTTCTTCCCAGTTACCTACTCATTTTTTCCTGAACTAAATATTGGGTTTTATATACATTGTGCTTATACTAAATTATGCCCATATTTATGTACTTAGTACAAACAACAGAGAAATGTTCATTTTTTCAATTCAAGAATTCAGTGTAAGCCTGAAAAGAAGAGAGTCTGAAAAAGCTCATTATCATTTAATGATTAGTGGATATCTGTTCTCTCTTACTGTCTTTCTGTTTCTCTTTCTCTCCATCTCTTCTTCTTTTCTGAATCCAGGTGTGGAAACATAGCAATTAATATTAACCTGAACGTCATTATTTGGCTCTTCAGCATTCCGTTGGATTATGTTGACTTGGTAATTTGATTGCTCTGCAGATGTGAGCACTGATTGCATTAAAATATGTAAAGGAAATGAGGAAATCTCACCAGATGACATGGAAGAAGATACTTGGTTCCCCACTGCTCTGCACATCCTCCAGTAATGAAATGGAGTGGTGACGTGACAGCCCTTCACAGTTCCTTTTTTCTCTGAAGTTTCCCCCTGTTAAGGCAAGGTAGCACATTACCCTCCACCTACGTTTGTGAATTTTTACATAGGGTGAAATCTTCTAAAAATATCCTTTGGTCTGATTAAAAGTTATTAATTCATGTCTATCCTGCCGGAGAAAATGAGTTTCACTGGTGACTGGAGAGTTGGCCCATTAAGAACAAGACAATCATCGTTCCAAATCACGGTGCAAGATCAAGGGGGAGGCTGAGACAGAGGAAGGGAACCATGCAGACCCCGCGGCGGGACAAGGAGCAGAGTGCTGTGGCCTCAGGATGCGCTGGCTCGCCATAGGGCGCCTGCGGTCTGACTTGGTCTGCAACAGAGCAAAGTGCCACCGACCACCGGCAGGGCTGAGGCGACACTTCACACTGACTGTGGTGATGGCTCAGTGACTGGGAAGGGTCTGGATTTGCCCACGTGGCCTGGCTTGATGCTGCAAAAGTGGGTAATTCCAGAGTAGCATGAAACCTCACCACTACCTACCAGAAGAATCTCTTTATTATTGGGAAACTGATGGGGAAAAACATTTTGTCAGATAAAATATAGGTCATTTGGTTAAATGTGCATTTCAGATAATGATGAATAGTTTGTATGTTTTTTAGTTTAAGTGTATCCCACATGTGCCCTTTTATTTTTATTTCATAAATCTGACAATCCTAGGTTGATATCACCTATGGTCTCTAAGGTTCATTATCAGGAACTCCAGAGGAAAATGTAGATGGAAGAATGTCCTGCAAGTCCGAACAAAGCCCCAGGCTGCACAGACGAAGCCTAAAGACCATGTCCAAACATGGACGGTACCCGTGCTGACACCCCAAACTGTCTCTTCTGTTCTGACTGTCAGTGCCACTAACAACCCAGTTTTACTTTTGTATCCACTTCATCTCATGTTTCTTACTTAGAACCCTTTATTTTTGCTGCTTATAAAGAACAATGGGATTTATAGATGATTTAATACAGAATTGTACACCTGAAATCTATGTAATTTTACTAACAATTGTCACCCCAATAAATTTAATAAAATAAAATTAAAACAAACAAACAAACAAACAAAAACAACAAAAAAACAAAACAAAAAAACAAAACAAAAAAAAAGAACTTTTTTTTTGTTTGTTTGGATTTGGGGGTAATACTAAAAAATTTGCGGGTCATCAGTCCAAGTGGTACCTTCCATAGATTTGCTTTGGAAATTCTCGGGTACATGTTAAAGCCATCTCTATGGGCTTTCAAAATTAGTTTGTGATACCTTTGCAATGATTTAGATTACAAAAGCCCCCACAAACCACTCAGTAAGTCAGAGTACAATGATTTGATGCTCACTTATTAAATACAGAAAACGTGGCGTTTATGCCCCTCCTTTAAAGCCTCAACATATATAAATGACAGTTTGCAGTCTATCCTGAAATAAAACGCACAACTTGCCGTTGGTATTACCTTCTCTTGGATGGTCCACTCATCATTCTTCCGGGGGTTGTAGTCAAATCGGAACGTGACAGTCAATTAGCCATTATCCAGTCAACTCACTCCTGAGTGGTTTTCTAGATGAATTCGGTCATTCAGCCCATAAGCAAATCGATCAAGATCTTCTCCATTGTAAGAGAATTTGTTAATAGTTTGACTTTTCCATTGAGAACATGTTTCCCAGTACCGGCACTGAGAATCCATCTATACTTCCCATACAGTACTCCCCAGCCACATGTGTTTATGAGCACTGGAAATACGGCTGAATCGAGGTGTACGCAAGAGCATGCACACCAGAATTTAGCGAAGTATGATGGAAAAAGAACCTGTAATATTTTACATTGATTACCTGTTGGACTGATATTTTTTTTGAAATAGCTGGCTAAATAAAATGTATTATTAAAATTTCACCTGTTTCTTTTTACTTTTGGATGTGGCTACTAGAAAAGTTTATGTTTATAAACTCAGTTCACACACTATTCCTGTTGGATAGTGTAGCATTAGACAATAAGCTTCCTGGGGGTGGGAACTGAACTGCTTTTTATATGGTTTAGAGTCTTAAAGACAGTTCTTTGCAAAGTTAAGGCATTCCCACCATCTGCTTCTTTCCTTTGCGTTGGCTGTAAAACTTACTGAAACCAGGCTTCTGTTTTGACTCATTGTCGTGCATCTTCTTAAAAACTATTCGTAATCACTGTTGACATTGGTTTTACAATATCCAACCTTCAGTCCTCCCTTAACAGCCCTTTACACTTGACTGAGCTTTGCTGTCAACATTCCTCGAAAAGCTCTGTTTCTCAGGGATCTTTGTCTTGACTCTCACTGATCGTCTAATTATTCTTCCAATGTCTCCTACTCAGTCCTCTTTGTGAACTTGTCATCATCATCCCTGCCATAAGGAGTGTTGACTGTTATTTCTCTAAATGATTGTCTCCTATTGTGATGGTTTTCAATCTGATGGTACTAACGACCACCTATGGACTGAATATATAGGTATATAGAAATGACACAAAAAGCCATCTCTTTTCGATGCCCCCAGGGAGAGTTAATGCACCCTGTGTGTGTAGACACACAGGCCACATCCAGCCTGGGACGAAGCTTACAGGTGAGCGGATGCAGACACCCACAGTAGGACTTTAGCTAGCGTTGCCTATGGCAACATAGCACGAGGGATGTGGGCAGGGAGCCAACAGCCTCTGCTGCCTCTCACAATCACAGGCTCTATTTTCTGTGTTCATAGATCTGTGAGTCAACTGACGTTTGAATGATGAAGGCTGGGCCCCGCTGGAAGTCTCGGGCTGCATGTCTGCTGGCCGTGGCTCCAAGCGGTGGGTTCAATTCCAGTCTCTTATCATCTGGGAGCGTCCTAGGCAGATGGCGTTGTGTCTCCGAAGAAGTGTTTTTGTCGCAGCAAGTCAGCCCAAAGCAGACACTAACCCAGACGGAAAGGTACTGCCCTGACATAACACAACCACATTCAGCATCCATGAGGAGGTGACAAGGTACACTTCGCCCACAATGGGGATGTTACCTTACAGTAAGCTGGCATTTCCTGATTTTTAAATATGTCCTGAAGTGTTTCCTTATTTCTAATTACTACTGCCATTATTAATTTCTCAGGCTAGGCTACAGTATATGAAGTATCCCCCAAATCACAAACACAGGTGTTTTATTCCTCATGCTAATGTTCACATGAGTCAGTGATGACACTGCCCTCACAGTCTCGTTTGCTGACCCTCTCTGAGTGCGCAGTCCCTCCTTACATGGCCACGCTTCTGGCAGAGACAAAACACACACATGGTGAATCCCACGTTGCTTCATAAAGTTTTTCATTGAAAATGACACACATTCCTTCTATCAACATTTCACTACCCAGAGCATAAGCTATGCCACTTCTAAACTCAACAGGGCAGGGGTATAGAATTGCCCCAGGGGGAAATGAAATATGTAATTGTGAACCATGCCAGCTGCCACACTTACTTGAATTCACACATGGATCATGTGTACAAACTTTATGATTCTTTTTTATTGTGACAGCATTGGAATGTATTGAGCACTGTCCCTGAATTTGAGAATGTGAAAAATAATAATAATAATCTGTGGGTTTGTGGAGTTAAATTTCCAGAAAACAGACAAACTTGTTTGGACCAATCTCCTGCTAAGTACAGTTCTATGACCTGGATTTTGTTTTTTAATGAACAATTTCTGAACAAACTAACTTGCCACAAGGATTTGCGGAGTCAAAATCCAGATGAGGCAACGAAGTCAAGAAGATGAATAAGCATTAGGTTTGTTTTTCTCATTAAGAAATTGGCCAGTTATAAAAACGTAGGCTGAAAGACAGAAAGGATATTGGGACCATTGTGCAGATGCAGAATTTGGGTGGGTGTTCAGACTCATGAGCCACACACACTAAGAAGGTTTATTGCTCATGTGAGGTGTTCTGGAAGACTTCTAAGCAGGAGTGAACACAGCTTCCAGGAGAGTGGAAGGGGCTAGTGGGTTACATTGTGGTTGGGGGTGGGGATGGGTGGAGGCCCCCATGCTGTAGGCTGTGTCTTGTGTCATTTGAACTTCCTGCCAAAGACAAAGGAGAGAGCATGTGGGCACTGGCTGGAATAGATGTGGAACAGAAGAGACTAGTGAATAGAGGGGCTTGACGTAGTCAGCAGTCAAGTCTCAAAAATGAAGTCAGGCTCGTTAATAATACCAAGCACAGCTCTCAGCTGGGAGACCAAATATTAGGGTTCAGAATTTTAAAGAGTAAGGGCACTGGTAAATATTCTAGGAATCCGTTGGCTTTCCAACAAGGTACAGTGTGTGAGTAGAGTGAAGCAGAGAGGCCAGTCACATGGACACTGAAATACAGCACTGAAACATATACGTATCTATGTGGTACAGATGACATGGCATATGTAGAACATGTAGCATAATTGCCTTTGGGAAAGAAAAGTACATCCTCTCTGAAGGAAGGTGATCTCATCCATCATCTCAAATCATCTATGTACTGAAAAACAATATCTGATATGCAATCACAAAAAAGCAGATATGCAGCCATGCACTATACAAGACTAGTGGGAAAAAGACAAACCATTGACAATTGTGTCTCGGTCAGCTCTGGCTGTCATAATAAAGTAAAGTAACACAGACTGTGTAGCTTAAATAACAAACATTTATTCCTCACAGTACTGAAGTCTGGAAGTCCAAAGTCAGGGTTCTAGCTGATTCTGCTCCTGGTGAGGGCTCTCTTCCTGGCTTGTACATGGCCACCTTCTCACTGTGTCCTCACCTGGTGGACAGAGAGAGTGCTGTCTGTTGTCTCTGGTGTGATGTAAGGACACTAATCCTGTCAGATCAGGGTCCCACTCTTTTGACCTCATATAACTTAGATTAATAAAGGCCCTGTCTCCAAATACAGTCACACTAGGTTCTAAGGCTTCACAACATATGACTTTTGGGGACCACAAACATATAGAGTAAACCAATAGGAGAGCAACATAAGGAAATTATTAGACATGAATTTTAAAATAACTGTGATTAGTATGCTCAAAAATAAAATTCAAGAACAGAAAACCAAACCACCCAATTACAAATGGGCAGAGAACTTCCATAGACATTTCTCCAAAGAAAATACAAAATTATCAGTAAACACATGAAAGGATGCTCAATATCACTAGTAATGAAGAGAACGGAATGGAAACTACAATGAGATACCACTGTAAACCTGTTAGCATAGCTACTAACAGACAAGCAAGCAAACGAGAAAATAAGTGTTGGCGAAGATGTAGCAAAGTTGGAACCCTGGTCATCACCAATCGGAACGTAAATTGGTACAGTCTCTATGATAATGAGCACGCAGTTCTGCAACACATTAAAAACATAAATACTATATGATCCAGTAATTCCACTTCTAGTTATATAGCCAAAGGGATGGGAAGCAAGGTCTCGAGACGATATGTACACACCCACGTTCACAGAGGCATTATTCACAACAGCCAACAGGTGGAAGCGGCCCAGTGTCCATCAGGATGAATGGTTAAACAAAATGTGGTCTGAGAACACAGTGGAATATTATTTATTCTTAAACATGAAGGAAATTCTGATACAAGCTACAACATAGATGAAACTTTAAGACATTTTGCTAAGTGAAATAAGCCAGTCACAAAAAGTGAAATAATGCTGTTTCCCCAAAAAATAAGACCTAACTGGAAAATAAGCCCTAGCATGATTTTTCAGGATGACATCTCCTGAGCATAAGCCCCAATGCGTCTTTTGGAGCAAAAATTAATATAAGACCCGGTCTTATTTTCAGGGAAACACAGTATATGGTTACACTTATATGAAGTACTTAAGAGTTGTCAAATTCATAGAGACAGAAAGTAGGATGGTGGATGCCAGGGGTCAGTGTGGGGTCAGGGTAAGGAGGGAGATGTGGGGGAGGGGTTGGGAGAGGTGGCAAATGGGTATTTTCTGTTTAACGGGTATGGAGCTTGTTTGGGATGATGAAAAATTTTGGAGGTGGATGGTGGTTATACCTGGAAAACATTGTGAATGTACTTAATGCCATTTAATGTACTTAATACACTTAAAAGTTGTTGAAATTGTAACTTTTATAGTACATATGTTATACCACAATTAAAAATAAATTAAGATACAAAATAAAAATAATAACATGTATTATAAATAATTTCTTCACAGACTGAAAGTGACATAAAAGAATCATGTTTTAAAAAACCCAGAGCTTAAAAACACAGTAACAGTACTTAAAATAATTGGTGGATTTAACAGCATCTTAAAGACAGCTGGCAGTACCTCTGAGGAATATTTAAGTCTGAAGCACAGAGAGAGGAGTCAGAGAATAACAAAACAAAATAGTGTATATTATATACCTTATTTGTAAAAGCCTTATTCTTTATAAAACTGAATAAAGACTTCAAGCCTCAGATTTAAAAACCTCTACAAACTCCAAACAGGGGAATAAAAAGGAAACCGCCTGGGTTTACCCTTATAAAACTACTATAACCCAAACACAGAAAAACTCTTACAAATATCGAGATAAAAAGTTATTAACTTCAAAGGAACAATATTATAATGGAATCTGACATCTCAACAGAGGCAATAAAAGTCAGAAAATAATGGGATGGCATTTGCAACATATTGACGAAAAATTTGCCAACATAAAATTCTGTGATAAGGAAATATATTCTTTACCAATGAAGATGAAATAAAGACATTTTTGGACAAGCAAAAATTAAGACAATTGTTTATGAGCAGACATTCATTAAAAGGACATTAGGATATTCTTCAAGCAGGAAGAAAATGATCCAGGGTGGAAAGAAGGTGATAATTATCCCAATAGAAAGAGTAAATAATTGAAATAAGTATTTATTGTACATAATAGTAAAATAATGCCCTATGGAATTAAAGCTATATATAGAATATATAATTTTTTTGCAAAATTTTACAGAAATTGGAAGCAGTTGATGGTGTTCAATGTTTCATGACTTTGAATTATCTGAGAAGTGGTAAAGATTATTTTTACTAACCTTTGCACTAGACATTAGTTAGTCAATGTCTTAAAATAACAAAAATTAACAAGCTAAAAGGGTAGAAAATAAAATTACAAAAAGTTAGCAATTCAAAAGAAGGACAATTCAATTAAAAAGACAAAGGGAAATCAAATAAACATCTAGGAGTTCACTAAAGTAACTATTACAATTAAGACAAAGATTGGAACGTTGGATATAAAACAAAACCCAACTGCTTAGAAGAGACACAAGATTATATACAAAATCCAAAAGTAGAAAACAATTGAATCAAAAAAGTTACACCACACAATCACTATCTAAAAATCAACAACACAAATATATAACTACACAAATATCAGACAAAGTAGACTGCTTCAAGGAAAGATGTGATATGAGAGATAAAGAGAAAAAAAATCAAAGTAGAAGTTTAAATTTCCCAGGTAAAAGTTTTGCCCTTGAAAAATAGTTTTACTATCACAATTAAAATGTGTATGCAATAGACTAGTCTATTGTCCCTGTAGCAGGCTGGTGACTAATAGAACAAAGAGACAAAACTCAGTATGGGTACAAAATATTCGAACAACATGAAGAAGTAACATTATCTCATTGGACATAAAGAACACTGCACCTACAAACTCCACAGTTCACATTTTTCTCAAGTACACAAAGGGTGTTTGCCAAAAGTGACCAAAGGCTGGGGCACATATTAAGTCTCAACAAATATTAAATGATTCAGTTCACACAGAGAATAGTTTCTATACAAGGTGGAATGAAACTGGATAATGATAATAAAAATACTTTAAATTCCACATGTATTTGCAGATGAAGCAGTGCTTTTTTTGGAATCTGGGGTCAAATAATAAATCACTGTATATCAGTATGTATAAATCACAAGATCAGTATATTTTGAACTAAATTAAAGTAAAAAATATGGCATTGATGCAGCTAACACTGAGATTTAGGGAAAATTAAATCTTTACATATATTAGAAAAGAAGAACAGCTTATAAATAGGTAAGTCAGCATTGACCTCAGGAAGCTACAGAGTACGGAAAATTAAACCTAATGGAATTACTAAATTTATGAAAGAGAGAAACATTTATTTTCATCCACATAATGCAGAAAACATTTAAGAAAATGAAATGCTAATTTGTGGTTAAACTTTACTAGCAAATCAGGTAATGAAAGAAAAGCTTTTTACTGTGAAAGATTATCTAAAAAAATTATAGCAACTATACTAGTTAAGAGTGAAAAGCTGAACAAATTTCCTGTAAGATGCAAAACAAGACAAAGATGGATTGAATTGATTCACCAATTCAGAAAAGCATTACTCCAGCGGTCCTAGTCTGTGTAGCAAAGCAAGGAAAAGATAGCAAACAAATATAGATTATAAAGGATTAAAGAAAACCAACATTATTCATAAATGTCATGTTTGTTTTTGGAGAAAATCCAAATGTGTTTCAAGATAAGCAATTAGAATTTAGCAGGTTTAGCAATGATACTGTATGTAAGTTGAACCTTTAAAAAAATTTGATTTTATAAGTTTCAGCATAAAACAAAAAAGTTTTTGGAAAACAAAAATTTTAAACACTACCTATTATAATGACACCCAAAGCTCTAAGTGCTTATGAATAAATTTAATGAAAGTTGTGCAAGAACCCACAGAAACTAGTATAATTAAGACAAAAGAAGACAGTTGTTTAAAAAAAGAAGTGACTAATAGGCCATGTGCATGTTTTGAAAGAGTTTATATTGTAAAAATGGCATATCACAAAATTAGGTATAGATTTAATGAGTCTCAGTCAATATCCAAGACAGTTTTGTGTGTGTGGTAATTGATAAGCTGCTTACGACAGATATGGAAATGCATAAGACCAACATATTAAAGAAAAAAAATATGGCAGAGGAACTTAACCTACCAAGTGTCAAGACTTTTTTTTTTTTTCCCTAGGAGGGCACAGCTCACAGTGGCTCAGGCAGAGATCCAACCAGCAACCTTGGTGTTATCAGGACCACGCTCTAACCAACTGAGCTAAAGCCACATTCCTAAGACAGTGTGAAGTTAGAATGAAGATAACCAGCTAGACCAATGGAGTAGAATCTGTAATACTAAAGAAATAACTAACTACACAGCTAACTAAACAAAGAAAGAAAACACTAACATTTGATTTAAGACAAATATAGACCCAACAGAGAGTGAAAAGGTTTTTGTTTTTGTTTGTTTAGTTAAATAATTAATGCCCAGGACTTCCGGAAAAATGGCGGCGTGAGGTGAGCCTCTGTAAAGCTCCCCTGGAATTTACAAAGAATCGAACAACAAAAACTCCACAAAGGACTCCCTGCACAGCAGACAGGCAACACAAAGAGGCCCACTACCGACTGAAATCACCTACAGGTGGGAGATCCGCGCGAGTGGAGGGAGGAGGAAAGGGAGACGTGCGCGGAGACGGAGCCACGGAGGCACAGGACGCAGACCCAGCTCAGTGCTCCGAGCTCGCTGCTTCCCGGAGCTACCGCAGCTGCAGGAGAGGGAAGAGCTCGGACTGCTAGGGCTCCGCCAGGGCTCCACAGGGCTGAGGGGACAGCATATAACACGGCTGAACCCAACGCTCACGGCAGAGACCTCGGAGAAAAGACTGAGGGAAAAGGCTGAAAACGGTGGTTTAAGCCCGCACTGCCGAGCAGAGAACGGAGCCTTAGGCACTGAGACCAGCCGCCCCCTCCCCAACCTCCCAGAGCTCGCCCCGTCCCGACCTGCCCGGTGCTAGAAGCGAAACAGTAGCAGTGTCAGATCAAAACAACAGAAAATTTGCTGTTTTGAGATCTGTGACCGCAGACACAAATTCACAGCCCAACTAGTTCCGGCAAAGGGGAGAGAGCTGTGGAAGCAGGACCGGCTGTGGTGGTGGTCGCAGCCATTGCTCTGGGCCACCTCTCACAACTCACCCCGCCCCTGACCCCACCTATCTGGGCGGATCCCTGCAGGAGTAAACAGAACTGCTGAAACATACGGGCTCTGAATCAGGAGCTGGAAGAGCTTTGGAACATCAAAAGCTCTCCGCATACCCACCGGGACACTGTGCCCTGTGACCTAGATGAACTATTAACAGAGGAGAAGCCCGTCTCCCAGGGAATCCCCCCATTGTGTGAGAAGTTGGAATAGTGCAGAGAAAACATAGCACTACCGTGTGGGAGAAGAAAAATAAGTTGCAGTTGGAGAAATAATAAAACATTCTACCAACAAGTACTGGCAAACAAAAGAAAGACCGCTTCCTATCAACCTGTTGCACAAGTCACTCCTGTAGATGTCTAGGAAGAGAAATAGTAAACCAGGCACATTGTATTGAAGCTGTCTAAAATCAACGACAAAGAAAGAATCCTCAAGGCAGCCAGGGAAAAGAAGACGGTAAATTACAAAGGAAAGCCCATTAGATTATCATCAGATTTTTCAGCAGAAACTCTACAAGCCAGGAGGGAGTGGAACCAAATATTCATATGATTATATCAATTGATGCAGAAAAAGCATTTGACAAGATACAACATCCATTTATGATTAAAACACTTAATAAAATGGGTATAGAAGGAAAATACCTTAACATAATAAAGGCTATATATGACAGGCCCTCTGCTAATCTCATAATTAATGGAGAAAAACTGAAGCCCTTTGCTCTACGTTCAGGAACACGACAGGGATGTCCCCTATCACCTCTGCTTTTCAACATAGTGTTGGAAGTCCTTGCCAGAGCAATCAGGCAAGGGAAAGAAATAAAAGGCATCCAAATTGGGAATGAAGAAGTTAAATTATCACTCTTTGCAGATGACATGATGCTATATATAGAAAACCCTAAAGACTCCACCAAAAAGCTATTAGAAACAATCAACGAAAAAAAAAAAAGAAAAAAAAAAGAAACAATCAACGAATACAGTAAAGTTGCTGGCTACAAAATCAACGCACAAAAGTCCATTGCCTTCTATATACTAACAATGAAATCTCAGAAAAAGAAATACAAAAAAAAATTCCTTTTGCAATTGCAGCAAAAAGAATAAAATACCTAGGAATAAACTTAACCAAGGATGTGAAAGACCTATATGCTGAAAACTATAAGACATTTTTGAAAGAAATTGAAGAAGACACAAAGAAATGGAAAGACATTCCGTGCTCATGGATTGGAAGAATCAACATAGTTAAAATGGCCATATTACCCAAAGCAATATACAGATTCAATGCAATCCCCATCAAAATCCCAATGGCATATTTTAAAGAAATAGAACAAAAAATCATCAGATTTGTTTGGAACCACGAAAGACCCCGAATAGCCAAAGCAATCTTAAGAAAAAAGAACAATAATGGAGGTATCACACTTCCTGACTTTGGCTTGTACTACAGGGCTACAATAATCAAAACAGCATGGTATTGGCAGAAAAACAGACACATAGACCAATGGAATAGAATTGAGAACCCAGAAATAAAACCACATAAATATGGACAGATAATTTTTGACAAAGAAGCTAAAACATACAATGGAGCAAAGACAGCCTCTTCAATAAATGGTGCTGGGAGAATTGGATAGCCACGTGCAAAAGAATGAAACTGGACTGCTATTTGTCACCATGTACCAAAATTAATTCAAAATGGATCAAAGACTTAAGCATAAGACCTGACACAATAAACTGCATAGAAGAAAACATAGGTACTAAACTTATGGACCTTGGGTTCAAAGAGCATTTTATGAACTTGACTCCAAAGGCAATGGAAGTAAAAGCTAAAATAAACGAATGGGACTATATGAAACTTAAAAGCTTCTGCACAGCAAAAGAAACCATTGACAAAATAAAGAGGCCACCAACTGAATGGGAGAAGATTTTTGCAAACAGTGCCTCCGATAAGGGCTAGTATCCAGAATATACAAGGAACTCATGCAACTCAACAACAAAAAAACAAACAACCCAATTGAAAAATGGGCAGAGGACTTGAAGAGACATTTCTCCAAAGAGGACATACAAATGGCAAATAGACATATGAAAAAATGCTCAACATCACTAATCATCAGAGAAATGCAAATCAAAACCACAATGAGATATCACCTCACCCCAGTCAGAATGGCTATCATCAACAAGACAAATAATAACAAATGTTGGAGAGGCTGTGGAGAAAAAGGAACCCTCATACACTGTTGGTGGGAATGCAGACTGGTGCAGCCATTATGGAAGGCAGTGTGGAGGTTCCTCAAAAAATTACGAATAGAATTGCCATATGACCCAGCAGTCCCTCTCCTGGGTATCTACCCAAAAAATCTGAAAACATTTATACATAAAGACACGTGTGCTCCAATGTTCATTGCAGCTTTGTTTACGGTGGCCAAGACATGGAAACAACCAAAATGTCCTTCGATAGATGAATGGATAAAGAAGTTGTGGTATATATACACAATGGAATACTATTCGGCGGTAAGAAAAGATGATATAGGAACATTTGTGACAACATGGATGGATCTTGAGAGAGTAATGCTGAGCGAAATAAGTCAGACAGAAAAAGCAGAGAACCATGTGATTTCACTGATATGTGGTATATAAACCAAAAACAACAAAAGAACAAGACAAATAAATGAGAAAGAGAAACTCATAGACACAGACAATAGTTTAGTGGTTGCCAGAGGGTAAGGGGGGTGGGGGGTGGGGGGTGGGAGATGAGGGAAAGGGGGATCGAATATATGGTGATGGAAGGAGAACTGACTCTGGGTGATGAACACACAATGGGATTTATAGATGATGTAATGCAGAATTGTACACCTGGAATCTATGTAATTTTACTAACAATTGTCACCCCAATAAATTTAATTAAAAAAAAATTAATGCCTTGGTTCATTAGAAAAAGGAGGAAACAAATAAAAGACTGTTGACCACCACTTCACAACATACTCCCAAAATAACTCCAAAGGTTTATTGACAAATGGGTGAAGGATAAATGTTAAACTTTTTCTGTGAATGTTCAGATAGGAAATAAAAATGGCTCTTCCCGCCAATAAGATCACTGTTTCAACCGCTTACCTATATCTTAGTGAGAGAAAGCAGCAGATAGTATTTAGGAACATGGGTGGATTTGGCCTGCAGGCTACAGCAAAGGAGGATGTACTCGAAACCTAGTTGTAAAGAAAGACTCACTGAATACAACACACACACAAATTTTACCTTAAGGAGAAAGATGAAAAATATTAACTACATTTAAATTAAGAACTCCTCTGCATCAAATGACATCATCTGTCACATATAAATGTATGTATACAGTATATATTTATATATGTACTATGTATTAGGTTGGTGCAAAAGTAATTGTGGTTTAAAAGACTACAAATAATGACAGAAATCACAATGACTTTTGCACTAACCTAATAGATACTAAAATGCATGCATAAGAAAGTTTATAACAACATTACCTTCATTAGCAACATCCTGAGACAGCCTCAAATCCTCCTCATAAAGAATGGACATATAGAAAAAAGTAGAATATTATATAGAACTGAAAAGGAACACATAACACTAAATGAACATGAAAGAATTAAATATAAACGTATTTAATGTTGAATAAAAGAACAAACAAAAATATGCACGGCATGATTTTAAAACAAGCCAATGTAATCACTAACTCATTTTGGACATAGGTTGCAGTGATGATTGGGGAAGAAAACGGGTGTTTGATGCACTATTTATTGACCTGTGTGGTCTTCACTACAATAATTCATCTAGCAGTATATCTTGATTTGTGCATTTTTCTCTATTTATGTTAAATGACATTTTATTCTTTAGGAATGAATACATATTATTTTTTAATATTCCTTAGGGTTAAAATATCCAGCTCTTTTAGCTCTGAGTCTGGGTTTTATAGTGGTTCAGCGCTCGGTCTGTACAGGCAGAATCCCCAGGTTCAAATCCTGGCTCTGCTTTGCATTAACAATGTGACCTTTGGCAAGTTAATTGAATTTTTGTGCTTTAGTTTCCTTAGCTGAAATAAAAAGACAAAGCCATGATTTTTCTTGAGAATTGCATGCAGTAATAAATGGACATCACGTATAACAGGGCAAATAGAAAGCGCTACATTTGGTGGAGTTTTCTGTGTTTCAATTCTTAAACATATTTTATTCTTCTCAGATTTTAATCTTGAACATATTTAAGTGTTGGCAGTTCTGGTGACCTTGTCATTATAGGAATTTTATCCAGTCGTCATGCTCTAAATGTGGTAATTATTGAGACATTGAAAATTTTTGAAAAATTGGTGCAGCTTGCTATTTTAGAATTTGCAATATTATCAAACTGTGTTTGCACAAAGGTCCATTTCTGGTCTATGAATCCCTGACATAACTGAGATTCAAAAATAAGAGCTGCTCATTTCCTTCCTTTTTTGTCCTTGTTTTGTGCAGGGGTGGTAACGGATTCTGTTCAGTGAGCAGTGCGTGGGAAGACAAGGGTGAGATTCCTCAGAAGTTCTGAGTCCACAAATGAGCTGCCTGCTGCAGGGAGCACAGGCGTGGCCTGGCAATGTGCAGAATGCCTCCCCTGGGTCACTCTGGTTCCTTTGGAGGGACCTTGGAAGACAGTCTCTCTCTTTTATTTAACATGAAAAAGTAGCCTCACTTTTTTTGCTTCTGGTGAGCATGCAATGAAGAATTGACTGTGTTAGCAAACCAACGACTTTAGTAGTCAAATTATAAGGATAATGGGGCAGTTAACCAAGCAATTTAGACCTGGGAACTCATATTGATTTATTGTGACATGCCAGCTGATCATTCCACCTCGTCTATGTTGAGTATGCCCCACATTCTCCTAAGAGTATTTTGTCAACCTACACTAGAGTGTTCTGATAGAAGAAGGGGTGTCAAGGATGGTGTAAAGGAGGAGATGTCTCTACAAGGCTGACTTAATTCAGCGTACCGACACACACTTGAGAAATAAGTAATAAGCAGAGATGAAAGGATGAGGAATATGAAAGGTAAATGCAGTCAACTTCACCATTTCACCTAAGATCAGCCCTGGCTTTGTGCCGATGGCTTTTTAGGAAGATATGAAGCATTAAAATTACTAATTATAAGCACACTTTAAACCATTCCACAAGGCCTTTTTGATTACACAAATTCAGACAAACTTGCTAATTGCTGCCATGGGATCCTGTGGTGTATAATATTGTATTAAACCACGGTACTAGCATTTTAGTTACTTATGCAAAAACCACATCTGCAATTGATAGAAATATTTATCAGCGTGTTCACTAAAATGAAAAAGCACTGAAGCAAGTAATAACATTTAAAACAAATAGGAAAGCCCAAATGAAAATGAAGCATTTGAATAATTACACAGTGTGTAGCCCAGAATAAATGATATCAAAATCCACTTGTGTTTCAAATCAATAACATTGAAATGTGACAGAATCTTGATGATACTGGATGACAAAAAATTTAATCCATAAAAATATACTTGTAAAACATTTCCAGACAATGGGGTATTTGCAATTTTTCTTTAGTATAAAACAGTTGGCTTCTGGAAATGATTATTATTTTTTTTATAGTTCATTCCAGTGTTTCATGGCTGTTTTTTAAAGACTGGAGGGAGTTACTATAAGTTCACATTGATTTTGGTAAGCTGCTGAAGATATTTCGGGGGCACCATGAAATCAGATGCATGATCAGATGTTCTGTGAATTGTTGTTTTGTTCAATACATAAGGTTCACAACCATATATGGATTTTCTTCTTGTTTGTGCCTCCTTAAGTGTTTCCAGAAACTCAGGTTAGTGATTCTAGCATCCTGTCTGTCCTCATTCATTCATCCAGTCCTCTGAATTCATCATCACGCACGCAAAGTTGCAGGAGGGCTCCCATGTCATCCATCCATTGCATTAGAATTCACAGGAAAGGGTAACAGGAAAAGGTCAGGCCTACTGATATTGTCTAGTGGGGAAAACAAGCTTGTGAGTTTGTCTAAATACTTCCAATGGTTAAATACCAACTTTCAGGAACTCATTTACATTGTCAAAGGGAGTTTTCTGGTTTGGGAACTTCACAACAAATCCCCATGTTATCTAGCATGGGAAGCAGTACACCAGGATGGGATGTGCATGGCAGACGGCCCAGGTCAGTTTGCAGAGGCTAGAGCTGCAGCGACATGGCAGGCTGTCGGGAGCATCGTGCAGGAATAAAGAAAGCAGGTAAGCAGTGAGTAAACTGGCAGTAGGCAATGTGCTGTGTATGTCCCGGCCTGTCACATGCTTCAGCCAGGCCTTCATGTGGTGTGGTCATTAAGAAGTTGATTTTTTCTAGCTTTACTGAGATACATTTGACAAATAGAAATTGTATATATGTAAAGTGTGCAACATGGTATTTGATATACATATACCTTGTGAAATGGTCACAATCAAGTGAATTAATATATCCATCACCTCACATAGTTACTACCTTTTTGGTGCACCTGTGGTACAAACACGTAAGCTCAATTCTCTTAGAAAATTTCACAGACACAATACAGTTTGTTAACTATAGTCATCATGCTATACTTTAGATCCCCAGAACTGAACTCATCTGATTACTAGAAGTGTGTCCTCTTTAACCAGCATCTCCCCATTTTTCTTCACACTAGCCCCTGGTAACCACCATTCTACTCTCTGTTTCTTTGAGTTCAGCTTTTTTTAGATTCCACATATAAATGAGATCATGCAGTATTTGTCTTTCTCTGACTTATTTCTTTGACGTAATGGCCACAAGGTCATCCATGTTGTCCCATATTGTGGGATTTTCTTCATTTTAGTAGCTGAATAATATTCCATGGTATATTTCTATCTCTGTCTCTCTGTATCTATACCACATCACACGTTTTTATCCATTCATCCATTGATGGACAGTTAGGCTGTTTCCATATCTTGACTATTGTGAATAATGCTGCAATGAGCATAGGAGTGCAGATAACTCTTCGAGATAGTGATTTCAATTCTTTTAGATGAATACCCAGAAGTGAAATCTCTGGGTAATAAGGTAGTTCTGTTTCATTTTATTGAGGAGCCTCCGTACTGTTTTCCATAGTGGCTGCACCAACCTGCAATCCCACCAACAGTGCACAAGAGTTTCCATTTCTCCACATCCTCGCCAGCACTTATTTGATTGTGATTTTGATTTGAATTTTCACCATGATTATGACATTGAGCACCTTCTTATGTACCTGTGGGATAGTGCTCTAAGTTGTATGACTGACACTCCATCGGCAATTTCCCAATCACATTGAACTTCTCTTCACACCATTATTTCTCATTACATCAGAGACTTTTACAACTATAAAAGCCCACGATAAGTCAACAGGTCCATCATCTTGTATTTGTGCATGTAGGTTATCTTGTTTATCAGCTGAAGGCTTTGAGACCCATGGAGGTTGCTGGAACCTCCTGGTCACACAGCCAGGTTCTGATGGTGAGGATTCCAGACTTTTGGTCTTCAGGATAGAAGCTCACTGCCCTTTGAGTTGTGAAGTACTGAGTGGGCAGGATAAAAGGCATGGCTGTGGAGAACTTAGCCTGGTGATCAAAAGTTAGGAATGTGTGTGCATTTGTCTGCTAGGGCTGCCATTACAAAGGAACACAAAGTAAGTGAATTAAAACACAGAAATTTCCTGTCTCAGGTTCTGGAGGTTAGAAACTCAAGGCCAAGGTCTCAGCATGGTTGGAGTCTCTGTCAGGCCTCTCTCCTAGTGTCTGGTAGTGGGTGCAAACTTCAGCTCCTTGGCTTGTAGGTGCTTCCTGCTGATAACCCACCTGCACGTTTTCCCTTAGTCTCTGGCTCCAAATCTCCTCTTTTAGGATAGTAGTCCCATTGGATTAGCGCCCACCCTAAAGACCTCATTTGAACTTGATGTCTCTGTAAATACCCTATTTTCGTATAATGTCACATTCTGAGGTTCTGAGGGGGAGGACACCAACATATCTTCATTAAGGGACACAATGCCACCCAGCAGAGTATCTCTTCCCACTGGATCTCCTAACACTGGAATTCAACGTGTAATTTCAAGAGGCCTTTACCACAGTGAAGAGGGTCTGCACTTCTGGCATTCATTAGGCAGAAAAAGCTGTGGTTGTGAACACACACCGTAGCACCGCGAAAGCTTGGGAGACACCCACGTGTAATTCACTTTTTTTTTTTTTTTTTAATTAGTTTCAGGTGCACAAGACAAAGCAAAACTTAGACGTTTATCATTTATATCCCTCACTTTTGAGGTCTCAGCTTTCTCGCCATCCTCAGCGCCCGTGCGCGGCGGTGCGGCTGTGCTCCGCCCCTCCCTGTTGGGTTACACAGCCCCTTTGTTCCGCACCACGACCCTCCACCCCTGGAGATGCCCAGCAAGCAGCTCTGCTCCACCCTACAGCTCCGCTTCAGCTTCCGGCGCCGTTTACTGTCTTCTCAGATACGACAGGAAAGCAGCAGCAGTGGAAATAAAACAAATAATTTCTTAGGGGCCAGAGGCTTTATATCTGAGCAAGAATAACTACTAGAGAAAACGGTGGGAGGAGTGAAAGGTCCATACTTGGGAATTATTTAAAATAAGAGGAAACTGCATGCATTTTAGGGGCACTCTAAACACAGGAGTGATTTTACTCTAACTCCCAAAGATGGTTATTCATTCACCAGAATCTTGTGGCATCTGGTGTCACACCTACGCAGAAATATTTTATTTTTTACACAACTCTGCTGGACGCTCTTGGGATTGGAGTAAAACCATGTAAAGCACATGTGGGTCCATGTGGAACTTTGGTTCTAGTTGGCAGTTGCACATAACATGTCAGTGACACCAAACCACAAATCTAAATGCTGTTTAGTAGTACACAACCGCAAAATTCTGAAGTATTTTTAGGAGGGGCAGGTTGGTGATGGCAGATGTGGGCCTCATCCGTGCTTTGAGAACTGGGTAGGTTTTGGTGACAAGGGAGAAGGTTACAGGCAAGAGAATGTGCTGAGTGAAGAGAGGAGGGGCCAACTTTCTTCTGAGTCCTTATCTCCTTGTATCTGGAATCAGCACAAGAGTGTATTCTCTATTCCACTGGTATTTTGGATTTATTTTTCATTAACATGGCAACAAGGATTGTGTCCTGGTCTTAGTTGGTCTCCCCACCTTGCCACGTGTTATGGCCTATGTTGATAGCAGTTCTCAGTCCTAAGAAATAAGTAGGTTCTCCAGCCTGGAAGACAATAGACAGGATATAGCCCTGCCACTCACTGGGCTGTGTGAGCTTGTACAATTAGCTTTGCACACTGGATCTTCAACGCAATGAATGCTGCATTTACATTCACTAAGGTAAGAGGTATGAACTTCTCAGATTCCAACATACTATGTCCAGCCCTTAATACCAATGCCACGTCTTAGATTTGCTTCATTGTCTTAAGTAATTTGCTGAGATAATGGATAGACACATAAGTTGGTATTTTCCACTGAAAAGCTTTTAGTTGCGATTTAAATGATGAAGTAGACCTTTCTGAAGCATTTATCTTCTGGTCTATTATTTTTAAATTTCACTAACACTAATAATAACAATTCCAAAGTTTAAATATTTCCAAAAGCCAACAGCTTTTATTTTTAATAGTTTGGAGTCCAAACATTTTCAGAGACAAACTAAACCTGACCTGACATGAGATTATTTATAGTCTTTTTTCCTTTAATTGTACTTTCTGCAATTATTCATAAATTCCACTGTCAGTATAATAGGTGTTTGATCACGTGATGCACCAATGCTGGGAGTATTACCTTACACATGGTTTCTGCAAATCATTATCCTTCTAAAATTCTGGCATTTCTGAATACCAAGTTATATATGGCCTGAAGACTTTTAGATACTGAATTGTAAAGCACTCACACTGTCTTTTATTACATTTCTTGAAACAACACATTTTAGCAGAGATGATCCTGGGAATGAACAAACCTGAGAAAAGTCAGATTCTGACCCAGCAAAGGTTAAGCACCTGGAAAATTTGGGGTGAAATCTTTGCAAAGTTTTGGCTTATCTGCCTTAAGTCTCCATCCACCCTTAAAACTCTACTATTTTGTGAAAATAAGCTGTCATTCTCACTGCATGTAAGTGTTCCCTATAGGTAACAGGGTGGGTACTGACATGACGTGATAACAGAAACTTGTTTGGATGCACATGACATATGGTCATCCCCAAGAGGATTCAAGGGAATTCATCATTTTTACACTTGCTCTCAAAATGCTGTCCAGGAAGTTTCATCAAGTCGGTGACAGAAGAATGGAACTGTCTTGCAGAATTAGCATTCAGTTGAAGTTTGGTCCTGCTTCTCAGAGTGTACCACAGTTACCTGTGTACCTGTGTGGCACACTTCATTGATGGGATAAGAGGGCTTACTATCATCCATTTTACTCACCATTTATTAAAGGTTTAGATCGTTCAGTTAAAATGAAAAATTAAGAAAATACACAAAGATTGGAACATGAAGATATGATTTTATTGTCCAAAAATATCCAAAGGTTTTATAGATACATTACCAGAATCAATGAGATTTTAGTGTCATTCTTGTATAGAACTTCAATATTTAAAATTAATAGCATTTCTATACAACATCAACAAAAATGAAAATACTTTAAAATTTACCATTTACGGTAGCAACAAAAATATTAGGTTGGTGCAAAAGTAATTGCAATTTTTGCAATTATTTTTAACCTTTTAAACCGCAATTACTTTTGCACCAACCCAATATAAAGAACTTAAAAGTAAATATGCACAAGATATTAATAAATATATTCACCTTTAAAAATACTCATTCGAGAAGTAGGTCAATACTCATGGATAGACAGACACAGAAGTGACTGTATGTACGTTATTTTAAAATTGATCTGTAGATTCAATGCAATCCCAAGCAAGGGTTAAACCTATTTCAGAGAAATTTCTTTCATGGTACACACAGATTCTTACCTGTACTAGTTAGCTTAGGCTGACATATCTGCACTGTAGAATGAGCAGCTGAAACACAGACATCGATTTCTCATAGTTCTGGGGGCTGGAAGTCTGAGATCAGAGTGCCCCTATGGTGGGGTTCTGGTTGGGCCCTCTCTCCAGCTTGCAGAAGGCATCTTCTCACTGTATCTTCACATGGTGGACACAGAGAGCTCTCTGGGCTTCCTTCTTCCCCTTCCCCTTCTTCTCCTTCTTCTCCTTCTCCTCCTTCTCCATCTCCTTCTCCTTCTCCTTCTTTTTCTGGCACCAGTCCCATCAGATTAGGGCCCCAACCTTCTGACCTCATTTTATTTTAATTACCTCCTAAAAGCAGTATCTCCATATGCAGTCACTTTGGGGGTAGGGCTTCAGCATACGAATTTTGGGAGGACACATTTGAGTCCATAGCATTACAATGAAAAGCAGATTCTTACTTCTCTAAGAGTTTTGTAATATATATAATGGATAAATAGTTGACCTTATAACATTATAGTGAAAATTAAATGACCTAACAAATGTTAGATTACCTTTCCAATAAATATTACCTGTTATGCCTCTTGATATCGTTATGTTTTTGTTTTACATAAAACACAGTGGGACATTACACAAATACATGTTATTTTTGTAAAAGAAATGTATACGATTGCAAGGCAGAAAGTGGCAACTATTTAAAAAGAGATATGTATTAACAAACTTTTTATACCATTTCATATCAAAAGATTGGCATCAAACATATGGATTTTTTAGAAAAGGAAACACTTTTTAAAGAAAACATTATTTAATCCTAGTGTCTCTAATCATATTATACAGTATTGGTAAACTGCAAAGTAATACTAAGTAAGTTTTGAAAGATGTCTTTATATTTAAAAAAGCAATGAAATGTAATAACTATATTGAAAGCCTGAATTCTAAATAATACATTTGAAATTTTGAAAGTGTAGCTTAGTAATATCAAAACACTTGTATAAAACGTACAAAATTTAAAAACTTAAAATTTTTATACATGTTAAACTTTATACATAATAAAACATATATATGATTTAAAGATCATGGTTTATATACCGTATAAAAATTTTATTCTTAATAGTTTAGGAGGAACATTAGTATAATACTTTGCCTAAGACAATGGAAATATCTAAATTTTAAAGCTATGCACTTTATTAATTGATCTCATGTTCTATATTTAGCCAGAACATTCTCAAGTGCCTGGAATGACCATACTGTGGGCAATCATCAATGAAAACACAAGATAAGTGCCAAAGTATTTGCATATTTTAGTCATTGTGAAACGGTTATATAATTTAACACATGCCTTATAGGCAGAATATATAAAGACAAATCAATGCAAAAAATAGATAATGGCTTGAATATACAGTTTATAGAAAAAATATTAAAATGACCTGTAAAGATATAAAAAGGTACTCAATTTCATCAATCATCAGAGAAATGTAAATTATAACTATGGTAATATACTCCACATACACACTGGAAAGGCTAAAGCAAGAAAGACAGGATTAGTGAGAGTATGGAATCCCCTGCAATGCTGAAGACTGCACAATTTGGATTAACCAGTTTGGAAATCTGTTTGACAATATCTAGTAGAACTCATGTGCCCAATGTCCCAGCCAATCTGAGACGTATGTAAGAACACTCATGACATCACTACATGAATTAGCTCCAAACTGGGAACTGCCAAAATGCCATCCACAGTAGAAGGGATGAGTTGTGACATAGCCACACCATGGAATTGAGAGGAAAAACATGTACTTAGTCACAAAAATCTCATATAAATCTAACAAACACAATGTTGAAAAAGTTAAACATTTTTTAAAAAAGGAATACTGTATGGTTTCATTTATAAAAAGGTGAAAGGAAGCACAATAATCCATGATGTTAAAAGTTAGGAGATGCAGTTCTTGGTGGAGTTGGTGACTAGATGGAAACACAGGGTTTCTTTCTTCTAGAACACTAGTATACTACGTACCTCCATCTGGGATGTGCTTGTGCTGGAGTGTTCATTTTATGAATATCTATCAAACTGTCTACTTATGATATGTGCAGTTTTCCATATGTATTTTATGCTCAAATAAAAAGACTTATAGAGATCATGTGCCCTGTGGGATAAACTACCTTCAAAACAATTGAATCGCTTGGCAAATATCATTGAAAAGTCAAGGAACATTTTATACGTAGTAATAATATTGTCAAATGACTGTTTCCTACTTGATTTCTCATGAAGGCATGTCTCTGTGCCCTATAACACAGGGACAATAATGCCTTCTCTTCCCTTTCTCATATTACACCCATAAATTGGGGTCTGAGCTTTATAATCAGTAAAAAAAAAAAAAAAGAAAAAAGAAAAAAGTTAAAATACAGTAAGATTTTTTTTTATTACTATATTTAACTTAATTTCCAAGAAGTCTACCTTGGAAGTTATTACATAGATTGGTAATGATACCACAACAACTTTACTGCAAAATCACACCTAAAAACCTCATTTTGCAATTTAATGCATGCTTTTCTGAAACAGGTGTTTTTGAAGACTTGAAGCCATTTCTCACCTGCATTTTTATAAACTTAGCCTCGGTTCCTCACCTCCCATGAGTGTGGATGATAAAGAAGACAGGAAGAGCCTTATAAGCCATCACTTTCACGCAGTACAGATACCATGGTTCTTTCTTCATTCTCATTATTCTTTAAGATTCTGGAAGTGGTTCCCCCAGCTGGTTGCCCAGCTTTGCTTGAGAGTTGGCCTCTGTGGTCACACATGTCTTTTGATGTTTGCCCATCCTTTGATCAACTTAGTGTGTTAATATAGAGTAAAAATCATCATTGCCACCATCCTCTTTCTGACCATTCCTCCAAGAGTGTCTCTCACGTTAGACTCATTCACACTTTCTCAGGGTGCCCAGTACAGTCACATATTCAAAGCCTAAAATGTGAAAACAAAGCAACAATATGGTGACTAATTACATGTGTCTAGTTTGGGGTAATGAGTTGTGAAGGGCATTTACTTAACATGCCCCCTCTGAAGCATTAGAATATGATTGCAAATGACATGTGTGACATCCAGCAGTATTTTTCTTCCCCCAAAATGTTTGCAGATTATGGAGGCAAAGTGACAGCTCCCATCCCTTAACGAGACATTTATTAAGAAACTAGGACTGATGATAAGCTGCAAATTAGCCATAATACAAGTAATCAGCAGAGATGTCACATTGGTAGAGGTAAAATGATAAACAGCCGAATGCTCATCCCTGTCTCATCGAAAAGTACCAAAAGTACCTGCAGTTCATTACTGATGATAAGTTGCTGGAATCCCAAGATGTAGGGCGAGGAAGTGTTTTTCTTCCTAAAGAGCATTCATCAGTGCTCCTCTATGTTGTCTCAATGCAGATTTCTCAGATTTCCCTAATCATACCTATGAGGTGTATAATTTTACATAAGTACTATGGGTGTGAATTATAAAGCATCAGTAGACCCTGAGACTTCAGGATGTGTCGATAAAATTTAAGGAAATGATATTCTAAGAAGAGAATTCAAAACCATAAATATTTTCAAGTACTCCTAATGGGCCCATAAACATATTGGGAAAGAAATCACTAATTACAATTACAATGGATTTCTAGACTATGTATTGTATACGGTTCAAATAAGGATAGGGAAGGAGGAGACATATAAAATGAGTGACTACAATCCTTATTTCAACATTAAAAGGGTTCAAGATTAAGGTGTTCTAGAAAGATGGAAAATGTTACAGGTACATTTCTTAATTTCATAAAAACTTGATCAATATTTTTGAAACATACATGTTTCACTTGCTAGGGCTGCGAGAAGCTGTTAAAATTGTTCTCAAACAGCTTCCAGCTGGAAAAATCATATTATTCATACCAGGCAAGTTTCCCACTTGTTTGCATTATGAGGTTTTCTGAGATTAGTATTTCATTCCAGAAACATAGAAATAAATAAATATATACATTGATTTTTTTTAAAAAAAACTTTGGCATAATCTCATGAATATGGAGGCTGGCACATGCTTTATAATCATGATATCTAGCTTTCTACCAAATAAAATTTATGTTCCTAGAAAGGTATTTATACAAGTTGAACAGTCCCCAAGGGTTCCAACACCAAGATATCAAATAGATTCTAATTTTCTGAAAGAATAAGCAAAGGAAGGAAAAAAGGAGGAAGGAAAAAATAAACACACTTTAATTAGTATAGTAACCACAGATCAATAGCTTGATGTTTTTAGTTCTTCTGAATATGCTTTATAAGCCTTCATCTCTACCCTTTATTGAATTATCACATACTATGCAATCCTGAAAACAAATTTTTAAAAATTTGCTCACGGGTCAGTATTTTCTTCTTAGACCCATCTGAGCAAAACATTCCAAAGGTTTCAGGCTAAAATTCCATCTTTTCTTCTAGTGATCTCAAAGGACAATTACAAATGGGGAGGGAATCATATAATAAAACATAGATGAGAAATATTTGTATATTATATATAACAATATCATTTAAATATTTACATGCAAATAACATCATATAATATCATATTTAATATGATATAAAACATCTGAAATAGTTTTCATCTTTCACTTAGTGATATGCATATAAGGTTCCTCCATGTCTTCTTATGGATTATGGCTCATTTCTTTTTGGCATTGAATGATATTCCATTGTCTGGATGGATCACAGTGTATTTATCCATTTGCCAACTGAAGGGTATCTTGGTTGCTTCCAGGTTTTGGCAATTTTGAGTAAAGCTGCTGTAAACATCTTATGCTAGTTTCGTGTGGACATAAATTTTCAACTTTTATGAGTAAATAAATACCAAGGAGTGTGTTGCTGGATTGCATGGTAACAGGATGTTTAGTTTTGTAAGAAACCTACCAAACTCCGAAGTGATCACACCATTTTGCATTCCCACCGGCAATGAAGGAGAGTTCCTGTGGCTCCATGTCCTCACCAGTGTCTGTGACGTCAGTGCTCTGGGTTTCAGCCAAGCTAGTAGGTGTGCAGTGGTATCTCATTTATTTAATTTGCATCTCCCTGATGACAAAGCATGTGGAACATCTTTTCATGGGCTTATTTGCCATCTGTATATCTTCTTGGGTGAGGTGTTTGTTGAGATCGTTTATCCATTTTTTTAACTGGGTTATTAGTTTTCTTATTGTTGAGCTATAAGAGTTCTCTGTATATTTTGGATAAGAGTTAATTGTTCTTGCAAAGATTTTCTGCCAGTCTGTGGCTTTTCCTCTGATTTTCTTACCAGTGTCTCTTGTGAGGTGAATATTTTAATTTTAATGGAGTCTAGTTCATCAGTTATTTCTTTATGGATTGTGCCTCTGGTGTTGTATCTAAAAAGTCATCACCATACCCAAGGTCATCTACTTTTTCTTCTATGTTATCTTCTAAAAATATTATGGTTTTGCATTTTACATCTAGGTCTACAATCCATTTGTAGTTCATTTTTGTGCAGGGGGTAACGTCTGTGTCTGGATTCAGTTTCTTGCATGTGAATGTCCAGGTGTACACGCACCATTTATGGAAAAGTCTCCTTTGTCTACTGTATTGTTTTTGTTCCTTGATCAACTATAGAGTTTTAATAATAATGTATCAACATCGGTTCAGCAATTGAAACATGTCCCACAGGAATTCAAGGTGTTAACAACAGAGGTCGGTGTAGGGAAGGGTAATGTGGGAATTCTCTACTTTCAGTGGATTTTCATATAAAACTAAAACTGATCTAAAAAACAAAGTTTTAATTTAAAAAAATACTGCTGCAACATTCATTTCTCTATCTTCTATAAGATAATTTAAAGTATTGAGAATAAGAACTGACACAGAAAGATGGAAATAGCGATTAGAAAGTGAGGAACAGGCTTAAATCACATGACCAAATTTTTATTGTTATTTGGGGGACTAAACCGTACAGGAGATTACGAAGTTTTATCCCTACATGTCTTACTTACAGAACATATATTTTCCCAAGAAAATAATCTAGAAAATAATAAAAAAAATGTAGCATTTCAATTATTCTGGGGCTTGGGACAAGGTGTGTTTGAATCAGCATTCTGCTAGAGAAGCTGCTAGATACATCCTGCTAGAAAAGCTTTATATAGAACGAAGCACACCCAGCCAACTTTCTGCAGTTTGAATGTACAATATTCCTCTCTCTCACTCATTGCTGTAAAACACAAGCCCTCCACCAAACCACAGAAAATAAAATTGCAAATGGCACTGAAGTCATTGAACTTAAAGGTGTTGAAGAGTTAATAAGCAAATTAATTTGTCATCTTCAACCAGAGGAGTAATTAAGCTCAAGAAGAAATCTGACTCATAATTGGAAATGAGTAATGAGCAAGCAGAATGTGAAGAAAAATAAATAAGAGGAACCATTAAGGGAGGAAGTAAGTCTCACGAGAGGCGATAATGTCGAGTGTTTGTCACCTACAGCACTGTAACGCCGTGCAGCTGTGGAGTGGAAAGTGGAGATGAAGCCACATGCTGTGGGCCATGGTTAAGACTGGGTCAGGGAGGAGAAGGCCGCTTCAGTGCATAGATCACAGGTGCCTGGTCACTGGTCACACATAGCTCCTGACAACAATAAGATGCTCTCAGCAACAGTGATGAGGCATTTTGGTAAAAATCACATGTGCCTGCTACACCAGCAAGCTCTATCAAAGTTTCTTCTTATTTGAGAATACTGACTTAAGCCTGTCGAAGTTTCCATCAAACTTACTGACAATGACCTCACAAAAGGCCAGTGTCACAAATTTGAAGTTAAATCTGCAGTTCTTGGAATTTTGAGAAGATTTTAGGTATCCAAAGATGAACATACATGATGTACAGATGTCTGCCTTCTTTTCATCAACTCGTGTCAATCTATCAAGATGGATATGACCCATGTTTAACGCTGTGTAAGAGTCTTAAAATTTTGAGGAATTGCAGTGGAAAGGGAAAAAAATAGTTGGGCTAAATTAAGAGACAAAATTAAACAAATCACCGAAATGGTAAATAGATAGTGTATTAATGCCAGGTCAAGGGCAGCTCAGGTCTCTGAGGATTACATGGGTGAGTTTCTTGAACAAAGGGCCAGCAGGAGAGATGCTTTGAGGGGTGGGGCAGTCAAGTTACACTATATGAAGGTGATTTAATTGGAGCAGGTGCATATAGTTGGCAGTAGTTTGGCTGAGCAGGGCTGGCATAGGGATGGACGGATGGACGTGTCGCTAAGAGAGGAAGTGGGTGAGTGACAGTGAGGTGGAAGTGCCAGTGAGCAGGGAACAGAGATGTTGGCACGGGGCTGGGGTCTTCCCTTGAATTGCTAGAAAGAGCAATTCCAGCTTAAATCCGCTGTTGTTTTGTGTCATATTTTTTCCTAATGGCAGCCAGAACATAACTTGTCCATCTTAATGAATTGATTTCTGATTGTATTATGATCAGTTACCAAATGAGTTCAGAGATGCAGAAACGTCTGATAACTTATCCCATTCTGTCTGTTGATCAGAAATATGTGACTTTTTCATCCCAGCATTTCTGCTCATCTGGAAGCAATTGTTGGCACCAGGAGCCAGCAGTCTGTTGCTTTTCTCCAATTTGTCTTTGGGACTCAGCAAAGACACTAACCCTCTTTATCACGTGGTAACTTTGACGTCCCACGACACGGGTTCTCCTTTTCTGAGACCTCTGTGTAGAACTTCGCTGTTTTCAAAAGTCATTAACTTATTCATTGCAGCTTTTTTTTCCCTTCACATCTACTGACCTGTGCTTCTTTAAATGAAGATTTTCAATAAACTTTTTCTTTTAGAATTGCTTTAGATTTACAGAAAAATTGCAATGATAGTACAGAATCGTCCTATAAGCTACACCCATTTTCCTGTCATTAACATCTTACATCACATTTGGCATCACTGATGAAATAATACTGAACTTTTTTATCAGCTAAAGTCCATGCTTTATTGGGATTTCCTTCGTGTTTACCTTATGTCCTATTTCAGTTCCAGGGTCTCATCTAGGACACCGCATTACATTTAATGGCCATGTCTAGTTAGGCTCTTCTTGGCTTGAAATTTCTGAGGAGTACTGATGTTTTGTACAATATAGCCAGTTGAGATTTGGATCCAGCTTTCTCATGATTAGACTGGAGTTCTGGGCTTTAGGCAGACGATAACAGAGGTGAACTTTCATTTTTGTCACTTCATCTCAAGGTATATATGATCATCACAAACTATCACTGTTGACCTGGACCTTGATCACGTGGCTGAGGCTGTGTTTGCCAACTTTGTCTGCTGCTAACCTACTCCCCCAAACCCCTTTCTGCTTTAGCCTTTGGCAGGAAAGCAGTCTGCTCGGCCCACCCTCAGTAAGTGAGGAGCTATGCTCCATCTCCTTGTGAATGCAGTAGCTATATAAATTATTTAGTGCTCTTGCGCACGACACATTTGTTTTGTCCCTGTCATTTATTTATTAGATTAGTTGTTTATATCAGTTATGGGCACATGGGGCATTTATTTTGTATTTTGGAATACAATCCAATACTACCTTATTTATTTTTGTCCTGTGGTCTTTTGATATATCATCATTGTTGCTTTTCTTAATTTAGGTTTTTTGTTGTTGTTTTTGCTTTCTGACTGTCTGGCACTACAATATACTCCAGGTTCATTTCTATATGAAATGATAATATTATTAACTAAGGCCCAGAGTTTATTCAGATTTCCTTTGTTTATACATATAATGTCCTTTTTTTTTTATTCGGAATCCTTGCCAGGACGCCAGTTGCATTTAGTCAACTGAAGTACAAGGCTGCTGTGTATTTCCTTCTGCTTTTAGTTGTAAAGATTCCACTCATTTCCAGAGTTAGCTATGCCAGCACATTTGCCATCACCTCCTATTCTGAGGTTGATTCATACATGTGTATTATAATTACATTTTGCTGTCATAGTCCATATTCATTCCTGGAGTTATCCAACCTCCTAAAATATTTTTTAATTTGCATATATTCAGATCCACTTTTTGTGCTGTAAGTTATGAGACTGACAAATGCATAATGTCACACACCCACCACCACAGTTTGACACAGAATCCTTTCACTGCTGCCTCAAATACCTGTGCTTCCCTTTTACTCCCCACCCCATTGCGCAAAACGATTGGCAATCACTGAGCATTTTGCTGTGCTTGTACTTTGCCTTTTCCGTAATGTCACATAGTTGGTATCGTACACCGCGTAGCCTTTTCACTGAGCAATATGTATTTAAGTTTCCTCTGTCTTTCCATGGGTTGGTAGCTCTCTGATTTTTCTCACTGAATAATATTCCAGTGTATGGATATGTCACAATTCGTTTATCCAATCACTAATGAAGGACATATCAGTTGGTTTCAGTTTTTCGTGTTCATGAAAAAAGCACTTATAAATAATATACTATGTTTCCCCAAAAATAAGACCTAGCTAGACCACCAGCTCTAATGTGTCTTTTGGAGCAAAAATTAATGTAAGACGTGGTATTATATTATATTATATTGAAGACCCGGTCTTATGCTATAGAAAATAAGACCGGGTCTTATATTAATTTTTGCTCCAAAAGATGCATTAGAGCTGATTGTCCGGCTAGGTCTTATTTTCGGGGAAACATGGTGTAACATTTTTTGTGCAGACTTACATTTTCAAATCAACCTGGTAAACACCAAGGAGCTTCTGCTGAATTGTGTGTGAGACTATGTTTACTTTTGTAAGAAACCTTCTTTCTGCCTCCTCTAGTTTTAATTGGTCACTTATATGATTCTGTTTTATCTCCACCTTTTGCTTTATGAACAAATATAATGAGCATCTTTCTGTTTTCTGCTAAAGTTTAGACTAACTTTGTTCATAAATTATCTCTAACAGAGGTGACTGCTTTGTAAGTTCCTCCAAAGATGTTGTTGAAAAGTATTTAGCAAATTCTTTGAAACATTCATGAAGAAAAATTCTTCTGAAAGTTTGCTATTTTTTATAAAATGAAAGAAAGCCAATACACATAGAAATGTCTTCACTCTAACATAAGTGGTAGTCCTATGCTGCCTTTGTCTTTGTTGATTAAAATTAAAAAAAAAAAAAGGTAAAAAAAGGAACATGATCAGGAACTTAGGTGAAAATTACAAAACAGTGGTGCCCAGCTCTAACTTAGTGATATGTAGTCAGCCATTTGTGAGAAGGGATCAGCATGAGGGATGGACCTAAATAAGAATGTAAATTCGATAGTGCCCTGTGTGCTGTAAATGCTCAATTTGTGATCATTAACCCCTAGTCCAATCATTATTGTTATTAGTGAATTAGTAAAGAGAAGATTTGTAATTCCCTATTAATTGCTTTTGAGGAAAATATTTTGAAATGTATTTTACTTTAAAATGTACATGTTTGTTGTTTTCATGCACTGAGAATAACAGCATCACTTCTGTCAAAAATATGTGACCTCATTCTAATCACGAGGGAGCCTGAAACAAATACAAATGGAAGGATATTCTTCAAAATAACTAGTCTGTCTTTTGTAAAATGCCACGCTCACGGAGGAAGACAGCTGTGCAGCTGTTCTAGATCAAAGAAAACTAATGTATCATGAACACTAAATGCAATGTGTGTTCTTAGACTGATATTGGAACACTTTTTTCTATAAAGAAAATTATTAGGGCAATTGGCAAAATATAAGGTCTGTAGATTAGGTAATAGCACTATATTAAAGCTAATTTCCTGATTTAGCTTATTGCACAATAATGTTCTTCTTAGGAAAAAGTATTTAGTATTTACGGGTAAAGAGGCTTGAGTCTGCAATGCTGTGTTTCCCTGAAAATAAGACCTAGTCAGACAATCAGTTCTAATGCATCTTTTGGATACATTAGTAAAACAGTAGTAAAACTTATTAGTAAAATAAGACCGGGTCTATGATAATAATAATATAATATAATATAATATAATATAATATAATATAATATAATATAATATATAATATAATGTAATACAATATAATACTGGGTCTTATATTAATTTTTGCTCCAAAAGGCACATTGGAGCTGATTGTCCGCTGGGTCTTATTTTCAGGGAAACACAGTATTGCAGACTCAAGCCCCTTTACCCCTAAATACTAAATACTTTTTCCTAAGAAGGACATTATTGTGCAATGAGCTAAATCAGGAATGCTTTTAATGACCCACAAAAAATAATACAGATATATGGGAAAAGAAATGATAAAGAACACGTGGTGAGTATAAATATTAACAATTGTAGGACCTGGGTAAAGTCATATGGGGGTTCTTTGTACTATCTTGGAACTTTCTATAAATCTGAAGTGATTTGAGAATAAATAATAATGTAAAATATGCCATAACACTAATATGTTCTTTTCTTGAATTCCGAAATAAGTGATCTTGGCACGGAGGTGCCAGGACATATAACTCTTCACACTCTGTAGCTACCTTTTCCCTTTGACAAGAGTATTGTTCACCTCTGAGTTTCTCAACATTGCATATAGAAATAAGAAGGGCATTTTATGTAGCTCATTTTTTAAATGAAAAATGTACCCTGAGAATTTTGCTAATCTAACACATTTGTTGACAATAAATCATGGTTTCTCATTGATATACATCAATGAGCTGTATCCAATAGGTTGGCTTAGGTGAGAAGACAGTTTTTGTTTTCTGTAATATACAACGGCACCCTAAATTTTGCATTGGGGTCTCTTTTATGCTTGGCAAAGGCATAGACTTTGGTGTGCAGCCCCCAGGTCCTTGTTTGGCCTCTGATAATGCCCTTCTCTCTTCCTCTCAGCCAAAGCATCTCCAGCTCTCTGCTGTGTCTATATTGTACCATCTTTTCCCTTGAGTGACTTTGGCTGGGACAGGAGAGGCCATCATTAAGACACTATATTCTAAGTTATTGCATGAACACAAAAGATAAAACTTACTAGCCTTGGACCCAGTTGGAAATGTTTAGAAATTGATTTTTTTTTTCTTGAATTCGATGAGCTTAAATGATTGTTTTAGTAAGATGGGTTCAAGTTTTATAAGGACAGAGCAAGCCAACTGCTGAAAGAACCTCAAGCTGGAAAATTCATGGTTTGCTAATCCCCTAAATTACCTGGCACCCTGTGTTCCTCGGCTCTGCTACTGCACACACTGAAAAGAAACAGGCTTTAGGCAGGCCGTGTGGGTTTCCCACAGCCTGAAAACGCAATAGGAACAGCTTTGAAAATCAGATTAAGCCTCCAGATAATGTCTCTATGTTGGCATACCCCAAACTTGTGTGTGCTACAATGAGATTTTAAATGCATAAATAACAGCATGATAGAAACGGCCTTTATTTAAAGGATGTGCATTACACCCTGAGTAAGACTGATATTCACACACTGTACATTATAACATCTGGTTTCATCGGTTATTTGGGGGGATTCTACCAGCATTTCAAAGTGGCAAATGAGTATTTTCCATACAAACATGCATTTAGTTTTCAATGTCAATTATTGGGAGAATCACAGTGAAAATCTACCTTGCTATTCAATCTAGGAAATTACATTTAGTGTAAAAAGTAAGGAATTTGGAAGACGACTGACTCCTGGTTTTCTCACTCACCAGCTAGGTTACCCTACCTTGAATAAGTTCTTTAAGCTCTCAAACTTCAATTTATCATATATATTACATGAAAATTTTATAATCACGCACACACATATAAACCTTTAAACATGAAAATATTTTATAAATTGGAATTAGTAACCAAATGTCAATCAATAGTACTAACCAAACAAGGTATTGACTGCTGAGCTTTCTACTCTTTTCTATCTTTCCAAGAAATGTAAACAATATTAACATTTTTTCATATTTTGCAAGGTAGCAGAACCAAGAGAAAGAGTTTAGATTAGGATTGTTCATTGGGTCGGAAAGAGTCTGGACGAGGTCCCACAACCTTACCCGGCTGTTCCCTGGTCCCCTGCAGCATTCCCCAATTGGTTGAAATAGCAGCAGCACTAATTAGCTGGCAACTATCTTGGTGGCCCATCCAGAAATTCTCTCTCCAGAACATGGAGTTTTCAGATCCACTGTCATGCTTTGGGAATACTTCATATATGTACTGACAAGACTGTGAGAAAAGATTCCACCAGATGAGTATCACAGGGCAGCTAAAAGCAAAACCAGCCTCATGGCTACAGAGAATCTTCGGAAACAAAACATTTTTTTCCTTGGCTGTCTAGCATAAGCTACTCTTAGGTAACCTAACTGCCTCAGCTCTTAAAAGGCTTTAAATGGGGGTGGCCAGTTAGCTCAGTTGGTTAGGACATGATGCTCATAACCCCAGGGTTGCTAGTTCGATTCCCGCATGGGCCAGTGTGAGCTGCACTCTCCACAACTAGATTGAAACAATTCTTTGGAGCTGATGGGTCCAGGAAAGACACACTTAAAACAAGTAAAAGTTAAAAAAAAGAGGCATTAAATGGATTTTATAAAAATGCTTTATAGAAGTAATTTTTTAATAACAACAAGTTATCTCCATTTCTGTTGAAGTATTTCCTAAAAAACAGTCTTCTGTTTTGACTCATTTTACCTGTTTCTGCCACAGTCTCAAATAGCTCAGGTCGTCAGTTTTCTTATTTCCTTACATGTTGGTTCATTCCTATAAAATTTGTTTACATTTTATATCAATATATGAAAGTACACAGGTTATGTTTTTTTATTCCCACCATTTCATTTCCATTAAGTTAAGTTATCCTTCCAAGTTGCAGATTATTACAGTCAAGTTAAAACCAATGAGTCATGTTCTCAGAGGAATATTTTGGACAATAACATACTCAGTGAAGACAAACCATTAAGACTTATAAGAAATGCTTCTTGGTCAGTTGTTAGAGAAAACCAGTCAATCAATAACAATGAAGATCGGCATCTAACCCAGGAGACACCTTTTAGGTGTGTGATCCTCCCTCACGATGAAAGGGGGTATCTGCAGAGTGCTAAAATAATGGGAAAAAAATTAAAAGTATATTAATCTACCCAAAATATTGAGTACTGGGAGAATTTTCATAAAAGCAACAACCTATCTACAATGTCACTCCTATTAGGAAAAGCTTAATTTTCTTCTTTCTGTATTTTGAACTATTTCACTACAGCCTAACTAAAATGTTACCGGAACAGATAAAAGTAGAATAAATGAGAAGGATGAGCTTTGGTCTGAGATAATGTGAAGAGATGTGTCCTATTTCATGGGACAACCATTACTATGTAGATGACAACTGTATTTATGTAGAAATGGTGCCCACTATAAGATCTTTCAAACTTTTAAACACAGTAAAAACCATTAATTTTTATGTGAATTCCTAATGTTTAAATGGTAAAAACTAATTGGTAAACATGTTTACAATAGCAGTAGCATTAAAACACCCCAAATTAATAAAGCTAGCATTTACAATATGACATAAAATGTACATTTTCCAGAAAAGAGACTGGTGGCTACCAGAGTGGAGTCTGGGAAAGGGAGCATCAGAGGAAGGTGGTCAAAAAGCACAAACTTCCAGTACTAAGCACTAGAGATGTCATGTACACCATGCTTGCTAACTAGAGCTTATGTTTGGTAAATAGGAAAGTTGTTAAGACACTAAATCCTAAGAGTTCTCATCACAAGGAACAAAACTTGCTTTTTATTTCCTTTTCAGTGTGTCTACACGAGAAGATGGATGTTAACTAAACATTTTGTGATTAGTAATTCACAATATACGTAAATCAAACCATAATGCTGTACGCCTTAAACTTATAGTGATATATGTCAATTATTTTCCAATAAGACTGGAGAAAAAAAAAGAATGTTTTACAGATGTTCCTATAAAATTAAAAAAACAAAAAAAAACCATAAAAAATTATTTGAAAACTATGCCAGGCCATACATTGAAAAAGATAAAACTTTTCTAAACAACATTGACACCTAAATTTAGGGAGTTATATATGACATGCATGGATACAAAATTATAATTTCCTAAAGTTGTCATTTTTTTCCAAATTGACATGTAGATTTATAACATTTTTAATCCTGGTCCAGCGAAATCCAGCTTGTGTGTATACATGTTTCCTTGAAATTTGAGAAGTCATTCGTTCAATTTACATAGAAAGCCAAAAAGTCAAGAATGGCAAGATTCTTCCAAAAAAAGATGAACAAAAAATATCACTTTTAAATGATGAAACATTAAGACAGGATGGTATCAGTAGCACAAGGATAGACAAAAATCATAGAGGATGGAGCCAAGAAATTCATCTGAAACTTCAATATATGACAGCAATGACATGACAGATTATTGAAGATCAGAAGTTGTTGAAAAAATGGACATGGAAAAAAATAATTATCCATGTAAAAAAAGTGAAAATGAGTTACCTACCCCATACATATAAATTCTCACCAGAAAAAATAATTTGAATGTGAAAACCAAAAAATTAAATTTTATAGACAAAATGCCATATGCATTATATATCATCTTTTTAATCTTTATGATTTCTGATATAAAATTATCTTTAAGGACAAGTATATGAACATTAAGGAAAAGCCTGAACAATGCAAATCAATTATAATTAAGAATTTCTATCCATAACAACACACATTAAGCAAGTGAAAAGACAAATGTCAAGAAGAGAAGAAGCTATCTGCCACCTGGGTAATTCACAAAGGATTGGTATATAAAATATAAATAAGAAAAATAAAAGCCAAAGAGAAAAATGGTCATAAAGCATGAATAGTTATTTAACAAATAGAAATGGAGAACATGAGATATTAACACTGGTTTCATTGGCAAAGTAACAAGGATGATAATACTAAGTTGTGGACAAGATGTGAATCGGTTAGGTCCCTTATACTTTGTTAGTGATAGTAAACTTTTGTGAAAGCATTCTGCAGTAAAATGCGGTGTTGTCTTGTGAAGCTAAATGTAGGCAGATTGTATGGCCAGGCAATCCCATTCCTTGATTATTTACCCACAACAAACACAAAGAACATTCATAGTAATACTGTTTATAATTGCAGAAAGCTGAAAATCTTTCATTGACAGGGGAATTAATAAATAAAATTTAATATGATCACTTTACAGAATACTATAGAGCATTTAAAATGAATACCTTACAGCTCCATGCCAAAATTTGCATAAATATTAGTAGCACTATGCTGAATGAAAAAAGAAAACCTTAATAGATAATATGTAGTATTGCATCATTTTTAAAAGTTCAGACACTTGTATAATTTAACAATATACATTAAATTGATTGGTGAAGAGAGGGCTTCTTGGATTAGAAGGTTACATGGTGACCTGAGAGATAAGAAAGAGCCAGTCATGTACAGGGTGAGGGGAAAGGACATTGTAAATCACACACACACACACACACACACACACACACACACACACACACACACCACATTATTGGGCATATCGAAGGGACCAAAAAAAGACTTGTGAACAGCACAATGATGTTACAGGAGTCTTGCTCCTGCAGCAACCAACAGTGGTACTTCTAGCTCCCTTCCCTCCTGTTGTGAATAACACTATTTGTCTTTCTCTCAGATAAAGGTGCCACATCTGGTCTATCTTGAGTTAATTCTCAGCTTCTACTGTTAGGCATCGTGAAACAGTGCAAATATCTGGGCATCTATTAAAGCAACATTTTCCAGACTTGAGGATGGTGCCATCACATCGATGTGGGTGGGGGGAGACCAGAAAAGGATCCCTAAGAGGGAAGCCTGAAACAGCAACCAACCCATCATATCCTCACCTCCCAGGGAGAGGCTATGACAAGGGAACATGTGCAGCCCTAGAAGGCCCTTGGGACTGTGACATTGGAACTGCGTGTCCTCCTCTGAAACTATTAGCCATGATCCCATCAATCCATCAGACAGCTCCCTGTGACCCCGCCTCTGATGGAAATACAAATCTTCCCAGACTCTGGCTCCATATTCTTGGAGTCAACTCCCCAGAACTTCACTAGAAGTCCTCTGGCAATATTCTCATTAACTCCAGCCCTGGACCCTTGACTTCCTCTCTACATGCAGCCACAGCTGGGATCTGGCTTTCCATTGAGGATAGCACTGTCCTGCATCCTCTTGAGTTAAGGTGACGTTTTCCCCACATTTCCTCATGAGTCAGATGGCCCCTAGACCTTGTCACGTCCACACACTGTGTGCAAAGTACCATGGAAGTGATGGGTTTATCTGCTCTTTTTTCCTTCTTTTGATAATAGCATCCACTTTCCTTTTGAGGAAATGTCTGTCCTCCACTATGTCATTGGGAAGAAAACTCCTTCTTCTTTAAACAGTTTTCTAGATTCTTATGCATAAAAATAAGCCCTGTGTTCTCCATTGCACTTGGTAAGTATAGGCAGAGTGTTTTTTTCAAAGTTGTAAATCTAAAATGGTTTTGAAGATAACCAGTTAAATGTCCATGTTATTATATATTTGTATTTCACCTCTAACATTTTGAGGAATATGATTTGAAATTGTCCAAAATTCCCTAGAAAATAATAATTCAGAGGAACAGTTCAATATACAGAGGGTGCCCAAAACAATGTATACACATTCTAAGAAAGGAAAACTATTGAAATTGCAATACTCAATATATCGATAACAAAAGATGAATACAAGTCACATTTCGCTTCTGCAATTACAGGAGGTGCTCAAAGTGGTTGCCATCAGCATCCAGACACTTCTGATTATGGCAAACTACTGCTTGAGCAACGTTGACCAAAGTGTCCACTTGTATACATTTTTTTGGCATCCCCAATATATATAAAATTTTTAGAAAATTTGGAATGTTTACAATTTTGCCTCCTATTATTCATTTTCAGTTTCACAGAATGTAGCTTCTTTACCATTGATACTAATGGATAACCTCAGAAGTAGAATATTGAAAAACAATTTATTCCAATTTCATTGTTACATAATAAAAATATTTCTAATGGATGATCATTCTATTCCTCATGGTTATACTGCCAGTACTGTGTAAATAGCAGAGAGAAGTACTTAACTCAGAGTGAGGAGCCAAAATACCAGAAAAATGTCAGGAACCATGGAGAATTATTCCCAAGTTTTGAAAACTAATCAAGGGACTCCAATATTTGCCTAGCTAGATTTCAAAACTTGTATGGGCTATTGGTAACTCCCTTTCTTTCTATTCCCCACTTTTTAACTTGACAAGTCTATAGCTGTTATAGCTATTATGTGTGCGTGTGGTACCATTGTATGTTGGGTGGGATGGGAAGATTAGTTGTACCTAATCTTACACATTCGCAAAAGGAAAGGAACTGTGCCCCAGGAAGCTGTACTTAACAGATTACACCTAGAGGCTGCATCTGCACTAAGACTGGAGTTAGATGAGATTTTGGATTTTGAGTTTGTGCTATAATGGGACAGAACTCCTGAGAACCTTGGGAGCGGAAGAAGTATGCTTGCATCTGGGAGGGATGTGAATCACTGGAGACAGAAGGTGAACTTTGGCAGACAGATTCAAGTTAGTGCTCACAATCCCCACCTCTTGGTGTTCCTCTCCTCACATATATCCTCCCCTTGGGTCTGGGAGCAATTTGTGACTTGCTTTCAACCAGTAGAATATGGCAAAGTTGATGGGGTGTCACTACCATCATTGTGTTCATTATATGGCAAAGGTAATGGGTTGTCACTGCCATGATGCCTTGATTATTTTTTAGAGAATTCCATGTTGCTAGCAGGCTCGTTCTAGAGTCTTGTTCTCTATTTTGGGTGCTGAAGCAGTCAGCCATAGGTTGTACAGTCCCAATAACATGCCAAACATCTGCCAAAATGACTGAGTAAATTTTGAAGGGGACCCTTCCATGGTTGAGCTCCAGATAAGAACCCATTCCTACCTGACACCTTGACTGCGGTCTTGCAGAGGACCCAGCTAAGCCATGTCAGGACTCCTGGCCCAGAGACATTGTGGGACAGTAAATGTGTGTTGTTGTAGGAAACTACATTTGCCGTAATCTGTTACACAGCGCTGAACACTACTGCAACATCTGTGGTGCCTGAGTGAATAATACCGCCCACTGTTTCTTGCTTGAGCCCTGTGGTCATGTGTTGCTCAAGGCTAAGATAGTTAAGAGGCACTATTTTGTTTCTAATAAGTTTTCTGTATTCCTTAGAGAGAAAGTGCTGTTCTGATTGATTTCTGCCTATGAGTTTGGGCTTAATATAAAGAATCTCTAGGAAGTCATTGAAGCAATCAACACATGCAAAATGGCGGCAGAAACACATTAGATTAACAGCTCATCTCCTCCAAGGATGCTATCAGAGAAAACAGCTGTAAACATGGCATAAATTCGATTCAAGTTAAGCACAGCAATCTAGTTCAGGCTATTGATCTTGTCCCTAATAAATTAGTGGGTGAATGCCTCGCTGGGCAGAACAAAGGCTGTTGAAAATTCCTTACCTGTAAACACTCTTGGATGATTCCCAACCCTGATTTTATAAAATAGAGCTTAGGACCTAATTCCTTATTATCCAGGCAAGGCTATGGTTTTAAAAGAAAGCACCAATTAATGCACAGTTTATAGGGTTCTGTATGGTGTACACACCGATGGAAAAGATGCATAGATTAAAACAGAGATGAAATTAAGTGAAAGGAATAAGCACCACTTTTGCTAGATGAAAGTGTGTGTGTGTGTGTGTGTGTGTGTGTGTGTGTCCTTATTTAAGCACTTTGAGGTAGGGACAAGCTTTAAAACATATATTGCTGGTTTATTTATTATAAAAATAGGTTTTGTAAAACTATTATCAGTGAAATGATTTGGTAAGTTAAAGAAAAATACCCCCTGGTCTACTAGATTCTTCTAGAAAATGGGCAAATACTGCTGTAAATAAAAGAACACTATATAAACTTAGATGTACAGCAGTACTTACTCTCCAAATGTGGCCTTCAGCAATTTATTGACTACTGAAAAAAACATATGACAGCGTGAAGCCAGCAAGCTGCAGATAATAGACTATCTTGAAAGAGGATCCTTTTATTCTACACACAGCAGTGGGTGATAAATGGCTCTAATGTCAGTGCTTACTATTTCCTTCTCTTTTTCCCCCCACAGTATATCTTGGATCAGAGACTAATAGCCCCCCAGGAGAAGATATCTTGACACATCCCCTTCTCATGTGTGATAACCACAGTTATCAAGCGTGTGTCAGTAACTTCCAATAGGGATAGTCAGATAGCTTGATGTTTGTCTACCAAAACACTGGATATTTTCAGCTATAAAACAGGAGAAAGCAACATAATGTAATTTATTTCTGTAATGGGAGAGGTTTTATGATCCTGGAGCCAGAGTTCAGCCAGAGGCCTTTGCAGTATTAACTATTTCTCTGAATACATACCCCAAACACTGATATCATCATAAAGGTTTCCCACAGGGAGTGGGAAGCATATCTAAACTACCTCGTAGCAAGGCTTATTTCAATCTTATGCTTTGAAAAATGAAAATAAAACAACAGCAACAACATTAATTTCACAATAACATTGCATTGTATGAAATTTCTAGCGTCCAGTGATGCTCAGTGTGTATTTAATCCAAGCAGCTTTTTATGTCGCTTGGAAACAGTTGCCTAAAAGTTTTCATCAGTCTGTGCAAGTGGGCACATCTCTTAATGGGCTGAAAATGGACTTCCTTTCAGGGCTATTGCCACAGTAACACAATTACTAAATTCCACCTTTTTAAGAAAATATATAATCATAATTATATTTTATTCTGATTTGTTTGGTTGGCGTTAAGAAAAGTTTCTGGCCTCTTGAAGAACTTAATGGTGACAAGAAGTACAAACTTCCAGTTATAAAATAAGTAAGTCACAGGATGAAACATACAGGATAGAGAACATAGTCAATAGTATTATATATGTAAGAATTTTGTACATTGACAAATGATTACTTGATTTATCATGGTGATCATTTTGTAAGGCATATAAACAGTGAAGAACTATGCTGTACACCTGTATCTCATATAATACTGTATGTCAACTATACTTTATAAAAAATATTACAAAAAAAGGAGGGGAAGGGGATCTACTCCCTTATTTTCAAGAGGAAGAATTAAGCCTCTCATTTTTAATTTTTATTTGTCTTTACAATATAAAATATGCTTTTTAAAAATTTCCTACAGGCTCAGAAGTTGCCCTTAACAAAAATTATGTATCACATAGTTATTGTACAATGAAATTGATGTTATTTCTCTTAAAAACACAAGAATGACTATTACAAAATAACTTATAGGTAAAATAAGGGGCTGATTCTTCCAGATGTGCTGTGAGAGTTGTTTAGGGAGAAGGTATGAAACCATTTTGACCAAGGGATTTAAGAGCCATAATGAAGACAGATAGTAATTAGGGCTCTTCAATCATTTAATAAAGAGAAGAGATTAAGGGAGGCTAGCACTCCTCGGAAATCAGTGGAGAGCAGTGAAACTGGTAATTAGTGGCAGCGACCATGTACTGCGGTGGGCGTGGGGAAGAGCTGCTCAGCTGCTCAGGAGACATCACGGGCTTTTTATTACTCACGGGCTCGGGGTGATGCCTGCATAGCCTACAGCTGTCAGGCCCTCGGAGGGTCTGGCAGGTGAAGACAGTCCATAAGAAGGTGCCTCTTCTGGGTGGTGCGTATTCAGGGGTCGGTCAGTAGGGAGCTCAAGGCCTGGCCCCTTGCTCTGACTCAGAATGGCATGTGGAAGGACGGGTTGTTCCCTCACCAGAAAGCCCCAGTGGCCGGGCTGAGGATTCCCTCGACTCCTCATTGCAGAGAAAATACTGAAAGGACCCAAATGGTCTCAGCCATGTGTCCGGGAAAGACTGCCTCGACCTGGCAGGTAGGCCAGAGCAGCTGGATGGAGTCACCCCTCCACAAGGAAGTGAAAGGGGACATGAACCAGTCCCTTCTAACCCCAGAATGCTCCCGGCTTCCCAGCCTTCTCGATGGGTCTCGCTCTTCATTGTTGTGCTGGAGTGTCCTCTAGATGAACTTTATAGTTTGGGAGCCACCTGGACAATCGCAGGCACTTCCAGCACTTCATGCCTACGACAGTCACTCCTGTTGTTAGGTGCCTGAGCAAGCACTTCGGTGCCTTGGGCAGGACCCCACTGGGCATGGAGTGGCTCTTACCCGGGAGGCCAGGTGTGTATGGTGACACTCTGTTCCTTTGTTCGAAAGCCAAAGGCTCCAGGCCAGGTAGCCGTGACTGACCTGTGGAGTCGTGGTGACCCTGCAGGTTGGCCAGAGCCCTGAATAGAGCTCCGGCTGCCCCATGGTGGCAGAGGGACCCTGAACATTGGTGCTCATGGCTCCTAGGACACAGGCAGTCTGCGCAGCTGCCCGAGGGCTCCCAGCTTCCCAGCCTCTCTGTGTCCTCTCTTTCTCTTGTTCGTTTTCAGAAGCTGTTGATTTGGTGCTTGGTTGTCTTGAAGAAGTAATTGCTCTCTATATATGCCTGTGTTTGAGTTTGCTCATGGAGGAGGCAGAGGTCAGTGTCCCCCTACGCTGCCGCCATTTGGACCTCCCCAGAGCAATCTGGAATTTATCAATTGGCAAATACATCCCCCAGGAGAGAAGGCAGAGGTGGAAAGAATGTAGGCAGCGGGGCAAAGTGACCACTCCTTGCCAACACTGCCTCAATCAGACCCATCCATTACCTCCCCCAAACGACTCAGAAAAAATGGGATGTTGTTCCTTTTCCCTGCAGATGAAGCATCAGTGACTGAGGTCAGATCCATTGTTGATTCTTTGACGTGTACTTTTCATAGTTCTTGTTTTATAACTTCATTTTTGCAATAATAGCCTCGAGTGTAAGGTGTGCGCATTGCCCTACAGAGCACCACCTGGCTAACCCAGAATCGCCAGGCAGTATTTAAAATATGGCAGGCTTCACGTGTAAGAAGTGTGTCTCAACATGTTGATGGCCAAACGTGAGGAAACAGCGTGAACATTAACGCCATAGTCCTGCTCCCACTCTGACACGCCCTGGGGCATCTGCCAGGCTTTCTTTTCAATACTGGAAAGGAGCTATTAATAAAATAGTTTAGGGCTACAACATCTCACTGTCAGAGGCAGGACAAATGTCAAAGCTTTTTCCAAGGTTAGCCAGTGCTATTAAGTGAACTGGAAATGGCCCACCATTATTTTAAATATGTTCCTATACTGACTAGGAAAAAAGAGAAAAAATATATACGTGTGTATATATGAGTTGAGTTGCCACTTAGGCGGGTCTTTATGAATTTGCTCTCTTGCCTTATTCCTTCAATGACTTTAAAAAAGCTATAATTTAGAGTATTTTAATTTCTGGTAAGTTTAAGAAACATCAGTCAAAGAATCATGGAATGGCTATATGTATTTGGTTGCAATCATCTTACTCAGTTCATGAGTAAGAATATCCATTGGCTATTTGCTGTCTCTTAGATATGCATCACATTAGATATTTGAGACATAAAGGGAATACTTAGGTCTCTTTAATTGAATTTACTTTATAATTAGCAAGGTTCTTATAGTACACAGAACAATATTATAGGGTAAAAAAAAGAGCAAGTAAGTGCCAAGAGAGCACTATAGACCAAATCAGAAAGTAGGCACATATTCTGTATAATGCTTTCTATTTATATGACCAAGAAAGTAAAATAATTTACAATTCTATCATTGAGTCCTCATCCTTACGTGGATTTAGGCTTATTCACAAATGAGTTGGGGGTAATGTAGGTGTCCATCAATGGACAATTTGATTGAGAGAAGATATGGTGTAATATACATATATATTGTGGGGACAGAGCCCCAGAAAACAGTTTCCAGGCTCTCGGCCTCACATAGAAAGGTGTTGGCTCAGGTAGTAAAGGGCTATCAACTGTGATTGGATGGCCATCAGCTGTGGCTAGTTGGCCATCAGCTGTAACCAGTGAGCCATTGGCCACTAATATAACTGCTGTGGCTACGCTAGCAAAAAAATGGGGGCTAGCAAGAAGATAGTGGCTGAGCTAGCAAGCGGTGCAGTGAGGGTTGCGAATGGTGTGGCTCCTGCTTCCTGTTTCTCCAACCCAGTTGCCAGCGAGAATATAGTAGTATGACTCCCCTACCTATGGCTCTGTGGGTGTTCCTTTTTGGCCTCACCATGTCCTGCATTCTCTTGTGGGGAGCGGGAGCAGAGACCCCGCAGGACGCCTCGCACGACAATATACACAATGGATTCTTACTCAGCTGTATAAAAGATTGAAATCTTGCCATTTGTGACAACATGGGTGGACCTAATGGGCATTATGCTAAGTGAAATAAGTCAGACAAATATGATCTCACTTACATGTGGAATCTAAAAAAAATGAAAATAAACGAAAAAACAAAAACAGACCCATAGATACAGAGAACAAGTGATGGTTGCCAAAGCAGAAGGAGTAAGGGGATGGGACTATTAAAAAAGAAAAAAAAAAAGAGGTAGAGAGACTTCTCCCCCAAAAATTGAATAAGTAAAAGGAAAATAAGAAAAGCAATGACTTGGGCCATGTTCTGCGAATATATTAAAGCGCGTGAGTACGCTGCTTTCATGGAAAGACACCTCAGTGGGCCACAGCTCTCCTAGAGACTTTCCATTTCCTTTGCAGAACTTAGATCAAATCTGGTGGAGGAGAAAATATGATTCCTTTTTTTCTCTTCCAGTTAGAGAAAGAGCCACTCAAAGCCATGCCTTCTCTGAGCAACAACATTGTGCCACATGCTTTCCTATGGGAGTTAGGTGAAGCTCGCCCATTGGTGGGTGCCTGTCTTTGCATGTGGCATTGCAGCTTGCTGAGTCTGCAGTGACCACACTCCTTGTGGAATCCTCATCGGTACAGTTGTCAGGGTTGTACCTGAGTGATGAGCTTGCGTGTCCACATGGAATGTCTCTCCCTGAGAATTGTGGGTCCACCGCAATCAAGATGTTTGTCTTCTGTGCCGGGCTACCTTTGTACTGATGCAATGCAAATGAAATGAGGTGACCGCTATGCAACTCTTGGTCTTGAGCATGTGATGGGTCATAATTGGGCTGACAGTCACTCACATGACTCATAACTTGTAATGCCAGTTAGCAGGTCAGCCACCTGCAAACTGTGGATGAGGCTCCTATGAGTGGATGGACTCTAAAGATATGTGGTATCCATTCTTTCCCGAGGGGACACAGAGTATGCTGAGTACGTGCAGCTTTTTTTTCAGGTGTCTCTTGTTCTTAAGGAGTCTAATTTCCTGTGACAACAGGAAAAAAATGGCTATACCAAGCAGGTGCTGAAACTGTGCTTCTTAGGTGAACAATCTTATGTCTGTGAGCTAATCATTTAATAGCAAGGACCCCTGTGACATGTTCTCTTTTATTTATGCACATCAGTGAAAGGTAGATGCTGCCACTTTTTTATTTCTTCCTTTGTCTCCACAACCTCCACATTTCCCCCTCTATGTTAAGAAAGAGAATGTCTTCTGAAAGAATTTCCATGAGCTGTAGGCAAAGGGATGGGGGAAAGTGAAGTGGCCAGTTCTGGGTAAGTGCAGAGTCTGCAGAAAGAAATGTCCGCTCCCGTGGACTGGCTGTGGGCAGCAGTCCGGACAGTCCCTGCATAACAAGAAAAGGAGGCTCCTGTAGCCCATGGTGCCTGGTAAGGAGATATGTGGAAATAGCCACCTGGAAATGAATCCAAAGTTCTAACTGGCAGTGGAAAGAATGTGAACAGTCTTTCGTTAGTCAGCTTGCAGCCATTAACAGACTAGCGGTTCTCTCTCTCTCTCTCTCTCTCTCTCTCTCTCTCTCTCTTATTTAATTTAGAACATCTCATAATTTTCTCCTTGTCAGTTCCTTCATGTTCTGTCTACTTCCCAATTTTGGGAGATACACGTTTCTCCAGCTTGCAGTGTCCTTGAATGTAACTGATCAGCCATTCTGGTTTTCCTAGTTCCTGGCTTTGTCTGCTGCCATGACCATTATGAAAGCTAGAGGGGCATCAGGTTGGGGGTTTCCCAAATATAATTGTAATGTTTAACATGCAAATACACAGTTACTGTATATTGCCTCAACTGTCAAATCAATTTGTGTAAATATTAGTATTTCCTATGTTCAGGAGGGGAAACTAAAATATAAGTATTTTAAGACTTCTACCCAAGAATAACATAATTGTAAGTGGCAAACCCAGGACATAAACTCACAGCTCCTGAATCTAATGCTTTTCTGATTGTGGATTCTGACAAACAACCGGCAGCATTCATTTCTGTATGGGTAGCGTTGTGTGATCCCAGTTAAAATGATCAGTAAGTGCCAAAGTAAACGCTAATCACCCAATGAAGGAGCAAGGTGCTCACAGAAGTGTGCTGGTTTCTAAACTTTGGGACAATTAAAATGTTTAGATATAGTAAGATTTTGTTTGCACTCTTAAATAAGCATGTTTGGAACATAACAGATGGTGTAAATTATTTCACAAGATACAAGTCTGTTTTACAACTGAATCAAAACATGGTATTTAGGAAGAAAATCTCTAGGTTATTAGGAAGGAAATCCAATATATTTGAATCTCCGGTTTATTCTATAGCTTTTTTTTGAAATTAAAAATGGTTTTAAATAAGCATTTTAAACGAGAAGATTTTTAACTTTACAGAAAAAAAGCAGATACAATGTAGAGAACTCCCATATACTACACACTGGTTCCTCTGTTAACAGCATCTTACATTAATGTGGTACATATGTTGAAATAAATGAACCAATATTGATATGATTAACTAAAGCCCACCCTTCATTCAGAGTTTCTTAGTTTTTACCTGGAGTCCTTTTCCTGTTCGAGGACCCCATCCAGGACATCACATTATACCTACCGTGTTTCCCCGAAAATAAGACCTAGCCGGACCATCAGCTCTAATGTGTCTTTTGGAGCAAAAATTAATATAAGACCCGGTCTTATTTTAATATAAGACTAGATATAATATAATATAATATAATATAATATAATATAATATAATATAATATAATATAATATAGTATAATGTAATACTAGGTATAATATAATATAATATAATACCAGGTCTTATATAAGACCAGATCTTATATTAAGTTTTGCTCCAAAAGGCGCATTAGAGCTGATGGTCTGGCTAGGTCTTATTGTCGGGGAAACAGTAGTTTCTTTCCCTCCTTCCTTGCTTTCCACCTTAATTTACTTTATTTCTTTACAAATTAAAGATGCATTGGAAAATAAACCAATGCAGAGAAACCAGCAGGCCAGAGCAGGGGCATCCCAGGCTGGGGGCTGGCTAGCTCTAGTTTCCCTGTCTCCTCAGGCTCCTCTTGGCGGAAACTCTCTCACTTTCCTTGGTTTTGATGACTGGAGTAAGGTTGGTAAATACCTAGGAACTCAATTACCAGCTTGTATTGTAAAACTACATTTAGCTTTGTAAAAAAAAAAAAAAAATGAAACTGTCTTCCACAGTAGCTGGGTCATTCTGCAGTTCCAGCTGCAAAGAATGGCATTTCTTGCTGTACATTATCCCAGCTTTTGGTGTCCTCAGGGTGGGGACTTAGCCATTCTGAGAGGGATGTTGTGGCATCTCACTGTGATTTAATTTGCAATTCTCTAATGACAAGTGATGGAGGACATCTTTTCATGTGCTTGTTTGCATGTGTGTATCTTCTGTGGGGAGGTGTCTGATCAGATCTTTTGTCCACTTTTTGTTATTTGTTTTCTTATTGGTGATTTAATTTTTTCTCTATTATTTGGAAACAAGTACTTTAGCAGACATATATATATGTGTTTTTCAGATATTATCCCCACTCCTTGGCCTGTCTTTTTATCCTCTTAAGGGTATCTTTCATGAAGCAAATGTTTTTAATTTTAGTAAAATCCATCTTACCAATTTTTACTGACATCAATTGTGCTTTTGATGACATATCTGAAAATTCACTACCAAACCCAATGTAACCTAATTTTTCTCCTATTTTTTTTACCTGGTACATCCTTTTACATTTATATCAAAGATCCATTTTGAGTTAGTTTCTGTAAATGGTGTAAGGTCTGTATCTAAGGTCATTTTTTCCTTCCCCTCAATTTTTCTGTGAACCTAAGACTGCTCTAAAAAATAAAATCATTATTATTATTATTGTTATTGTTATTTTTAGTGAAGGAGTTGCATCCTGCCCCCAACGCAGGTGGAGTGAGTGCTAAGGGACAGAGGAAGTCCCGAGGCAAAGACTTGCTGGTATGGGGACTTGCCTGCCAGCAGGTGTGGAAACGGCAGCTGGAGCCTATGGACATAGTATGCCAACTATTGTCAGCTCTGGGGATAGGTCGTAGGGCTTGAGAAGCTGGGGTGAGCTTTACTTACATCTACAGTCTTGTATTTATTTTAAAATTCTGGAGCCAAGATGGCCAACTGATATTTGCTGACCATCTAGATGTTTGATCTGCATCATTTTATGTCTTTTATGTCTCTTCATGCTCAGTCTCTTCTCTAGGTTCTTGCACATATACAACAGTTGTGCAAGCTATTCTAATGTCCTTATTAATTTTGTCATCAGTGTAATTTCTGGGCTGGTTTTGAGTGATTAATTATTCTTTTCATTATGGCTTACATATTCCTGCCTTTCTGCATGTCTGGCAAATTTTAACAGCATGCCAGACATTGTGAATTTTACCTTGTGGGATGTTAGATATTTTGGTATTCCTACAGATATTTTCTACAGCTTTGTTCTGAAACGCAGTTAAGTGATTTAGATACTGATTGATTCTATCAGGTTCTGTATTTAATCTTTGCCAGGTGGGACCAGAGAAATATTTAGTGTGAGGCTAATTTTCCCCTCGACTTAAGAAAGGCCCTTTGTGCATGCTACTCCATCCTCCTGGAAACACACGATTTTCTAGTCTTGCTGGTAGAAGGTGATTCTAGGCTGTTTGTTGTTCCTTGCAATCCCTTTCAGGCAGTTATTTCTCCAGTATAGCTGTTGCCTTCCACACACACCCATCCATCACCAGGTGAAGACTCTAGCAGGAGACTCTGCAGATCACCAGTGCTCTCTGTGCCCTGTCTCTGCTCCAGGACTCTGCTCTGTAAACACGGTCAGCCTTGGTGTCCTAACACCCCACACCCTACACCCCACACGTGGCCTGGGCAAGCATGGGCCCACCTCATTTCCTCCCATCTCTCAGGCCCACCTCTCAGGGCCTCTTCATTGTGATATGTCCAATAACTTGAATTTTATTGCTTTATACATTTTGTCCATGTGGGGACAGAGCCCCAGAGAGCAGTTTCCAGGCTCTCGGCCTCACGTGGAGGGGTGCTGTCTCGGGTAGTAGATGGCCATCAGCTGTGGCTAGTTGGCCGTCAGCTGTAACCGTTGAGCCATTGGCCACTAATATAACTGCCATGGCTACATTGGGGAGTAGAGGAGAGTCGAGGGAAGTCAGAGAGTTGGTCGGTTGGCAGAAAAGCGGACAGCAGGTCACACGTCGTGTGAACCCAGCCTCCAGTGAGACTACAGTGGTATGACTCCCCTACCTATGGCTCCATGGGTGTTCCTTTTTGGCCTCACCACATCCTGTGTTCTTGTGTGGGGAGCGGGAGCTGAGACCCCGCAGGCTGCCCTGTGTGATAGTCCATTTCTCTGTTACTAATTTAGGCAAAAGAGTAAATCCAGCCCCTGCTGCCTGATCTTAGCTGATGTACTCCACTTGGGCATTTTTGGTGGTAGAACATTTGAAGATATAATTCTAATTTAAGATGACCATGTAGTATGTGATAAAATGCAGAAAACCTGACCTGGGATAGGAAGTGCTGTTTCATTTAGAATAACAATAAAATTTTAGGTTGTATTATGCATCAAAGGCTTGATACGCTTATTTCTTTCTATCAAATACATCAGTAAAAACTAATCGAGTTATATTTCTATTACAAATAAATATTGTCTATATTCTCCAGACTTTATAGATGAAAGCTGTAATTTTTCCTGAGTAACTCCTACTCACTCTATACAATACTAGGCTTACATATAAAAATACAGATAATGCATACATGTATTTTTACCTAAACCTCCTTCAAAAGATGCAAATTGTGTGATTATTCTAAAATAAAGGAGGAGGAAAGTATAATTTGGAGGAAGAAAATGGCTTAATTAAAATGGTTATATGGTGAGTAAATAATCTGAGATACAAACCTATCAGTCCTATTTCTTAAATATACTTGTCTTTCACTCAAATAGTGCGCTTCAAACATACTTACATATTTATTTTGTTTACAAATTTGTTTTAAAATAAAAATATATATGAGTAATGAAAACGTTACCTTCCCCACTGATGTTTTATATTATATCTAAGAAGTGAAGCTTGAGTTACTTTATATAATTGTATTTTTCAAATAAAAGCATTAACAACCTTATGATACAATTACAGATCATACCTATAAGGCCTCATGGATGGAACCACAAAGGGAACATTTAAGTTAATAACCCATGGTTAGTATTTGAGAGAGAAACTATTTAAGATGCAAGCTTGATGATAAAGCGGGTCTGTTTCCGTAAATTTCTGAGAGAAAATTATGAGTCTAAACTCCTAAGGAGATTACACTGCTATAGATTGGAGCATAAATGTTCAGGAAGACAGATGATGAATATCCTTTAAAGTCCGTGAATCTTTACAGGCAAGCTGGAAAAATAGTGCTGCATTGAATTTTTATGATATTCTGTGGTTGCTGGATAAAGGAAAGCACAAAATCGATATTTTCATACAATATCCAGTTGTTATTGTAATTTTCAGTTAGAACTTGATAATTAAATAAATATAAGTGTTTTTTATTTCTAAGCTATTTATACAAATTATTTTAAAATCCTGTGTAGATATTGACTTAGATGAATAGTATTATACACACAATCCTTTATAGTATGTTGTTTTTCCATTTGCAAAATTAATAGGGACTAAGATGAATACTAATTTGGAAATATTTGGTGGAATACAGTTCTTTCCTCCACTGAGATATGATTAATAATTATTATATGTAATCTCTAAATACTGTCTAATGAGCCTGAAAACACTAAGTTAAACAAACCTATTAACCTTGTAGTATGAGTTAGTGGTAGTGTTCTATGGAATCGGACATTTCACCATGACATAGTCAATATTAATGGGATCTCATGCTTGGACCAAGGCAAAGACTTGCCTTCTTCTTTTCCTGTTTCTTTTAACAGTGGCTACTAAGGCACATTCCATTTTGTCAGTTTAACAGAAGGTATTTTATTCTGAGAAGAAAGCCATTTTGACTGTTGACCTGCAAGGGCCCTTTAGAAAAATGATCAAAAGGGAAGTGAAGGTTTTCAGAGCCCCTTTAATTCTTGGTCTAGGATTGTTTTCAACCAAGTCTCATTCACAGTCTTTAAACAAGGTTTCCTTCTTTGAATGGTTATGTTCTTTTTAGTCTCAAAGAAGTTTGTAAATAATTCTATTTGGCGTAGAGACAACAGTCTAGCAGGATGATCACTTTTCATTTTCGTTTCTCTACCTGCAAAGGGAGAAACCATCTGGAAGGAACTGGAACAAAGCCAGGACAATCTGTTGTTACATTTAATTCACCAGTTTTCAGATGATTTGGATGGTGCTGGATCCCTGATCACTGTCAAGCCACTGGCTTTTAGTTCTGAGGAGCATTGTAGTTTAAATACTGATGAAAGATATGCATTCCTCTGTGTTTATGATTTAAGCTGCCATTCAATAGAAAATAACAAACTCAATCAGAGTCAATTCAATCAAATACTAACCATGTTCTATGTACGCAGTATGCTATCGAGTGAAAAAAAAAATAAATGGTTTTCCTGTCATTGGTCTTTTATAATCTGGTGAAAAAGGCAGACCCACATATAGTGAACAATAATCGAAGGTAAGTATGATTACTTGTATTTATTGAATATATCTTCTCCTTGTTATTCTTGCTATTACAATTATAATTTTTTCACCATTCCTCACTGAGAATATTGCAGTAACTTCCAAATTGATCTCTTTTCCTGAATCTTTGCTTCCTTCAAATCATCTGTAAGAATTATCTTCTTAAAACAAACCCCACCTTGTTTTTATCTCGATGTTAAACCTGCTGTGCCTCGCCACTGCTTCAGGATAACGCAGAGCCTAGCAGGCATGTCACAGCTTCTATGTACATATCCTTGTTGTCCTCCTATCCCGCCACCTCAGTGAATTAACACATTTTTCAGTCACTCTGAGCTTCTTAGCTTTCTCAGAAGTAGTCAGAATTCACAGGCACACAGAGACACACATACCGTGTTTCCCTGAAAATAAGACCTAGCTGGACCATCAGCTCTAATGCATCTTTTGGAGCAAAAATTAATATAAGACCTGGAATTAAATTATATTATACCCGGTTTTATATTAAAATAAGACCGGTTCTTATATTAATTTTTGCTCCAAAAGACGCATTAGAGCTGAAGGTGTGGCTGGGTCCTAGTTTTGGGGAAACATGGTACATATGCCTCTCGATGGGCATCCCTGATTTTCTAGAGATTGAGTAATTATTTGTTTAAACATCTCATTCATCTTTGTAAACTTCACAGTGTCTAGAATATTGCCTGGGGAAAAGTAAATGTTCAGTAGTTTATTATATAAATAATTGTCCTAATAAAAATGTAAACTGTTACACAGGTCCATAAAAATATTTTTAAAACTGGGGTTAAACCATATTGAAGTTGATGGTATATTAATTTCTCCTTGAAAAATGAATAGATTCTTTAAAGGCAAAGAGGATGGGATAAATAAGTATTTCCTAATAGAAAAGAGACCAATGTCACATTTTCTCTCAGTCACGCCTTCTTTCAGACCAGGCAATGCACCTGATATGCATAAACCCAACTAATAGTTTGTGCTAAAATTCTTTTGTTGTGTCCTGTAGAAGCCTCCATCAGCTGCCTACTGAAAATCCATCCTCCTTTTTTCCTTACTTACAGAATGCTAGTTTGGTCCATGGCAGCAAAGTGGCCAGCTAAAAAATGATGTTTCCTAAGTACTTTTAAAGTTATCGATAACCATTTTAACTCTAGACAAAGAGCGGGCATTGTCAGAGATGACAAAAGATCTAGAGAATAAAAGAAGTCTCAAGCATGGGTTGATTAAATTATATGATCAATAATCTATTTGCAGATTTCTTGTTGCTAATTTTTTTTAATCACCTAATTTGCTTAATTTACTCTTCGCTTCTCATAGCCACAGTCTTTAAATGAAACAGTCCTGTAATGGACATTGCCATAGATTGAGCAAAAAGATGTGTGCTATTTTATGTTACTGATTGTGCTGATAAAATATTTGGAGGTGGATGCAGTAACTTGTAATATTACTAATAGTCCTGTGACTGCCATGTTAGGTGCCCACCCATCAGCTACTAATTTATTTGAAATATGCAGAAATATATTGAAATAATATGCCCATGATTGTTTTGGTCCCGACATCTAACTACTGACATATTTAAAACAGTATCAACAGAGTCAACCATGAATGCCTTCTTACCAAAATCTACAAGAGGTATAAGTGTAGGCTTTTTACATCCTTCTGTGAATGGATGGATCAATATAGAATTATAATAAAACCTGAATTAGCTGTAAAACAACTAATCAGATCACTCAATTTTGTGGAATACACTTTTGGAAGAAAATCAAAATATTACAATTATGACAATTATGATATTCATTTTAAGTGAAAAACCATGGAGATTGTAAAAAGTCAAGACATAATGTGAGGGTGGAAAATCCCTAGTTTCATGCTTTATACTGGATCATTAAAGCCAACATTAGAATGGCAACACGGTTTCCTGTCCCTAACACAACTCTGAGTAACAGAGCCATTGACCTTGAATTCCCTTGAATACCCTCAGGATAACCATTGTTTATGATTGACTTTTTCATTTCCTCAGTGAAATTCCTTAATTTGAGTAAAGCTTATTTTTCAGTGAAGTTCTCATTGTTGGATTCTGGTCATTTAATCCACAGTATAAGCAATAGATACAATTAATTTCAGTATAATTGAGAACCATAGTAGAGGCAAATAAAAACGCAAGGACTTTACATGGATCCGTTCAGAGTCAACATTTTATCCACTGTCAGTAAGGAGGACTCACCTATGCCTTACTTAGCTTTCCTCAGGTGATCGCCCATAACATGCTATTTTAGGAATGAGAAGACACAGTGAGAATGGTGTGGCATTATTCCATCCACATAGACGGTTTAAGAGTTAGACTCCAGGGGAGAACCTTTAATCTTAAGGCTGTTTCTCTGGACTCTGCCTCTTTAATTTGATTTAGGACTGGTTCCCCAAGAGCAGAGTTTGAAATGGAGATGGTTATGTAATCCTATACAGAGGGAGTGCTCTCAGGAGAAACCCCTAAGGACTCAGGGAAGCCTGGTAGAGCAGGGGAAGAAAAGCATCTGGGGCGGAGAAGGTGGGCTACAATACTCTCTACCTTCTGCCTGAGCCAGCAGGAGTCTTGGTGTGTACATGGAGCTGTCCCATTCTGAGACGGGGGCTTGTGTACTTTCATAACAGCTGTGGGATGCCCCTAACTGCAAGTGTGCATAACCTCCCGGACATTTCCTGGGAGGCAACCCAAGCCTGGGTAAGGAAGGAAAAGGGTGCAGATGCGATGGATTGGCTTGGGCCATGGGCTCCATGAGGGGATCAGAGCAGCTCACCGATGCCATCTATTGTGGAATTCATTGTATGTCTTTTGTGAAGAGAAAGCACATGTTTATCATGATCTAAGTGTCGGATGTAAAAGAGATGAACTGATGTCTCACTTATTCCTCTTTCCCCATCCATCCTATTTATTTTTGTCTCTAACATATCTATATTAGTTTTTTCTCATTCAGATTTATTTGTATAGTTATAAGAAAATACAAATATATATTAACTTGTATGTTGCCCTTTTCATATGTGCATAATATACAACAGTGTATTATGCAGTAATTCAACATTCACTATTCTATTCTTTTCTCACCAATATATATTGGGTGTTTGTCCATATTAGTACATTGAGATCATTCTCCTTCTTTCAATTGTATAGAAATCTATGTGTGGATCAAATATAATTTATCCAAACAGTCTTAGTAGGGGCCCACTCTTAGTAGGGGCCCACTAGAGAGAGATTAGTTACTTCATGTTGGTAGAACTCCATTCTTACGGATATACCATTTAGTTTGTGCTACCCTGCTGTAGATGTGGTGTTAGTGAAGCAGCCAGTGCATGGAAGAACCTCATAACATATGTGAGGTATTAGCATCTTGACCATCCAAGTCGGATGCATGGGATTGAGCCTCTGGACGTTCTCATTTTAGATTTATTAATGAGACTACCAGTAATGCCAATAAAATTACACAATCCAAAAATAGTCCAACAGATGGACTATGCAACAAAGGAATAAAAACAATGAAAATCACAAAATGCCTCATTGTTCTTCTCCACTATGCATAATAACAGTAATTCTGAAACACTACGACATGCTCATCTCATAAAAAATGATTCCATTTATGTCCATTTAATGCAATAGTAGTCTAATTTACCTACATCACATTATATGAAACTTAATTTGTATCTATTTCAGACATTTAATAAATCAGCTCTTAGCAAAAACCTAAGGATAAGAGGCACTTTATGACATGTCCCAATAAAATAGCTGATCTCATTGGTTTCTCATTGTACAACCATACACCCAATTCCTTTTGATGACTGGTATACATGAGATTTTACTGCATTCCTTTCACCCTGTATTCCATGATAAATAAGACATCTTGACCTCTGGAAAAAAACCAAACATGCTTATTTTGTATTTTCCATTAGATAGTACTATGTAGAATAGAATAGAAACGTAATAATAATATAATAATAATAAGCAATATGTATGTATTCTTAAGTTCATATATATCTAACTGAAAAATTGCTTGAATTAAAAACACAAACCAAAATGACCACTTACTGTTTGAATTATCACAATCTCTCAAGGACTTATGATAATGGAATTTGATACTACCCATCCTCCTTTATGACCTCAGCCAAGAAAACCTTCTTATATGCTTGTCTCTTGCTCAAGTAGATTAATGAATTCAGGATGTAATAGGTCCCTGAAGTGATTTGCATGTATTGATTAAATGTCATGAATGAAATGCTGTAGGTTAAATTACTAGAGACACAGAAATGGAGAAAGCCCAATTGTAGCCATTGTTTAAATAAATTACTTGGCGATTCTTCTTGACATATGATTATATTCTTCATATTTACCCCAACAGCTGCATAAGTAGTGAGAGTACGCTGTACAACTGCCAGTGTTTCTGATGGACTCCAACATGCTGGGGAACTTTGACTCTGGAAATTGCATCATTATCTTAATAGAACTATATAATGAATGATCCTCAGTTGTATGATTAAAGGACATTTAATAAACAGCAAATATTTCAAAATGGAGACTGGCACTGATGTTTACGAACAAAACAGCTATAATTCGAAGACTTTGTTATAGACAAACTTAATGCTGATGGAATGTGGAGTAGGATGAATAAAAGAAGACCAAAGACTAGGCTAAGAGGTCAGCAGGGATGGAAAACTCAGACTGTACTTGTGATGTCAAGTTTTTGCATAACCTAGATCAAGAGTACATTTTTCCATAAGTTAAGGCACAGAACAGAGTTACACAAGATGCGATAAAAAAATACAGTGAATGTTTAAATTAAAAAATGTATATTACAGTAAAAGACACATTGCCATTAATCCCCCTCAAAATACTCCCCCTCACTTTGAACACACGTATCCCATCATTCTTGCCACTTTCTGAAGCAGTTCTGGAAGTCCTCTTTCCTGAGTGTCTTTAGTTGTTCTGTCATGGCTGCCTCGATGTCCTGAATCAATTCAAAATGTTTACCTGTCACAGTCCTTTTGCAAACAGGGCAAAAACTCATTTATCTGGCTCTTCTTTGGGGAAGAGCCAGAAGTCACATGGTTCCAGATCCAGTGAATAAGGTGGATGAGGACACACTGTAATGTTTTTATTTGACAGAAATTGCCTTATACCAGAAGTGATGTGTGACATGGAGCGTTGTCATGATGGAGGATGATTGACGGCACACTTTAAAATACACCTTCTCTCAACCGTAGCTCACACCCAACTGACTGCATTGAACAAGGTAAAATTCCTCACACACTGTTACTAAGGTTTGACGTGCCACTTCCCGTATTTAAAATCCCTGCCTTTCTGTTGGATGGCACTCGGCAGCAGCATTCACCATGTTTTGATCATACCTCGTATTAAAGCTCACAAGGGTCCTAGTGCCTGCCTCCCTTATGCGTCTATATCAAGAACCCTGTAGCATGTTTCTCTTATGTGACTAGTATGGGGTCAGGATCCAGCTAGGTCGGAAGAGCTCTGGACCCTCCTATTCATGTGTTTATTCCAGATAACTAGGGAAGCCACAATGACGACCTCCTAGCGCCAATATATGCCAGCCTGTGATAGCCACCACCTACAGTCTTAACTTCTAGTTTCTTGTTCAGTGAAAAAATGTCTGATGACCTAGGACTTATCAATATAATGGCCTTCTGTATATAACGGGATTTTTAGCTGAGGGCTTTCCAAGCATCAGACCTCATCATGGGCTAACACACAAGACGTAGCATTTTAGGATTTTATAAGATCATGTATAAATGAGGATACCATACAAGCATCCAAGAGGAAAGCAACAAAAGCATGAACAAACAAAAGGGAACTCAGTAAAAGAATAAGAAGTCTGGTGTCATATCTCATCAACAGCAGTTGTACCAGGAGATAGCATAAAAATGCATTCAGTTTCTGTAGAAAGAGTATTTTCAACCTGGAATTCGGTATAAGAGAGTCTCCTGAATTCTGATTAGGATAAATGAAGAAAAAATGTGCATAACCAGCTGGAGCCCGAGATCTCTACAGTTTCACGTGTTGCCAGATGGGAAATTCATAATGTATTTAAGTGGTATAAAGTCAGGAACCATGAAGGATCTGAGTTTTTGCCCTGTTTGCAGTCTAACATGGTAACATACGAGAATTTCATAAATGATGGCCATCTGCAACCGGAAGAGAGCTCTCACCAGAAACTGACCATGGTGGCATTCTGACCTCAGACTTCCTGTGGACCTTGGGATGTTTGGGAGGGGTGAGGGAGCTCTCTGGGGTCTCTTCTAGGGTCTGTTCTGTAAGGACCCTAATCTCATCATGAGGATCCACCCTCATTACCTCATCACCTCCTAATATCACATTGGGCATTATATTTCAAAATATGAATTTGGGGGGGCATACAAGCAGATAAGAAGCTCCTGGGTTGTTATTATGACAGCAGGCAGCCTGAGCTTCATGTTCAGTTGGTTCCCTTTGCTCCCCTAGTCCACTGTGAGCCATGAGGGGGCTGTACACACAGTTGGTCTGTGGCACCGCTGAGAACGTCAGTCTCAAAGGAGTGGCCAGCAAACCTGCCCAAGCTCTGTCCCTGGGAAGGCGGTATCTGTACTGTGCTGGTGAGGAAGCAAGCCTGCCATCTGCCCTGGACAAAGACACTTTCTCTGCCCTCCCAAGCTGTGTACTATACAAGCATCTCTTACAAGATACCCCAGTACAAAAGCTGTTCATTATATGTAGAAATACCATGAACAATTGTCTCCCAACAGGTGGTATCTCATGTTTGCTTAACATGAAGGGAGGATCCGTTATAACCAATTCAGAGATGGAAAGTTCATATGAACATGGACCAGAGTCACAGTGAACAAGGGTGAGGCGTTTGTTGTATCCATGTGATCGCTCAGAAAATACTTCATGTGCATTTGTTCTTAGGAAATTAATATAAAAAGAATGTATTCCAGCAAAATGAGTTTGAAAACAAAGAAACATCAATAAATGGATCCAGGAAACAGCTATTCCACTAAAAATTACAAGCTGAAAGAACAACCATACCTGATTGACATATGAGAAAGAAGGTTTCTCGAAGGAAGTCTAAAATAATTAGGGGACTTCACAACATTTTAGCATAGGTCAATGCTTGAAAGAAAAAATGAGAATATAGTAATGCACATAATTCAGCTTGTAAAAAGCCATATAAAACTTAAATAATGCATTATTAAAGAGCATAGTCTATCCAAATATGACCTATTCAATCCAAAGTAGAAGAAGCCAATGGATTTCAACTTAAAGTGTAAAATAGTCATGGTGATGGAGAGGATGAATAAGAAATCATTATTTTTTTAACTTTTTACATATTGAGGAAAAATATGTTGTTCAAGAGGAGAAGGTAATGGTACATTATTATTCACATAATAAGAAGATACAGGTAATTGAAACTCCAAGAAAAAGAATGTTTTTAAAAGAGTTATGGCGCAAACTAAAATGTGGCATAGGTTTGAGCAGTTAGTGTTGCTCAAGAAAAAGAGTATATTTGAGACATTTCCTTGGGGTGCCACGCCAACTGTGATACTGAAATCTTAATTTTAACCAAAGTTTATATTGTTCTAATAATGTAAATTGTTGCCCATTGTTTTTAATTTTTTCTTTTGAAATTAATCTGTAGACAAAGTATGCGATCTTTTTTTAAGTAATGCAAATGTAATTCTGTGAAAGTAACAAAAATGGCAGGTAGTTGAAAGCTAGAAGGAAGTTAGAAGGAGGGGAAAGTTGATACAATTATCATCTTACTAAGTTAGGAATCCAGAGCTATTGTGTCAAGTTTATGAAATAATATAAATCACAAATGAAGAATTAAGAGTAATTATATGTAGTGTGAGGAAGTGAAAAGAGGAATGGGAGATGAGAGGTGTAAATAAATTATGTTTTTACCAATCAGAGAAAGTTTATGAATTGAAAAACAACTATAACCCATACGATGGTAACCTACCTGCGAAATATAAAGTGAGACAGTTGAATGTGGCAGCTTCCAGCAGCTGGACCAGTGGGAGGGAAATGGAGATAGAGTGTGAATTTGAGTATGTTCTCTGTTTTATGTGCTATTCGAACCTTTTAAAGAGCAGATACAGAAGATGAGATGTTTATGAATATTGTACAGCTAATTTGGCGATGGAGAAAGGGCTAGAAATGACTCTGGATGGGCCTTCTCCATCAAGATCATTCATAGAACTGGAACACAGAGATTCTCTGGTGTTGGTTCTTCATTTCCCCATTTAGCATGTCTGCAGTTCTGTCTGAGAATCTGTAGTTAACATGCTTGGAGGTGATTTCCACGTGCCGTTTATTGTAATAAACACATGGAATGCCCATAGCTCAAACTGGGCTAACAGTCACTAGTTTACTAGTTGGTGAGAAAGTGAGCAAGCTTGCACTACTTTAAAAATCACCTTGGGACTTAAAATTAACCCCAGTGATTGATTTGACTAATGTGGTTGGAGATACCGTCCTAAAGATTCAGTCTCTCTGTTTTCCAACACTGACTGTGTCTGAGGAGAAACCCAAGTGTCAGGTAGTGGGGCGAATTCTCTCTAACTCCTAGGATGTGTGGTTTCTGTCTTTCACTCCACTGTTGCTCTTAGTTCATAAGTGACATTCACAAAAATAATCCCACAGATGAGAATGTAATCCATACTCATTTTGCCATATGGATGAACTTTTGACAGGAGCCATAGATGACAGGCCCATTCAGAGGAAGCTTTGGTAGTCAGATTTCACTGGCTGCACAAAGACACAATGAGATGAATGTTTCCTGAAAGGTTCTGACTACACGATTAATGTCCCACTCCAAGACTGTGCGTGCTGGGGGAGTGGCGAGGGAACGGCTTTCTCTATGCTCTGATGTAATCTTGCTTTCTGCTTTTTTTGTTTACTTTCCCAGGGCCGACCTTAACATCTACATGGTTTGGCATTCTTTCCCACTAGTAGTGTGTTTCCCCGAAAATAAGACCTAGCCAGACAATCAGCTCTAATGTGTCTTTTAGAGCAAAAATTTATATAAGACCCAGTATTATATTATATTATTATATTATATTATATTAATTATGTTATGTTATGTTATGTTATGTTACGTTGCGTTACGTTATGTTACATTACATTACATTATATTATACCCAGTCTTATAGTAAAATAAGGCTGGGTCTTATATTAATTTTTGCTCCGAAAGATGCTTTAGGGCTGATTGTCTGGCTAGGTCTTATTTTTGGGGAAACACGGTACTTTGTTCCTACCCTTGGTTCTTGAAGTGATAACTGTCGCATCCTTGGTTATTTTGTACTTGGATAATGTCCAACCGTAATAAGTGATGAGTTCTTTATGTATAAATAATGAGTCCTTTTATGTTTCACAGTAGAAATCAATAAGTGGCATTTTAATTACTAAAAGAAAAGTAAGGGAATTTTGCAAAGAAATCCATGAAATGGTTAATGTCTGCCATTTCATTTGGGAGAGAATGAAAAAGGAGACTCCACCCCAAGGGTTTCTGTTTCATCCTGTTGTGTATTGAAATGTAAGCTGCAACCAACAGTCTGGTTAATAACAATTCATGCTGCTGTCAATCTTTTTGACCACTGTCATCAATATTTTACGCCACAGAACAACAACAATTAAGAACCAGGACCAAGAGAAGCACTTGGGGCAGAAGTGTTTCTAACACGATAATGAAATCGACCCTACAGAGGTAACATTTCCAATAGACATTCTAAGAAAGGTTTCACTGTGATTTTCTTTTCTAAACAGTACGAAGTACTGCTCGCTATTACAAAGGGACACCACTGATCATGGATGGGAGACTGTAATTCCAGTTTGAAATTCTGATGAAAGTGATTTGAGGACAAGTAGTAACATTAACACAAGTTCACATTTACTCTCGACTTATCATGGGTTAGGCATTGTTCTAAATACATGGTGAACTTAAAACTAAAGAGTGATCTGAAAACAAATATTGAGAAATTTCTACTGGATAGGCAAGCCAGCGTGTAAAGCATGCCAAAGAATATCAAATCTCCATTTCTCTCTCGCAATTCAACTTTTGAAAGTTTTAAGAAAGGTAAAATCAGCCTTTGTTATATTTATCCCACTGTCTAGTGAAAATGAAAGCAAGAAGGCCTCAAATTCCAAAGTTCATTTTATTATTACTGAAGCTTGAGTTGAGCATATCTTCATGTCATTTTAGGTTCGGATTTTAAGCATCAGTTTTGAAGTTTACAACCAGAGACCACCAAAAACACCGCTGCGGTCATGTCGCAGGACAAGGATCATTCAGCAGGCAAGGGCCCCGGGAACTTGGGAGGGGCTTGGGAGGGGCTTGGGGCAGAGCTTCTTACGGGAGCATCGTGGGCGGGGGTGGGAAGCTGGGACATTCTGGACTGGATGCGCTCCCTGCGGGGGCAGCAGGTGATTGTGTGTCTCGATAGTTCTTGACCAGGGGTTGGAAATGGTAATCTGAGGCTAGAATTGTGTTGGTGAAGAAATGCTGATCACTCAACAAAGGACATAATGATTATTTTGCAATTGTGGTCCTATCTAGTCTACATTCTTATAAAAGCACTGTTTTGTTTTTTTGTTTTTTTGGGGGGGAAGGTTAACTAGGCCCCTTTCCCTGTCTGGGTCCTTTTGGAACCCTTGTCAAAGCTGTTTCAGAAATTCCTTGCATGAAACAATTGAATAGGAAAGATACAGTTGATGAAAAAGACTTGAGGAGATGGTTAATTGCTTACTAGTTCATCTAAAACATCTTGTGTTTCAAATGGTATTAATGTGTTGTCAAGGACATCCTTCCCCATGCAATGTTCCTTCTCAAATTCATTTATAGTACGGTCTCCTGGGAAAGTGGAAGCGATTGTCAAGTGATCTAACTATTTCAGCACCTAGGGGGAGGACCCAAGCTTTGCCTTCTATCAGATTATGTGCCATCTGGTTAAAATTTTGTGTTTCATACTGTGTGTGTGCATATGTATTCCATTGTTCACAGCAGAGAGGAAAATGAACTCAGCTGGTTTTATTTCCCTTCCTGGTGGTCACATTGTACCCACACTCTTCACTTTGGCCTCACTGATGAGTAAGGAAGGACTGAAACAGCAACTATGGGCTGCCCTATTGTTCCCTTTCCTTCATTGTCATCACTTTCAGTTTAAGTGGCTGGCTGACACGGGAGTGACAGCAGCAAGAAAGGGTGTGAACAGTTCCTGGGCAGGTTGTGTTTCTTGGAATGCCACTGTGTTCCTTGTGCACTGAGAGCCAGAGTGTAGCTGACAGCCATCCAGCTTAGTCAGAGACATGACATTCTTTCCTTGGCCACCCTTTGAATCTTGCACAACCTCTTGGAGTCATGGCTCCACCTGGGCTCCCTGCTCATTGGACATGGTGAATGCGGAACGGGACGAGAAGGCAAGGGAGGACCCAAACCCGTGCAGAGTGTGTGTCCTCAGCCCACAAGCATGTCCCAGCGTCCCCGGACTGCACTTGCTATACACGAGTTCAAAGTTACAATTATAAGAATCAGTACGGCATCAGCACCTGGCCCTGTGTGCTGGACCAGCGCCCGTGGAGCTGGTCCCGCTGCTCAGTAGGGTACGGATGCTCTTATTCCTCCCACGTGGGAAAAATAAGCAGAAAACCCTTTGACTCCACTTCCCCTGCAGCCACTGTTCAGTTTCCCTTCTTCTCTTAGAGCGAAATTCCTTGAAAGACTTCCCTCTGCCTTTAATCTCTGATTTCCCCCACCACCATTTTCTGTTGAGGCCCCTGACATCAGGGTTTTGCCCAAATCACTGCAACAAGGTTGCTCCTCTCACAGTCACTCATGTGCTTTCTGTGGCCTAATCCAGTGGTCAAACCCCTGTCCTGGTCTTGACACACAAGCATGTCCTTGAAGTAGTTCTGTCTCTTGGCTTCCTAGATGCCATCGGCTATGACTTCCTGCTGTGTTCTGGCCTCTTCCTTTATTTCTCCTGCATGAGTTGCCTCTTCACCTACCCCTGCACTTGTAAGTTCCTGTAGAATTTGTGATATGATCACACAGTCTCCTTTGAGCAAGGGCATAGGACACACCCTTCTTTTCCCGTCAAACGCTCTGCTGTGTAAAAAAGGCATGCAGTTGCTAAGATTTATCAGGCACCTGGGCTCATGGGGACTGCAGCCAAACACTGGGCATAATGAAATGGAGCTCAGGGAGGATGCTATCTGGGCTGGTCTTCTGGACTTCTGGCATGTGAGAGAAAAAACCCTGGTGCTTTGGGTTTTCTGTAACGTGCGGCTGAATCGACGATGTACATCCTGAGAAATTACTCTCATTTGCTGTCTTTCTCTAGAATATATACAACTTCTTCTAAACGTACACAAACCATTTACAAAATGAATAGTTCCTAGAATGGAGGGGTCAGTAAACCACATAGGAGTGAGGTACAGCTGACTCTGTCCTTCTCTCTACTCATTGCAAGTGACACCTTTGTCTGTTTCTTGAGACAATAGGAGTCAAGTTCATGTTGGAAAATAGAAGGACTCATGTACAGAAGTCTAACTTGTCGAGAACAAAATGAAGAATTGAAACATGTACATTTATTTAGAACTTGATGAAAAGATGCCCGTGTCTTTTATCTATAGAGAGCCAAAGTGACAAACATTTCCCTCTCTCCTGCGATTCTTGCTACTACTACTAAAAATAACTTTCATTTGTATAGACAAAAATGATGTCATTTGGTTCTCAAAACATTCTTCAGGGTTGAAATTATTATTTCCATTGACAATGAGAAACGAGATCAGGAAGTCTAAGTCAGTTACTGAGGATGTAGTGTCGAAGTTGGGTCTTACACATAGATATTCTAACTCCAAATCCAAGGTTCTTTGCACGTGAGGACTGACTTAACTAAATAATACATATTTATAGCCCAAGTCAAACACAGAGCATGAGTGTAATGTTGTTTGACATCAGAATTTCAAGTGTGTTGATTTTTATGTGACCTGGACCATGTTTAATCTTAAGAAGAACAAACCAACTTTTCAAATCATTACTAAATATATAACATTAGTAGGAAATACTTATTACTACCCACTGGATGACTCTCCTGTTCCTTGCTGGACATGGTTGACAGTTACATAATGATGACATCAACTTGGCTTTAGAATTTAGTCCTACTTACGTAGAGTGAGTTAAATCCAATTGCAACACTAAGAGTTACTTATCCATTGCCATGAATGCCTTGACTTATTGGAACCCGCCGGCAAAACCCACAGTGTTCTGCAAGAATAAGATAGTTCACCACAGTCAAGCAGTATAATGCTGCTAGAGATGAGAATTGAATATATCAGAATTCCTATTTTTCATGAGGCTAAGGAAAAGTGGAAGAACATATCAATTTCCTGACCTGGTAAAATGACTTAATATCATTTCAGAAATTGTAGACAGTAATCCATTTTAGACTTTTTTACACTAGGTATAAAGTAGGAAATATAATTATTTGGGAGCTCTTACAAAAGAATCATGTTTTCAGTTATTATGTTAAAAATAAGCATGCATTAAAATGAAAGCACTAATTTTAATAAATAAAGGTTACTGGTGACAATAATCCACTCATTTCAGTCATAATACCAAATATATTTTAATACTTACATTTATGATCCCTTTGATGAGAAATAATACTGAATCGTGGTGCAGGGAGGAGATGAGGAACACGGTTTGAATGACGGCTGTCGTAAGGATTTTAGCATCTATTTGGAGATATCTCCTATAACTTCTACACAAATTTAGGATTAGGACTCAGAACTAACCACGCAAATAATTCTGAACAACAGCGACAATAACATTATCAATAAGAATGTTTTTATTCCTTTTATTGCAGAATTATTGGTATTCTTTAATTGCTACTAAATTCAGAGCCAATAATTCACTAAAAATATATACATAGACACACATATGTGTGTATGTTGGACATAAATATTTCTATCTGCATATATATACAAATGCTGTGTATGAATATGTTGAATATAAATAATCTTGACTTTAAGAATTTTACTATTTATAATTTACAGTTTTGTTGAGAAAAAAGGCATGTGATAAAGTTGTCAATGTGAAACGTTTTTTTTTAAATCCAAAGCCTGAGTTATCTACGTAGAGCATTCTTGCCAGAAAGCATGCCACTCATGTCTATACTGTACTGTATTTATCAGAATCCAAGTTGTGGGAAATGAGATTTGTAGGGAATTTCTTAAAGCACTTGAAGTTTATCTGTTTGTCTAGATCTGGTCATTTGGAGTGCAAATTACGGGAAGGTAATCAGAATCCAGTGTATGCGTTAAGCCAGGACCACAGTCCCCTGAAATGCTCTCTAAACTTGGGGTCTATTGAATTACTTCTTCATGGCTTTCACAAGGCTTCAAAGTCTACAAAACTGTAGATGATGTCATTTGGCCACATAAAATCCCTTTTACTGAATTGCATTGGGTATTTTATTCTCTCAAGAACTTTAAATGCAGAATTCTTCGTGAAATGACCACATTGAGGCAAAAACTTTGTTTATTGTGGGGATTTTGTTCTTTTGAGTTGTGTCCATTATGAGACAGCAAAGGAGAACTGTGTTTCGTACTGAAATACCAGGGACATCTGTGAAGCTGTCCTTCCCCGAACAGCTGGGTCCCTGGTGTCCCACAGATGCTCAATCTTTTACCGTGTCCTTATTGAGGCAGGTGGTGGCAGTAAGTGCTCTAGGACGGGGGCTGTCATCCTGGACAAAACAGACATAAACCCTCGTTTCCCTAGAACTCCCATCCTAGTGGCTTCATGGATTTACATGCCAAGGCTGGACATTGTGGACATGGGACATTTAGCCCTAACATAGCCATTGTGCAGGCAGGCAGGCACTGCCTCACACAAGGAAGCCAGTCCTGAGAAGGTAGAACTTCTCAGGATGACATTTTCATGTCTCATTCTAATTATAGATTTTAAGTCTGCAGACAAATGTGTCTCTCTGTCCTTCTGTCGCGTCGAAAGTATTAATTTTGGACCCCCTCGGCATTTTCTAAATGTTACAATTTACACTCATAGAGGGTGTATCACTCCTGTGGATAAAGTTCATTGTTCTTAATTGCACTAAGTATGAGCGTACTGATGGTGACTGCCCATCACGTCCAGCTCCTGTTTAGGCGTCATTAGGCTTCCTGTTTGTGCTCCCTGTGAAGGAAATCGGTGAGAAATACAGGCAGTGGGCTAAAAGCATTCAAAAAATATTTGCATTGTGTCAAATTTCAAGTCTTTGAACAAGCTGACTATTTATTTCTCCTCATAACTGTGAATGCTACAAATTTTGTGGCTTACACTGCAATTTTGTTTAAAAGACATTATAGCCTGCAATCTTAGTTCATTTGGTGCTAGTCTCGTAAGTGGCCATCTATCATATCAAAATTTCAATCTAAGTACTGATCAGTGTGTTAATATTACAGAATGTGCACCCGAGGGGAATATAAAGAAACGGCTGGATTTTAGGACCTGCTAAAATAGTTCTCCGCTCCAAATGGGTACAATTTAATCAACAAAATGGCTTGGGGTGCACATGCCCCTTCTCAGTGTCTCAGTTTGAGGGATACTTCTCCGAAATCTTACAGTCCTTTATAATGGACTTGTTTCAGTCATTAATTTTAGAAGTTATACTGGTTTTCTAAAAACATAGTTTGTTATATCTGTATACATCCTGCCCCCGGAATGAATAAAGTAAAATAAACTGAAACATGTTTGTAAGTATTTAGAAACCCTGTAATAACTCCGCTGGAGTTCATTGTGGGGTGAGTTGCAGTGGACAGTATCCTACAGTGTCATCCACCAGGGTCCCAACCCCTGTTTGGTAGGGGCTATGACAGCTCCTTTAGTGTAATTTTGGCAAGGTGTGAAACAACAACAACAACAACAACAACAACAACAGAAAAGCTTGTATATAAAATGCCTGTGTATTTTTCCACTCAGGCAGCATGTGTTCGTAGTCCTCTTTCCAGGGACCAAAGGGAGACAGTGTTGACAGCTGCCCAGGAGCCCAGTGCATCAGCTCTACCATGTGGCCCTCACAGCAGCCAGCAGGACACACGTCATTACCTTCATCTGCCGTCAGGCACGGCGGGCTGGAGGGGAGGCTGTGGCCCGCCCCGTGGTCAGTGTGGCTCTCTGGATGCCCATTGCATTGGCTTCACAGGCGTCTCCTGTGAATCTCCCCTTACTGAGGACAGAGATCTCAGCCTGAGATGAAGTGTGGCCCTCCCGCCTAGAGCGATGCAGCTGCACGGAGGCGGCTTGGTCTGGGCCTGAGGAAGCTGTGATGTGTTGTGGTGCCCACTGCATTCCTGCGTAGTCCTGCTTTAGTACAAAATGAGGAGGGCCACCTGGCCCACCTACTCTCCACGTTCTTCCAGGGATGACTGCAAATACTGGGAGAAGAGCAAGGAAACAAGTAGGTAAATATAGACAAAAATACGGTGTTCTCTACAACACTCTCCATACTACTGAGTTAACCATCTGCTTGATAGTCAATCAAACATTATTTTGGGCAATGCTTGAAATATTTAATTTTTAACATTGTTGTAGGCGTAAGGAAATTGCAAGAACTCTAAGGCTGGTGCATCTAACAATACGTAGATTTGGGATTTCTACTAATGAATCGTAATACTACAAAGTGGGATGATAATGACTAATCTAATGGGATTGTTAATTTCATGTTAGAAAAGAGGCACAGAGAGGTCATGTAACTGTCCCAAGGTCACACAGCGACGTCAATGCAAACCAGAGTTTAAGAAACCACAACATTCCGTTCCAGGCCAAGGGACTTTAGCCACTGCTCAGACTGCCAGGCTCCCTCTGTGCAGTATTGACACACTTTTAGCATTTGGGACTAAAAAATGAGATAGGACTAGGGATTTTCTGGTTCATGCTTGAATTAAAATGTAGATAAAAACGTGACATTCTATGTGAAACTTCCCATGCAGTTTTGTTGAAATACATTTATACTAATGTACAAATATAAAGTTCAATCTCAAAATGTAATTAAAGAGAGAAAAAAGGGAATTTTTCAGAGACAAGAGGATACAGTGCCTCTTTAATTGAGATTCTGTCAAATTTATGTGAAAAATTATTTTCCAAAGTTCATGAGCCCCCATGAAACCACAGTGTATATGTGACCCAATTAGATACACTTTACGAAAGAAGAATATTACAGGACATCCCGATAATTTATAGATTCTATTATAAGTTTCTCCAAAAGATGCTGTGTTCATTAAAAATTCCAGTTAAGCTGACACACAACTCTAAGAAATATTTTTCCAGTTTGTCTTAAGCTGTTTATAACAAATGTTCCCGATCATGGATGATAAGTGTTAAAGGCATGTTGGGTAATATTTCAAAGCTATGCTACAGTGTTTCAAATCATTTCCATGTGTGAATGTTAGAGATAGGAAAACATCCCTGATTACCCGTTTGTAATTTAACTCACCAGGAGACATCAAACATGAGGAATTGGTACAAACTCTCCTTTAACCCATGTATGTTAGAGCCAGAAACATTTTTCCCTTGAGCGGTGATTTTTCTTCATCCCGGTTTTCTGGTGTCTGTTGAAAGGGCCAGGCAGGCAGTGGATAGTTTGGTGTTCCCTGGGTACAGGAGAGTGCAGGTCTCTCCACCTTGGCCCTGCTTCCCACCTGAATGGTCGATGGCCTGCCTTTCTCCTGCGGGGAGCTGCCTGAGCATCTCCCGCGCTCGCTCATTTGCAGCCAAGAGCAGCTCAGGAGGAAGCCCTTCCGTGGAATGAAGTATTGGCAGGGCGGAGGAGAGCTCGTGCATTATTACCAAATTAAATGTCTGGGTCTGAGGCTCGGGACAAGCATCATGCCACATTGCATATTAAATTCAGGAGCAACTTAGGGAGAAAGAAAAGTGCATGTTACACATTGATTTACCATCACTGGGCCAGGAAAGAAAGCGGTCACTAGTCCTTCTGTCGTCTTCTTTTCTTCCTCCTCTCACACCTCCAACTTCTCTTCTGCAACTACCTCTAAGGCACCTTTAAAATTGTTGATATAAATACACAGTGCCCCACGCACACACAGCCACACACCTACAGATAGGACCAGGTGTCCTTTTACCTCCGCGTGTAGCAGGATACGTCAGTCTGCTGCCTGGTTGTCAGCAGAGGAAACCCCTGTCTCAGTCGGCTGGACTGCAGAAGCAGAATGCCCAGTTGGGCGGGCCGCCTGACAATAACAGGTATTAACTTCTCACAGAGCCAGAGGCTAGGAACACACCTGCGAGCTCCTGTATGGTTGAACACGTTTCTTTTCTCATACTCATCAGAGAAGTGCCTTCAGAATTTGGGCACAGAGCTATACCCAGCCCAGTTCCTCGGGGGTGAGGCGAAGGCACCCTTGCTGTGTAGTGTAGGCCCCAGTTGGGGATACCCTGCAGACTTCTCTTCAGGGCACATACAATAGGATAAAATGAAATGTACGGTAGTTTGAAAACGATGCTATGGCTGCTCAGTATCCGGTGAGCAAACAGACATACTGTTTGCATTTGTAAGTCCATCTTAAGATTCTAAGTTTCTTGGGATGCACAGAACTTCAGGATATGACCCATCTACCCCAAGTGCCCTGGCACACTGAGAGATAAGCAGGGGAAAGAAAAAAGTGGGGCTGGCTCGGGAAGAGAGGAAAACGGAAGGAAGGAGAATGGGATTCCTGCGCAGGGCATCTTAATTCACAGATGACTCCAGAGGAAAGTGCACAAGTGTTTCACCCTGTCCTCAGGACTCTGCTACACAACCTGGGGTGAGGAAGACTCCTTGAGCAATACATTGCACTCCGTGCCTCCTCAAATGGGATAAACACAGAGTCAGGGGTTCAATAAAACCTGTGTTCTACACTTTGCAAAGCTCTTTCAAGTATATGATCTTAGTGGATTTCCACAGTGTAACTGAGGCTTGTCTACACCACAGTGTGTGGTAAAGCTGAGCTTCAGGCACAGGTTTCCCCTTCACAATAGCAATACTATAAAATACAGAGAAGCGGTGTTGTGATGTATAGCGAGAACTATGCAACTCATATTTTTCCAAGAAATCCTACATCCTGAATCCGACTGGCAGCGATATGCAAAGTCTCCTTAAGAATAAAGTATGCCCTCAGCAAAACCCAACTGACTATAATCTGATTTAAAGGATTAGCATATCAAAAGAAGTAATGTGTCAATAAGAATTAGCTGATGTAAACTGTGTCTCTTCAAGTTGTCTGGGTTCTGCCTTGCAAAGAAACTCATGGTATGTGTCATACATATTTATCCAGTGTGGAGAACCACATCCGCCTAACAAAACCTCATGCTGTTAAAACTTCAAACCACATAATTAACTCCCTTTGCTCTGATATCATGCTTAGGAAGAAATCATCCCGTAATTTGGCTTTCTATGTACCTTGTCTTCAAGGACAGAGTGTGCATGTTAACATGCAGTTTCTGAGACAATTACATTTCACATTGTGAATGAGCAGATCTCTGTGGCTTTTCTACTTGAGGCTTTGATCAAATACATCAGGATGTATCACCATCTCCAAGTCTGATCACTCCAGATGCCAGCCCCAGATGAGATTTTTAAGAGATGGATTATGTTGCTGGAGGCCAGGAAACTGGGCATGGATGGTAAAGACTGTTTGAACTACCTCCTTTTACAAGAAGGTGGAGGAGGTACTGTGAAAAGGAAAGGGAGCCAGGCACCAGTTAAAAGCAGTAAAGACAGATTTTATTCAGTGCTATTGCAATAGTGCAGTGTCTTTGGTATAAAACAACTCCATTCCAAATATAGCAAAGACAGCTGGGGATTTATACCCAGGGAGCAGAGAGCGGTCCGTGGGTGGAAAATTACCTAGAGGAGGACATGAAGTGGGGGTGGAGATTAGAGGGAGTCAGCTAACCTGTCCGGACAGGATTTGTTTTCAAGGTGAGCCAAGGACTTACATGTCAAGGTGGGGGATGATGACCCTGATCAGATTTGGACAGTGATGGGATGTCAAGGATGAGGGATTTTCCCGGAACTGACTTGGCAGGATTCTCACTCAAACTGGGCTAGGCAGGCCCAGGTAAGGGGGCTCAGAGGAGCCTGGCTGGGATGTGGCCATGGACAGGGTCTTGAAAGTGCATTCTAAGTTCTGTATTTCAGGTCTTCGCACTCCTAGAATTGTCTCCACTATTCCACACCACCTCCAGGTCTCATTTCAAAATTAGTTTTATGCCAGTCTTCCTATTATTTAATTTTGTGCTTGAAAAATATTCCATTGAGTTGATAGAAGTCACTCAGCCATTTCCCTTCAAAGTGCCTGGCAGACCTGGCTGAGTTTACTGCTTTTGGAATAAATATAAGGACATACCGTTACTTCCGTGGTATTATTTGCTTAAGACAAATTCCAGCATATATGTATCTGTATAGTTGCGATCATATCAGATATTCCTTTGTGAGCAAAAAGGGTTCTATGGAAAGTAACCTCCCAGGTGCTCTGATCATAACCTCCTACCTGGGCAGGTCATGCGGGGCGGTCCCACCGTAGGCCTGTAACTTCCCTGGGAAAACCTTATCTTTGCCATAAGCCAGCCTCGCCCATTGTTTCCGTGCATCCAGGCACCTTAGAAATGCCTCCTGTCAGACCCCTCATTCTAATACTTTTCAGAGCCCTCCTAAAGTGCAAGAGGTAATCCATCCCCACGCTGCTTTCTCCCACCCTCATGTTGTCTTCCTTATGTTCCCTCCTTAATTCCAAATGCATAAAAGAAGCTGCAAAACTGTCACTCTCCCAAGCATTTGAAATCTTGCTTCCTGGCAATTGTCGTCAGTTTGGGCTCAAATAAACTCTTGACTCTGGGTGGTGAACATACAATGCAACATATAGATGATGTGTCACAGAAATGTACACCTGAAACCTATATAATTATATTAACCAGTGTCACCCCAATAAATTTAATAAATAGACTAAAAACCATGCTCTATATGTCTGGACATTCCTTATGTGGACACTTTCTAAATGGATTATACTGATTTGGAATGCATTCAGTACTTTATGAGTAATTCAGTACCCCCTTAAGTTGCCATCTTTGTGTGTTATAATTTAAAATACTAATTTAGTAACTACAAATATTTGCCACAAGTATACTTTCACTTGGATTTCTTTAATTACTATGGATGATTCAGTTTTCTGTTTCACCTTGTGTAGGCCTTTTAAAAGGGCCTAATTATTTATTTCATTAAATGTTAGAGCACGTGGATATATAAGCATGACCAGAAGCAGAAATGATAGTTTGTTACAAGATGCATTACACAGCTAAATGACAATGTGTTTCAGGACTTTACGGAAACCCCTAAAATCTTTTCCTGATTCCAAATTTAAGTATTTGGAAGGTATGGAGGTAAATCTCTCACAATATCATGTAAGAGTCTGTGTGATGTCTTGCAGAAGTGATACTAATTCCATGTAAACTGAGACAAATGACAGAAAACCAAAATAGTAATATGAAATAAAAACAATACTGATGACATTGCATTGACTTTTATTAATATTAAATTAATTTATTTCTTGTAATTTGTTGGATGTTACCCTTTTTGTTAATATCTAAATATGTAATTCATTTGACAATTACTAAACCTTTGGAAATTAATAGTAAATTGTCACTGCTTATTTTATACTTAATATCTGGGGACTTTAGTCATTAAAATTTACTTTTAGTAAGTTCTATCTAATGTGAATTGTGATGTGCTCTATTTCCTAGAGTTTCAGAAAAATGACCAGAACTTGGAACTGAATACTTATGGACATAATATATTTTTATAAATTAGAAAGGAAGTTTATTTTTCATCTTTTCAGCTGCTTTTTTCATAATTGAAATTTAAGTCAGTGACTTTACCCACTTACTTGAGTCCCTCTGAGTGCTGGGTAGATGAGCTGTATTTCGTGCATTGTGAACGATGTATCAGGGCATCAGAGAGGCACAGCCCTCCGTATGTGCCCTGACGTCCTCCCTGTGTTGTCTCCTGGCCTCCCTTGTCATTGCCCACCCGTCCACCAGATAAGCCTTTGGCCTCCTTGGTGGGTTTTTGTGCGGTCTAGTGAAAAAGCTTTCTCAAGCACGGATAGATTGCATCTGTTGTCTCTCCCCATCTGAAGCCCTGGCACTCAATTGTGGGAAAAAGTTAAATTGACCTGACAAAGCGCAGGGGACAGTCCTCCAACACCTGTTCCCGTCCAGGTGACTACAAAGTGATTACTTGAAAGTTTGATCCAGTATCTTCCCAACTATTAAAATTTTAAGGTGACCAGTTAATGATCATGAAGATAAAACTTTTCACTTCAAAAATGAGCAGTAGCATTAGTCCTCCCTGGGATTTCAAGAACTCACTATGGCTGCCTCACGTTATCACCAATATCTGCTGATGTCAGAGCACGGCTCCCTCGCCCTCTGAACCCGCCCTCATTCCTTTTTCCATAGCACAGTCACCTATTCCAACAGACACCTCTCATTTGTGTTTGTTGAATGTATTGATGTTCCTACATAGAAATGCATCGTTTAGCTGATGAAAACAGGTGGCAGTTGGGGTAATATACTGAAATTCTGTAAGGCACTGTAATGAGTATATTCACATTAAAATTTGCATATTTTTTCCAGCGCTATGTAACTTCCCAGGTGACTGTTCAATTGACCACATATGTTGAGATTCAAATCACCAGATATTTTTTCACACATTGTAAGAAAAAGACTTGCAGGTTTTTGTATAATCTGTGATGAGCAGTGATGATATAATTTTAGTTGTATGCTAATGTATCACATTACTGTACAAGGCGTCCACCTGACACAGAGAACCACACACTGAGCACAAGTTTTGCAGTGGAGAAATTGTAGCCATTTATTGGTGGGGCGCCAAGCCAGGAGAACGAGAATCCAAACTCCCCAATGGCTTTTGAAGAAAGGTTTTCAAAGGCAGAGACTGAGGTTCGGGATTAGAGGTCAAGGGTGAAGCTGATTGGTTAGTACTTGGGCCAGCCTCAGCGGTTTTCCTTAGTCTGAGTAATTCAGCTCCTGACATCATCTTGTCTGGAGCCTTGTCGCAGTAGTCGGGTGATCTGAATGGGGTGGAGGAGACAAGTTTCTGCAAGACATCTCATGATTGTGTGTCAGTGACACTACCCTGGAAGCAAAAAGGCAGAAACTAAACATCTGTGACCATTGAATTGTTTAAGCTATCAGTGTTTTGTGCTTAACTAGCTATATTTTTCTATCACCTCAAGTAAAGTATACTTTTAAACACTTTTCCTAGAACTTGCTTTACAAGCGGGTCTTCCAGAAATGACTAACATGCTTAAGAATCTTTGACTATAAGCTACGGGACAATGAAAACAATGGAAGCACTTAATTAAAGCCTGTGCCTACATCTCTAGGCTGTGAGGTAATCATACCTGCACAGGTTTACTGCTGGCTGCCGGTTTCAGGTCTACAGAAAGCAAATGGATTGCAAAGTGCTTCCAAGTATCCAACAAGGAAGCTCCTCCTGAATCTTTCCATCAGGGATCTTGGGGAACTGCCTTACTTCTTCCAGTCTTTTGCCACCCAGTGGCTGCACCAATAGACATTTGCCAAATGGTGCATTTGTTTCCTGAACGAAGTGAAGCAAATTACAAGAGCACAAGACACTTTGCCAAGCTCCCCTGGAGGGCAGGAACCACTGACACCCTCCACCACCAGCAGTAGCGCAAGCAAGCTTCTGAGTTGGTTCCCACAGTGACACAGCACTGTGAAACCAAATGGCATTCATTCACTCATTAGTGTTTTGCAGATGTGGGTCATGCTTTTAGTGTTGTATCACAGACCATTGCCAAATCCAAGATCACAGAAATTTTATCTCACATTTTCTTTTCAAAGTTTTCAAGGTTTATTAGTGTTTTGTGATTTTTGTCACTTGTTTAATGTTGTGGAAGGTATGAATTAAAGTTTTTTTCTTTTTTCATATGGTTGTTAAGTTATCCCACACTGTTGAAAACAATATCCTTTCTTGAGTAAATTTCTATGCTGTAAATCAACTGAGTAAATGTACGAGGTCAGACAGTTAAGTTCATGAACTTGTTGCAACGATGTCACTAACCTTTTTTGATACCAGAGGGATTACTCATTATGCATTTGTACCAACTGGACAAACAGTTAACCAAGTTGACTATTTGGAAGTGTTGAAAAGGCTGTGTGAAAAAGTTAGACCACCTGAACTTTTCGCCAACAATTCATGGCTCTTGCATCACAACAGTGCACCAGCTCACACAGCACTGACTGTGAGGGAGTTTTTAGCCAGTAAACAAATAACTGTATTGGAGCACCCTCCCTACTCACCTGATCTGGCCCCCAATGTCTTCTTTCTTTACTGAAGATAAAGGAAATATTGAAAGGAAGACATTTTGATGACATTCAGAACATCAAGGGTGATACGATGACAGCTCTGATGGCCAGTCCAGAAAGAGTTCCAAAATTGCTTTGAAGTGTAGACTAGGCACTGGCGTCAATGCATAGCTTCCCAAGAGGAGTACTTCAAAGGTGACCTTAGTGTCATTCAGCAGTGAGGTATGTAGCAATTTTTCGAGGGTGAGTTTGCGAATGTAATTGTCAGACCTCATTTAATTATGCACATATGGCCTCTTTTTTTTAATCTTTATATCTCTGCTTTCATTGATATCACAATATCCTACTTTGTTGATGACTGGCTTAAACAGTGAGTCTTGAAATAAAGTACTAGTGATCTACATATTTGTTCTTGTTTTTCAAAAATTTTATGACTACTTTATTTGATTTTTTTTCCCGTATACATTTTAGAATCAGTCTCTTAACATCTACTCAACAGTCCTGTTGAGAATTTGGCTGGTTTTGCTTTGAACCAATAAATTAATCTGGGGAGAATTTACATTTTAAGAACATCAAGTCTTCGATCCATAAACACAGCACCTCTCCTTACATTCACTGAATTTTCAACATAGAGGTGTTATGCATACTTTATTGTGGTTATTACCTACATTTCAGGGATTTTCATGCTATTTGTTATAAATAGTGTTTTTATTTGAAATATTTTTTCTAATTGTTTGTTGTTTGTGTATAGAAAAGATATTGGTCTTTGTGTATTGACCTTATATCCTATGATTTCATTAACTTATTAGTTCTATGAGTTTTTAGATTTTTTGGTAACTACTATGTGGTCAATTGTCTTGTTTGAAAACAGAAACGGTTTTTTCAGATCCCCTCCAAACTGTTTACCTTCTAATATATTTTCTTGCCTTATTGCACTAGCTAGGACCCCGAGCTCAATACTGAGTAAGAGTGATGAGAGCAGACATCCTACAACTAGTTTGTGAGTTTTCATTTTTATCTAACACAAAATATTTTAAAATTTTCCTTGTGGTTTCCTCTGTAGCCTATGGGTTATTTAAAATTATATTTTTAAATTTCTAAACATTTGTTGACTTCTCAGATACCTTTGTTTCATTTCTTCATTTGTCTTATCAGAGAAAAGAAATCATTCCAATTGTTTTGAATTTGCTGTGGCTTGTTCTGTGGCTCAGAATATGGTCTTTGTGGTGAATATTCCATGTGTCCACATAAATAACGCATGTTCTGCTGTTTATGGGCTGAATGTTGTATAAACGTCAACTATGTCAATTTGATAGATGGTGTTCAGATATTCTAAATTCTTGCTGATTTTTCATCTGTGAATTTGCTTCCTGGGAAAGGACTGTTGAATTCAAGAAAAATGGTGGATTTCTCTATTTTGCCTTTCAGTTGTGATAATTATTTTTCTTTAAAAAATAATTTGGGAATGCTCATTTATTCTGTTCCTTTAATTATTAAACAGGAATATTTATACTGATGGAGAACCTGGTTCATATCACAATTCGTTCTATGAAACCCTTGGAGTTACAAGACCTTGGAAGCTCAAAATTTGGGGGGGGGGGTTAGAAGGATGATAAAGTGTGTGAGTTAGATAACATGTAAGGCCTCAAAAAGGTCTGCGTGGGCAGCATAGAATCAAGCACATTAATATCTCTGCAGGGACATATGCTGATATGGGCACTCAGTGGGCATAGAAAGTCTTTCATAAACAGCTTCATTTAGTTCAGCCATTAGTGTTCCCAGTGAAGTACAACAAACTTTCTGTTGTCAAAGACAGTTGGATTTGAAAATTAGAGATAAAGAAGTGGGGGCCTGTTGCATCTCATGTTAATGGATGCTAACATCATAAATTACTATAGGTTAAATAGCCATTTAAATTTACTAGGAGCACCAAAAACAGAAGCAAACAAACAATAAATCCATGCACAAAAGAAAGATTAATAACATAGTTATGTCAAAGCACCTAATGGATGGGAAGCACTCTTGGGCCTGTCACACACCCATTCACTTACATCCATTCAAGAGAGAAGTAGGTAGGCAGGTAGGTAGGAAGAGTTGATGATATGAGAGATAGGTGTATCTAGCATCTCTATCTTTATCTATCTATCTATGTATCTATCTATAACCATGCGCATGGCTCTTGTTTAAAAAAGAGTGTCCAGTAATTAAGTCTGGCAAATATTAAATTCAGATGAATAAATAATCAGAAATACCTTTTAAGCTATTAGATCTCCTAGGGCAAAATGTAACCAGTTTTGTAATTGAATTATTCTTATGAAACCACTAAAAACTTATTTTAAAATCAGTTTCTCCGTTTCTCACTGGGAAACAGCATATTTCTTTAACCACATCTTACTGAAATCCATGTTCTAAAGGAAGAAGTTTTTTGCAGTGTATGAAAAGGAGAAAGGGACTCAGCCATTGGATTCTTGATGTGACCGAGTCTGCCTCATACCCTTCCTTTACTCTCAGAGTTACGGCCATCCACTTCTTGGTCTACTCTCCTGACCTTAGGATTTGCTTTATAAATAAATGCAACCTCTCTTTCTTGCCACATTTTTGTGACACTTGAAGAGTTGAAAGGAGAATGGAAGCAAACCGTGAACGTAATTAAGCGTGAACAGACTTCTCTGCTCTAAGGGAAGTATATTGCCAAGGCAATCTTGTGCTACCTTTTAACCTAAAACCCAATATTTCCCCAAATCTGTTTAACCTTCAGTTAATCATTAGGAGAGTCTGATAGCCTTAAGGTTTAATTCACTCACACTGTTACTACCTAAAAAATGCCTGGTTCACATGATCTTATTGTTGACATCTCACATGTTACTAGTTAATCTAAAGTTCTTAAAAATTAAAGAAAACTTTCCATGACTTTTGCTCATGTGGAAGCTAAAGTAAATACTCAGAAGTTCAAAAACTATTACTGTTACCACACACACACACACACACAAGCACACACGCACACCTGCACATACACACACACTCATTCATACACACAGTGGGGACTGACTCCTTCATGTTTCCTTTAAATATAAAATATCTTACATTCTTCTGAATATTCATACAGATGATTCAGAAAACAACTTAAATGAACAGCATTTTTGGAGAATAAGAATCCCTAATGATTTAAACTTTCTGAAATCCTAAGAAATGACTAAACACTCTCATTGTACTTAAAACATGATCTTCTTTAAAAACATCGAATGCTCAACTTCTGTGCCATCTTAGTCAAGTTAATGTAAAATTGAAGGACCCAAGACTGCCTGTGGGAAAAAAATACTTTGTTTTATTCTTTCAAAAATAATTGATATTATTTCTTCACAAATATCTCTCTAAGTCTCCAGGAATCCTTTCCTCTTAATGCACTTGTGACAGTAGATTCCGTGCCCGTCTCTGCCTTTCTCTGACTCCATAATGAACAGCCTCCTTCTGTGACCAGGATGGACGGAAGCTCAGTAACATGGGAGAAATGAAATACAGGTGCTGATCCACGTAAGTGACCTCTTTTGACACCAGTTCCCTTATATATATATTCAGATTATTTCTTCGTTTATTTAAACATCTGTATCATACCAGTGCCTTTTTGTTGTGTGAGTGTAGCTAACCTTCCATGTCCTCCTTTCTCCCAAATCTTTTCCATGTACCTGCTAGAAAGCAAATTCTATGAGTGAGTGACATCTGGCAGCCTCTGGTTAGTGTGGGGGATGGGACTCTGAGATGGATTCTCTCTTCCTCAGATGCTGGGAAATTGAAGGATGGCTCAAAGGAATTACAGCCAGACCTCAAAGGGCAGAGGGACAACTGCCATATAAATTATAATCTGTGTACACTTAGCATCTAGGCCAGAAATCTCTCCTGAGCTTCCAACAAATGTAGCAATTATCTGGAAACCAGGGAGGAGGCAATTACAGTGGGGAATATAAGGGAAAGGAGTTGATATGTATTTAGAAGGTAAATTGTTTTTATATTGTCAAGATTGACCACATTTTATCCTGTCTTATAATTTTTTCTTCTTTTAACTGAAGACTAAGCTTTGGTAAACAATGAAGATTATATTAATATGATTAGGTTATATTGTTTGATATATGACTACATGTTGAAGTCTGATTATATTTCCTTCATGAAATCTGTGGTACTTAAAAGAGAAAATCCCCATGGCATACACTGGTTTATTTATTTTGTAAAACAGGATTTTCTTTTCTTTTTCTTTTTGGTCTCTCTGGAGCTCTCTATGGCCCCTAATCCTATACCTTTTAACCTTATTCTTATTACCTTCCCATTTCTTACTTCTTATCACTGTTGCTTGCTTTCTATTCCATTTTTATTTTTGGAGCCATCCTTTTTTAGAGGACATTGACACTCTCATTTAGATCCGTCGCTCTCAAGTCTGCACACCATCTCTCATACTAACGTGCCTTTCATTGAAATCTTAAGGTATTTCTACATTTTTTGATATGTCACATTTTTTCCTTTTATAGGTTTTCTTTGTCCCTACAGGATTAAATCGAGGTTTTTTTTGTTTTGTTTTGTTTTTAGATTTTATTTTCCAGAAAGGAAACACAGGAGTCCATATTTTGAGCCCTTACATGACTGAATATGAGTTTATCTTTTGAACTTCATAGATGGATTTGCTTGATATAAGCTTCTAGGAGAAAAACCATTCACTCTCACATTTTTGAAGGTCAACCTCCTCTATAGACTAGAATTCAACTATGGAAACTATTACTCCTTTTCATTTGTAAGGATGTCTTACAACATTTTTTCTATTTCCCCGCCCATAGAAGCTTTTAGGGCACTTTTCATCTCCTTTAAAATCATAGTGACTGAGTCCAGGGACATCAACTTGCTATTCCCACAAACATGTTCTGTAGCAGATATCCTGAAACTTAGTTGTTTCAGACCAGAGTCATGACTCTTATGGTTTGGAGGTCAGTTCAGTGAAAGTTCATCCTGGGCGCACTCATCTGGATGGCTCTGCTGTGCCCCAGCCGAGCTTCCCTGGATGTGTTACAGCGCTGCTACCAGGGTCACTAGTGTGCACGTGTGTTTCAGGCTGGAAGACATGCCACACACACTGTTGTTATACTGGCCAGAGTAGGTCACATGGCTACACATGAAGTTACGGATCAGGGACACACACTAACCCCTTTAATGGGAGTACCTGCAAGGTAAGCTAGAGACGTCATATGCTCTGGTCAGGCTGAAGTTTTGGGTAAGGACTCCCCCCCGGGTAAGGATTCCCCCTCCCCTTGAATGGCATCATGCTCAGTGTTCTTTTCAATCACGGCAGTCACAAATGTCTCTTTCAGTTTTGGGACATGTTCTCGTATTTTTCCCCCGCATCTATTGAGATGGCCATATGATTTTCATCATTCTGTTAACGTGGCATATCATACATACTGATTGGATGTGTTGAAGCATCCTTGCGTCCCAGGGTTGAGTCCTGCTTGATCATGTAGTTTGGTTCCTTTATTGTGCTATTCAATTTGGCGCTCTACTATTTTGCTGAGGATTTTTGCATCTATGGTCAGCAGGGCTATTGGCTTGTAATATTCTTTTAAAGAGTTTATAGATGATGTAATACAGAATTGTACACCTGAAATCTATGTAATTTTACTAAAAATTGTCACCCCAATAAAGTTAAAAAAAAAAAAAAAGAAAAGAAATTTGGCAAAAAAAAAAAAAAAAAAGAGTTTGAGAAGAATTAGTATTAGTTCTTTTTAAAATGTTTGTTAGAATTTAACAGTGAAGCAATGTGGTCCTGGGCTTTTCTTTGTTGGAAGGTTTTTCATTGCTGATTCAATCCCTGAATATTAATTAGTTTACTCATATTTTTTATTCCTTCATCATTCCCTTTTCATACATGAATTGAAATGTTAGTACTTCCCCTCTTACTTTCTGATTTGTTTTATCTTGTAATCTGCCTTAGTGTGAAAAGTGCTGTGACTCTCCGGACTCTGTCACAGTTCTGTACCGTGGCTTCTCTCTGTCGTGGATGGTAATAAGGTAGTTGATTGAGCCTTAAGAATGGAGGAATGCAAGGCGTTCTTTGCTCCAGAGCACAACTATCTCTTTTTTGTTTCTATAGTGATATTGTCAGTGGCATGGAAAAGAGAAAGGAAAAAAATGAAAGAGACAGAGAGAGGGAGAGCAAGAAGGAGGAATTAAGAGAAAGAAGGAAGAAAGAGAAGGAGGATGTGAAGGAGAAAGGGAGGAAGGGGGGGGAGGAAGGAGAGAGACAGACAAACCTCTTGCCTGCTTTGGTCCAAAATAGGGGCTACAGGGAGCTATGAGGTAAGTGGATATAAAAAGTAGATGCCTACAGGTAAAATTTGACTAATAAAATCAGCTCAGAGCAAAATGCTTCTTTAGAGAAACCAAAACAGATACATAATTAGAGACAGAAAAATACTGGAAAGGCAAAAAGGGAAAAATCAACTTAAAATACCATCATCTTTAATGGGTTGTGTTGATGTATAAAAATTGATGTAAGCTATTTTTTTCCCCAAAAGCAGATACACATATTATGTGACTCAGAGTAGCTAAGTGCCCTAAGGAACTGAGCGGACCAATGAGAATAGCAAAAGTACGAAATACTGAACACTAAAAGCCAATTACTTTACCTTTAAAATAAACATGTTTGAAACAGATTGTCTAGCAGTGTAGAAATTTGGTATGTCTAATCATTTGTGGAGTGTAGTTTTAGTTATTCAGTGCATTTTAAGGTTTTGGGTAGTGTATTTGTTCAAGTCCCTTTTCCTTTTGTTAGTTTGTTGAATATAGAAAAAAGCCCAGCCTTACGTGTCATAAGGTTTTATTCACTCATATAACTGATAATCTCCTTTTATTTCCTCTAGTTTTCCTTTTCCACAACTCATTCTGCTCAGTGTTATTATATATATTTGAGGAACCTTCCCAAAATCCTGATTATGAAAGTTTAATCGTCACACCAAGAATTCAAGATTAGAATCAAATGCCTTATTCTGTTATTCAAGAACCTTATAACATGATTCTGCTTTACTTATCTGAGTTATTTCCTAATTTAAATATGCAAGTCTTCCTGTCACCTTCTCAGTGCCGTGATTATCACAAACCAGCTGCACGTACGTTTCATGCTGCCTCTCGGGAATAACCGATGTCTGATTCTCAGGGCATAGCCTTCTCCACAAAACCTGTCTTAAGCATTCAAGCCCTCATGGCTTCATAGGTATCAGATGGATAAAGAAACTGAAAAGGAGAACCTGCCTCCCATAAGTTTAGATCTGCGTGGGCACCTGGAGTATATACACATAAAATCAAGTGAATAGTAATAAATGTGCCATAGATATACAGAAGAACTATGGGATTTCAGATACATCCACTGTGCACGTGTTTTCCAGACAGAGTAAAACATTTTAATCCAAATAAGGAAACTATTTTCATCACCATAGTGTACAAACTAAAAGTACATACTGGAAGGTGTTTTTTTTGTTGTTGTTTGTTTTTTTCAAATTTATTTTTTTTAATTAGTTTCAGGTGCACAAGACAAAGCAAAACTTAGACGTTTATCATTTATATCCCTCACACTGTGTGAACCCCCCTACCCCCATCCACTATCCCTCTGTACGTTCCCCAAATTAATTTTCAAACCCCCATGACCATCTTGTGGTTACCGACTATTTTTCAAAACCTCTCACCTTCCCCTTATCCCCACCCCCCCACCCCTCTAGCTGGAAGGTTTTTAATCTATGGCTCAGAAAGACATCATGACTTGTTAAAATCCAGACACACATCCTTATAAAGGCATCTCACACTTTGGAGTGGTAGTAATATCCTGCTATAAACCCGGATGGGCTTTGGAGCTTTAACTAAGAAGAATGGACAGAGAAGAATGTCATTTATAAATTCTTATTTCACGAAGCACGGTGCTGATAGAAGAAACAATTGACAAATGGTTAAAACCTTTCATGTCTTTTTAAAACTTCTTTTTAATTTGAACTCACACCGTTCCCTTTCCCTATGTTGGGAGAGCGACTGCTGAGGTCGGCTGACATGGTTATCACCTCGGAAGCCAAGCCCATCATGCTTGCTTTGCTTTCCTTTTCCCTGGGGAGGGTCAGACTGCAGACTCTGCGGCTTGATTAAATTGGGGGGGGGGTTAGTAGCTCATTTTTTTAGGTTACAGTGCAGAGAAAAGAACTCCCCCACAACCCTAGTGTTCTTGGAGTTAGGTAGGGCATTCTGACCAGTTTTAGCCTGTCAACTATGAATGCAGTGGCATGTGTTCTCCGGACCCCCGATTTCTCGTCTGATATTATGGTGATCTATTTGCAGCAAAAGAGGGGAGAGTGTCTGCCAGCCTGGTCCTTGAAAGACGGTGTGTCGCAAACGGTGGCCTGAGCCTGAGTGTGATGCCATGGGGCTGGGTGTGCCTGTCACTGCAACTTCACCTAACCGTAGGTGGCAAGCACATCACGTGTGGGGGTGAGTGCAAGAACCTGTGTGCCTGTGAGGTGTGGTGTGTTTGCTGGGGCTGGGACAAAATCCAGTTAGACAGGAAGCTGGAGGAGAAGGCTTGATGCACTGCAGACAGTCTGAGATTATCACATGCAAAATGGTGGGTTGGTGCAATGGTTCTCAGAGATGTCAGTCCACTGCTGCTCTGGTTAAGGCTGAAAAGTCACAGTATTTAACAAAATTCAGGCTTAAGGTGCACTTTACAAGAACAAACACGGTCTTTATTGTCACAAATGTCTGATGATTCATCAGAAGAGACCATTTGGGACCCAGCATTTTAAAAATGTAATTTATTTATTTAGAAATTCTCTCCACTATAAGTAGAAAATGACGGAGTGGAGGGCAGCTGAGCATAGTGTCAGGCCCTGCTCCACATGACTTTATAGGTTAAGGGAAACTCATAGCCTGGTATTTGACAAGTCCCGGCGTGTGTACAAGTATCACCCCTGCTGGAGAAACTGGAAGGGCCTCAGGTCGCATGTTAGACAGATGACATGGAAGAACTGCAAGGAAAGTGGACACTCAGATTCTATAGCTCCCCGACCAGGGCACCTGTGACCAATAAAATGAATGGGAACTTCAGACTCCAACACAGAAAGATAAACGGGAGCCCGCGCAGGGCACCTGCGAAACAGGCACGAACTCCACAGTGAGTATCACATGCGGGGCTCCCTCAGTCTAGGATCGGGCAGCAGTTCCTCCCTGGGCTGTGGCTGTTGGCCTTTTGTCAGCATACAAACCAGTAGCCAAACTGTGGACTTGCTGTTCTACAAATCATCCCAGTACACACGGCTGCAGCCGAGGTTGGAGCCGTGCAGAGCCCCTCCTTGACTAACTGTTGACGGGGAGTTAGCATGGTTTCTGACCTTTCTAGTTGAAAGGAAACCTTTTGTTGTTTTTCTTTCTATTGGCTTTGAGCCCAACTTGACATATTTCATTTCCAAATGTTCCACTGACATTTTTCCTAACATTTATAATTTACAAATGATTGTTTCAACTCAAAAATAGTAAAAGCTAGATAACCATGTTAACATATTGTGCTGTCTGACTCCATGCCTGTGGCATGCTATCATGCAATTTATTCCTGTTTCACAAATCAGTATTTACCTTCTGTTCCATTTGCAGATATACATTTGGTAGTATGTGCTAATTGGAAATGTCAGGATGTTTCAATCTAATTAGTATAATTGCTTAGACAAGAGGAGCAAAAGTATTTATTTTTTAATATAAATTCATTTTCCTGATTGCCAAAAAGGCTATTGTTGATTATGTTTCCTAGGTAACCACGAGAGTGGTGGTTGTCAAGACTTGGAACCTCTTGACATATAGAAGCATCTGTGAAGATGAAACTCTGAGAAAAATGCCAGGTACTTGTCAAAGACCTTTATTTACTTTCTTGTATCATTTTGTCCAAAAAAATTTGTAAAGTTGCACTTCAGATTTTTCCGCTCTAATTATGAATCCAATCATGCTTGAGTCAATCCTTGTTTAAACTGTGTTGAAACTCAGACCTTAAATTTAACTGTCGGACCTGGCTCAGTGTCCGCTGGCTTCTGTGTAGCCCACAGTGGTAGAAAACTGACATCATATGCATGTTTTATTTTCAGGGGGTGCAGGAAATTCAAGGGGACAGTGCTAAAGTCATGCTCTCCTTTGAGAACTTCATTTCAAAATTGCCAAGAATGTGACAAATTCAGTAGGAACATTTTTTCCTGCAAATGATGTAGTTTTAGAAACAATGTTATAGAAAGTGTTCAACTGCACATTTTCTCACCAACTGCCACTGGCCAGGATTTGTAGAGATAAAATGTGCACAGTACATATTGGGCATTTTCAGCATTTTATTCTGATAATCCAATCACAATTGACTAAAAGGGAGCTAGGACACTCGTAGTTGATGTCTCCGACTAACGTGCCATTGGCTGATGTGACTGCTTGCTCCCACACCTGTGACATGATCCGCACCCTGCTGGCTGTCCTGTGACCTGCAGCTCCTCCTCCCATTGTCCTGTTGGCTGTGTGACCTCCTGTGAGTCTCTGTGACATTAGAGCAGGAGCTCAAAGTGTGATGCTCTGCTGTCTTGACCATTGCCATTTGCCTTTTGCCATGCGAGTAAAGTGTTCCAGGTAGGGATGCTTCCACCTGGTTCCAGATGAGAAGCTTGGGACAAAGTGGCAGCCCGGGCCAGGGGCACAGAACCACTTGCCACGTAGCCCACTAGTGAGCCCAGTGAGCTCTGCAAGTCATGCGTGGCAGGCCTCTGAGATTTGGGGGCAGTCTGGGACCTTGGCAGATTTGATTATTCTTGTCCAGATGTCTGCAGGGACCCTGCCCCTCCTTTGCTGGGCACAGCTGGCAACAGCAGACTGCGGTCACTGGCCACTCAGCACTGGCTTCTGCAATTGACTATGACCTTCCACTTTGAATCTTTCCCATGATCAAAGCTTAGCTTGGATCTATTGTTTTAGGCCAAGTTCTCTACCTGTTTACAGTTTAGAAAGAAAAGGGCCTGGGTTAGTGGACAGTTCTGCCTATAGCCCCTTCAAGGTTTTCAGCTCCAAATTATGCACAGTTGAACTGGACCCTCAGGTGGCTTCCCACATGTGAGCTTTTCCAATGGTAACAAGTCACCCTTCCTCCAACTTTTATTCCCTGAATCTCACACTTAACTGGCCATCAGACACATGCAAACTTAAGTGGGACAGTTCCATCTTCTGCCATCATTCCCATTGTATTAGGCTGTTTATCCAGGAAAGGTGCAAGCTCCTGAGCCATGCAGTTCCCCTTCATTTATTTCTCCCTTCACAATCACAGTTCACTTACTGGGTATGCCATTGCTGCTGGGTTGATTGATTGTGTGAGCTGATGAAGGCATAATCACTGTGAAGATGTTTGCTGGGGTCAGTTTCTCTGGTTAGTTTTCTATTCCTCCTTGCTGTGTAGCTGAGAAGACAGCCATCAAGCCACCAGCAAGCTGCTCTCAGAGCTATAAGCTGTAACTGGAGGTAAAGAGCACAGGAGAGGGGAACGCCATAAGGCCAGCAGTGCCTCCCAACGTCAGAGGCCCAGCGTGTATGAGAGAGCAGAGAAAACAATGTGAAGAAGATACATCTGGGTGGGGAGGTGGGTTCACCACCTGGCTAAGGACCTGTCCCAAATTTGTAATTACAGTGTACTGGGCACCATCTGGCCCTGGTGTCATTAAGCCGGAGGTCCTTCCCCACAATTCAGCAACTGGTCAGCATGGCATTATGATTACTTAATGGCTCGGCTTCTCATTGGGTACACTTGGCTCCTCTGAGCTGAGGTTCCCTAGCCTGTACTGACTCCCAGGTAGTTATGTCACATGGGGTCTGGCACATATCCACTGCCCTTTGCCACTCACAGCTCATCATGTAAGGAAAGATTGCATGTGGTAGGTTTGGGCAATTACTTGTTTTCTACTGTTCTCAAGTGCACTTGCCATCTTGTTCCTGTTGTACAGTATTTGCAACAGATACTATGGAGCAGGTCCATGAAATAATTTCTCTGATGAACCACGAGTCTCAGATCTCAAGGACTAGACAGAACTGAGAAGGGGGCCTGTGGGCGGGCTCACTGGAGCTCCACTATTAAATAAAGGTTCATGAGGAGATATCTGGAAGAGCAGCTCCACAAATGTCCCCCCATTTCAATGGGGGGCAGGTGGGCTGGAAATAACAGAAGAGTGAGGAAGTCATGGAGCATCTGTAAGTGCTGGAAAATGCAGAAGACTTTGCATGTCACTAACACCCAAATAATATCAAATGCACTGGGAAATTAAGCAGCAACGATGCCCCTGCAGTGCCTGGGGGCCACCTGCCAGCGTCGGGGGCTGAGAGGAGAACAGGGTCTGTCACATGGAGGACGAGGTCGAGATGCACTAGCAGTTCACAAGGAGACCAAGCAGAGCTTCAGACCCATGAGCATGGGTTGTTTCCTTCTTGTTAGAAAATAAAAACTAGATAAATGGATGTGACGGTAGGTGAGAGAATGTCATGACTTCAACTTTCTGAGCCCCATTTTACTTAGATTTATCTCAAATATTTCCATTTCACCGCAGAGGCAAAAGATCAAAGCTGAAAGGCAACTCAAAGAGGCATGATGTGTAGTGTGTCCTCCCTGGTTTCTGTGGGTGGGAGGTATAATGGTGGAGGAGGCCCCATCCCGTGGTGGGACAGCAGTGGATGAGGAGTCCACAGACTCCTCGGGCAGAGGTAGCATCACCTTGAGCAGGAAAACCTTTACTGGGCTGGCAGGGGATCAGTAGAATCTTTATGTGGGGTTATTTAAGTCATGCACTGTTTTAAAATTTGCAATTTGGCCTCCAGAAATTTTTATAATGTTACTTCTGTTTATAAGAAATAGACGTAAAGGGGCCATTTTGCACAAAGAATATATTGATCAAATTATCCCATAGCTGAAATGTCTGCACTGTTGGGAATGTGAAGTCTGAGACTGAAGCAAACCTTAGATAGTGAATATTCCCAGGGCTGTGTCAGTGTTTGGAACCAGATCCAAAATAGAGGTTGTAAACCGTGTGTTAGAACATGGAAACTACAGTGAAGGCCGGGAAGAAACGGCAACATTTCAGAAACAAGCAGAAAAACTAAAGGTGCTTTTGGTGATAGAGCGAGTTTCATTCTTGGCCCAGAAATCTACACAAAGGACAAATTCCTGATGCAGGAGGTCTCTTGAAGGGCACATTGTGAAGTGTCAGCTTTTCGTTAATTGTCACCACAAGTCATTCCCAGGCCCACAGCTCTTTCAGGTGCATGGTTGGGCGACGTGCTTGGGAGGAAGATCTCTGATCCATGCTATGTGTTGCGATACCAATGAGCATTTAGTTTTCCTCTAAAGAAGAGGGGAGACATTTTGACAGCACCAAAAAAAAAAATCACTAGAAGAATGTGTCAGAAAAATTGCCCTTCTTATCTTAAAATAGACTCTTTTTCTGGCTTTTTGAGACCACGTGAATGAATTTGTTAGATGTACTCACAGTAATTCCTGTTTTAAATACTAATTGTACAAATAAGGTACAAATAAGGGGAAAGTCATCCTGCCAATAACGCAGCTCATGGGTACTCTGGACAGAGATGTGGCACAGCCATGCGTGAGAACGAGTCTGTCTGTCTTGCATTTCTGCAGAATGACAGAATGGCCTCTGACTGTTAAAAGGCCCTTTCTGAAGAATGGTCTGTACCTTCCTTCCTCTTTAAAGCGTGTTTTGGCAGCTTCCTGTTTCTGGCTGAGTGGTTCTGCTCCTGAGGTTCCCATTCAGTATTAGTGATTGTCTTCTGCTGTCTTGCTCGTCAGAACCAGGATTTTTATGAGACTTGTATTTGTCACTTTATGTTTTAGAAGTTCAGAAATGGTAGCGAGTGAATAATTTTTTTTCTAAAAGGAAAAGAGTATTCGATTTGTTTTTTCTCACCTACTGATAAGAGAAACTACTTCCATGCTCCCCCCACCCCCCAAAGGGAGTAGAAAATCAATTTCTCCTGCCATTTACCTGAAACATCGTATAGGGTTACATGGTAACAGTGTGTCAGAATACAGTGCCTGTGTAAATGACATGAAGAAATCTAGGTCTGAGAAGAACCTGCTTTGAATTTCCTCACGATTCCTGGCTTTGTCCTGATGTGTTCTTCCAAGTCCATGTCCAAAGTCACAGCCTTTTAGATTAGGTTAGTGCAAAAGTCATTGCGGTTTTTGCAGTTATTTTTAACCTTTTAAACCGCAATGACTTTTGCACCAACCTAATAGCCCCTCACACTGCTGGGAAATAAAATTCCGTTTCAGATTTGTGGAGTCCATCATTCCATCAAGCAAAACAAATACCATGACCTTTGTAAGGACTTAATGCACAGATTTTCATGAACCTGGGTCACATCATGTTCCGTCTAGGCTTGTGCCAGTGGCTGGTCCCTGGTGACTGGGCTGTGGCAGGTGTTTATTTAATCCGGCCCTGGGCAAGCGACAGAGCAGAGGTGACTTACAGTGTTTTAGTTTTCTCACAGAGAGTGCCAGATTTAGAACAGCAAGGAAAACAAAGGTATTGCAGGGCTTTAAAACTCCTGGTTCCAGAATTGTGTTACTATTAGGAAGTAATAAACATTCAAGACAGCATAAGGCTACAGTAATCGAGATGGTGTGGTATTGGTGAAAGAACAGACGTAGTGCTGATACAGAGCAGAGAGCTAGACGAGGCCCATGTAGTACAGTCAGCTGGTCTTTGACAAAAGAGCAAGCATAATACAATGAAGCAGGGGGCACAGCCCACCATTCCTTGAGCCTCTCAACCACAAGGTTGCCGGTTCAACTCCCGCAAGGGATGGTGGGCTGCACCCCCTGCAACTAACAGCGACAACTGGACCTGGAGCTGAGCTGCGCCCTCCACAACTAAGACTGAAAGGACAACAACTTGAAGCTGAACAACACCCTCCATAACTAAGATTGAAGGACAATGACTTGACTTGGAAAAGTCCCGGAAGTACATACTGCTCCCCAATAAAGTCCTGTTCCCCTTCCCCAATAAAATCTTTAAAAAAAAACACAATGGAGCAATGACAGTCTTCCCTCAGTTGGAGCTGGAAAAACTGAACAGCTGAAAAAAAAAAAAGTCTAGAGACAGACCTATATCCTTCACAAAAATTAACTGAAAATGGATCCTAGACCTAAATGTAAAATGCAAAACTATAAAACTCCTAGAAGATAACATAGGAGAAAACCTAGATGACCTTCACTATGGAGATGACTTTAGGTGCAACACCAATGCCATGTTCCATGAAAGAAAGAGTTGATAAGCTGGACTTCATTAAAATGAAAATCTACTCTGTGAAAGACAATATCAGGAGAAGGAGAAGGCAAACCACAGGCTGGGAGAAAATATTTGCAAGACACATCTGATAAAGGACTGTTATACACAATACACAAAAACAACAATAACACACACACACATACACAAAACCCTTAAAACTCCACCATAAGAAAACAAGTAACCTGATTAACAAATGAGCCAGAGACCTGAACAGACACCTCACCAAAGAAAATATTCATATGGCAAGTATGCATATGACATATGCTCTATATCATATGTCACAGGGGAAATGCAAATTATAACAACAGTGAGACACCCCTGCACACCTATTAAAATGGCCAGAATCCTGAGCACTGACACCAAGTGCTGGGGGACGTGAAGCAGCAGGAACCTCAGTCACTGAGTGGGGCGCAGATGGTGCGGCCGCTCTCAAAGAGTTTGGCAGTTTCTTACAAAACTAAACAAAACTCTTACCTTGCTACCCAGCGGTTGTGCTCCTTGGTGTTAATCCAAAGGAGCTGAAAACTTGTGCCCACATGAAAACCTGCACACGGATGTTTACAGCAGTTTTATTCATAATCGCCAAACTGTCGAAGCAACCAGGCTGCCCTTCAGCAGGTGATGGATAAATAAACTGTGTCCATCCAGACAGGGGGATATTGCTCAGTCCTAGATAGAAATGAGCCATAAAGCCATGAAAAGACAGGGGAAACCTTCAATGCATATGACTAAGCAACAGAAGCCAATCTGAAAAGGCTGCATGCTGTGTGATTCCAGCTGTATGACATTCTGAAAAGGTACAGCTATGAGGACAGGAAAAGATCAGAGGTTGCCAGGGGTTGGGGACTGAGGAGGGATGAAGGGGAGGGATGAACAGGGAGAGCACAGAGGGTTTCAGGGCAGTGAGACTGCTCTGTGTGACACTAGAATGGTGGTACATGTCATTATACTTTTGTCCACACCCATAGAATGGACAACACCAAGAGTGATCCTAATGCCAGCTGTGGCCTCTGGATGATGGTGACGTCAATGCAGGCTCTTCAGTTGTAACAAATGTACCATCTGGTGGGGACGTTGACAGTGGGGGTGTGTGCATGGGGTGGGGGGTGTGTGCATGGGATGACAGGAAGGATATGGGAAATCTCTGTGCCTTCCCTTCAATTTTGCTCAAAACCTAAAACTGCCCTTTAGAGCAGTTTATTTATTTATTTTTTTAATTAAAATTTATTGGGGTGACAATTGTTAGTAAAATTACATAGATTTCAGGTGTACAATTCTGTATTACATCATCTATAAATCCCATTGTGTGCTCACCACCCAGAGACAATTCTCCTTCCATCACCATATATTTGATCCCCCTTACGCTCATCTCCCACCCCCCACCCCCCATCCCCCTTACCCTCTGGTAACCACTAAACTATTGTCTGTGTCTATGAGTTTTTGTTTCTTCATTTGTTTGTTCCTTTGTTGTATTCAGTTTTATATTCCACATATCAGTGAAATCATATGGTTCTTGACTTTTTTCTGTCTGGCTTATTTCGCTTAGCACTGTTGGTGAGAATGCAGACTGGTGCAGCCACTATGGAAGGCAGTGTGGAGGGTCCTCAGAAAATTATGCATTGAATTACGATATGACCCCGCAATTCTTCTCCTGGATATCTATCCCAAAAATTTACCCATAAAGATACATGTGCTCTGACGTTCATTGCAGTTTTATTTACAGTAGTCACGACATGGAACCAACCAAAATGTCCTTCGATAGATGATTGAATAAAGAAGATGTGGTATATATACATAGTGAAATACTATTCTGCCATAAGGAAAGATGAAATCGTGCCATTTGTGACAACATGGGAGGACCTTTAGATTATTATGCTAATAGTTTATTTTTTAAAGTAATAAACATCAGGTTCATTATTTCCATTTGCTCCCTGTAGACTTTCACTGGACAGAACATCTTCATGCCACCTAGGTGGTTATCATATGGGCTGGTGTTAATCTGGAAAGCACAGTTTTCACTTTCATGTGACACTGATATAATGCATTAGACTCTGGAAACTCACTGCACAACATTAATGGGAGAAGCACAGCAAACTCATTCCTGAAGTTATGGTTGTCAGGTTGTTTGAGGTTGGGTGCAGGATGGACAAATGCGTGGAGTGCAGTTGGCTGGGGGTTGCAGTCCCAAACCTGCTTCAATCAGGTAATGCACTGACGGGATAAGATACAGGACTTGCCCCTTGGATGCCGTATATGTTGGTATATTACAAAAGATAGCAGAGGGATGTGGTTTCCAGCCACAGCATTGAGATAGTACAGCAGGTGAAGACAGGTGTATGAATGCATGGCCCCTTGCAACTTAGAATAACAACAAGTTTTACAGGGGAAACTGTGACGATACTAAAAGTCAGAGTTTGTAAATTCATTTGAAAAGAAAAATCAGGGACTGAAACAGACATGTAGAGGTTATAAGTGATTTTAGTATTTACTATTATACTTTTATATTTAGTATACTTTATTATGTATTTTTATACTTTACGTATTTCTTAAAATGACTACTTTTTATAATCAAGAAGATATAAAATTGTACTCACATATATAAGTGCTTTTTATATATAAAATCTTTAAATGTAAAATATTCTTTTATTTTGGTAAAATGTCCAGATACACATGCTATAAATAGTGTAGGTATAAATATACAGGAACACATATACTGATAGAAAAGTACTTATATATAAAATGTGGAAATTGTTTGTATAAGTTGAGTGTATACTACTACTAGTGTACATCATTTCTCTATGAATATGATTATCCTAAGATGTACACAATTCCAAGATAATTTCGTTTATGAGAACTTTTAATATATAGAAATTATATTAATAAACTCTGTCAAATATTCGCTACAGAAAGTTCATTTCTTATACTTGTCTTTCTTTCAACTTTATATTAATTTTTGTTGGAAATACTTTCTAAAATATTTCCCACATCAGGCTGGTTTTATAATTTTGGGACTCTGGGTATAAAATGGTAAACTAGGATTATACAACTGGATATACTTATTATTACCCACCTGCACGTATTATTGGAATCTGACATCTATTCAGTACAAAATAAGCTGATATAATTTAGAGATAGTTGTAGGAAAAGTCATCATCAGATAAAATAAAAATGCCTTCATTTTACATGTAGTGTTGAGCAAAATGGAGGTCTTAGGGCAAACAGTGGATGACATCCATAACTTAAGGTTTATAAGAAGTAATCTACTCAAAAGTTAGTAGGAGCATACACCTGAAGACTCAGCAAGAGGCACCATCTGTGAATGAAGCGTGAAACCCACCTACCAGTAGGGGCTGTTCTGGACTGGACAAATGTCACAGGAAACCCTGTAGAACTCTCATTTTATACTGTAACTCAGAGATAGTCCGGGAGGATCAGATGTCAGTGTAATTCATCAGGAAATAATGGACCTAACATAAAGATTATAATCGCTGCCATTTTAGCTCCAAATCACTACTTCTAAAGTCTGAATTGACAGGTAGCGGTCCACCACACTGTCCCGTGCCATTGTGCTAGGGCCTGGCTGTCCGGAGTGGGGGCAAAGGGGCAGCTGCCGGCCTCCAGTCTGCAGGCCAGGTGCATGGGGCTTGATGAAGCATCTCGCAGCACTGTCGGTCAGACTCCCTGGACCCCAGTGTCCGCGCCTCCTCCCCTGTAGGCTGAGTGTCACTGAGCAGAGTGAGCACCAGGATTGCAGGTCAGATGACAGAACACCATCAGCCTGTCTTCTGAGCGGCTTCACAGAGTAAACACTGTGTGCCCACAGCCATCAGCAGGACTTCAGAATTAATACCAAGGCATTTCATTTCTATCACTCCCTCACTCTCTCGCACATTCACTCTGTCCCTGTCACAGACTGTTTGGTGAGACGGCTACAAATAACCAGAAGTGGGAGGACGGCTGTGGTGAAGTCTGGGGGCTAACAGACAGTAGGGCCCACCTACATTTTTTAACCAAGCCTAAGCCTTCTATAAGTTGTCACTGAGCAATTCTTTGTGCATTTAATGTTTCCATTGCAAAAATAGTTATAATTACAGAGTGGGAAACCAGTGTGATGGGTTCCTTTGCTCTTCATGAACTGGTTTGGCACTGTGATTTCTGCAGAGCCGGACACTGCGGACAGCATTACCACATTTCCATAGTTATTTTGGGGCACATCCTGTGCACAAGTGAAGACCCTGCAAGGTGGGTAGGACAAAGCCATGCTGTGGACACTGGAAACGCAGGGCTGCTGGCGAGTGTCATTGGCAGCGGCGGCGAGGTGTGGGTACTGCACAGGACACCCAGTGGATCTCAACCACGGGTTTCATTCTGGGGGTGCTGGCACAGTGTGGTCGCAAATACACACATTTAGAAAGAAGAGCACTGGAGTTGGTGACCTCGGATTCTCTCTGGCAACAGACAAGGCATGTTGGGGGCCATGGGGAGGATGGTGGCAGACTCAGCCCCTGGGATGGACGAATGTTTCTCTGTTTTGTGCACAACCACTCTGGCTGCAGAGGGACGACCCTGTCCCTGATTGTTACATCCCCATGTGGTCTATCACCTCCCTGGATAGTGTTGGAGCACCACAATTTTCTTTGCTGCTCATATAAGGAAGCCAGAAGTACTATGAAAAGCAGACTGCAGAACGTGAGATGCATGTCTACAAAGGAAACAAAAAAGAAATAATAGGAACAATTTTCTGAAGACCTAATCCATGCTCAATCAGGATGGGGAAATGGGAGAAGGATGTGTCACGTGGAACATGGCCAAACCCATGTCCTGGATACAACTTCAGGTCCGGAGTGTCTCTGTGTCCTTCGATTCAAACACCCATTTACTCAGAGTTTTAAGGCCAGTTTGGATATTTGACCCCTTGTTAATAAGTATGCTTTCCTGTCTCAATATCCTACCCCACTTGTTACTTCCACTCCACTCCCATCTCAGTGAATGGGATGCCATTCATTCAGTTCTTCTGTCCAAATGCTTTCAAAATTCCTGTTATTCTTTCTTCTGGCTCCATGTGCGAACTCAGAACATCAGCAAATCACGTGACTGGCTCCTTGCAAATAGATGCCCTCCAGAGTTCACACCTGAGTCTAATCCAACCACCGTGACACCCCACCTGGAATGTGGCGGTGTCATTTGACTTCCTGTCTGCTGTCATTGCTCTCAGCCACTCCCAATGGAGCACCTGGACAGGTCCTTACAGAGACAGGTCACTGAGTGGTACTGCCCTGCTCACACTGCCCAGTGGCTCACAGCTCAGAACAAAACCAGCATTCATGACCGGCCTAGAAGCACCTCACCACCTCTTAGCTTTCCTCTGCAGTCTCTCCCTCATTCTTTCTTTTTAACCACAGACATTGGCCTCAGCTCTTTCCCTGATGAATGGACCTCGGGATGGTTCCTTGCTCCTCCCACTAATTCCGTCCTGGGCTATCCACAGGAGGGGCTCCCACACTTCTTGTAGGGCTGTGCCCCCTGTGCCTCATATTAGAGAACCTGCTGTCGTAGCCATGCTCCTGTCCTGCCTCCTGACGTGGTCTGAGTTGTGCTTTATTTTCCTCTGAAGCACTGCATGTTCCCCTGGCGTGTTAAACACGGCTTAGTCTATTGGTCGATTAGCCACCAAACTCAGCTAAAATTGTATTTCTCTGAGAGCAGACACATCGTCTCTCTTTTCTTTTTTAACTATTGTATTCTCAGCAACTACAACAATGTGTGGCCAATGGTAAGTGTTAATCATCATTTGTCAAAAATTATGAAGTGACGAATTAAGAACTTCCAGTCATTTAGAGATGATGGCGATTTTTTTAAATAAAACATTTAATACATTTAACCAACCAACAGAATGATAAGTGGCCCTGTTAAGTTACAATAACAGGTGGAAAATTTATATTATATCCCCTAAAAGTGACTAGTCTTTAGAATGTCCGGGAAGCACAGACATTCTAAAGATTATTCAGTAACTCAGATAGAATAGCTTGCACTTTAGGGCTCCACTTACCCTCCCAACGATGTAAATATTCTTGCTTCACTAAAGACATAGCCGCTGTCTGTCTGAAGTAATTAAAAGGCAATATGAGCACGGTGTACAGTAGAGGTTTTCTTCTACTATAAGAGTGGTGGGTCAAATGACTAATTTGATATTAAAAAGGTTAGTGATGGCTCATTCTGTTCATATGCACCAGAAAGAGAAAGCCACCAGAAACGATGTCGATATGTATCTTCCTGATGCATTTGCAGTGATGGCACCATTAATGAGCGTCGCTTCCAGCTCATAGCAGGAAGTCCTCAGCTCGGGTGGGAGACAGCACGCAGGACTTGTGAGGGGCATTGAATGTACCTGCTTCTTGGAAGCATGGTCCTGTGGCTCTTCTGGAGTGTCCAGAGGGAATGAATGCAGGAATGGATGATGTCCCTGGGAAAAGGAGTGTGGCCGAGGGCAGAGGTGCAGTGTGGGGTTCTCCATTATTAAATCGAATCTACGATGAACCCCTCATTTTCACTCTGCTCTGCCTTGTCCTGTGAAATGACAAACAATATCTCCCAAGTGTCTGGTTAATTGTTAGGTTAACAACAGAGGATAAAAAATGTACCAGGACAAATATAGATGGGAAACAAAGGCAGCGCCAGGTTATCTGACTGTGCTTGATTGAAACTACTTCCTGTCTTAAAAAGTTCTGCATTTTCTAGGTCGGTTTTAGTGACTGTGCACAAATTCATACAGAAAAATGAGTTTTTTTCTAAACATGGTATGCAAGCATGCTCTGTTTGGTGCACATTTTCCTGACTGGGTGGAAACCTCTCCTCCCTCCAACAGCTATAGAGATAGGCAAGTGGAGGGGTGTTTCTGTGGATCTGAAACAGGAAACAGAAGAACTTCATCATGAGTGCACCTCAGTCCGTGAGGCTCCCCACCCGTCTCTCGAATGGACTTTCAGGAGAAGGTGAGATGGATTTCTCCCGGCCACGCGTTCATGTGTAAGGATTGTGCTTGGCCGTACTTAATCTAAGATTTGGCTAAACGATGCAATCTTTGGACGAGTCTCATCTCTACTGACCCATTCTAAGCCCTAGAAGGCAGAGATTCTGATTTAATCTCCATGGTGGGCATCTTGTTGGCATACTTGTTGAAAGACTCATCTCCTAGGTCTAATCTTTCAAACTCAGGTTCACATTCCAAGAGCCTTTCAGTTTATTTTCATCTCCACTTAGGGTCCACAAGGGAAGTTTATACACGCAGGTTACTTTCCCCACAGCAAAAGAGCACAGGGTTATCCAGAGTTTTTTTACTCACTAAGTAACTACTTGAAGACAACCCTGTCAGATAATTAGAGCATCTGTTTTCCTACTTGTTAATGTGTGTTCTTTGTCTGATCTCATTAGAGTTGAGATATTCTGTTTCTTGGTGTGTGGCTAATTTTTGCTTGTACCCTGGACACTTTGTGCACTGTGCTATGGACCTTGGTTCCTATTTAAATCTGTTTTAGCAGATAGTCCTCTTTGTGTCTGGCACATCTGCCCTTTGCGGACTGTGGTTTACATGTTGATTTTTGAAGCCTTTGAATTTCCCTCTGGTCACCCGGCTAGTGTGCCACACCAGGCCTGATCTGAAACCTCCGCAATGCTTGCCAATGTAGTTCAGTCCCCACACTTTCAGCTGTGTTTGTTCTTGTTGGGTCCACATTCAGGGGGTGGCCTCAGACTTCACATACTGCCTTAAAGAACCCCTTTCTTCAGCCCGTCCCCTTGCAGGTCCTCCTCTCACTCTAGCTATGAGGGAGGGACACCCTGCCTTACTACTGCAAAGCAGGCATGCACAGCCCCCCCCCTCCCCCCGCTTCCTGCCAGCCAGGAGCCCTGCCAGCTGGGTACTGCTGAGGATTTGTCCTGACGGCCCCCAGCAGGCTCCCTTGACTGGACTAAGTGGCTGTTCCTTGGGCCTTTTCTCATGTCCACCCATTGTATTTCAGGGTCAAGGGCATCTCTAAACTGGGACACACAGGAGATAGAAAAGGAACTCGCCTCTGTGTCCTTTCTCACGTCTCAACATGCTCAGCAAGTCTGACTTCTCTTTCCTCCATTTTTGAAGTTTTTTGATATTTGTTTCTTATATATTGTCCAAGGTTTTTAATTGTAATTATTTGGGAAAATAGAGTGGAAAGCATTTTACCCCATCTTGTCCAGAACTGGAAATCAAGTGTCATTATTTTGAAAAATTATTTTTCTGCATACACAAACAAATCTTAAGACAAAAGGTACTGTGAATCCTAAAAGAAAAGAAGAAAACAAGAGATCATTACTTATATACAATTTGCTAGTTTAAGTCTTTTGCCTCAAATTGCTGAAAAAGGGTGTCAAGAAACAAGACACTTACGGGAAAAAAACACAGAGTATTTCTTGACTGTTGTCTCATTTTAGTGCTAAGGCAGCTCAGTGACAAGTAAGAAAATCACCAAAACTTGAGATCAGAGCAGAAACTTTTGACTCAAAAATTAAATCTCGTCTCTAAGGGCGGGAAAAGCAGTGACTGAAGAATGCAGGACTGGTGATGAGCTTGAGATTCACAGATTTCACATAGCTTCCGGGTCCTTTTCATTGTCTTCAATTATTCAGCCAAGTTAAAGGAAAGAAATACGGTATTTCTGAAGAAGATCCATGCCCCAGACACTGAAGCATGAATTCGAAGAGGCACCGGAGAACGTTAACTGTGGAAGGACAGAAGCCTGACTTGGCTGACAAGGCCACACCTCAGCCTCCCTTTCTCAGCGACAGGGACAAAACTCTGACTTTGAAGACCATATGCTAAAGTGATTGTGGTTTTAGATAAATCACATTGAATTAGTATTAACTTCATGTTGTCCTTCCTGTTTTTTTCATTCTTCCTCATAACAAAGATTCCGGAATCACTTCATTTCTACTAGTGAACTTATTTTGAAATGTCGATTACTTCAGATTTTGATTGCCTGGCAATGTCTTTATTTGGCCTTCATTTGTTAAAGTCTGTTTTTACTGAGTATAGAATTTCAGTTTCACAGTTCTTTTTTAATGATTTTCAGTTTAAAGAAGCAATTCCATTGTCTTTCGATTCTCTTTAAAACAGTCATTTGTAAAAACTCTGGATAATTTTAAAGGTAATATCCATGTGTGACTTTAAGTTCCCCTCCCCAGCACTTCCTATCTTTGTTTTATGGAGGTTAACCATCCTTTCTTAAGGTGTGATTACCATGATATTTATTTGGCTTGGAGCTGAATCTGTGATTTCTTGTATTTGTGAATTTCTTTTGTCAGATAGATTTGGAAAACTTTTGAACAGCCTTTCTTCAAATATTCTGTTCTCTCTCTCTCTCTCTCTCTCTCCCCGTCCCCCGCCCCTGATCATTCTGGGTATCAAATTACATGTATGTTATACCTTCTCACCAAGGCCCATATATATTTATGACCCTTTCCCTGTGTTTTCCATCCTTTTCTCTCTTTGTGCTTTATTATCCATATTTTCTTCTGACTTATAATCCCGTTTACTAATACTCTCTTATACTGTTTCTAATATGCTATTAAACATTTCAACTAGATTATCAGTTAATAATAATAGTAATAATATTTAATTACAGATCTGTAATTTCCCTTTTTATTAAATTTATTGGGGTGACATTAGTTAATAAAATTTATGTATAGATTTCAAGTGTACAGTTCTGTAATATATCATCTGTATATTGTATTGTGTGTTCACCACCCAGAGTAAGTTCTCCTTCCATCACCATATATTTGAACCCCTTCACCCTTTTCTACCACCCCCCTTCCCCCTTACCCTCTGGTAACCACTAAACTGTTGTCTGTATCTATGAGTTTTTGTTTGTTTGTCATGTTTGCATGTTTCTTTCAGTTTTGTATAACACATATCAGTGAAATCAAATTTCACTGGGTTCTCGACTTTTTCAGTCTGACTGATTTTGCTTAGCATATTCTCAAAATGCATCCATGTTGCACAAATGGCAGTATTTCATCTATTTTTATGGCTGAGCAATACACCACATCATCTTTATCAATTCATCTGTTGATGGGCACTTCAGTTATTGCCATGTCTTGGCCATTGTGAATAGTGCTGCAATGAACATAGGGGTGCGCTTTTGGTTCTATATTATATACTCTATTCTCTGGTAAAAATGTCCTCTTGTCATCGAATACTTGAACATATTCATCACAGTTAAGAATTTGAGACACATAATACGTGCTTTATCTGTGGGTCTACTCCTGGGATGTCAAGTAATGTTTATGGAAGGCTGGACATGAAACATAGTAGATTTTCTGTATAATGCTGTCTCTCTTAGGACCATATTCGATTTTATTCTAGCCCGCAGTTATAATGGCAGAAGCTCACTTCAGAGATTGAACGGGCTTTGTGAGAGTTTGCTTTCAGTGTTGCTGTCTCCTTTGGAGGTGCAGCTATAAGGGTTTCCTTGGAAGCTCATGGTTCTTAACAGAGTACCTCCTTTGTTCTGCTTAGGGTTTAGCTTCTTAGCCACTATTTTTCATTTCTTGGTCATTCACCCCTTAGCAGCTTAGAAGCTGACAAATGTTTAGAGAGGAGATTCCACATAGAATTCCAGGCTCAGTACTTTGTACTTTTCTTTTCTCCAGGGTCTTGCCTCCTCAAGTCTTAGCTGCATCGATTGCTTTCAGATGCCCTCAAGTAGCTGGGAGTTTTGTGCATTTTATACAGTTATTTTTGTTGTTCTTGATGAGAAAATAGGTCTGGTATAAGCTACCACAACATAGATGGAAGCAGACATGTTTATTTGCTTTTCTTGTCTTAAATGTTGATTTCTATGAGGTCAGGAACCGGCCACCTTGTTTATAATTATGCCAGCAGCTACTACCTTCGCGCCCACACATGACCTACCTTCCATGTGTTCAAAGTTGCTCATTTTACACTTCTTATACACATAGCAGCCTTTTCTGATTCCTTCTTTTTGTGTGGTTATTGTCTTGCATTCAGTTTGTTATTTTTGTCCACATAATATATGTACATATATTTAAAGCAAAGTTTGGTTGCAGTCTTATAAGCAAAGCAGTTATCTTCTCCACTTATCCTTACACCCTCCCCTCTACCCCACAACTATTCTCCTTTTACAGTAAACTGCCTTCATTTTGAGGTAGTGTCTATTGTTATTTACCTCCGTGCTTCTCAGTAAGATACGCATGTTACTTGGACAAAAATAACGATGAGCTGACTATAGCTATGGTTATCAATGCAGATATAAGTCAATATATGTGTGTTTATATTTCATTATCCAAGTTACCTTCTAGCTGTAACATCCTACAGGGAAGTTTAATTCTTCGCTGAATATGGGAGCTTAATACACAGAAACCCAGTGTGACTGAAACATTAACTTATTATGCCAAAACAAAGTTAATCTCAGCACAATGAATCTATGTCTGCAGGCTGATCTTTCCAAAGTGGTTGCAATCCATGGGGGTGTTACATAAAATCACCCCTCTAATCTTCTATCATCTCCACTGTTCTAATCCCCATCAATCCCAAACTCTTTCCATTCTGCCTGTACCTCTCAGGCAACCTGTGTTCTGTCTGAATCCTTGACGTTTGGCGCTGTGATCCTTTAGCACTTCATGTAACTCAGGGACTATCAGTGGAGTTCTGATTGCCCAGGATATAACAGGACATAACCGACTTACTTTCAGATTATCAGTCCTCCACTCCTTTACAACCGTCCCCCAAACAAACAAACAAAGTGCAGTTTTAAGCTACCATTGTTCTTTTTTTAAATTAAGTTTATTGGGGTGACACTGGTTAGTAAAATTATATAGGTTGCAAGTGTATATTTCTATAATATAGCATCTATATATCACATTGTGTGTTACCACCCAGAGTCAGTTCTTCCATCACCATATGTTTGACCCCGTTTACCCTCATCTACCACTCCCTACTCCCTTATCCTCTGGTAACCACTAAACTGTTGTCTGTGTTTGAGTCTTTGTTTCTTTATTTGTTTGTCTTGTTCCTTTGTTGCTTTCAGTTTTATACCCCACATATGAGTGATGTCATATGGTCCTCGACTTTTTCTGTCTGACTTATTTTGCTTAGCGTGATGACCTCAAGATCTATCCATGTTGTCACAAATGGCAGTATTTCATCTTTTCTTATGGCAGAGTAATATTCCACTGTGTATATCTACCACAACTTCTTTATCCATTCATCTATTGAAGGACACTTTCGTTGTTTCCATGTCTTGGCCACTGTAAATAATGTTGCAATGAGTATTGGAGTACATATATCTTTACGGATAAATGTTTCAGATTTTTTAAGACACTGACCCAGACCCATGAAGTTCTCACCTAGAAGACCCAAATGTTTTCGTCTCCATCACAGTTAGTCTGAGAGGTTTTTATTAAAGATACAGTGTAAATTCTCAAGAAACAGATACCACTTCTTTTCTACCACTGTGTCCCTGAAGCTTAGTGGATTATCTGTCACAGAATAGAACTAGACAAATATTGGTTGGTTAGTGGATGGGAATAAATTGATATAAGTAATTCAATTAACAGCCTCAGGCTAATGCTCACCAATGTCTATACCTAACTTACTTTTATATTTCCTTTTCTCCTTCCTTTTCTTTTGCATTAGCCAACTTTCTACACATTTTCTCTGGGTCTCTTCCATTACTATGACATTATGCCCTCTTATCTTATTAAATTTCATTTTCTCTTTTTCTGTAAACAACCTTTCCCTTTAGTATTAAAGTATACTAAAGTTTTTTTGTTTTGTTTTTTAAATCAAAACCAAATAAAATCACCAACCCTCAGAGCCCACCTTGTGTTCCAGCTGCCCCCCTATTGCTCTGTTCCTTCCTGTCTCTACACACCTTGGAAGATTTTTCTGCATATCCTAAAACCCGCTGTATGGCTTCCATCTACATTGATTCTTCAAAATTGATCAAATTTGACAAATTTGACAAAAAAGTGCAAAATGATTAGAATTTGTATCAGTGAATTCCTGAATAATGTGGTTAGGAGTGGCTCATACGAGCACACAGTCTTAGGAAGAAAGACACGAGTTCCAATTAGGCAGAAATCACTTATAGCAATGGAGTTTCAGGAGAAGGAGATTGCAGAGTAAATCTGGTTTCTCAAATCGTTGTGAAGTATTAAACTCTGGCTCAGCTGACTCAGTAGAATCTGCAATTGGTGGGTGGTATCTATAGCTAAATTAACCTAACATGTTTGAAATGATTTGCTATAAGTTGTAGAAAGTGACCCACAGGCTTAGACAGGAATGATTCATTTGTGATGCACAAATCCATTTCTTATTCCCATAAGGGCCCAGAATGCACTTCTTTTATGAAAACGTGGATAAAATATTTGTTGAGGGATGTTGCATTATCCTTGAAAAATGCTTTAGTTGCTATTTAATGAAAATAGAGGATGCAGGTGACAAACACTCCAGTTGAAATGGGTTTTCTGATGTAAAAAGGACACCAAGATCAAGGGCTGTGTTTGATTATTGGAGAGTAGGTGAGCATGTGTATGACCAGTGGAAGAGAATGGGGATGAGTAGTTTGCCCAAAGTATGTGGTTGCTTCATTAAAGTCCTACTTGATTTTTATACTTGGAGACGTCAGTCTGATGAGGCCTGTCTGGAGAAATGGTCATCCATCCAATTTACACACCTAAGTCATGTCACAGGTCAAACTTCAGTCAAGTAAAGAGCGATAGTGGTGTTTGGGGAGGAATGATGCACTAACTCCATTACATCAGGTCTTCGCATCTGGGTCCATTTACCCATTTAATACGGCAAGGTAAACACACAATAGTTATATGGTCACCAAATAACACAATGTATTAAAAAAATACAAACTATGCAGTCATGAAAGAAATATCCAGCATTTCAGGTATAACTGCACACATACTTCAAAATAAACTGAATGCTAGGGACAGGATACAGCTGTGGTGTGTCTCGTCAGAATGTCAGATCATGACCACAGACTAATTTTCTTTTATGTATTTCTTATTGCAGATGCAGTAGATTTCCTGACCCATCCCAGGACTAATTCTCAGTTCAGAGAGTTTTTGAGTAATATCATCAGTGCATGAAAGAGCTGCCATATTTATCTTACTGACCTGAAAAACAAAGAATAACTTAAAAATTCTTTTTTTTCATTTTTCAATTACAATTGACATTCAACACTATAAAGCAAAGGATAACTTGATAGCAAGTTACAAGTGAAAACCCCTTCTCTTCTAAAATATAAACAAATAAAAGCTATAACACAGTCCTGGAGAAACCCTAAAGATCAGTGTCATCCAAAAAGTCTTAAAAGAAGTAGATTTAGTGACTTTCATTGCACCCATTTTTAAGCAGCATGGTGTGTTTCATCAACTGGTTACTTCAGTTGCATCTGACATTCCAACTTTATTTACTGGAAGCCCTGACATGTGGTAAGCAACTGTTTATCCTGCCAATACTGTTGTTGTTGTTGTTTTCCTATTCCAATAAGCATGGAACCCTGACGTGTTACATCAAATCTCTGGCTTGGTGTCATAATTAATTCCAAAGGTCCTTCAATGACTGGGCTTGTCCACAGGGCGTGTTGATGCTCTTTCATTATCATAATACGCTGACATTACCCAGAAGGCTGGAAGTGGCAGGTTTTTTCTTAGATGCCTTGGTAATAAACATGCATTCCAGAGAATGAGAAATAAATTCCATTAAAATGAAAGCTCTTGCAGCCCCTCACAAATTTCTGAAATTTACATGTATGAGAGAAGTGGTTAGACCTTTTGTTTGCAACCACTAACAAAATGAATCACAATGCCAACTTTGAATAAAGCTCAGAGCAAAATAGACTCTTGTTTTAGTCAATTGAGGCTACTAACAACAGAACACCACAGACTGGGCAGCTTAAACACTTATTTCTCACTGTTCTGGAGGCTGGAATTCCAAGATCAAGGGGCCAGCAAGATGAGGTTCTTAGTGAGGGATTGTGGGGACAGAGACAGGAGTGCAGTTTCCAGGCTCTCGGCCTCACATGGAAAGGTGCTGGCTCAGGTAGTAAATGGCCATCAACTGTGATTGGATGGCCATCAGCTGTGGCTAGTTGGCCGTCAGCTATAACCAGTGAGCCATTGGCCACTAATATAACTGTCGTGGCTACGCTAGCAGTAAATGGGGGCTAGCAAGAAGATGGTGGCTGAGCTAGTAAGTGTGGATTGCAGTTAGCAGGGCGGGTTGTGAACAGTGTGGCTCCTGCTTCCTGTGTCTCCAACCCAGCTGCCAGTGCGACCACAGTGGTATGACTCTCCTATCTATGGCTCCATGGCTGTTCCTTTTTGGCCTCACCATGTCCTCATTCTTATGTGGGGAGTGGGAGCAGAGACCCCACCTGTTACCCGGTGTGACAGGGCTCTTCCTGTTAAATCCTCTCATGACCTTCCTTGGTCTGTGGTATGCACACACACAGATCACATCTCTTCCTCTTTTTATAAGGGCATTAACTTCACCATCAAGTTCTAATCCCAAAGGTTCCATCTCCACTCTGGGGGAATTTGTGGGAGGTAACATGTCTTTCATTAAGAAATAATGCTCTTCAAGGGTAGGACTGAAATTCATTAACTCACCACAGAAAGGGGAATGTCCGTTGGAGTGAGTGATTTTTGCCTCAAACAAAATGGGTGTGGGGACAGAATCCCAGAGAGTAGTTTCCAGGCTCTCGGCCTCATGTGGAAAGGTGCTGCCTCAGGCAGTAGATGGCCATCAGCTGTGACTAGTTGGCCATCAGCTGTTACCGGTTAGCCATTAGCCATATAACTGCTGTGGCTGTGTTTGTTAGTTGGTTGGCAGACGGCAGGCTGCGGATCGTGTGGCTCCTGCTTCCTGTGTGTCCATCCCAGCCACCAGCGAGAATATAGTGGTGTGACTCCCCTATCCATGGCTCCGTTGGTGTTCCTTTTTGGCCTCACCATGTCCTGTGTTCTTGTGTGGGGAGCAGGACTAGAGACCCTGCATGACAATGGGTGTTTGAATGAAGTCTTGTGATTCCCACAAAAGCAGTAAAAGAAGAACGACACCAACACTAACCTAGTAAAGCAAACGATGCTGAAGCCCACACTCACCCCTACCCCATGCCCAATCCTGTCCTCTGTTTTGGGGTTACAGGCCACACGTGTGTGGTCTCATGCTTGTGTACACCAAAAATGGACTGACATCACCTATGGAGAAGGCCTTTTCAGAGTCCCTGCAAGATACATCCTCAGTTATGGTCATGTTTTGGTGTTGTGGGGAGTTTCCTTGACCTTGAGTCATGTTACAAAGGCAGCTGTGAAGGTCTGCATGTGGGGAAGGCCATGCAGTGTCTCAGCATACTGAACCCTTACAGGACTTTTTAAGTCAGTTCCCATCATGTACATTCAATCCCACAAAATACATGTGATCAACTGTAACACACTTGCCTTGCAAAGGGGAGAATGCACTGATGTCCTCACTGGGGTTTGAGCATACCTTGTTGTCAGTTCCTGCAGTCTCAGTGTGGTTGCCTGGAAACTCAGTCTCCCTGACTATTACTCTGATTAAAGCGCAAGTTAGACTTTTTCATTTTTTTTTAACTGATCTGTCATCTAGAAATATTATCAGCACACCCTTACACTGATTTGTCAAGTGATAGATTGAGCATTGCTATTTAGAGATGGTTTTTCAATAGAATAAAATAGGAAGTTGATTCTCTCATTTTCTCAGCCCCCATTAAATATATGTTTGTGCTAACTGTAGTGACATTTCTATGGGGTGAAATGAGTTCAATGGATTTCAGGCATTGTAGGTGGTGGGGGATCGTGCCAGACTTTATATTTCACAATTTAAAGGTAAGTAACCATTGTCTGAATAAGTGGCCATCAGAATAGTTCTAGGGGAGGAAAAGGACAAAGCCTCAAAACGCCTGTCTCTGATATTGCAATTAACACATAAGGAAGTTGAAGCCCCATTGTCCTGATTCAGAGAAAATTCACGATATAAAAATTTAAAT